>NC_088223.1:75005621-75664371 GCF_036934945.1 Oncorhynchus masou masou | reverse complement strand
TTGAGACAATTAGGCTGTTCCAGACTGCTGTTACCCACTGATGAAAGAGAGGGTGGAAATGATAGGTATGAAATTCAAATAAAATGGGGTCCTCGTTAGAGGTGGAAGAAGGCAATCTTGTGCTCTGTGATTTACATAACATTACTCCACAGCTGCTTGGTCAGGCATGGAGACAGACCAGAGTGGGATGTAAGATGTGGAACACAGTAATAACATTCACAAGATTGCTTAAAATGTAAGCAATGCAGGATGGTGTTTGTAAAGCATAAGCATGTCATAAAAATGCAGACATGATGGTATTTAATATTGTATGTACCGGTTGTACTTTCTACTAACAAAAATATGAACTAAAAAACATGAACAAAATGACTGTTGTGTTATTTTTGCATTCTCATTTTATCAATGCCATAAAGGTTAGCAGTTAGCATTGTGTGGGATTATCATGTTCAAATACTAGCAACAGCACAACAACCAAACCGGAAGCTCCGAGTGGAGACTTGCTGAAAGGACAGATAGATAGTGACTGCCGCACCTGGAGAATGCTTAGATTCCTAAACACTGTGTGTTTCACTGTGTGTATCCATCTGTAAGTACTGTGTCTGTTGGACAACATTTCATACTGATAATAGCATGGCAGCTAGCAGCAAAGCAAATGGAGTTGGTTACCGTGGGTGACGACATGAGGTGACCTTATCAGACAGTGATAAACTGGAAATGGGAAAGAGAAATCAAAATACCATCACATACAGACAGGCTACCTCAGTTGCTGGATGGGCTTTTTGCCGGGGAAAAATGAATTGCCTTGTTGAAAAATAGACTGTAGGACAGACTACACCCCCCCTCCCTTTACACCGCTGATACTTTCTGTTGTCATCATCTATGCACAGGCACTTTAATAACTCTACCTAGAGTACATATACATATTACCTCAATTACCTCGACTAACCGGTGCCCCCGCACATTGACTCTGTACCGGAACCCCCTGTATATAGTCTCGCTATTGTTATTTTACTGCTGCTTTGTAATTACTTGTTACTTTTATTTCTTATTCTTATTTGTATATTTTTTTTTTTAACTGCATTGCTGGTTAAGGGCTTGTAAGTAAGCATTTCACTGTAAGGTCTAAACCTATTGTATTCGGTGCATGTGACTAATAAAATTTGATTTGATACAATTTGATTTGATTCGTTTCTTTTATTCCATTGCCTACACCAACACTTTATAGACAACTTGATTAAATCTGTATTTTGCTGTAGTATGTAACAGGCTGCCAGCATATAACATTCAGATACCGTCAACTTATTCAAAATCAGAAAATAACACATGTAGTAACATTTTAAACAGTGTAGAAAAGCTTAACAGGACATTGCACTCCAAAACCAAAGTTTGTTATATGTTGTTGCAATGCCAGGGTGATTAATAAGTACTCTAGCATTAAAGACACTGCTAAGACTGAGGCTGTCCTAATATGGACACCATATACAGTGGGGAGAACAAGTATATGACACACTGCCGATTTTGAAGGTTTTCCTACTTACAAAGCATGTAGAGGTCTGTAATTTTTTACCATAGGTACACTTCAACTGCGAGAGACGGAATCTAAAACAAAAATCCAGAAAATCACATTGTATGATTTTTAAGTAATTCATTTGCATTTTATTGCATGACATAAGTATTTGATCACCTACTAACTAGTAAGAATTCCGGATCTCACAGACCTGTTAATTTTTCTTTAAGAATCCCTCCTGTTATCCACTCATTACCTGTATTAACTGCACCTGTTTGAACTTGTTGCCTGTATAAAAGACACCTGTCCACACACTCAATCAAACAGACTCCAACCTCTCCACATTGGCCAAGACCAGACAGCTGTGTAAGGATATCAGGTTTAAAATTGTAGACCTGCACAAGGCTGGAATGGGCTACAGGACAATAGGCAAGCAGTTTGGTGAGAAGGCAACAACTGTTGGCGCAATTATTAGAAAATGGAAGAAGTTCAAGATGACGGTCAATCACCCTCGGTCTGGGGCTCCATGCAAGATCTCACCTCGTGGGGCATCAATTATCATGAAGAAGGTGAGGGATCAGCCCAGAACTACACGGCAGGACCTGGTCAATGACCTGAAGAGAGCTGGGACCACAGTCTCAAAGAAAACCATTAGTAACACACTACGCCGTCATGGATTAAAATCCTGCAGCGCACACAAGGTCCCCCTGCTCAAGCCAGCGCATGTCCAGGCCCATCTGAAGTTTGGCAATAACCATCTGGATGATCCAGAGGAGGAATGGGAGAAGGTCATGTGGTCTGATGAGACAAAAATAGAGCTTTTTGGTCTAAACTCCAATCACCGTGTTTGGAGGAAGAGTACAACCCGAAGAACACCATCCCAACCGTGAAGCATGGAGGTGGAAACAATTATTTGGGGCGCTTTTCTGCAAAGGGGACAGGATGACTGCACCGTATTGAGGGGAGGATGGATGGGGCCATGTATCGTGAGATCTTGGCCAACAATCTCCTTCCCTCAGTAAGAGCATTGAAGATGGGTCGTGGCTGGGTCTTCCAGCATGACAATGACCCGAAACACACAGCCAGGTCAACTAAGGAGTGGCTCCGTCAGAAGCATCTCAAGGTCCTGGAGTGGCCTAACCAGTCTCCAGATCTGAACCCAATAGAAAATCTTTGGAGGGAGCTGAAAGTCCGTATTGCCCAGCGACAGCCCCGAAACCTGAAGGATCTGGCGAAGGTCTGTATGGAGGAGTGGGCCAAAATCCCTGCTGCAATGTGTGCAAACCTGGTCAAGAACTACAGGAAACGTATGATCTCTGTAATTGCAAACAAAGGTTTCTGTACCAAATATTCAGTTCTGCTTTTCTGATGTATCAAATACTTATGTCATGCAATAAAATGCAAATTAATGACTTAAAAATCATACAATGTTATTTTCTGGATTTTTGGTTTAGATTCCTTCTCTCACAGTTGAAGTGTACCTATTATAAAAATTACAGACCTCTACATGCTTTGTAAGTAGGAAACACTGACGATTTTGCAGGTTATCAAATACTTGTTCTCCCCACTGTATTTGACTGGTAATAATCCATCTCAGGAGTTCTACACATTTTTAATAATGACACCCCTCAAGACTGCAGAAGTTCAAGTCACTTGATTGATGTGCTTGTTTGCCTTGTTGGATTAATGTCCTCGTTGACATGTCATATCTCCAATTCTTTTCTCCAATCTAGCTGACAGATTTCAACAATCTGAGATATTATTGATTTATTTGTTGTCCTCCTTGAGACTGAATGACTGATCCAAACAGTAAATATCAGCTCTGACACTTTGATATAAAAATCTCAGCTCAAACACTTCACTATAAGTTATTCATTTGATTGTTCTTGAATTGCGGTGGCATTTCCTTTGCCTTTGCAACCATGAAAAACATGTACAAATTTCAAATAGTTACACATCAATCAGGGCTGGGTAGGTTACTTTCTAAATGTAATCCAGTTACTAGTTACCTGTCCGATTGTAACCACTAAAGTAACTTTTGGATTGCCCAAACTCAGTAACATAATCAGATTACATTCAGTTACTTTTAGATTACTTTCCCCTTAAGAAGCATTAGAAGAAGACAAAAATGTATGTTACCAAATGAACCATGTGTATTGCACGATAAATCAATGTTAATGTTTACATAGCTGGCCATATACGGATGTTACATTTTACTTTGTGGGTTGGTTAGGTAGGCGTCTTCTAACCCATCACTTTCTACTACTTATAATAATATGACTAAATGATGTATATATTTACATTAAAAAACAAATCCTATCAGAATTCCAGTTATTCCAACAAAATGTTATAACCCTTGATCTTCAAGAATAGGACTTGGAAATATGGAATATAGATTAGACAAATTGTTTTATCTGAGCATGACCCCAAAACTAAGGACTTATTAGCCAGCCCTAGTCTGTTGTTTATGATTTCGTTGTCATGGAGGAATGATTGAGCTCACTGCTAGCAAAGGCTAGCTTTTCAAACAGAAATCTTCATCCTGTAGCACAAACTCCAAAAAGTTCTGGGACACTGTAAAGTCCAAGGAGAATAAGATCACCTCCTCCCAGCTGCCCACTGCACTGAGGCTAGGAAACACTGTCACCACTGTTAAATCCGCAATAACTGAGAATTTCAATAAGCATTTTTCTACGGCTGGCCATGCATTCAACCTGGCTACCCCTACCCCGGTCAACAGCCTTGCAACCCCTATTACTAGCCTGTTCTACCTCTCTTTCTTATCGTCTGAGATCCCCTGCCGCGGTCATCCCCCTCTTCAAAAGGGGAGACACTCTAGACCCAAACTGCTACAGACGTATATCGTATACCTTGCTTTTCCAAGGCCCTCGAAAGCCAAGTTAACAAACAGATCACTGACTATTTAGAATCCCACCGTACCTTCTCCGCTATGCAATCTGTTGTCCGAGCTGGTCATGGGTGCACCTCAGCACGCTCAAGGTCCTAAACGTTATCATAACCACCATCGATAAGAGACAATACTGTGTAGCTATATTCATCGACCTGGCCGAGGCTTTCGACTCTGTCAATCACCACACTCAACAGGGCTGGATTCTCTAATGACTGCCTCGCCTGGTTCACCAAATACTTCTCAGATAGTTCAGTGTGTCAAATCGGAGGGCCTGTTGTCCGGATCTCTGGCAGTCTCTATGGGGGTGTCACAGTGTTCAATTCTCTGGCCGACTCTTTTCTCTATATACATCAATGATGTCGCTCTTGCTGCTGGAAACTCTCTGATCCACCTCTACGCAGACAACACCATTCTGTATACTTCTGGCCCTTCTTTGGACACTGTGTTAACTAACCTCCAGACGAGCTTCAATGCCATACAACACTCCTTCCGTGGCCTCCAACTGCACTTAAATGCTAGTAAAACTAAATAAACACTCTTCAACCGATCGCTGCCGGCACCCACCTGCCCGCCCACTCAGCATCACTAGACGGATCTGACTTAGAATATGTGGACAACTACAAATACCTAGGTGTCTGGTTAGACTGTAAACTCTCCTTCCAGACTCACATTAAGCATCTCCAATCCAAAATTAAGTCTTGCTTCATATTCGTCGCCAAACCAACTGGCTCCAGGTCATCTATAAGTCTGTGCTAGGTAAAGCCCTACCTTATCTAAGCTCACTGGTCACCATAGCAGCACCCACCCGTAGCACGTGCTCCAGCAGGTATATTTCACTGGTCACCCCCAAAATGTGTTATATTGTAATTATTTCATCACTATGGCCTATTTATTGCCTTACCTCCCTTATCCTATCTGATTGGCACACACTGTATATATACTTTTTCTATTGTATTATTGACTGTATGTTTGTTTATTCCATGTGTAACTCTGTGTTGCTGTTTGTGTTGCACTGCTTTGCTTTATCTTGGCCAGGTCACAGTTGTAAATGACAACTTCTTCTCAACTAGCCTATCTGTTTAAATACAGGGGAAATAAATTGATAATTTGTGGAACATTGATAATTTGTGGAATTTCTTCCCTTCTTAATGCGTTTCAGCCAATCAGTTGTGTTGTGACAAGGTAGCGGTGGTATACAGAAGATAGCCATATTTGGTAAAATACCAAGTCCATAATATGGCAAGAACAGCTCACATAAGCAAAGATAAACTGCAGTCCATCATTACGTTAACGGTCAGTCAAGAACGGAACATTGAAAATATATCAGTAAAAAAATGTATGTAGCAAGGACAGTGTATCAAAAGTGTGTGAGTTGGATCATGTGTCCATTAGGTCTATGGATTACATTTTTATATCAGCATGAATTAGAGCAATAAAAGCCCCACTTTGACCAAGCAAATCAAGGACAACGTCACACCGTATGAGCACCAGAGATATGTTTTAGCCCCAATACTTTGGCACCCACATTAGTATTCGGAATGGTAATGAACACCAGGAAAACAATTTAGATCTAATTGGGTCTTAATGGCACCTGAAAAAACACACACCCACACACTCACACACTCTCAGGGAACCAAAGCAGTAATAAACTCATTCAATTTTCATCTTTCAGGCCAACAACTAAGGTCAGAGATGACAGTCTCAGTAGTTCAGAATGCAAATCAACAGAGGTGCACAGACATGAAATAAGCTTTAGGGAGCAATCAAAGAGCTTGTCAACCTCTCCCACTTCACCAAGAGGGAGATGTGGAATAATTCACCTTAATAATGATTGCTATGTTTAAATATCACCAGATCCATCTTATTGTACAATACCGTTCTTGGTGGATAACACTTCCACTGCTGATATGGAGAAAGCTTTCTTACCTAAAAGTGCAAAATATTGCAATCGGAGCTGGGAAGTTTGAACACATAAGTAGTGGAATATGAATGAATTGATTTGTTTTGTATGGAACATTTACTATCAATACTCACAAACTAGTCATTGTAAACATGAAGATCATTACTATCTCAATTAAGTTGTTTTCCTTTTTTGTTTCCATATTGTCCCAGCAGATGTCAGTATTACTCAAGGTAAGTACAACTTGAGTAGATTACACTACATCTGCATTCGTCAGAAAACAATAATACCCTTCTGGTTCAATTTCCTATCCAATTTGTGCAACATGAATGCTCCAACATTCTAACCAATTTCACCAACATTAATATGGAAAGTAAGTATGTCACTATAATTTTAATTAATTAATGATAAGATACACCAGCAGATTTTTGCAGTTAGCTGTCAACATAAGGGGACATTATATTTCAGCCAACTACAGCTTGTACTGCCCTTTTAAAGGACTACGTCGGAATGAAAAATGTGATTTAATGGGTCTCATCATTGAAATCCTTGTCAGATTTTAATGAATGAAGCTGTGATTAACAAGTCCTGAAATTTCAGTAGCCAAGAGGTCATCATTTGATTAAAGATAAAGGACACAAGACAGAGAAGGAAAATGGCTAGACTGTTACATTTCTATCATCATGGTTATAGGTCTTCCTTCTCCATCTCAATGTAAAGGTTAGTTACTGTGCCAGACAGCCACAACAACGAACCAGCGATATCTTCCACCCCTACTTCAGTCTTTCATTGTTCGAAGGAAATGTTTTACTCCATTAAAGTCCTGCTGTTCAGGGGTCGTTTCAATTAATGACATAAAAACATTGATTATTGAGGAATCCAACTTATTAAAACCATAAAAGTTAAGCTTTGTACAAGTGTCTTATATTAAACAAAGTGGTAGGGCAAGGCTGTTGAAATGACAAATTGTGCCTTTAAATGCTTTTTATTTTTCACAAGTGAATGATTTTACAGCTATTATTTGGTGGGTAGAATAATGAAGTCCCCGAAGGAAGTTGTCTTGACAAAGGTCTATGACCGTCACATTAGTTATTGAATGTTTCCTCCACAACAACAGTGTATGAGAGTCTACTCTGCATTCTCTCTAAGGAAAGTATGGCTGAAATGATAAAGTCAAGAAAAAAATAATTTCACTCGTACAGTGTTCAAGCTTTTCTTTCTTTTATACCGTGTAATCACGTCAGTCATAAGCACTTCAACAACAATACATCTCAAGTGTGTGCTCCGTGGTCTGTGTATTTGGGCATTCTCCTGCATACTGTTTAATTTATCTTTCATCTCTCTGTGTTTCATGAATTTCCTTCAATTCACAAGAGGCTGAATGTATCTCACTGGAGAAAGCATCCGAGAGAGCGAAAGAGCGCCCCACTGTCTGTACGTGTAGCTTACAGTATCTATCTAATGCTGTCTGGTCAAAAATGACATTGTTGCCGCAAGTAGCATTGCATGCAAGGAAAGCCAGTGAGCATTTGGCCTCCCTTGACAAAAAAATGAAGAAAATAATAACCAATCAGCATTAAGCTAAACTGAGTGATCTCAGCTGTGAAGGGTCCTGGTGAACCCCAAAAAAGTGTCAAGGGAAGCCAGTTTGGATTTGGCTTCAGACCAATCACATCAAATCAGAAGCCAAATGTCATTGACAGAAAAAAAAACTTGAATTGTTACATTTCGTTGTATCGTTGTCCTCTGGTGGCTAGCTAGCTATTTAAAATCATCCCTTTCCTAAATTAGCCATGATGGAGATTTTTTTTATTCACATTTTGTTTTTTATTTTACCTTATTTAACTAGGTAAGTCAGGGATTTGAACTTTTTGTTTTCTTCATTCTCTGTACTGGCCAATGATCCTAAAAGCGATTCTGAATCCAACCATTCATTGTGCCCCTGGCCTGAGAGGACGGAAGTTCAACATGTAGGTCGATATAGTATGCTAATGTTAACTAGCTAGCCTGGCACATTGTTGACCATGAAAGGAAGTTAGGCTCGAGAGCAGGCATTTTAGCCATGTAGCCTCAGACAACAAAAACTAAAAGCGTGTACTGTATGACAGAGTCGGAGACCGTTTAGGCAACAAGAGGATGGCATTGGCGTCTCTCTACAAGTAGGGTGAGTCAACATGTTTTTTCTACTTGCAACCACCCACCCACACACGCACACACGCACACGCACACACAAACACACACACACATACATCAGTAACACGGACAGCCACATCATATTTAGCTTACATCGATTGGACTAAATCATTTTTGGTATCTTTAGTTTTCACTGTATTAGACTAAGCATAAGGGATTAGATGATGTTGAAGTTGAAATGGTGCTGTAACTCTCTCAGTGGTTCTAAATCAATAGTTGTTTAGTAGTCCAACAATTTCTGAAACATTACCTTGCTTGACCATGCTGTAGGTCATGTAACTGTTCGTTATATGCAATATGCTTTGTGGACTTCACCGGACAGAGGTTGCTCTCCGGTTTTGTGATGAAACAAAGGTGATGTTGAATGTATTCTTCCACTGTGTCTTCTTATTGTTTCGGCCTTTAGGCCTATATATCAAGGTGGTAAGGCATATGTACTAACAGGTTACAGAGCAAACAACACAATTATCACAACTCATAGGTTGTAATTTGGCTTTTTTGGGGGGCCTTGATTCCCCAGTTATTTTACCCACGCACTGCTACTGCATGATCATAATCTTGTTGCTCACACCAAATAACTTCTCAGCTAGGTCCACTGTCAGTACTGAACCAAACACACCACTGGTCTGCCGATTTCTACATCATATGTCACTTCCCTTCCTCAGGGACATGTGGTTGTGCAAATCAAACACACTTCTGGAAGTGCAGTGGAGAAAATTCACAATCTGCTAAGAGTGAGTTAAAGCCTTAGTCTCCGCACAGCAAAGTCAGTGTATGCCCAAGGTCCCATTAGGGTGGCACTCTCCACTGCTTTTGCCATTTCACCCCTCAATAAACAATTGATTTAGGCCAAGGGAAAACCAGGTGAGGAGGTTCTTTAACAACCAATTATTTTAACTAAATCAAAGTGCTTGAAACACAGAAAATTAACATCCACTAATGCCAGGACCAAGAAGGACATTTATTCACTTCAAGCCTCTTTGTGGTGAATCATCAAGTATCTAGGTACATATTTAAATGTACAAAATATTAGGAACCATGACATAGACTGACCAGGTGAATCCAGGTAAAAGCTATGATCCCTTATTGATGTGACTTGTAAAATCCACTTCAATCAGTGGAGATAAAGGGGGGAAGACAGCCTCTTAAAGAAGGATTTTTAAGCCTTGAGACATTGATTATATATGTGTGGCATTCAGAAGTTGAATGGGCAAGACAAAAGATTTAAGTGGTATAGGGGTATAGTAGTAGGCCTAGGGGTATAGTAGTAGGTGGCAGACACACCGGTTTGAGTGTGTCAAGAACTGCAACGCTCTTGGGTTTTTCACGCTCAACAGTTTCCTGTGTGTATCAAGAATGGTCTATCATTCAACATGGGCCAACATCCCTGTGTAGGAAGGTGTTCCTAATGTTTTGTACACTCAGTCTATACGGGACTGAATGGCAAATCCACCTATACTACATCAATATGTATATATTTATAAAAGACAGCAGCTTGTAGTCTCTCAAGTATATTCAATGGCCCTGACATTCTAGCAGTCCTTTACAAAGAAATAACCCCAAGGCTATCATTTTTACAAATTAAGCACATCTTTACAAACTGACAGTATTTTTAAGTCTGGTACAGGCCAATTGTTGGCCACAGTAGCTAGAGCTCTAACAACACCACAATCTCCTGACCCAGCATCACTGTTTGCTCTCTGTCTGACCTAGTCACAGTATCTGTGACATTGGTACGAATGAGTACTGGTGTTCACTTCATGCTGCTAGGCTTTGGACCCCGGCCAGGTTGGGACGAATGCCGCGGCATGAATCACTTGGCACTTACATAACAAAAATAGCACCCATTGTCTATGACTAGTGGGAGACATTGGTCTAATATGGTACAGTTTTTTATGCATTGACAGGCAAATACAGGTACAGTCGTGGGAATAAGGACAACTGTTGCACTTCAGAATGTATTCACACCCACTGACTTCTTCCACATTTTGTTGTGTTACAAAGTGGGATTAAAATGGATTTAATTGTCATTTTTGGTCAACGATCTACACAAAGTACTCTGCAATGTCAAAGTGGATTTATTAATTCTAGCATTTGTAAAAAAAAAAATCATTAAAAGGTTAAACACTAAAATATCTTGATTAGACAAGTAATCAACCCCCTGAGGCAATCCATTTTAGAATCACCTTTGGCAGAGATTACAGCTGTGAGTCTTTCTGGGTATGTCTCTAAGAGCTTTGCACACCTGGTTTGTACAATATTAGCAAATTATATATTTTTATTTTTCAAGCTCTGTCAAGTTGGTTGCTAGACAGCCATTTTCAAGTCTTAACATAGATTTTTAAGATGATTCAAATCAAAACTGTACCTAGGCCACTCAGGAACATTCAATGTCGTCTTGGTAGCAACTCTAGTCTATATTTGACCATGTGTTTTAGATTATGGTTTTGCTTGAAAGCTGAATTTGTCTCCCAGTGTTTGCTGGAAAGCAGACTGAACCAGGTTTTCCACTAGGATTTTGTCTGTGCTTAGCTTTATTCCATTTATTTTTATCATAAAAGCTTCCCTAGTTCTTGCCGATGACAAGCATACCCAGAACATGATGCAGCCACCACCATGGTTGAAAATATGAAGAGTGGAAATAAGCAATGTGTTGTGTTGGATTTGCCCCAAACATAATACTTTGTATTCATGACAAAAGTTCATTGTCAAATTTTTTGCAGTTTTACTTTAGTGCCTTATTGCAAGCAGGATGCATGTTTTAGAATATTTGCATTCTGTAAAGGATTCCTTCTTTTCACTATATCATTTAGGTTAGTATTGTGAAGTAACTACAATGTTGTTGATCCATCCTCAGTTTTATTTTGTCACAGCCATTTAACTCTGTAACTGTTAAAAAAGTTACCATTGCCCTCATGGTGAAATCCCTGAGTGGTTTCCTTCCCCTCCGGCAACTGAGCTAGGAAGGACACTTGTATCTTTGTAGAGACTGCGTCTATTGATACACCATCCAAATTGTAATTAATAACTTCACCATGCTCAAAGGGACATTCAATATCTGCTTATTTTATTTTTACCCATCTACCAATAGGTGTCCTTCTTTGTGAGGCATTGGAAAACATCCCTGGTCTTTGTGGTTGAATTTGTTTGAAATTCACTATTCGACTGACCTTACAGATATAAAAAAAAATTGTGCAGTACAGAGATGAGGTAGTCATTCAAAAATCATGTTACGCACTATTATTGCACACAGAGTGAGTCCATGCAACTTATTATGTGACTTGTTAAGCACATTGTTACTCCTGAACTTACTTAGGCTTCAGCTTTTCATTTCATTTTTTTTTTTAAATCTAAAAACATAATTCCACCTTGACATTATGGGGTATTGTGTGTAGGCCCGTGACACAACAAAATGTGGAAAAGGTCAAGGGTTATGAATACTTTCTGAAGGCACTGTATGTGCAGTATAATGATGTAACATGTCTATGAACATCATAACAAGCATTTGGTTGAAATGACGTCTTTGCAATGATTTTTGACAGCTGGGAAAGGTCTATCATGTTGAATGTGACAACACATGCTTATTTTTGCATTATGCTCACTCAGTAGGGCGTGTGCCTTGTGTACTTGTGGATGATTCACAATGCTGCATATTTTAGCTGATCATAGCAGGATCTGGCCACCTGTACCAACACAGCTGTGTAGCGCTGCCAGAGAGAGTCTGATTAGATTTTCAGTTTTTCTTCCCAAATGGAATTATCAAAGGCTGCAATCTCCATATTCTCCCAAAAGTACATTTCAAGAAGACTGTTTTCCTCTTTTCTTCTCTAAGGGGCAGCAATTGGAGGCAAGTTGCAATCTATACCACAATTACTGCTGATTGCAGTCTGGTCTTTGATTTATTTATAATTACAAAGACATTCACTGCTAGTAGTGAAGAGTTACAATTTTTCACCGGAATGTCAGTGTTACTTTGAAAGCAACTATTTGATCAAAGCAAATGCATTTACAACATTGTTAGACATGCAGTAAACTCTTACAACCCATTCTAATTGTTACTACAATACAGTTCAATAGATACTACATTTCTGTGCGTTTACTTGTCAAAACACTAACTTAAAGACAGATATATTTTCACCAAATTCATTCATACTCACAGCACTGCTTCTGTGACACATTCATTTTATACTCGTTATCAAAAGTACATTCTATCCCATTTTTCTAAGTTTTTCTAAGTCAGTCATCAAAATCCTAAATGAAATAGTCAAGCTGTTTAAAATTCTGATAAGACAACCGTAATATAATTGTTTCAGTCCCTGCTTCACTATTATGCAAAACCATGTCCTTCACTCCAGGCAATGTTGAAATAATATTCCGCCAACAATTTGTCCAAGCTGGAGTATATTTGACAGAGAAGCTGAGCCTTGGACTGACTGAGAGACAATAGATCTAGGAGAGAGAAAGTGCAATAAACCAGACTGGCCATTGGAATGAAGCAGGCTTCATCCACCCCACATTTCCTCTAACTGGCACCCAGTCATATCTCACAAATGGATAAAAGCATAATGAACTCCCCTGCCATCGCATGATAAAGGCCCAAAATTCAATAACAAAAAGGCAAACGGACTACGTAAACAGAAGCCAGAAGCCCAAATGTTGTATTTTTGACAATCAGACATTTCAAAAAGCTTAATGATCAACTCCATTATACTCCACTCTGTCTATGTGACATCCCTTTTTCTTTCCTAAAGCCAAATTAATGCTATGACTGGTTTGGACTAGACAGAGACTGGAGCCAGCCCAATCAGCGCTGACACACACAGACAGCAAATGTAATGACGTTTGCAGTAGAGGGAGCAATTGATGTGTCGCTAAGTGACTCCACTTGGACGTCTCTGATTTGATGCACATTATCATCCCATCATACAGGTACAGGTTAAATGTCACCTGGGGCCTACTTGAGTTCATTCTGGCCATGCACCTCTAGTACTGAATGTGTCTTTCTTGATTTGTCAGTCTAGAATACTTTTCCTAAAGGAAGGGAGGGACTTACACTTTAATTTGATGTCATGGTTAGACCAAGGAATGACTGTTCCTTAAAAGTATGCATTTGATAAGCCATAATTACGTAATGTACATGCAAATAATTTCAAATGCTACATTTGAAGTAATTTCACCTATATAACTGGAGCAGGTCATTGAAAAGTAAGGTACCCTCTCCTATTATTGCACCTATTTTTAAAGCCCATGTTTCATGTTAAACCCTACCAACAATAATGACTAGTGCATATTTGTATGAATCTGATGTCACTTTGTTTTCATTCCAACATTGTATATTGGAGATATAATCGATTATATACTTCTGGGCTGCATGCTAAAAATATTAAATAGAACGTTGTCCAGGCTTGAAGTAGACTCAAGTGAATACTTTTGGAACACTGAGCCATTAGCTACACCAGATGGTAGTGTGCAAGTGTTTCTTTTGAAAATGAAGCACCAGACTATAGCCATATTATTTTGAACCTAGAAGAAGACCTGTAGACGGGAGTAGGAAAGAAGGAGTCGTAATGACTAGTTGGTCAGAAAAATATGGTAAATTACCAAGTGAGTGTCTTTGATAACTGCCTAGTTGGTTAGCTAGCTATTTAGCTGCATTTTACACTTAGCCAGCGCATTAGGTAGCTCGATAATGAACTAACTGCAATTATCATAAACCATTGTTATCTAACTATCTACAGTAGCAGCTAAATATTTGTTAGATGTAAAGCTAGCAGGATTGTGGCATGTCAGAAACAATGCATGTTCGTTAGCTGGCTCATGTTTTATCTTCCTGAGTGGTGCAGCGGTCTAAGGCACTGCAGCTCAGTGCAAGAGGTGTCACTATATACCCTGGTTCAATTCCAAGCTGTATCACATCTTGCTGTGATTGGGAGTCGATTAGGTGGCGCACAATTGGTAGTAATTATAAATAAACATTTGTTCTTGACTTGCCTAGTTAAATAAAGGTTAAATATTTTTTTTTAAATAGCTAGCTTACGAGTTAACGCCTCGAGCTAACGCCATGTAATTTGTCATAACCATTATCACAAAATGGTGTGCCTAATTTTTATTAGGGCTGTTTTTTCCACTAGTTACCACAGTCTCAAAGTCAAAATTGGCCAGATCATAAAAAATCATGAAACAAACCTTAGCTTTTTGGTCATAATTTAAGGTTTAAGGTTTGGTATTAGGTTCAGTGTGGTTAGGTTAAAGGTTAAGGTTAAGGTTTAAAATCTGATTTTAAGAAAAGAAATTATAGAAATAGGCAGGATGTATGACTGTCAACAGGAACATGGAGCACTTCTTGTCAGTAAGTCATGATATATATTTTTCCTTTACACTGCATTATACCATTCAAGAGCTAATACTACACTCATATAAGAAATGGAGAAGCCCTATGCACCATACAACGGTCTACTCCTGGAGTAACTCCTTGTCAGATAGACTGCGATAAGAGGGTTAGGCAGGAGGCCCTGGGCCAGTGGTAGGTCAGGAGTGAATGCTCTCTCATTCAAGCACACTCACTACCTCTATCCATCTCTCTCCAGGTACTACAGAGACAGACTGGTCCAAGGACCTTCAGAGTCTTCTGACCGATAACCTGTGATCTCTCCAGAGCACAGACAAGTATGCTTCACTCATACTAGAATACTTGTTGCACTAGCAGTCTGCTTGTGTGATGCTAGCATATTATCCAGGCCAAAGGTTGGATAGGATTTACTGTACTCCAAAATTCATGCTCTGTCCTCCCTGTAAAAGTCTCCCAGACTTATAAAAACTGACATATGTCCCTCCCCCTTTCCTCTCGGGGAGTCTGCTGGGCTATGGAACGCTAGAGCATAAAACACATAAAAAAACCTAACACCCTGTTGTCAGCTATCCGCAGACTTTCAATGGCCACATTTTGGGGATGACCAAATGCAATAAAGTTTTGTATAAACTACTAATTTTCATTCATACATTTTTCATAGCATGTTTGTCATGTTGGTTTTAAAATGTTTGCTAACTTCTGTGTAATCAAGACAAATGCACTAATACAAGTCTCATGTCCAGAGTGAATATATTTTTATTAATGTATATCACACAGGTGTCTTAACTAAAATATTTATCCCAGACAAGATTAAAGAATAGGACAAAGTGAATATACAGTAAGTCGGTGCTTGTGTCCATAGCAGTTTGTATGAATTTGAGTGGTTACATACAATACATGTTGACAGAACGGCTGTGAGACAGAGAGACTGTTGCTTCTGGAACGACTGAAGACCCCAGTATTCAGTCAGGAAGCTTGAAGATGATGTGTAACCCTCTCCATTCAAGCCCATGTCACAGCACACAGTGGCCTGATAGGGACATGACAATAAATGCATAATGTACCTTTCATCACCAAAGCCATGTTCACTGCACGCGTTTCTGCACAATTCAACCCTTTTGTTAACGTCATTGATATATGGAAATTCACATACAAATATTCAGTACATAAGCGTCAACTGCAATACCTCCAGGTTCTTGTATTGGGCAACAGCTTTCTTCCTGGGTTCGTATTCACACAGTGTCTTCAGAGTAGGAATAGGGATCTAGTACCAGATCCCCCTTGTCAATTAAATAATTAATTGTGATATAAAAGGCTAAACTGATCCTAAATCAGTACTCCTACTCTGAGATGCTTTGTGAATAGGAGCCTTGGTCTGTCTGCATGCTGCTTTTCTGGTGATCTAACTCCCTCTTCATCTGAAATGAAACAACACCAAAAATATGAATAAGAATTAGTCTAGTCAGTCAGTAACTTAGTTACCTACTTACTTAGTAACTTAGTTAGTTACCTAATGAAACACTAATGTAAATGTGCACAAGCCTATTCAGACAAAATATACCAGAACAACAACTTTTTCAGTCAGCAGTGCATCAATAAATATGCAGGGGAACAGGGGGGCCGGAACTGATTGAATCGGCCCGGTGTCGGACTCAGCCCGGGATTCAAAATGAATGACTGCCCAGAATCGGCCCAAGTACATTAGGCCGTTCCCGTCTACCGGAATTCAGTTGACTTTGCCGGCATCTTACCAGAATCCCCCCAGAAGCAGTCCGATGCATATTTAAATAAATGTATTTAAACAAAATTACCCCATTTAGTAATTTTAAATATTATTCTAATAAATTTTATTCATACAAATGATACCCATCCACCCCAAAAAATGTTATGTCGGAGGAAACACCGTACACCTGGTGACTGTGTCAGCGTGCATGTGCCTGGCCCTCCACAGGAGTCGCTACAGTGTAATGGGACAAGGACATCCCGCCCAGCCAAACCCTCCCCTAACTCAGACGACACTGGGCCAATTGTGGTTTTCTCCTGAGTATCGAACAAGCATCTGTAGCAAGGCAGTTTGCACTGCGATGCAGTGTCTCAGACGCTGCACCACTCAGGAGGCTCCATCCACAAAGTTTTTAATGCTTATCAATTTCCTTGCACAAAGTATCAAATACAACTTAAGCAGGACTCTTAAAGAATTTAATTTAGATGTTTATTTTTTGATCACAGAAACAATGAGAAAATATGGAAAAATAAATGAATAATGAAATGTTAATGACATAAAGCAGCCCATATAATCACATGACTATACTGCCTAAGGTGGCCCAGACTCGGGCCACATGATGTCGGCCGAGTCTGACTCTCAGCCGAGTGCCCAGACTCTCAGCCGAGTGCCCAGACTCTCAGCCGAGTGCCCAGACTCTCAGCCGAGTGCCCAGACTCTCAGCCGAGTGCCCAGACTCTCAGCCGAGTGCCCAGACTCTCAGCCGAGTGCCCAGACTCTCAGCCGAGTGCCCAGACTCTCAGACGAGTGCCCAGACTCTCAGCCGAGTGCCCAGACTCTCAGACGAGTGCCCAGACTCTCAGCCGAGTGCCCAGACTCTCAGCCGAGTGCCCAGACTCTCAGCCGAGTGCCCAGACTCTCAGCCGAGTGCACAGACTCTCAGACGAGTGCCCAGACTCTCAGCCGAGTGCCCAGACTCTCAGCCGAGTGCCCAGACTCTCAGCCGAGTGCCCAGACTCTCAGCCGAGTGCCCAGACTCTCAGCCGAGTGCCCAGACTCTCAGCCGAGTGCCCAGACTCTCAGCCGGATTCGGCCCAGATCCACTGTGCTAGCCGAGAGTAGTTTGACAAAAAGTGTTCACAACAGTCAGCAATATAGCTAGCAAATACATTGTTTTAATTTTCGAGAAACCTATCTACATTTCACTTCACTAGCTAAGGTGGTGAAATCAGACTGATGGTGGGAGTTAGGTAACATCATCTAATTTACTTCCAGCAGTTTTTCATTTAACTAGGCAAGTCAGTTAAAAAAACATTCTTATTTAGAATGACTGCTTAGAAACAGTGGGTTAACTACCCTGTTCAGGGGTAGAACAACAGATTTACCTTGTCAGCTCAGGGATTTGAACTAGCAACCTTCCGGTTACTGGCCCAAAACTCTAACCACTATGCTATCTAGCTAACTAATGGCATTTTTAACAACTTTATCAATCAGATGGATAGCTTAGAAAATATACACTGAACAAAAATATAAACTCAACATGTAAAGTGTTGGTCCCATGTTTCATGAGCTGAAATAAAATGTTCCATAGGCAAAAAAACATTATTTCTCTAAAATGTGCATACATTTGTTTACATTGCTGTTAATGAACATTTCTCTTTTGCCAAGATTATCCATCCACCTGACAGGTGTGGCATATCAATAAGCTGATTAAACAGCATGATCATTAAAACATGTGCACATTGTGCTGGGGACAATAAAATGACCATTCTAAAATGTGCAGTTTTGTCACACCACAGTGCCACAGAGTGTGCAATTGTAATGCTGACTGCAGGAATGTCCACCAGAGCTGTTGCCAGAGAATTTACTGTCAATTTATCTACCATAAGCCGCCTCCAATGTCATTTTAGAGAATTTGGCAGCACATCCGTGTGGGCGAGCAGTTGGTGGCGGTGGGGTTATGGTATGGGCAGGCATTAGCTACGGACAATGAATACAATTGCATTTTATCGATAGCAATTTGAATGCACAGTGATACCGTGACGAAATCCTGAGGCCCATTGTCGTGCCATTTATCCACTGCCATCATCTCATATTTCTGCAATATAATACACCCCATGTTGCAAGAATCTGTACACAATTCCTGGAAGCTGAAAGTGTCCCAGTTCTTCGATGGCATGCATAATCACCAGACATGTCACACATTGAGCTTGTTTGGGATGCTCTGGATCGACGTGTTCGACAGAGTGTTCCAGTTCCCGCCAATATCCAGCAGCCATTGGATAGGACTGGAACAGCATTCCACAGGCCACAATCAACAGCCTGATCAACTCTATGCGAAGGAGATGTGTCATGCTGCAAAAGGCAAATGGTGGTCACACCAGATACTGACTGGTTTGCTGATTCACGCCACTACCATTTATTTTAAGGTACAGTATCTATGACCAACAGATGCATGTCTGTATTCCCAGTCATGTGCAATAAACAGATTAAGGCCAAATTTATTTATTTAAATTGTCTGATTTTCTTATATGAACTGTAACTCAGTAAAATCTTTGGAATTGTTGCATTTAGTGTTTGTATTTTTATTCAATATAGCTATTTGTTTTCCCCTTGGATGTAATGCCGCCTGATACAGCTTGCCAGTTGCTCGTAAAGTAGCATGAATAAGTCAGCTAGCAACGCCAAGTTCATGCCTTTTACCAACAAAAATCATGTACACGTATAAAAGAGACAATTACCTTCAAGCAGATAATTTTTGTTTTATTCTGGGACTTCCGGCAGAGGAGTAATAGCTACTTGTTTGTAGAACCGGCGTCTTCACAAGATGTTGTTCCCAGTCAGCTCCAGCGTCTTCACCTGAACGAACGTCACAGGCAAAATCACAGACTGCGTCATCCACTTGAGGGGGCATCGTTTACTAGCGCACGTGCTTAACTTCTTCGATATAGGGGGCGCTCTTTTAATTTTTGGATAAAAAAACGTTCCCGTTTTAAACAAAATATTTTGATTCTCGACTATACATATAATTGACAGCTTGGGAAGGAAAACACTGACGTTTCCAAAACTGCAAAGATATTGTCTGTGAGTGCCCCAGAACTAATGCTACAGGCGAAACCAAGATGAAATTTCATACAGGAAATGCCCCAGATTTTGAAGGCGCAGTGTTCCAATGTCTCCTTATATGGCTGTGAATGCGCCAGGAATGAGCCTACACTTTCTGTCATTTCCCCAAGGTGTCTGCAGCATTGTGACGTATTTGTAGGCATATCATTGGAAGATTGACCATAAGAGACTTCATGTACCAGGTGTCCGCTTGGTGTCCTCCGTCGAAATTATTGCGCAATCTCCAGCTGCGTCCACTTTTCCATTAGGTTCAGAGGAGAAAGGCAACTGCCACGAATGATTTATCATTGAATAGATATGTGAAAAACACCTTGAGGATTGATTCTAAACAACGTTTGCCATCTTTCTGTTGATATTATGGAGTTAATTTGGAAAAAAGTTTGGCATTGTAATGACTGAATTTTCAGGGTTTTTTCTTAGCCAAACGTGATGAACAAAACGGAGCGAATTCTCCTACACAAATAATCTTTTTGGAATAACTGAACATTTGCTATCAAACTGAGAGTCTCCTCATTGAAAACATCCGAAGTTCTTCAGAGGTAAATTATTTTATTTGAATGCTTTTCTTGTTTTTGTGAAAATGTTGCCTGCTGAATGCTAGGCGTAATGCTATGCTAGCTATCAATACTCTTACACAAATGTTTGTGTAGCTATGGTTGAAAAGCATATTTTGAAAATCTGAGATGACAGTGTTGTTAACAAAAGGCTAAGCTTGTGAGCCAATATATTTATTTCATTTCATTTGCAATTTTCATGAATAGTTAACGTTGCGTATAGCAGGATTACTCTTCATACTCTATTCTATATGCCAATCAACTCGGTACATTTCAGTCATTTAGCAGACACGCTTATCCAGAGTGACTTACAGAAAAAAATGTGGGTTTAGTGCCTTGCTCAAGGGCACATCACCAGATATTTTACCTAGTCTTCTCAGGGATTTGAAAAGCAACCTTTAGGTTACTGGTCCAAAGCTCTTAACCGCTAGGCTACCTGCCAAGCTACTAAATTGTGTCATACGTGTAAAGGGCAAAGGCACTCAGATGTCTATGTTATAAGATGGACAGAATGTTTTCTCCCATAAACAGACGACTGACAATAGGCCTTACATTTATAAACATTGCAGAGCCTCGCTCAAAGGACGACCCCTCCCCGTAATTGAAAAGACTTTTTGAGATTCCAGTACACCCTGGGAATATGAATAATTTATATTTAGTCCAACCCTAAACATGAGATCGAGTTTTATGCCTCTTCAGCCCACGGTTGTAGAGTCGACATTTATTCATATTCTTTTACAGTTCACCAGTCATGGTTAAAGTTTCATTTATCGTCCCTGGAAGAAATGGAATGTCAGTTGAGAGAGGAATTTGTCGGTGACAGGGCTAGTTCACCGGTTCACTGGTTCAACCCACTTTAGCTGATTGTAGCCCAACACCTGTGATCCCCATTTCAATCACAGGAAGATCCAGCAAGGGGGCTTTTAGAACGTGATTACTGTACTGGTATGAATAATGTAACTGATGATGCCATGAGATCGTAAAAACATATTAGACGTAGATGTGACACCAATATGTCCAAGAAACAGAAAGTCAACCAATCTTGACAATACTGCTGGCAGAATACAGGTGATATTGGATATCAAACAACAGGTTCTTAAAAAAAACAGAACCCTGAACTCCTGATTTGAACTGACCATTTAATTCTGTATTTTTTATTTGTGTGTCTTGTTGTGTGCAAGCGACAGCACCTACCGGTGCCGCAAAAAGTTAGATACACAACACTTTTTCTGTGGATACCTTATCTCCACTTCTTACTGTTAAAAGGACCAACAGCACAGATAACCGATAAAGTAAGTTTAAATATAATTTTATTCAACATTCTGGCTTGCAGAGACTCTTGGGTCTTTTTTACTCTTGCGTCTTTTTTCTTGTTTCAGGCTGAATAACCATGGTAACCATGGTGACAGTATGATGTTTGGGTGAACTAGATAAATATTGTTGTAATTTAGAGCACTTCATATGAAATTGTTCGTGCTCATGCATGTTTTTTAAAATACGTTTTTATATTTATAAATCGAGTACTATGTGATGCATTTTAAAAGATCAAAAGTAGGGAAATTTCACTTGCTTTTGTTTTAAATTAACTTTTTACCAAGCAAAATAAGATTTGTCATGTTCTGAATCTTTCAGTGGGGTCCATCTCTAACATATCATTAACATTATATCAAAAAGTCAGATTACGTAACCTAATACATCCGCAAATAAGCACCGAGCTCTGTTGACAGAGTGGTTCCACTTTCTCACAATGACTTTTGAGGATTTTACATTTTGTGGTAGCCGTTAGCAAAAGCAAAAGTAACATGACACGAGCTGAATTAGATGTAAACGCTTTGAAAATAAAAAGCTTGTGGTACGCAAGCTTAAACCCGGGTACGGGAGCGTAATCATCGCCTGACACTAATTAGCATAACGCAGCGGACATAAATCTTCCTAGAAAATCTTACTATTCATGAAAATCTCAAGTGAAATATATTGGAACACAGCTTAACCTTTTGTTAATCACCCTGTCATCTCAGATATACTTTACAGCCAAAGCTAGACAAGCATTTGTGTTTATCATAGACTAGCATAGCATTATGCCTTGCTAGCAGCAGGCAACCTTGTCACGAAAATCAGAAAAGCAATCAAATTAAATCGTTTACCTTTCATGAACTTCGGATGTTTTCACTCACGAGACTCCCAGGTAGATAGCCAAATATTATTTTCGTAGGCGAAATAGCTCTGTTTGTTCTTCACAAATTGCAGTCACGAAAACGGTGAAAAATATTCCAAATTAGCTCCATAATATCAACAGAAACATGGCAAACTTTGTATATCATCAATCCTCAAGGTGTTTTTCTAATATCTATTCGATAATATTTCTGTCGGGCCAATTCGTTTTTCAGTAGGACCGATTGGAGTAATGGCTAGCTCTGTATTTTACGTGAAAATCTCTCTCGGAGCCTCCATGTGACCACTTACGCAATGTAGCTGCCTACGGCTATTCTTCAACATAAATGCGTAAAACTACGTCACAATGCAGTAGACACCTTGGGGAATACGTAGAAAGCGTAAGCTCGTTGATGGCACAATCACAGCTCGATAGAGACTCATTGAAACGCAGCGCTTTCAAAACCTGGGGCACTTCCGTATTGGATTTTTCTCAGGCTTTCGCCTGCAACATCAGTTCTATTATACTCACAGACAATATCTTTACAGTTTTGGAAACGTTAGAGTGTTTTCTATCCAAAGCTGTCAATTATATGCATATTCTAGCATCTTGTCCTGACAAAATATCCCGTTTAAAATGGGAATGTTTTTTTCAAAAAATGAAAATACTGCCCCCTAGTACCAACAGGTTAAAACAAGTTGGTATTATAGATTTGGACAGGGAGAGGTTTAAAATGTCAGTGAATACCCTTTCCAATTGGTCAGTGCATGCTCGCAGTACACAGTCCGTCTTGTGAATGTTGTCCTGTTTAAAGGTCTTACTCACATCGGCTGCAGAGAGCTCGTCCGGAACAGCTGGTGCTCTCATGCATGTTATCAAGTCCTAAGGGTCGAAATGTTGTTTGGTAAACCACATGAGAGCAATAGATCACAGTTGTCACGCCCTGACCTAAGTATTCTTTGTTTTCTTTATATATTTTGGTTAGGTCAGGGTGGGACATGGGTGATGTATGTGTTTTTCACTGTCTATGGGTTTTGTAGGTTTATGGGGTTGTTTACCATCTAGGTGTTCATGTATGTCTATGGTTGCCTAGATTGGTTCTCAATTAGAGGCTGCTGTTTATCGTTGTCTCTGATTGGGAACCATATTTAGGCAGCCATCTTTTTTGGGTATTTGGTGGGTTATTATCTATGTCTATGTGATGTTGCATGTTAGCACTCATTTTCTATAGCGGTCACGTTCGTCTGGTTAGTTTGTTTGTTTAGTGTACTTTGTGTTTTTGCATCTTTTCATTAAATCATGCATTCACACCACGCTGCGCTTTGGTCTCCTCAATACGACGATCGTGACAACAGTGAGCTTTGTCTTCTTTTAACTTTGCCGAACATATTCTTCAACCCCTACTAAACTACTCAATGTGTGTATATAATCCTTTCCTATACTACTGTGTCACTTCAAAAAACACATTTGCATAAAATTCAACACAGAAATAGTCAAATATAGCACTGTGAAATGTCATGCTTTCATATAGTACCAATATCCATGGTAAGGATAACTGGATTCCTCGTCTGCAACAGCTGACACTGTAATGGCTACTGTTAAGCTTTTAAACATGACAGCCCTTTTGCCTGACTGTTCAACTAGAGGTCCCCTTTTAGCTAACGGTGCTGGCCATGAAAAGCCTGCAGCAGACACTGATAGCCCTGTCAAGCGTCTCTGCAGCAAAAACTGTGTATTTTTCCCTGTACAATAAGTGCACATCCGAAGGCTGAATGGGGTTATGTGGTGTGTGTTTGGTGTGAGTCCTTTACATTCTACTCTCAAATAATGTATACAGTCATTTAACTGACTCAATGAACCGATTCTGTTTGCACAAAGAATCTCTTCTGTTCCATGTTGGCAGTGTATAGGCTACAGTACTTGTTCATATAAATGTAATGTGTCACCATAAATGGGAGACAGTTCTCACTTGTGGATGACATTCCTAAGCCAAAAAACTGTATTTACGAAATACTTAACCCTCCATGGGAAGCATTACTGTGTCTGTGCTTGTGTTAGATGTCTTAGTGAGATCTATGATCCATTTTAAGCCAAGTCCACATTTGGCACATTAGAACACAATTCATACCCTCACTATAATCCGTTAGCCGTAACCAAACACCTTAAGTGGGAATATGATTGGCATCTAAGAGAGCTGTTAGCTTGTTAGTGCTAAAATCACCTTTAGATTGCACGATTAACAGTACAGAGGCTGCGTGGGAGTCTATTGGGCCTGTGTGGGAAACTATGAGCAGTGTGAGGAGTCTCACCACTTCTAGCATAACAGCCTTCCTGCTGTCTGCGGTCTGTTCAGAGAACAATAATGCTCCCCTGTCGGGGGAGCATTATTATATGACAACCATCTGCCGTGTCATATGAGATTTTGACTGAGAAAAGGTTGAGTTGTCTTTTCCGTCGCTGCATGTGTATTATATAATAGTGGGCTGCCGTGTTTTCTGTCTCAGGGTTCAGGAGATTTGAGTCATTGACTGTAAGGTTTCGACTATTGAAGCAACTATAGAAGAACACATTGTAGATTAGTGGTCCTGGGGTAGTCTTGAGTACAGATTTGTTTGTCGTAGCCCTGTTTCAAAGAGTAAACTAATCACCAAGCCCTTGACTAGTTGAATCAGGTATGTTTCTCCAGGGCTATAACAAAATATTACTTTTGGGGCTACTGCAGATGACAACCATCATGGAGCAAGAGATTAACCAGTCACTCCAGAAGCAAAAGCTGACCTATTTAGCAAAGGGACTCAACCATGAGAGAACCAATTAGCAATCTGCTTGAGTCTACCACATCTGATTGACAGTGTGTAGAATACTGTAAGCAAAGACATTCTGGTAACATAGAACTGTGCCCATGCTGGCCAGGAGAAGATCACCAACCAAAACATCCAGATTTTCCTCTTCAAACACACACTACTTTTTTGGAGATAGTTTCTGATTTTAAACCATTGTAGAGGAAGCCTTCAACGGAACCATATAAAACATGTAAGAATGATGCTGAAAAATACCAAAACAGACTGTACTTTTGGACCAGATCTGGGCTGAGAACTCAGTTCCGGTCCTCAAGGGCAGCAGTAGCCTGAAAGCTCGGGTCTTTTTCAGCAGAATTGTTTCATGTCTTGACTTCCTCCCAAAAACAATCTCTAAAGAATTAGCAGGGTGTGTTTCAATTATCAGTCTCATTTCAGGTTAAACCAATCACAATCATGTTATGTGAGAAAGTGAGACATTTGCTGATAGTGTTTTGTGCTAAGATTGTTTTGTGCATTTGTTTTATACGGACATCTAGCTGTTCTCCTTCTGGGAAAGCTGTGGGGAGGTGTTATCTCTCAGTGGCACGCTGTTCCCAGCTCCTGGAGAGCTTCCTCACTTTTCTATCAAATAATGAATTACTGATTGTGAAACAGAAAAGCTCAGCAGGACTTACGCCGAGGCTGAGAGAGTCATAAATCAATGGATGACGACCGTAAAATGTTTACTCAGAGGTAAAATGGAATCACATTCTTTGCCTTTTGAGCCATAAACACTTAAATACCCTAATTATGTGATGTTTATTTACAAGAGCATTATACATGATTACATTTTACTCCATGGAAAACTGAATTTGAGACACTAATTATTGATAAATCCTTGTTGATGCTACAGTGTTAGTTGATAATGTCATCACAACATTCAGTAATGATTGGTTGATATAAAATTCCTAAAAGATCCATGATCCAAAATTTCTAAGTAGATTAGGCAATGTATTTTCAAAATGCATGTTCCACCGAATCCTTGCATGAGACATTCAAAGTTATATGAACACCTTTTTAAAAGCGTTATGAAACTGCAAGGAAGCTGCAGGGCGAAATATTATTTCCTCAATGAACATTAAATTAAATCACAATGAGGACAATTGTCACGATTTTCTGTATGTGAAAGAGAGTCGGACCAAAATGCAGCTTGTCTATTACGATCCATGTTTAATAAAACTGAAGTAAACACGAATCAATATGAAAAAAAACAATACACGAAAACCGAAACAGCCTAATACTGGTGCAAACTAGCACATGACAGACCTAAGGACAAAAGGACAATCACCCACAAAACCCAACACCAAACAGGCTACCTAAAGATGGTTCCCAATCAGAGACAATGACTAACACCTGCCTCTGATTGAGAACCATATTAGGCCAAACACAGAAACAGACAAACCAGACACACAACATAGAATGCCCACTCAGATCACACCCTGACCAAACAAAACATATAAACATACAAAGCAAACTATGGTCAGGGTGTGACAACAATGATGCCTGATTGGGCTCTCTGACTCCAAATTGCATGTAATTGCTGTGTGTTACCTCATTAGGTCTAGCCACTGATCACAGGCATAAAGGTAGACTATAATTTTTCGACCCAGGAAACATCAATACAAAAACCAGGCGATTTGAATCAAACCTCTTTCAGGCCACTTCACCACAAATTATGATGATTTATAGAGGGAAACTAAATAAAATTGTGCATATAAAGTTGTCTCTATGGGTTTTAATGTAAAGTGACATCAAACTTAGTCATTATTTGAATTTAGCTAATTTAGTCATAAAGCCTTGCAGATTAGTCTTACAATTTGAACCCCAAATCTCTTAGTTTGCTCTTAGTTCTCCTCAAATACCCGAAATTAGTAGTCACTATAATTACCTCCAAAAGCACGCCTGTGTCAATCCCACTCCTGTTTTATCCTCTGGCAGGCACCCCTGCTGTCACATCACGCAGGTGCCCCTGAGATTAAATTTGCAGACTTTTACTGCTGAATTGCAGGTGCATATGTTCTACTGGCACATTGCCAACAACCAGTGCAACCTATATAGGAGGCTTATATGTATTACCTAGAACTTCTCTAATCATGCAACACAATTATATGCATTTTCAGCAAACAATAAGAAGCATTCATTCCCAAATACCACATGTAGACACTTTACAAATGGTTAAATCAACTATGAGCACCCTCAGTGAGCTACTGCTACTGCACTCTACCATTGCAGCAACTCTGGGATGCATTCAGTAGTTTAAACTGGTTTCCTCTCTGTGACTCCTCATCTGCACCGATGTAAAAAGACAGGATGAAAGCATTGGTCACCCACTAATGGATTTGCTTTCACCTGTCCAGTTATTTTAGATCAGTTTATATTAAATTAAGCCACAAAGAAATAAAGCCATTTTGGACTATGGAGAAACCCACATGGGAAGTCATATCTAGAGAATATTGATACTCAATGATGGCTGTACTGTAGGTCAGTAGCTCTTGGGCTGTGGCCTCTCAACACCGCGCCCATCAACACTGGCCCTAATAGATAATGGAAGCAATTCATAAATGGTGTCCCATGACTTTTAGCAGAGGCATCTAATACGGTTATAATCAATCAACTTGTACAGTATGTCTCCTTGACATCTCATTACGCCCAGCATGAATTGACACCTTGATGATCATCCGATGACAAAGTGCGTCCCTTGCTGGCGCACCCTAAAAATGTGTCTTTCCCTTTCGAGTGTGTCATCACTGAAGACTGACAAAGGCTGCTTTTTAAAAATCTTTTCTCTCAGTATTCTTTAAAGTTTCACTTGGAAGGTGTTCTCTCTTTTCAGTGTCTGTCTTTCCTTTACATTCACTCACTAATGAGGTACGGGTCTCAAAATGCTGAGAGAGGTTTTGTATTATTATCTTTGTTTAAGCAGACAATTGTCTCCAAGAGGATAAAATAATGCTTGACAAAAATGTACTTAAATATGGCATATTTCTATAGTCTCTTCATTGTGTTTGGGCTGATTCAGGTGAATCAATGGGCAGCTATGAACACAGGTCTGTGTTTTGAACTTCACCTGTACAGCCTGTTATTTAATAATGACTCATAAGATCATTAATATAGGTCCTTTATAAAGCATTTACTAATAATTAGTTAAGTCTTTTTGCGTGGCTATTTATACTATAAATATTTCAAATGTTTTGAGTGACCAGTGTAATATGCCATTGGTTTATATAAGCTGGTTTTATGCCAATGTTTGTAAACAAAGTAAATGTTATACAAACACTATAGCCTCAAAACAATCATTTTGATATCATGGTTGGTCAGTCCATGCATCCATAGTTCTATTCATGAATTTGAGAGTGGTTACATTTCTCCAGCCCATAACTCCACATAATAAAGCATTTATAATGGATTAGTAAATATATACTAATTACTCCATTCATAAGACGTTTAAAGCGGTAATCAACAGTAAGAACAATAACAAAGCATTCTCCACACCACTGTTTCGCTAGAAAGCTGAGGTAGGATTATAAAATGCTACTCGTTAGGAAGCTATTATAATGCATTATGAAGGGGGTATTCATAGGAAGCTTTACTGACCTGTTGTCATAAATGAATAGTTCATGAATATTTCTTGGCACAAAATGATGAACAATTTTGCTCCTGGTGAGGACAGGAGTGAAAACATAGTTTCCTCAGAAAGGCATAGAGCCTGCACTGCACACATCTTTAGCAGAAAATAAATTGTTCCATCAAATAAACAGACATGTTTAATATGAGGTTGTATATCTACTGCTGTCATTTATGAGCTCGTAAATCCTCAAAATGTAATTTAGATTTCATTACGTTTTCATGAGAAGAATGAGATTGCAAAATGTGCTTATAAGGGTTACATTTGGTTGATAGGAGTAGGCTACTATATTACAATATCCTAGTCATTTGCATTGTTGTCAATATGAAATATAATTATTTACTCATTTACTTATCATTTGAATATATTCGCCTGAATTCCCATTCCGGACCGTGGATTAAATTCACGGGTGTCACTACCATCTCCCGGTTGGGCGCCAGACTCTCACTGCTAGATTTATTCATCCTGTATCACCGAGACATTGGGGCTTGCTTGATTTTTTTATGTTGAATTTCAAGTAACCCAGTAGCCTCTTTTCATAAACATTGTGATGTTCTTTTTTTAGCATTTGATAAAGATCAAAGTCGATGTTTTCTTCTCAGTTGTCTGTCAGTACGTTTCTCCTCAGGAGGATGTTATAGTTCAGTAGATGATTCAAAATCAATGTTATTTAACCCGGAGATTGATTTATTATGCATCTCCCTGATAATTTGCCGAAAATAGCCACTAAGTCATGCATGAAGTAGCACTTACACTCTGAAATGACATGCTTTCTTTGATTACAGAGGTGTAATTATGACCAATTACACAATGTCTGAGTTCCTTGAGAGGCACCTTGTGTTTTCAAGGGCTTTCAGGTCAAAGCATACTTCCTGACATTAGGGGATATGTTATTTCCCAACAAGCCTCTGGCTCTTAGTTACAAAGCTGGAGTCTCTTTGAAAGTACTCAAATCCTGTCAGTTATGGTCTGAAAGATTTCCCCATGTTGTTACAGTACTTCTTTAAACTTGTCCACACAGTTAATAATACTTTTCAGAGCCCTATACTACGAATCAGGTTTGAGAAGTTACCAAGGTAACTTTGGTCAACTTTGAGTCCAACTTGGGATAACCACCTTTTAGCCAGGCACCTTTCTGTGGCAACAAGCCTTTAGATGAATCTGCTCCGGGGCAGGCTAACACGGGGCTAACTCAATTTATCCTGAATGAAGTGTCTGAGCCTCGAGTTGAGGACCAATTACATCAGATTCCCTCCCTCTCGTAACGATTGCGCCAACATCCTCTTAATTTGAGGAAGACAACTGATTAATTAATATATTTATTCAATGTGTTCTTTTTTGTGTTAAAAAAATACCTATCATATTACATGTTTGGTAATGACAGAATGCAATTGAAACTTCACTCAGAGTAAAAGTTTTGCATGACTTAATAGAAGTCTTTCATGCCTGGGTCTGCCTGCCCATGTGTTTGACATTTACTGCAGCTGACAGTAAATGTGATAGAGAAAAGTAGGTTTATTTCCTATATTGAAAGCTGCAAGCACGAGGGTAGAATGGAAGGTAGAATGGAAAGTTTTTTATAAGGCTCTTATACTAGTAGTTTGTCTCGGCAAACATCAACTTCAGTTACTGTATACATTGTTTGGCAGTGTAATGTTTTCTCTGGAACAGCAAATAAGGATTTGTCTTCATGCAATAGGCAGGGTACTGACAAATTGGTAATTATCTGGGAAAGAAAAAGTGAAGGCCACTGTATTCTAAAGCTCCATAGTATACAGACAGCGAGACAGACAGAAACAGACACAGAGACATACAGACTGAAAAAGTGACTGACTGACTTAGTGACTGACTGACAGAGCGCGAAAGAGAGAATAGGAATCTAAATGACAAGAATTGTCAACATCTAGTTTCAATTTAACTACCCAGATTGCTTTTTGGATCACTGACACAAAATCCCTTTTTGGCAGTAATATTGCCCCCAGGACTGTAAAACTGTATGTTGTCACAAGCAATTGGATTAGCTATGGGGACATTCATAAATGCTCCCTCGAGTCTATAAAATATGCTTCTTTAACAGTCAGTTGACTATTCCTTTAAACATTCAAAGCAAAGTATTCAGCATTGCTTACTCATTTGCATATGAGCACAAGCAGAAGATAGCCAGTAAGCCTCTAAGCTCATCCCTCAACCAACAAGAGATCTTTAAATGGCAGTATTCTGACACAGCCCTCTGACACAGCCCTTTGTGTGTATGTGTGTGATTTTGTCTAGTTGTCCATGCTGCCTCTAGCCCTGTAGTGTGTGCGTGTGTGTCTGTTCATCCGCCCATCCGGCTTCTTACCCTGAAGTTTGTGTCTGACTGTGTGTATATAGCAGTGCTACCTTTAGCCCTGTGGTGTGTGAGCTTCGGCACAGGTTGTGTGTGCTGAGGCCTGCAGGAAAGGCCTGCACTCTGGCCTGCTGTCTAATTAGAGCAGGGGTAAGCAACATATGGCCCGTTCAATCTGGTCTGTGGGAGTTTTTAGGTAGGTGGGATGATTATTTCGGGTTAAAAAACACTTCAGGCCACTCTTGAACATTTAAAACTCAATATAAAGTATGTCGGAATTATAAATAACTGCAATTTTCTGGCATTTTTCTTAACAAACAAATTTGTCCAATTAATTTTTTTCAAAATCCTCTGCTGAATTTTGAAATCCCAATGTGGCCCTCGAGACAAAATGATTGTCCACCCCTGAATTAGAAGCAGTAATCATGGCTCACGCTGGTGCCACCACTATGAGGGCCCAGGGCCTCCCACACCTGGGTCTGCCTGCCCTTCATGCCTGGGTCTGCCTGCCCTTCATGCCTGGGTCTGCCTGCCCATGAATCTGCCTGCCTGTCTGGCCCCAAGCCTTGGCCCCACACCTGGGTATGCATGTCCACCTGCCTGACTGCCCCCCATGCCTGGGTACGCTCGTCTTGTACCAACTTCACACTGTAAATCTCAGGACACATGCAACCCCCCCCCCCCCCCAAAATATCTGTCAATAACCAGAGGTATGTGTGTGCTGAGGGCAGTCTGTACCACCTCCCTTTAGTCAGTCTCAAGACACTTGTAAATTCTTGAAAGGATTACATCAATAATGCAGTCAACCCAATGATTTCCAGTCCGAGCAATGTGTTGATGGACGATGTAAATGAACGTAGCTTTTGGACACAATCAACCCTGAGGGGTGAATATGAGCAAAAGGCCATTCTCAAGCCTCTATAGTCTCCGCCTCTTGGCCCTCTGGGAAATGTGATCCATCTCTGGGAGACGGGTTACTCGTCATGCCTCTAGCACATCCACATTGCAAAGGGATTTTCCATTTCATTAAAGAAACAAGGCATTTCACACTAGGACACACAATTCTTTCTCGTCGACCTCCAGGGGTGATCAGCCACATTCCTCCATAATCGGATTATAGGTCTTTGAGTCTGTCTCATACCTGGCCTGTATGATCAAATGTTGATGTAATCGGATCAAAGAACACATGTTAATGCAGGGTACAGATGTGGCATGAATCCATCCAGATTACAGAGCCTAGCAAAGCGTTAGAGTCCTGTGTGGCTCAGTCGGTAGAGCATGGCGCTTGCAACGCCAAGCGTTGTGGGTTCGATTCCCACTGGGGCCACCCATATGTAAAAGTAGTGGCCCCAGCCGACTTGTAAGTCGCTTTGGACAAAAGCGTCTGCTAAATGGGATATATTATTATATTATATATTATTTATTTTTTACGATTGTGATCAGAACTCCAGACACTCTTCTTGTGCACGTCAAATTTTGCATATGGCTGCATGAGGCTTGAGTTGACTGCTGTATGTTTTGGCCTTTCATCACTCCAGTAAATGTCTGCCAGAGTGTCAAAACATTTCCCAGTTTGCTAATTGTGGCTCTGATTGAGATAACTTGTGTGAATGTTTGATGCCAAATGCCAAACTCTGTTGTCATCCTTTTCCAAAAAGCCCATTAATTCTATGTGCACATGCATACAAACGGACACACACACACACACACGCACATGCACACACACACACACACAATTTGGAAATTACCTTCTGCTACTCCTAAAAGCTCTTCTTTCTTCAACAAAGCTACAGTTGGTGGTTTATATCACTCTGACTGCAAAGTAGGGACCCAACTACTGTCCCCAAAGTGAAGTTGAAAATTTCACTTGTACATAAAGATCACAGCAGTCAATATTGAGTGGCCTAACAATTAAGGATTCTACCGTCTTGGGAGAGTCATATTGTATATTTATTAGATTGGGAAAAGGGGACAGCTTACAGCTTAATCTAATCACAGTTTACACTTATAGACGTTTTATTTAATTTTCGACAGCGTTCCCCAGATGGAGATTGCCACCGCCAACAGGGCAGGAATTGCCACATGGTCTACAGTCTTGGTTGTATTTTCTCCCACTTGCAAAATGTATCCAGCCTGATATATTTTACTTAAACACTGTCTGAAAGAGCTGATTTCCCCCGAGTCATATTACAGAATCTGTTGAATTGTTTTGCAGCCCCTTGAGTAATAAACCTCCTCTCCGTGCTATCTAAAGTCCGACCTATTGCTTCCTCCCCCTGACTTCTCCCCATCAGCATGTGGTCTTTCCAAACGTTAGCACACCACTGGGACTCCTCTCTTTCTCACCAGTGCCAACACAAGGGCATTTCAAGCGCCAACAACTAGTGAGCAGGTGCTGTCGTACAACTTCTATGATAGTATTGCCAGTGCCTTTTATTTGTTTGATGACAGAGACATTTGAGCTTTGTTTTCACAGTGAGTTTAGTGCAATATCAAGTGCAACTGAATCTCTGGCATAGGTTTAATTTAACCCACTCCACTACTTTCCAATTAGATAATTTCCCAATCTCAATGAATACTACCACATTTGGGTCCATCCGGGTAAGCTCTACTGTATGTACATACATACAGTGTACATACAGTGCCTATAGAACGTCTACATCCACCTTGGATTTATTCACATTTTATTGTGTTACAAGTGAGATTAAAATGTATTGAATTGTATTTTCTACACAAAATACTCTGTAATGTCAAAGTGGGGGATTTTTTAAAATATTTTTTAAAGATAAATGAAAAATGAATCACTAATATGCCTTGATTAGATAAGTATTCACCCCAAGTCAATGTTAGAAACACCTTTTCAAGTGATTACAGCTGTGAGTCTTCTTGGGTAAGTCTCACAAGAGCTTTGCACATCTGTATTGTGCAATATTTGCCCAATATTCTTTTAAAAAATGATCATGGCTAGACAGCAATTTTCAAGTCTTGCAAAACATTTTCAAACAGATTTAGGTCAAAACTGTAACTTGGCCACTCAGGAACATTCACTGTCTTCTTGGTAAGCAACTCCAGTGTATATTTGGCTTTGTGTTGTAGGTTATTGTCCTGCTGAAAGGTTAATTCCTCTCCCAGGGTCTGGTGTAGAACTAGATTTTCTCTAGGATTTGCCTGTGCTTAGCACCATCCTTGTAAGGGATTTCTTCCATTGACTGAGAGGCGGACCAAAGCGCAGCGTGGTTATTTTGATTCATGCTTTAATAAATCACTTCACATGAAGAAACTTACAAAAACAAGAAATGTGAAAACCCCAAACAGTCCTATCTGGTGCAAACACAGAGACAGGAACAATCACCCACAAACACACAGTGAAACCCAGGCTACCTAAGTATGATTCTCAATCAGAGACAACTAATGACACCTGCCTCTGATTGAGAACCATACTAGGCCGAAACATAGAAATACCCAAAATATAGAACAAACAAACATAGACTGCCCACCCAACTCACGCCCTGACCATACTAAATAAAGACAAAACAAAGGAAATAAAGGTCAGAACGTGACAGTACCCCCCTAAAGGTGCGGACTCAGGCCGCAAAACCTTGACCTATAGGGGAGGGTCTGGGTGGGCGTCTGTCCGCGGTGGCGGCTCTGGCGCGGGACGCGGACCCCACTTCACCATTGTCTTAGTCCACCTTATAGTCCGCCTCCGTGGCTTTCTAACCATGGCCACCCTTCTCAACGACCCCACCGGACAGAGGGGCAGCTCGGGACAGAGGGGCAGCTCGGGACAGAGGGGCAGCTCGGGACAGAGGGGCAGCTCGGGACAGAGGGGCGGACGCTCTGGTGCCTCTGGGCTGAGGGGCTCTGGCGCTTCTGGGCCTGTAGGGAGGGGCTCTGGCGCCTCAGACTCCGGCAGCAGAGCCGGACAGGCGGGAGACTCCGGCAGCAGTGCCGGACAGGCGGGAGATTCCGGCAGCAGCGCCGGACAGGCGGGAGACTCCGGCAGCAGCACCGGACAGGCGGGAGACTCCGGCAGCAGCTCCGGACAGACGGGACCACCTGTAGGGAGGAGACAGAGAGACAGCCTGGTGCGTGGGGCTGCCACCGGAACCACCAGGCTGGGGAGACCCTCAGGAGGCTTGGTGTTAGGAGGAGGCACCTGAAGGACCGGGCTGTGGGGGAGCACTGGAGCTCTGGTGCACAGCCTTGGCAGCACTTTCCCAGGCTGGACAACCACTCTAGCCCGGACCCTCCAGTGTGCAGGCACAGGTTGAACCGGGCTGTGGGTAAGCACGGGAGATCTAGTGCTTACTACGTGCACCTCTCCCTTTGGCTCCACTCCCACATTTGCCCGGCACGAGCGGAGCACAGGCAGAGGACGCACTGCACCCTCCCAGCGCCCCGGAGACACAGTAGGCAGAGCCGGCGCAGGATTCCCTGGACCAAAACTGCGCACCGGCGACCAGACACGCTGAGCAGGCACCATACGCCCTGGCTCGATGCACACACATGCATGGCACTTTCGGGGGGCTGCCCTATAGCGCACCGAGCTATGGGCACGTACTGGCGACACCGTGCGCTTAATCGCATAACACGGTGCCTGACCAGTAATGCGCTGCTTATAATAAGCACGAGGAGTGAGCTCAGGTCTGCTACCTGGCTTAGTACCACACCTCGTCTGCTCTCCCCCCCCAAAATGTTTTGGGGGGCTGCCTCTCGTACCTGTCGCACTGCCGTGCTGCCTCCTCATATCTCCTCTCTCCGGCTGCCTCTGCTCTCCTCGCTGCCTCCACCTGTTCCCATGGAAGGCGATCCTTTCCCGCCAGGATCTCTTCCCATGTGTATCAACCCTTGCCATCCAATACATCGTCCCATGTCCATTCCTCATTGCGCCGCTGTTGCTGTTGCCGCTGCTGTCGTCGCTGTCCCTTCTCCTGCTGCTGCTCTTGCTGCAGCTGCTGTTTACCACGCCGCTTGTTCCTGTTGTGGTGGGTGATTCTGTAAGGGATTTCTTCCATTGACGGAGAGGTGGACCAAAGCGCAGCGTGGTTATTTTGATTCATGCTTTAATAAATCACTTCACATGAACAAACTTACAAAAACAAGAAACGTGAAAACCCTAACAGTCCTATCTGGTGCAAACACAGAGACAGGAACAATCACCCACAAACACACTACCCACAAACACACTACCAGGCTACCTAAGTATGATTCTTAATCAGAGACAACTAATGACACCTGCCTCTGATTGAGAACCATACTAGGCTGAACATAGAAATACCCAAAATATAGAACAAACAAACATAGACTGCCCACCCAACTCACGCCCTGACCATACTAAATAAAGACAAAACAAAGGAAATAAAGGTCAGAACTTGACAATCCTGTTTCTTTTCATCCTGAAAAACTCCCCAGTCTTTGCTTTTGTCAAGCATACCCATACCATGTTGCAGCCACCACCATGCTTGAAAATAAGGAGGCAGTAACTCAGTGATGTGTTGGGTTGGATTTTCCCCAAACATAACAAATTGCATTTAGGCCAAAAAGTGTGTTCCTTTCCTTTGTTTTTTAGTGCCTTGTTGCTTATGTAAAGGATTTCACGCTGCTTGCAAAGCAAGTACAAGTTTCTTCCAATTCAGCTCATACCTAGCACAAATTTGGAACCTCTGCCTCCTAAACATACGTGACCATCCTCCCTCAAGCGTCTTAGCCAATCGAGCCACCTCAAAGCTAGCTAAGGAAGCGACGCAAGCGTGACACTTCAGACTGACGAGTAAGTTTTACACATCCCTATGTGCTACCTATACGTATGCATGTTTTGGAATATCTTTATTCTTCTTTTCACTGTCATTTAGGTCATTATTGTGCAGTCACTATGATGTTGTTCTCAATTTCCTCCTATAACAGCCATTGAATTCTTACTGTAGCTGTTTTAAAATCATGGTGACATCCCTTAGTAGTTTCCTTACTATCCTGCAGCTTGATTCAGAGGGAAAACTGCATCTTTGATGTGTCTGGATGGTTTAATACATCATCCACAGCATAATTATTAACTTGACCATGCTTAAAGAGATATTCAATGTCGGATTTGTTATTGTTACCCATCTACCAATCACTGTACTTTTCTATGAGGCTTAAGAAAAGCTCCCTGGTAGTTGAATCAATGCTTGACATTCAATACTTGACTAAAGGACCTAACACATGTTTTATGTATGTGGGATAGAGGAAGGGTTAGTCATAAAAAGTCATGTCAACCCCTGTTATTTCACACAGAGTGAGTCCATGTAACTATGTGATATTTTTTTTTTTATCGTTTTTGTAGGGGTAGATCAGCCTTAATATTGCGGATAGATTGTCTGCATAATTTCCAATCCCCTATATAAATATATATACATACTGTATGTGAGGCCAGTTGGATGTACTTCCGAATTCTCTAAAACGACGTTTGATGCGGTTTACAGTACAGAAATTAACATAACATTATCTGGCAACAGCTCTGGTGGACATTCCTGCAGTCAAGGTGCCAAGTCAGTTAAGAACAAATTCTTAATTTCAATGACGGCCTAGGAACAGTGGGTTAACTGCCTATTCAGGGGCAGAAGGACAGATTATTACCTTCCGGTTACTAGTCCAACACTCTAACCACTAGGCTACCCTGCCGCCCCAAAACTTGAGACATCTGTGGCATTGTGTTGTGTGACAAAACTGCACATTTTACAGTAGTCTTTTATTGTCCTCAGCACAAGGTGCACCTGTGTAATGACCATACTTTTTAATTAGCTTCTTGATATACACCTGTCAGATGGATGGCTTATCTTGGCAAATGACAAATGCTCACTAACAGGGATGTAATCACATTGCTCAGGAGGCTGAAGACATTGAGCTTGGCACCTAAAACCCTCACAAACATTTACAGATGCACAATTGAGAGCATCCTGTCGGGCTGTATCACCACCTGGTATGGAAACTGCATCGCCCGCAATCACAGGGCTCTCCAGAGGGTGGTGTAGTCTGTCCAAGGTATCACCGGGGGAAAACTGCCCTCCAGGACACCTACTGCACCCGATGTCACAGGAAGGCCCAAAAAATAATCACAGACAACAACCAACTAAGCCACTGTCTGTTCACCCCGCTATCATCCAGAAGGCGAGGTCAGTACAGGTTTATCAAAGCTGGGACCGAGAGACTGAAAAACAGCTTCTATCTCAAGTCCATCAGCCTGTTAAATAGACATCACTAGCACTTTTGAGGCTGCTGCCCTGTATACATATACTTGAAATCACTTTAATAAATGGAACACTAGTCACTTTAATAATGTTTATATATTTTGCATTACCCATCTCCTATGTATATACTGTATTCAATTATTTTCTAGTGTATTTTAGTCTATGCCGCTCTGACATTGCTCATCCAAATATTTATATATTCTTAATTCCATTACTTTACTTTAGATTTGTGTGTATTGTTGTGAAATTGTTATATATTACTTGTTAGACATTACTGCACTGTTGGAGCTAGAAACACAAGCATTTCGCTACACCAAAAAGAACATCTGCTAAACATGTGTATGTGACCAATACAATTTGATTTGTGCACAACATGAGAGAAATAAGCTTTTTAAAAAGCTTTTCTCTGCTCCTTTTTCATTTTTCATTTTCTATTTTTGTTCAGTATAATTTAGGCTTGCCCAAACAGAAGGGGTGAATACATATGCAATGACTATATTTTAGTTATTACATTTTTATGAATAATATTTAAAAAAGAATAAACAGATCTGTTTTCACTGACATTATGGAGTATTTTGTGTAGAGCAATGATCCCAAAAAATGTTGGGACCATGATCTTAATTCTGCAAGAATTGTTGAGGTATCATTGTCCATAATTACTACCTCAACTGGCCAATGTGATTTGTTAGAGAGGGCGGGAACACTGTGACCTTGACCAAATTTATACGCTTTAGTTGTCAGGATTCGTTTACACTTCATGACTATCCATACAAGAGGCGTCTTCAACTACCTCCGGAGGTGGTCAGGAAGATCTAATAACAATCAGATCACAATGCGTCTTTTGATTGTCTACACCTGTTGACAAATGTGGGCACAATCAGAATGTGGACAAGATCAGGAGAACAGACGCATGTTAGAACCAGGTATAAACAAGGTTTTAGTCGATTTTTGTCTTGATTTTATATTGTGTTAAATAGAGACTCCAATAGAGCATATTTTGAACTCCTACGTTTTGCCTATTCTTCTTGACATTTCAAACCTCACAATAATTTGAGTGACGCATGTAGCAACCCTCAACTCAATAAACAAATGTCCATTTTAAATCAACAAAGACTTATTTTTTTCATTTTCCAAGTCATTTGCATAGTCAATCTGCGGGGACACAATACACTCCAGAAGAGTCTGGATCTCTATGAAGACAAGGAGAAATGAAGGACAGAAAGCAATTATGGAGTTAGGTGTTTGGCTTGTCTTTCAGTGTCATACAGTATAGTGTAGTGACCTTGAATAAACCCTTGACTAACTGACACAGCTCTCTTTCCCAAGAGCAAAAACACACACTTTACTTTTTGAATAGCCCTTCTGTACTGTCTTCCTGCAGTTTGAGACCAGCCACTCTCCTCTCTCCTGAGATAGTGATGGATGGCAAAAACTCCTGCCGTTTCTGACAAGGTTATATGGCTTAAGCATGAAACTAATGGCAAGGGAGCCACATCCAATCAAAAATATAAATCTTACCATTCTTGACGCTGTCATACCAATGTTAACACAATATATTTTATTTTCTACTGTACACACACACACATACTATCACACTATCATACTATACTATCACGTTTCGAAGTAACAATGTTTATTACAGCAACAGGGGCAGGCAAATGACAGGTCAAGGCAGGCAGGGGTCGGTAATCCAGAGTAGTGGGGCAAAGCTAGAGGACGTCAGGTTGGCTCAGGGTCAGGGTAGGCAGACAAGGTCAAAACTGGGAAAGACAGGAACAATCAAGAGACAGAAACAGAGGGAAAAATGCTGGTAGGCTTGACAAAACAAAACAAACTGGCAACAGACAAACAGAGAACACAAGTATAAATACAAAGGGGATAATGGGGAAGTTGGACAACACCTGGAGGGGGGTGGAGACAAGCACAAAGACAGCTGAAACATATCAGGGCATGACACATACTGTCATTTCGAAAGATGGACACATCTACCTGTGTAGGATATCCACCTGGTAGTCAAAATATACACGTTTTACTGTACAAGATAAAACTTTAAAAACTATAAACAAAAACTCAGACTAAAACAGTATTCTATTAAACCATAGCTACATTGTAGATATACTGTAGCTATGTGGGTTCAATTGAATAGAGACCATGGTCATAGAACACGTAAAGTCATGTAATATATCTATTCTCAAACTATCAAACTTTGAATGGCCAAGGTTACAAACATCTCACCCCCTAATGTGCCGTGTTAAAACTAAGTTCTCGAACACAATAAACCACTTCCCGGTGCATCTATAACTTCCAGTGAGTACTTGGCCGGGTGCCACTGGTGCTTCAGACTTCCACCAATCACGACCCCCTCCTGTGTAGATGTCTCCAATCAAACATGATTAATTAATCCACTTTTGACAACCATGACAGGTCTCTGTAACAAGTAATGTCTCCAAACGTTCTAAGCGGTCACCTTCAGGAGAAAGCTTGTCTTTGACATGGTCATGTGTCGATATCATCTAAGGACTATTTGGGGAAGAACAGTAGAGTTTAAACATACATAGTCTGGCACGCTTGATGCGTTCCAGACTGAAGGGTGTTAGGTGTCAGCTTTTATTAGACTTTGAGATGCATTTGGTCATTGTCGTAGTCAAGATCTAATACCTAATTGGTTTTCGCTTACCTATGAGGTTGGCTAAAATACATTTTCTGAACAGTTTAGACTTAACAACTTTATACATGAATGCTGGGTAGAGTTCGTTCCAATAACTCAGACATAAAGAGAGTGTATTCAGTTCATTAGCTATTAGCTGTATAAAGCATTGGGATGAAAGTCTTTTTTTCCCAGCCAAATACTTACAAATTCTGAATACTTTTGAGTTTTGAAAAGCTCCTTCCAACTTTGATATACTGTTCTTCGGTGACCAACTACCCTCACTTCAGGACAAAGCCATGTCATTTGAAATACAACAACATAAGTATACTGTATACCATTACTGAACAGCAATACATCATGATAGCCTTGATACATAGAGCATAATGACACAGGCCCATGTAAATAAATGGCCACAAATCCACCATCCACCTTCCGTGAAAACCATCAACCATCCACCTTATGCTGTATGTGTCTAGGCCTCACAGTCCACCTGTCTGCTACTCCACAGCGGTCTATTGTCATTGGAGAAAACTCTGTTGCATCCGTCTACCCCTCTCTCTCTCCAAACTCTCCTCCACCTTTGTCTGTGGTGTTATGATTGATTAATGGGTTCATGCTCAAAAGGAATCTTAACCTGAGAGGAGGACCCCAGACGATCCTTTGAAGAAGGAAAGCTGATAACAAGGGGATAGGAGATGATGTGGAAAAGACTAGTTGAATGAAAGCTAACATTGCGATAGTCTGCATGAGGCTGTCATTGACATGGTCGGGAGCTTGATATTAGCAGGTTATGCTAGACTTTGTTCACAGCAGTTACTTAGTACCTACTTACTTAGAAACTTCCACTTAAGTCAAATTTCACTGTCATACATTGATGTCAATGGGAAACTAAGTGAAAATGTTACACAAGCGAAAGTTAAGATTTGCCTTAGTTAGATCTTACATCTCCTACATTCACCTGTAATAGTAGTTTCTAGAAAAAGCAGAGTAAAGAATTCATCCCGGCATTACATTTGTGTAACTGCATTGTATGCAAAGACATTACCAATGCAACCGAGTGTATGTGGGATTCAGAAACAGGTAATGCTCCATTAATATTCTACTGCACTGTTTCATTACCATGGTCTTTCCCTCTTTCAACAAATCTCAGATTAATATCCATTTTAATTTGTTTTCAGCACATACCAGCATGCAACTGAGTAAGCAGGCAGCAGCTAGTAGCCATTTATGTAAATGATCCACAATCCAGGATCATTGCATTGCTTGACTCTTACAACTGTACACTACCGTTCAAAAGTTTAGGGTGACTTAGAAATGTCCTTGTTTTTTAAAGAAAACCTTTTTTTTGTCCATTAAAATAACATCAAATTGATCAGAAATACATTGTAGACATTGTTAATGTTGTAAATGACTATTGTAGCTAGAAACGGCAGATTTGTTATGTAATAACTACATAGGCGTACAGAGGCCCATTATCAGCAACCATCACTCCTGTGTTCCAATGGCAGATTGTGTTAGCTAACCAAAGTTTATAATTTTAAAAGGCTAATATATCATTAGAAAACCCTTTTTAAATTATGTTAGCACAGCTGAGAACGGTTGTTCTGATTAATTAAAGAACAAACAAAACTTGCCTTTTAAAGACTAACTGAGAATCTGGAGCATCAGCATTTGTGGGTTCGATTACAGGCTCAAAATGGCCAGAAACAAAGAGCTTTCTTCTGAAACTCGTCAGTCTATTCTTGTTCTAAAAAATAAAGGCGATTCCATGTGAGAAATTGCCAAGTAACTTAAGATCTCTTACAATGCGGTGTACTACTCCCTTCACAGATCAGCGCAAACGGTCTCTAACCAGAATAGAAAGAGGAGTGGGAGGTGCTGGTGCACAACTGAGCAAGAATACAAGTACATTAGTGTCTCGTTTAAGAAACAGATGCCTCACAAATCCTAAACTGGCAGCTTCATTAAATAGTACCCACAAAACACCAGTCTCAAATGTCAACAGTGAAGAGGCGACTCCGGATGCTGGGCTTCTAGGCAGAGTTGCAAAGAAAAAGCAATATCTCTGAATGGCCAATAAAAATAAAATGTTAAGATGGGCAAAAGAACATATACACTGGACAGAGGAACTCTGCCTAGAAGGCCAGCATCCCGGAGTCGCCTCTTTGCTGTTGACGTTGAGACTCCAGATACTAAACTAGTCTAAAGAAGGCCAGATTTATTGCTTATTTAATTAATCAGGGTTTTCTAATGATCAATTAGCCGTAAAAATTATACACTTTGTATTAGCTAACACAACATTCCATTGGAACACAGGAGTGATGATTGCTGAAAATGGGCATCTGTATGCCTATGTAGATACAGTTGAAGCCCGGAGATTACATAGACTTAGGTTGGAGTCATTAAAACTAATTTTTCAACCACTCCACAGATTTCTTGTTAACAAACTATAGTTTTGGCAAGTCAGTTAGGAAATCTACTTTGTGCATGACACAAGTCATTTTTCCAGAAATTGTTTACAGACAGATTATTTGACTACTAATTTACTGTATCATAATTCCAGTGGGTCAGACGTTTACATACACTAAGTTGACTGTGCATTTAAACAGCTTGGAAAATTCCAGAAAATGATGTCATGGCTTTAGAAGCTTCTGATAGGCTAATTTACATCGTTTGAGTCAATTGGAGGTGGACCCGTGGATGTATTTCAAGGCCTACCTTCAAACTCAGTGCCTCTTTGCTTGACATCATGGGAAAATATAAAGAAATCCGCCAAGACCTCAGAAAAAAAAACATTTAGACCTCCACAAGTCTGGTTCATCCTTGGAGACAATTTCCAAATGCCTGAAGGGACCATGTTCATCTGTACAAACAATAGTACGCAAGTATAAACACCATGTAACCACGCAGCCGTGGAAGGAAGGAGACTCATTCTGTCTTCTAGAGATTAACTTACTTTGGTGCGAAAATTGCAAATCAATCCCAGAACTACAGCAAAATACCTTGTGAAGATGCTGGAAGAAACAGGTACAAAATGATTTATTTCCTCAATAAAACGAGTCCTATATTGACATAACCTGAAAGGCCGCTCAGCAAGGAAGAACCCACTGCTCCAAAACCCCCATAAAAAAGCCAGACTGCGCATGGGGACAAAGATCATACTTTTTGGAGAAATGTCCTCTGGTCTGATGATAGAAAAATGCCACTGTTTGGCCATAATGACCATCGTTATGTTTGGAGGAAAAAGGGGGAGGCTTGCAAGCCGAGGAACACCGACCCAACCGTGAAGCACGGGGGTGGCAGCATGTTGTGAGGGTGCTTTGCTGCAGGAAGGACTGGTGCACTTCACAAAATAGATGGCATCATGGAGAGGAAAATTATGTGGATATTGTGAAGCAACATCTCAAGACATCAGTCAGGTAGCTAAAGCTTAGTCGCAAATTGGTCTTCCAAATGGACAATGACCCCAAGCATACTTCCAAAGTTGTGGCAAAAAGGCTTAAGGACAACAAAGTCAAGGTATTGGAGTGTCCATCACAAAGCCCTGACCTCAATCCTATAGAAGATTTGTGGGCAGAACTGAAAAAGAATGAGCGAGCAAGGAGGACTACAAACCTGACTCAGTTCCACGAGCTCTGTCAGGAGGAATGGGCCAAAATCCACCCAACTTATTGTGGGAAGCTTGTGGAAGGCTACCCAAAATATTTGACCCAAGTGAAACTATTTAAAGGCAATGCTACCAAATACTAATTGAGTGTATGTAAACTTCTGACCCACAGGGATTGTGAAGAAAGAAAGAAAAGCTGAAATAAATAATTCTCTAGTATTATTCTGACATTTCACATTCTTAAAATAAAGTGGTGATCCCAACTGAACTAAGACAGGGAATTTTTATTCGGATTAAATGTCAGGAATTGTGAAAACAGAGTTTAAATGTAGTTGGCTAAGGTGTATGTAAACTTCTGACTTCAACTGTATTCCATAAAAAAATCGGCCTTTTCTAGCTACAATAATCATTTACAACATTAACAATGCCAACAATGTATTTCTGATCAATTTGAAGTTATTTATATGGTAGCGGTAGCGTATGTTTATATGTAACTCAGCAAAAAAATAAACATCATCTCACTGTCAACTGCATTTATTTTCAGCAAACCTAACATGTGTAAATATTTGTATGAACATAACAAGATTCAACAACAGACATAAACTGAACATTTTCCACAGACATGTGACTAACATAAATGGAATAATTTGTCCCTGAACAAAGGGGGAGGGGTCAAAATCAAAAGTAACAGTCAGTATGGCCTGCATTAAGTTCTGCAGTGCATCTCCTTGTCATGGACTGCACCAGATTTGCCAGTTCTTGCTGTGAGATGTTACCCTACTCTTCCACCAAGGCACCTGCAAGTTCCAGGACATTTCTGGGGTGAATGGCCCTAGCCCTCATCCTCCGATCCAACAGGTCCCAAACGTGCTCAATTGGATTAAGATCCAGGCTCTTTGCTGGCCATGTCAGAACACTGACATTCCAGGAAATCAGGCACAGAACGAGCAGTATGGCTGGTGGGATTGTCATGCTGGGGGTCATGTCAGGATGAGCCTGCAGGAAGGGTACCACATGAGTAAAGAGGATGTCTTCCCTGTAACGCACAGCGTTGAGATTGCCTGCAATGACAACAAGCTCAGTCTGATGATGCTGTGACACACCACCTAAGACTATGACGGACCCTCCACCTCAAAAAAATCGATCCCGCTCTAGAGTACAGGACTAGGTGTAACGCTCATTTTTTCTGATGATGAACGCAAATCCGACCATGACCCCTTGTGAGCCAAAACCGAGACTCGTTAGTGAAGAGCACTTTTTGTCAGTCCTGTCTGGTCCAGAGACGGTGGGATTGTGCCCATAGGCGACGTTGTTGCCGGTGATATCTGGTGAGGACCTGCCTTACAACAGGCCTACAAGCACTCAGTCGAACCTCTCTCAGCCTATTGTGGATAGTCTGAGCACTGATGGAGGGACTGGGCGTTCTTGGTGTAACTCGGGCAGTTGACGTTACCATCCTGTATTTGTCCCGCAGGTGTGATGTTCGAATTTTGCCATCCTGTACAGTTGATGTTACACGTGGTCTACCACTGTGAGGACGATCAGCTGCCCGTCCTGTCTCCCTGTAGTGCTGTCTTAGGCGTCTCACAGACGAACATGGCGTTCCTGAGTCAACTCGTGCAGTTGATATTACCATCCTGTATTTGTCCCGCAGGTGTGATGTTCGAATTTTGCCATCCTGTACAGTTGATGTTACACGTGGTCTACCACTGTGAGGACGATCAGCTGCCCGTCCTGTCTCCCTGTAGTGCTGTCTTAGGCGTCTCACAGCACGAACATTGCAATTTATTGCCCTGGCCACATCTGCAGTCCTCATGCCTCCTTGCAGCATGCCTAAGGCAAGTTCACGCAGATGAGCAGGGACCCTGGGCATCTTTCTTTTGGTGTTTTTCATAGTCAGTGGAAAGGCCTCTTTAGTGTCCTAAGTTTTCAGAACTGTGACCTTAATTGCCTACCGTCTGTAAGCTGTTAGTGTCTTAACAACCTTTCCACAGGTGCATGTTCATTAATTGTTTATGGTTCATTGACCAAGCATGGGAAACTGTGTTTTAACCCTTTACAATGAAGAACTCTGAAGTTATTTGGATTTTTACGAATTATCTTTGAAAGACAGGGTCCTGAAAAAGGGACGTTTCTTTTTTTGCTGAGTTTTATATATATATATATGTATATACTTTATTCTATTCTACTGGATTATAGTCAATGCCACTCTGACATTGCTCTATTTAATATTCATATATTTAATTGACTTTAACATTTGTGTGTATCATTGTGAATTTTTAAATAGTACTGCCCTGTTGGAGCTAGGAACACAAACCTATTGCTACACCCATAATAACATCTCCTGAATATGTTTATGTGACCAATTTGATTTGATTATGCATTTTATGAAATGCATAAAATGTATCACTACCAGTCATTCTGATTTTGTCAAAGGTGGGCACAGATTGAAGACTATATCCACTTAGTTGTACTAATTCAACTAATGGAACAAAGACTTTAACAATGTTTTGAAGATGATATTAAACCTACCAGCCCACAGTACTCTTGATAGAGAACAATGAGACATAAACAAAGGCTGACTGCAGACTAGAGAACAAAGTAGTATTTCTGAGCAGTAGAAAATACCCCAAAGCATTCCCACCTATGCATGTCACTGTTCCACTGGTTGAGCATGATCCGGTCGGACAGCAAAGGAGAAATGGACGTGCCAATGTCCTTCTTTCTATAAGCACCATTGACAGGGGACCTGGACTCTCTCTACAACAGCTTCCCTGATGTAGAGTGCAAGTTTACTCCACTCACTGCCATCGCTCTCTCTAGTGAGTATTGGCGAGGAACACGATAATACATGATACACACATCTGTCCCCTAGTGCTAGTGGCTTTTGCTCATTTACTGGGCCTACTTGCTTGTAAATATCCTTTGCTATTTATTATACATTTTTATATGTGATATGTTTCATGACTGCTGCAAAATGAATAGACTCTTTAACTACATTCAAATTTTCTGAATCTGAATATATATCACAACCATGACATGGAAAAGCATGCAGAGTTTGTAGTAACCCCATGGTTTCGCCAAAGTATATGTTATCTGGTCTTTGGCATTGCAACTCTATTAGCACAGCCGGCAATACACTCCTGAACCCCCGCGACCAGTGAGTACATAAAACATCCTCCAATCAGGCTGCAAAAGCATGGAGGTGCTCCTTAACTAGCTTTAATGGTGTGCCTCTGAATTTTTTTTAGGTGGAAAAATATGCGTACCATCTTAATAAAATACAATTTCCACCACCATGATAAGCTGGCTAATGCGTTGAGTACAGCATTCAACCAATCAGGTTGCGCCAGTTTGTTATTTACCCCTGCTGTACACAATGTCCAGAAGTAGCTAGCCTTCTGGACATTGTGTACAGAAGGAAAATTGTGATTTATTAAGACAGTATGCATATGTTCCCTTTATGGAATGGCCCTCCATTAAATCGAGTTCATAAGGAAACCAATGCCATTGTAGCCTGATAGGAGGATAATTTATGTACCAACTGGTCGCCGGGGAACATGAGTGTATTACCGGCTGGGCTGATTGCGTCGACACCGAGACGTAATACACAACGTCACGAAAACTATGCCCTATAGGGATCCCGGCGCTAAGTTTATAGGCAGATGGAATAAGTTTCTTATTTCATAACGCACTGTAGTTAAGTGCACAGTGATGAGTTACATGCAAATTTACAATAAATATCAAGGTTATCATTTGAATGATGCTGGTGACATGATGATCGCTGCTTGGCTGCCAATTCTAAAAAAGGATCTTGCTTTTAAGATAAAAACAAGGTAAAAAGCTGTGCAGTGTATTGGGAAAAGTGTTGGACTTCTCAGTTTTTCAACTAGTGACGCACCATTTCCAATTATATTACATGTGATAAAGCACTCTGAGCAGGTTGTGAAAATGAAATTTGGGGGTAATTTGATGGCCCTTATCCAGATGGAGGAAAATGTGTCCCTCCGAGAATATTGTCAGCAGACGAGACCGGTTTGCTGAACAACCGCTTCCTGATGGGAAAAACAGTGCATGTACACACTTCAATTTGAAAACCACAATTGCTGCTGTCTGTATAGGTGAGCGATTCATAAGGATCGGTTAGCTGAATACCAATTGTTTGGATGGAAATACTCGACTCATCTCATTATCATATCACTGATATAAGTTATGCGAGGATCATCAATTTCCGCTATACGTTTTCTAGACAGTTTGGGTTCCATTTTGCAATACACAAAAATATGCAGCTATACCGAATAAAAATATAAACGCAACATGCAACAATTTCAAAGATTTTACGAAGTTACAGTTCATATAAGAATATATAAGGAAATCAGTCAATTGAAATAAATAAATTAGGCCCTAATCTATGGATTTCACATGACTGGAAATACAGATATGTACCTGTTGGTCACAGACCAGAAAACCAGTCAGTATCTAGTGTGACCACAATTTGCCTCATGCAGCATGACACATCTCCTGCGCATAGAGTTGATCAGGCTGTTGATTGTGGCCTGTGGAATGTTGTCCCACTCTTCAATGGCTGTGTGAATTAGCTGAATATTGGTGGGAACTGAACCGCTCTGTCGTTCACGTCGAAACATCCCAAACATGCTCAATTGGTGACGTGTCTGGTGAGTATGCAGGCCAGGAAAGAACTGGGAAACGTTTAACTTTATTTCAGTACATCCATTCTCTGGCAATAGCTCGAGTGGAGGTGCACCTGTGTCAAATCAAATCAAATCAAGTTTTATTTGTCACATACACATGGTTAGCAGATGTTAATGCAAGTGTAGTGAAATGCTTGTGCTTCTAGTTCCGACAATGCAGTAATAACCAACAAGTAATCTAACTAACAATTCCAAAACTACTGTCTTATACACACAAGTGTAAGGGGATAAAGAATATGTACATAAAGATATATGAATGAGTGATGGTACAGAGCGGCATAGGCAAGATACAGTAGATGGTATCGAGTACAGTATATACATATGAGATGAGTATGTAAACAAAGTGGCATAGTTAAAGTGGCTAGTGATACATGTATTACATAAAGATGCAGTAGATGATATAGAGTACAGTATATACGTATACATATGAGATGAATAATGTAGGGTATGTAAACATTATATTAGGTAGCATTGTTTAAAGTGGCTAGCGATATATTTTACATCATTTCCCATTAATTCCCATTATTAAAGTGGCTGGAGTTGAGTCAGTGTGTTGGCAGCAGCCACTCAATGTTAGTGGTGGCTGTTTAACAGTCTGATGGCCTTGAGATAGAAGCTGTTTTTCAGTCTCTCGGTCCCAGCTTTGATGCACCTGTACTGACCTCGCCTTCTGGATGATAGCGGGGTGAACAGGCAGTGGCTCGGGTGGTTGTTGTCCTTGATGATCTTTATGGCCTTCCTGTGACATCGGGTGGTGTAGGTGTCCTGGAGGGAAGGTAGTTTGCTCCCGGTGATGCGTTGTGTAATGTGTAATGACCAAGCTGTTAAATCAGCTTCTTGATATGCCACACCTGTCAGATGGATGGATTATTTTGGAAAAAGAGAAATGCTCACTAATAGGGATGTAATCAAATTTGAGAGAAATACATTTTTTTTCTGGGATGAACATTTCTGATATATTTTATTTCACCTAATGAAACACGGGACCAACACTTTATATGTTGCATTTATATTTTTGTTCAGTGTTCCGTTACGAAAAAAGATTACAGTCAGAGTGCAGTATAACTGCAGTACACTGCAGTATAACAGTAGTTAGAGTGCAGTATCCAGCAAATACTGCATCCAAAATAACACCTTTTTTTTACTACAGTAATTTTGCAGTCTGTTCTGGGTTTACCAGTACAGTGTTTTATTTCACTAAATGTAAAAGTTGCGGGTTTAAAATATTTTCGTTTTTTTCGGCATTAGCCCAAGTTATAGCTCTATAGTTTTCACAATGTCATCAACAAGCACAATGCTTTCCCAAAAAGTGGAAAAACAGCATAAATAACTTAATCATTAATGCCACTGACCATAAACAATATACCCTATGCCCTGGCAATTTTAGTGTGTAAATCTTAGTGGGATGAACCCCAAAAAATGTTGATGCATGCCAGCAAAGCCACAACACTAAACAATACATGAATTGCACTAGAACGGTGACAAACGGTGCCCACAAACTGTTAGGGCCTGTTAGAGTCCAAAACAACAGTCCCAACACCTTACATCTGCTACACCTGGCTATCAGCGGTGCCTTGTCTGGCAGTGAAACAGTTAATTCAGCCTAATTTACTGCCTTTGAAAAACAACTAGTTGATATGGCTGACTTGCTTAATAAAAAAATGTGGTTTCTACTGACAAATGAGATGTACAAACTATGGCATAAGTGGACGACGAGCGGATAAGAGGCAAGCTGTAATTTCGATTAAGACATTACTGAGTGAGCTAGGACAGACATAGTCACTATAACTATTTGTTCAGCACTTTTGAAACGTACACCTTCAGAATTCAGAACATGGGCCGCTCTTACAGTATTCTCCCTGTACACCAAGTCAGAACCATACGATAAATAAAGGGGGCATATAAGCAGACAATGAAAGCTCTTACAATATTTGATGATGACATTTCTCCAAAACAGGCTATAGGCTACATGTGCACCACCAAGTCAGAACAGTGGGCTAATTTATGAGGGAAAAGGGAACCATATGATTAGGGTGAGGCACATGGCCTATTAACAGCTTACTACACAACTTTCTTAGCTACAGTATACATATCTCCCTGGCACATCACATAATTTATGCAGCAGCATACACCTTTTTTTTACTTACCTTGTTGTGCTGTGCTCACTTAAACAGGAAGTTGGCACGGCGGTCCTTCGTAGGCAAATTGTGTCATCAAAGTCTGGCATTCTCTGGATTTATGGTGCTTTCAACACAACTAAATAGAGGCCAGAGTTCCCAACTTGGATTTCCGAGTTGGATGACCGTTCAAAGCTTATTTTGCCTGTCAGAACTTGTTTCTTGACCTCACTGAAGTCTGAGATTTCCCAGTTCTGTGTTTCCAGTTGTTTTGAACACGGCAGAAGTCATGCTGGATTGACAGTATAGCCAGTGTTGAATATTTATCCCTTTAAGCTTGGAAAAAAACCTTAAACCCAGACTTGGACCACACACCCACTCCACTGAATAGCAGACTAGTGATTGCTTTGCAATGCTTGCAGTTAGCCATGGATTCCTTCCAAACCACTCATTGTGGAATTTGCGATTTCCAACTTGTTGTATAATGTTTATGTCCAATGGCCGATGAGCACCGATACATTTTATCTATAATTTCTCATAATTTCTCTTCATATGACAAGGATTGAAAATTATTTTCCAGTAGATTGTCGACTTGATTCATGATGATAACTGCTAACTAGAGCTAGCTAAGATTTTGAAAGTATAATGTTGACATGGTCAGTCCAATCAAAGCTACGGTAGATATAACATGATTTGGCATAATTTTTTCTGACTTTGAGCCTTCGTGGATGGGCACATCTAATGTAATTCTATGGCAGCACCCAAGGGACTTGAATTTTTGAGTTCTCCCCATAGATTTTCTGGTGACGTAGTGTCCCCATGAGTGACAAAACACTGAACCGATCATGGTGCAAATAGAGAACATTACCAAACTCCTACACTCCGTATTTTCCACTGACTGTCCCACCACCACAGAAAGCACTGAGCTAGACTGAAACACCTGCATTTTGGAGCTGCCTTACTCAAGAAAGCAAATGTATGCAGATTTATTAACTCAACATTTTACATTGTTTGACAACTGATGATAACATGCAAAACAGGCAGGTGGAGTTCAAAATGTTCAAAATGACAGGTCACCACTGACCAAATGTGCCACAAATTGAAATGTAATATATTTTTTGAAGAGCCACAACATAGCGTGAATTCCAAATCCAGGGCAAATTCAATCTAGTTAATGGTGCATGTCCATACATAATGGTGTAATACTTGCTAGTGCACCTGTGTGAGTCGGCGGTGTCGTGGAGGCAGGACACACCATGACAACAACCCTTAAAGGTCTCATAGACCCAACCCCCAACTATGACATTGCCCAATTGAAAATTTTCCTTTTAACAGGGATGACATAAAAGCCCTGGAGAACAGCCGGCTCCACCAATCACAGAGCCTCTTTGCGCACGTCTGTGAAAGCAACCCCAGAAGTTACACCACACCAAATGCAATCTGACAGCTGAAAACACAAACAGCCAGCTGATTTGGCAAAAATACTACTTCCCCCAATGCTAGAATATTGAGTACAATGCCAAAAACAAGCCATTTTTTGGAATACACAAAAGGGCAAATAATGTTTGTGTTTCGGTAGTTCAGAGACTAAATCAACCATGACTGGAATAGTGATACAAGAACACTTGATTAAATAAAATCCCATTGAATATACTGCTAATTGAGATTATTTTAGGCCCACCTACAGGGCTTTTCTGTTCGTTAGTTGATGCATTGTGTAATAGTTCTTATAGCCCAGTCTAGATAGTGTCCTTGAATAACCTTGCTTGTGTGATGCCTTGTACACCAAGCAGGTTTCACATTCCTAACAGGATTGTCTGTCGGCCAAGATGGGAGCGTTCTCCTTGATGTAAGGGGTGGCTCTCCGTGAAATTGTTGTTTCATCAATAAATAGTAAGAGGCGGAGCGCTGCTGTCCTGTTTTCAGACTGTTATACCCATACTGCCATTATGTTCCCAGTTGTTGGTATTTTATAGATGTGAAGAGAAGTTTGTTTGGTACAGAATATGCCACAAGTTCAGGGGGAATTCCGACCTGAGTTAAGAGCGCGTAAATGTAACATACAGTAATTCCTTTTTTATTCACTTTTCTCTCTATGCGTATTCTCTCTATGCATATTCTGACCTTGAATTTAAGCATGAGAATAGCATGTTATTCACCCTCTATTTTTGGGGGGCGGAGATCTAATAAATTAAGTTATACATTGTTGGTTCAAATCCTGAATGCTGATTTGTTGAAACTGCATTCCAGCAGGTGTCTATTCCACAAGTTACCACCAGCACAATATATGGCATTAAAATGCTTATTTCTCTGTTCCATCTGACTGCTCAATCCACTGTCTCATCAGCCCAGCCAGGTAATTTATAAACTTTATCTCCACTAGACATTATCTCACATTTGTTTTAGTCTAACATTTAACTTTCAACAGCTGAGATTTGTATAAACCTTGCGGTCTGTCTCTCCAACATTCATTTGATCTGTATTCATCCAGTAACAGTCAATCATTGAATATTCACTTTTTTCAAATGCAATGCACTTCATAACCTTAGTTTGTCTTCTCTTAATTTGTATGGTTATTGTGGGGATAACACTGACCATTTACATTTAGAGCAAAGTGGAATGTTGCCTTTAAGTCAACCACGTTTTGCTATGATATTAGCATTGTGATTTCCTGATTTATTGAGCTTTAACAGACTAACCCAGTTCACCAGTCTTCACTATGGGCCCGATTCCGACCTGAGTTAAGCATGTGTAAATGGAATGCAATTCCCTTTTTATGTACTTTTCTCTCTATGCGTATTCTGATGAATTTAAGCATGAGAATAGAGTGCTATTCACCTGCTATTCCTTTTTTTTTGGAGGTGGAAAAAATGAAGGTATGGTGGAGGTGAGTGTACAGATACGCCATATTCTGACCTTGCCTTAGTTCCCTAATAATTCTACCACCTTTACGCGCAAGTAAACTGTGAATAAGGTTGAGCAAACCTACCGGTTCCAAGTAAAAAAAGCATCTACTTAATTTTTTTTCAACAGAAATACTACCATTCTCCATGCACTGTAATTTACAACTTGATAAGAGCTATTGATAAGAGCTCGGTAAATGAGTCATAAGTTGGGATAAGGGAATTACACTTTTTTTTAGGTTTATTTTACCATAAAATCACTGGAGACAAATGTGAAACCAGTCATATGGCAGCAAACTGAAGCATATCAACATATCAACTTTCCCACATTAAATTTTAGGAAATGCGGTGCCATTATGCAGAATTTAAATTATACAGCCTTTTAACTTGCAGGAATGGGCACTCTCGAATGTCTTAATTACAGGCTACCCCGACTTTCTCTGTTTTGTCTTTCTACCATGTTAAATATTAGCCACTATCAGTATCGATAGTGGCTAATACTTGGCCGTGTCATCACACAGTTCCATGGTTAGTGCAGGCAATAGATGAGGGTATAGCCTACTATTGTACACTATTCTCCCTATTATAATTCTATGTAAACTAATCTTCCAACATTACCATGGGTTAAAGAACTGAATGTGGCAATTTTCAAAGTTATTTCATTAGTGCGTCAAGGCTCACCAATCCTGTTTTTTATGATTCACAAATACTTTCCTAAACTTCAATAATCTACAAGATGACAGTATTGTTTAAATCTACCAATTGGTGCTGAAATGGATTTGAATATGTATATATTAGATGGCTTTCTTTCACAGATCCCTAATATTTTGAACCCGTTCTCTCGATATATTCTATTGAGTCTATCGACAAAATTCAAAATGAAATGTTCCACTGTATTTAAAGGGATGGCTATAGATACATGTACTGAAACCCCTATTGCATGAAGACTGCACAAAAATCTGTTGGCCTGCAAGTGGGAGGCTTTCAGCAGTTGAATGAAATGTATTCAGAGTGCACATGGTAGCAACACCAGCAGAGAGCTTTACACAACTGAATAAGCGAAGTCTCAATACCAAATCCTGAGAAGTGGATAGATGTAAATTCCTAAATTGGAATCGGCCCCATGTGAATATTGGCATATCTTTATGAAGGCAGGCAATGATGTTTAGATATTTGGAATATCAAACTATCACTTATAAATCACTGTATCCACATGCCACCATGGTACTACAATTACAATGGCATCTGTTCGAGACTTGATTGGTACACTGAATGAAGAAAAAAACATGTTTATTTTAACAGATCAATCAAAAAACTTTGGTTACACACTGAAAGTCCTGATGAAGCAAATGTAAAATATGCACGAATAAAATATAATAGCTAAATATCTTTCAAAGCATGCCATGTTTCTGGAGGCTTAAATGTTGTTAGTGCATGATGTTTTGGTCAATTATCACCTACTACTTTACTATAGTTTATGAACAACAATTGCTTTCTTAGTGTGTTCTTACAATTATTATTTATTATTTCTCACACACTTGAACAGAACATTATGTGGCAACTGATAATTTGTACTATGAGGGGACAATGTCTGGAATTCAAATCTCAGTAAAAGAAAGCTATGTCACCTTTCATCTCATTTTTATCATACAATGGTAGAAATCAACTGACAGCCATAAGGATGACAGTGTAATGTGTGATGCCTTTTAGTTTCCTTACACTCCACTGAATCTCTTTCTCATTTTCTCTCTTCTTTTCTCTCACCCCCGCCCTCTCTGCACGAGGCAAGTTCTAAAACAAAGTTATTTTCCTTCACATTTCTCTTCAACCCAGCAAGCGATGACATCTCTGACCTTTCTATCTTTTCATACACTACACCACCATAAGGTCATTCATGCATGAACAAAATTCACCCACAAGGAACTCGCTATATTGCTCTTTTCTCATATCTATGCCTTGGTGCATTTAATTGTGATTCATATAATAAAAATGATACTATTCTTAAGGCTCCAGGTAAAGATGATGGATCATCCCATAACGACCTTTATCCAATATTGAATAATAGTCTTCTACAACTGTAAGGATGATTTAGAACATCCACTGGTTGTGTAGAATATCAAAGCACTTGCTAACAAGGAGGTTTATTTAGTATGATTGTGAAGACAGTGTGCATTATGTTTTGTTTTTAAGTACTGTAATTCAGCATTTTGTAACATGCTAGAAGACTACAGTGGTAAATACATGACAAAAAAAACAAACTAGTAAACAAACTAACTTACATATTTTTCAAAGGGAAGAATATAACTCGTAATCAGAGCATTTCAGTCATCTAACTTATACTGAACAAAAATATAAAGGCAACATGTAAAATGTTTCATGAGCTGAAATAATATAATACATTCACCTGACAGGTGTGGCATATCAAGAATCTGATTAAACAGCACGATCATTACACAGGTGCACCTTGTGCTTGGGACAATAAAGGGCCACTCTAAAATGTGCAGTTTTGTCACACAACACAATGCAACGGATGTCTCAAGTTCTGAGGGAGGGTGTAATTTGCAAGCAGGCTGCAGGATTGTCCACCAGAGTTGTTGGCAGAGAATTTAATGTTAATTTCTTGACCATAGGCCACCTCCAACATTGTTTTAGAGAATTTGGAAGTACGTCCAAATGGCCTCACATCCGCAGACCACGTGTAACCACGCCAGCCCAAGATCTCAACATCCAGCTTCTTCACCTGTGGGATGGTCTGAGACTGTCTGAGACAGCTGATGATTCTGTTTGTTTGCAAAGCCGAAGAATTTCTGCTGTCAGAAGCCGTCTCAGGAAAGCTGCTCTGAGTGCTCGTCGTCCTCACCAGGATCTTGACCTAAGTGCAATTCGGAATCGTAACCGACTTCAGTGGGAAAATGCTCACCTTCGATGGCCACTGGCATACTGGAGAAGGGTGCTCTTCACAGATGCATCCCGCTTTCAACTGTACTGGGCAGATGGCAGACAGCCTGTGTGACATCGATCGAGCGGTTTGCTGATGTCAACGTTGTGAACAGAGTGCCCCATGGTGGTTATGGTACAGTATGGGCAGGCATAAGCTAGAAAAAATGAATACAATTGCATTTTATTGATGGCAAATTGATTGCACAAAAATACCATGACGAGATCCTGAGGCCCATTGTCGTGCCATTCATCCGCTGCCATCACTTGTTTCAGCATGATAATGCACAGCCGCATGTCGCAAGGATCTGTCCACAATTCCTGGAAGCTGAAAAATGTCCAGTTCAAATCAAATCATCAAATCAAATCTTCCATGGCTTGTATATTCACCAGACATGTCACCCATTTATCCTGCTTTGGATGCTTTGGATCGACGCGTACGACAATGTGTTGCAGATCCTGCCATTATCCAGCAACTCTGCACAGCTATTGAAGTGTGGGACAACATTCCACAGGCCACAATCAACAGTCTGATCAACTATGCGAAAGAGATGTGTCACGCTGCATGAGGCAAATGGTGGTCACACCAGATACTGAACCACTCCTTGTTAAAAAGGTGTCTGTGACCAACATATGCATATCTGTATTCCCAGTCATGTGAACTCCATAGATTAGGGCCTAATGCATTTATTTCAATTGACTGATTTTCTTATATGAACTTTAACTCAGTAAAATCTTGAAATTGTTGCATTTTGCATTTATATATATATATATATATATATATATATATATATATGTTTTCAGTGTAAATTAATATGTTAACCTGTGAGTAAACCTTGTCAAATAGATAAATAAATGTAAAGTGAGTGTGGTGCCCTTTAAATGATGCCTCTAGGGCTGTTCGCTGTAACTAACTTCCTCTCTTATGAACTGAAATCACAGACACAGATGGTGGGGCCTAATAGGCATCATTACACTTGTGTTGACTTTACTTCCTGAATCAGGTTGAATGTAACTTGACTTATTCTGAGAAAAGGATGTCTACTAGTGATGTACAGGTTATATCTGTGGGCAGGCACTTCTAGGCTCATAAAATATTGTCTGGATGAAGGGGCGGGTGTGTGTCAGGCGAGTTGAATAAAGAGGAAACAATATACCTTAAAAAATTCCATAAATGTATCATTCTTGTGCACTTTACAGTATATACTGTATCTATAGGCTACATTGAGGTTTTTCTTTTACTATTTTATTCTATCTGGCATTAGTGCCTAAGCTTTAGGGCCTAACTGTATGTGCGGCAAATAGCCAACACGCCAATCGCCAAATGCTTTTGGGAATGGGCAGAAAAATTTAACTGTGATCTACAGAGGCAAAAAGGACAATGTCTGAGTTTAATTCAATTAGAGAAAAGCTGCAAAATGGAGAGTTGAAATTAAATGAAATTGAGGCCCCAGAAAAGTAATGTGGGAAAGATTTGGTGAAGCACTAAAAGAGGATGATGGCAGTGATTGTGGTGCGCTATACAAATTCGACAGTCGCAAGAAGGGGACTTCAAAAAGGCCTATGGCACGTCAAGGGAACAATAGCCCACTGACACTGACTGTAGGTCTATAAACTCTTACATAGCCTTAATATTAACTATTGTAGAATTGTATTTCTTGCAGTAAAATTATACACCAAATTACAAAAATGTGGATTGCATTTTCTCCCCAGGTCCCAAACATCTTTGCTCCACAAAAGAAGCAGAGATCACAGAGAACTTTACCAATGTCAACTAGATTAAAGGTTTTATTCTATCAATTTATGACATTATTCTGGTGAGCAAGGATTTATTTAGTATTTTAAGGCAACATATAATGACAGAAGAGAAGCTGCGTGTTTCTAATTATAGATAAGTTGATTTACAAATAAATGAGGCAACAACAAAACATCTGTAGCCTACATCGTTTTTCTATATTAGTGTTAGCGTCGGATGTGGTCCTCAGATTTTCACTTTGTCACATGTAGTTGGATGGTTACCAATTGGTTATTTGAAATTGAGAGCCGATGCAGGTCAACAAACAGCTGGCCCGCGCACCACTAGTGTCAACAATGTAAGCTTTCTGTCTACAATGTAACCCTTCTGCCCTCATCTGGGAAAGAGACTGGCACTCAGTCTCTGGTATTAGCATGTTAGTCTTATTATCAGCACTCTCAAGTCTAACTTGAGTCCTGGGTCTGATAGTGAAGCTAGCTCTACAGCCATAAACATATAGTATGCAAAGGTCTAAGATAAAACATCCTACAACTACTCAATATCAATTCATTTCCAGTCAAAGAGAGCATATTGGGTAGCCATTTAACACTAATAAATATGACCCATTATAATCAGGGATGTAGCTCTGATCGATCACTATCACGAGAGAGCATGATAATGCCTTGGTAATGGCTTACTAATGAGTTAATCATGGATTTCATCATAGCTGAACTAAATCATAACTTCGAAATGGATGTGTTTGTCTCTGCTATATTTAGAATCCCAAATAAGACCTAGTGAAATAACAGTATTCAATTTCTATTCAGGACTTGTTCATTTAAATCCTCCTAATTCAAATCCGTGTTCAAGAAATGATCTATGTAGCGTTGACAGATTTGTTCCCATCTAATTGCCAGTTGTTTGCACGTCTAACCTGGAAACTGTTGTTCTGTTTATTCCAATGGCAAATCACTCACTTCTTCTTGAGCTGGCCTCGTTCCCACTTTCCTTGAATAATGCTACAGGCAGCAGATGTCAAGATTGCTGTTTGAACAAAACTAAAATTTCCTCCACTTTAACTAATGACATTTTCTACAGCGGGAGTACTTTCTTATGAGCTCCCCACTGCATGTCATTCTATCTGGAAACAATGTCAACTGTTGGACATTAGTCTGAGCATATAATCAACAGAATTACACACACACAAAGAGAAGCATTTCAAATGCTTCATCTCTTGAAGGTACTGATTTTCTCCAGTTAGATACATAACATGTGGTAAATAAAAATCAGAGATGCAATTATGTCTGGATGTCATGGATGATAATTACATTCCTCATTTTTGCTGGTTGTGATAATTGATTTTAAACATGCATTTGCAAGTATGTGAAAAAACCAAACCCCTTTTATGATATGAAGTCATCTTTAGATTGGCGATAGTTGCTTTAATACGAGAGAGCATATTGATTATGCACTCATATCTAAAATGTATGTTTTCAACCATTTACTAACATCTAAGGACACTGAACAACATGAGGCAGATAACATGAGTAATGCTTGGCAATGATGAACAATGATTTTCCAAAGGAAAAGGAAGATTAAGCTATCACAACTGCAGAAATATTCACATTTGCGTTTTGGCAGGTGGGTTGATAAGGTTTTTCTTGAGAAGTAAAGCAAGAGAGATAGGGAGGGGGTAAAAAAGGAGTGATAGAGAGAGGGAGGAAGAGAGAGTACTGAGGACCTGAAGTGGCTCCACTGGGCCCCGTGAGGCAGAATGATAGCGTGTCTGAGTGGAGCTCTTGAATGCTCCTCCATCCTTTCAGGCATATTGCCTTCTCAGTCTGTACCTCCATCACATCATCACCTCCCCATTAATCCAGCTACAGTTACCAGCAGTATGGACCTGTAACTAAGCTTATGAGATGTATTAGTGCCTATGTTATGCATGTAATGCAAAGCTCACAAGGTATTAGAAATGTTATTACGATTATAAAGAGAGTGTTCAAATGAAGTGTGAACAAAAATAGACTAGTGATAAAAAAACAATACATTTTGGGTGCTTGAATAGCAGAACATTTGCATGCACTAAGAGTGTGAATACTATACATACTCTAGTTATGCTTCCTTACATATGCATCCCCGGTCAGGGATGAAAGCCCTGCATCCTCCACGCCTTTCTTCCAACCAGCAGCAAACGGCTGGTGCTCAACAGAGTGAGGCCATTTTGAAGGGCACAGGGTGTACACAGTGGCATATGGGGCTTGGCATTGAGCTAGTGTGCCTGGCACTCACTCCGGCATTTCTGCCCCAGCCCTCTATAATCCTTGGACCTTGCAAGGATGAGTGGACAAATGTGTGTAATTGTTTTAATCCTGTTTGAACCCTAGGAAGAGTAGATTCTGCCTTGGCAGCAGCTAATGTGGATCCTAATAAATACTAAATATTAAATGAGTAATTGTAGATGTATTTTGTCAGGGGCGCTTGACACTTGAGGCAAGGTCAGGCAACATCAGGGCACGTGACATGTTGAACTTAGCCATTTCACCATTTCTCTTTGAGGAGAGATTCAAAACAAGAAAAGGCCTCTTTCACTAGCATTACCAGCAGTGCACAATTCCATTAACATTTCCAATGCCATTTGTCATACAATGGATGACTGGAGAAAATAATAACCCAGGCATAATACCATTATCTCACAGCCTGCTAAGTAAGATGAGTGTTTCACTTCATCACAACACACACTCAAAGTAGTACAAAATAATACAGTGCATTAACATGTGCACGATAGACCTTGTGTTCACTCTGGATTGAAACTGGGTACAGTGTGAAAAGGACTGCTATGTCATTGAAGTCATCGAAACAGAACTGAAGTATATGCTTTATGATTGTCTTGGGAAAAAAATCTTTGGCACTGCATAAGCCAAAGTCAATATTTTTTCAAAGAGAAAGTGTGTGTGTGTGTGCCCGCACGTGTGTGTTTGTCTGTCTCTGTGTGATTTTGCTATACACATTGTCTGGCATTCTAGTATTATATTAAATAGGGTCTCTCTGGCATTATCACTTCAGTATTCTGTGATCCCACTTAATTTTTCTGATGGTGGCTTTGTTAAACTTTTGTGTACAGAAGTATTGTATCTGTCTATTGGGCCTACAACATTAGCACAGCAATGAGCTACACCTATTCTCTCCCTGCCTTTCCTCTCAGTTGGTCAGTAGATAGAACAACAGTCGAGTTTTTCACATGATCAATTCTCCATTGAATGACGATTGCATTATCACATTCATTCTGATAGTTTGGGCATTCACTGGTACCACTTCACATTATTGTCAAGCACTAAGCCAGACATCTAAACTGTAACACTCATCGAGCTGTGATGCAACAGGACATTGCCTTTTCTCTAGTCTGAAACCCAAATAAATAAATAAATGGACTGTACTCTCTACAGTATCAACATCACCATTAGTACTGAATGATGTGTCTTTCCTCTTTGTCGACATTGCCATCCAAGTGGGTGTGCAGAGTTTGGAGTGTGTGTAAAGTCTTACACAGTAACCCATTGAGATGAACACATCTCTTAGCTGGTCGGCCCTTCCCAGTAGAGCTGAGACATTGCAGCATTCCCAGAGGAAAGGCAAGCATGCATCACAGCATCTTAACCACATACAGTGGGGCAAAAAATATTTAGTCACTATGACAGACAAAATGAGAAAAAAAATCCAGAAAATCACATTGTAGGATTTTTAATGAATTTATTTGCAAATTATGGTTATATACCCTTTGTTGGCAATGACAGAGGTCAAACGTTTTCTGTAAGTCTTCACAAGATTTTCACACACTGTTGCTGGTATTTTGGCCCATTCCTCCATGCAGATCTCCTCTAGAGCAGTGATGTTTTGGGGCTGTTGCTGGGCAACACGGACTTTCAACTCCCTCCAAAGATTCTCTATGGGGTTGAGATCTGGAGACTGGCTCGGCCACTCCAGGACCTTGAAATGCTTCTTACGAAGCCACTCCTTCGTGTTTGGGATCATTGTCATGCTGAAAGACCCAGCCACGTTTCATCTTCAATGGAATGAGGTTTTCACTCAAAATCTCACGATACATGGCCCCATTCATTCTTTCCTTTACACGGATCAGTCGTCCTGGTCCCTTTGCAGAAAAACAGCCCCAAAGCATGATGTTTCCACCCCCATGCTTCACAGTAGGTATGGTGTTCTTTGGATGCAACTCAGCATTCTTTGTCCTCCAAACACGACGAGTTGAGTTTTTACAAAAAAGTTATATTTTGGTTTCATCTGAAGCTCTCTAGCAAACTTCAAACTGGCCTGGACATGTACTTGCTTAAGCAGGGGGACAAGTCAGAATTTGAGTTCCTGGCAGCGTAGTGTGTTACTGATTGTAGGCTTTGTTACTTTGGTTCCAGCTCTCTGCAGGTCATTCACTAGGTCCCCCCGTGTGGTTCTGGGATTTTTGCTCACCGTTCTTGTGATCATTTTGACCCCACGGGGTGAGATCTTGCGTGGAGCCCCAGATCGAGGGAGATTATCAGTGGTCTTGTATGTCTTCCATTTCCTAATAATTGCTCCCACAGTTAATTTCTTCAAACCAAGCTGCTTACCTATTGCAGATTCAGTCTTTCCAGCCTGGTGCAGGTCTACAATTTTGTTTCTGTTGTCCTTTGACAGCTCTTTGGTCTTGGCCATAGTAGAGTTTGGAGTGTGACTGTTTGAGGTTGTGGATAGGTGTCTTTTATACTGATAACAAGTTCAAACAGGTGCCATTAATACAGGTAACGAGTGGAGGATAGAGGAGCCTCTTAAAGAAGAAGTTACAGGTCTGTGAGAGCCAGAAATCTTGCTTGTTTGTAGGTGAACAAATATTTATTTTCCACCAGAATTTGCAAATAAATTCATTAAAAATCCTACAATGTGATTTTCTGGATTTTTTCCCCTCATTTTGTGTGTCATAGTTGAAGTGTACCTATGATGAAAATTACCGGCCTCTCTCATCTTTTTAAGTGGGAGAACTTGCACAATTGGTGGCTGACTAAATACTTTTTTGCCCCACTGTAGCTAGTTCACACGATGTCCATATTAGGACAGCCTCATGAGACTGATACTGTCCTGCTGAGACTAATGTAGACTGTACTGCTGAGAGAACATTTTATTTAGAAGTCAGCAATAGCAAGACTACCCACAGAGACAGGCTAATGACTTATAAAGAATATGAGATTATATGTTTACTTCCAACTTATTGTGATACAAGGTGTTGGATCTGTGCTGACAGAGTTGAATTGTATTTCTTATTAAACTGCCTCTGTAACAATTCGTAGCTGTCAATTCTACCATTCAAATCTAAAAAAAAATATATTACAAGTGCATCTAAACATCTGGATACGGTTCATTTCAAGTTCTCTCTAATATTGTGGGTATTTTTGTCTGTAATGTGGATGGATTTTACTTGATTTAAAGCTGTGTACTTTAGAGAGAATATGATATTTTGACAGACTATATCAATATTAAATACAACAGGAATCATTCAACATAATCAACAGCTAATAAACTGAAGCCTCATTTTCACAACCAATTTGATCCCCTGATCATAGCAATCCATCATGTCGAACCTAGCTGATCAGTGAGTAGAAACAACCTGTACTGTGTGTTAAGAGTAACAGGCTCTGAGCGTGACATTTTGATTAATGATTCTCTCAATTTAAGCTTAGAAAACTGGGTGGTTTGTGGTTTGACAGAAAAATAATACTTTAAAACGTTTTTTTGTAACTATGTCACTTAAATCAACAATGACCATCTGATTCAACAAACAAGAATGCATAGATAGGTTGATAGATTAGGTTTGATAGATTAGATCCAGGTTTCTAGATCGAATCCCCGAGCTGACAAGGTAAAAATCTGTTGTTCTGACCCTGAACAAGGCAGTTTACCCACTGTTCCTAGGCCGTCATTGTAAATAAGAATTTGTTCTTACTGACTTGCCTAGTTAAATAAATAAAAATAAATGGTGGTTGAAGAATCGTTGCAGATACAACAATAACTTTACGTCATAGAGGTGAAATGGCTTCATTGACTACTTCATTTTTCAATTAATGACAACCCACCTGACAATTATGAAAATAGACATGGCCGTTTTGTTAGCCAGAACAGTCACGATAACTTTCCATATTTTTTTTATTTCACCTTTATTTAACCAGGTATTTAACCAGGTAGGCCAATTGAGAACAAGTTCTCATTTACAACTGTGACCTGGCCATGATAAAGCAAAGCAGTGCGATAAAAAACAACACCACAGAGTTACGTATGGGATAAACAAAAGTATAGTCAATAACAGTAGAAAAATCTATATACAGTGTGTGCAAATGGAGTAAGGAGGTAAGGCAATAAATAGGCCATAGTAGCGATGTAATTACATTTTAGCATATTAACACTGGAGGGATAGATGTGCAGATGTGCAAGTAGAAATACTGGTGTGCAAAAGAGCAAAAAAAGTTAATAAAAACTACATGGGGATGAGGTAGGTAATAAGCCTTGTGACAAGAACAAACTCAAAATGACAAACTCAAAACCTGCTTTTTTGCAATAATCACTGATCTGTCTTTCAAGTCTGTCTATGAAAATTATATTTTTGTTACAAATTTAACCAGAACCATGCACAATGCACATCAACTAATAGTGATCAACTTCTTGTAGCAAGCATTACAGAAAATGAACACAGGTCTCATAAACAATCTCTCAAACACAAGCCCAAGTGCTAGTGAGTAGCTAGTCTTTATATTTCAAGTCTAGCCAACTTGGATTTATTTATTTTTGCTAACAAGGTGGAACAGTTGACCTGTTATGAATATATCTTCTTGTCCAAATCAAATCAAAATCTGTCGACAACTGTTTGAACAACATGGCCTGTTCAATTTGTTAAGATACTGAAATCAAGTGGCCTACCTGGACAAGACCATCCATTATTCTGAGAATGAGAATGAGTTGCCAATTCCTTATATACAGTAAATGCTTATTTTTATGCTCATTGCATATTTATAAAACACAGACTAGACAGCTAGCACTACAGTCTGTGGCTTAAATGCTGCTAGATGCCCCCTATATGGTACAGAAATGTAGCATTAATTTTCCACCAGGTTCATTGATACTCTCGTTTTAGTAGGGTCTGCTCTGTTCTACATTTTGGGAGTTGAGACATAAAAGGTTGATCATTAGATGTTCTAGTCTATTTCAGGAAAATAATGTCTCTAAGTCTTTCTGTGTCAGCATGACAGATTCTGTTGGACCAAACTTAAAATGCAAATAGCGAGATTAAACTGCTTGTCAGAGAGGAAGTTATCTTCAGTGTTGCCAACTAGTTTTCAAGTAGTTGCACCATTTGTGCTAGACGTCGAGATGGCATATGACTTAATACTGACTTCATAACATTCATTTGAGCATAAGCATTAAAACAATTTGTTTTGTGATTATGCTGTCTCTCAGTCTCTCATGCAATGATAAATTCTCCAAAGCAAAACTAAATAGAATGTTTGATGGAGAACAACAAGGAACCAATTAAATAATGAAACAGCACAGATAAAAACATGGTATGGTAGATCACTTTTAGAGAAAATATATTTTTTGTACTTTTTAAAAAGTATTATTATTAATTATGCTTTGGAGAGCTGTGGTATCATTTAACAACAAGGAACCAATTTAATAAATCAACTTTGCTCACTGCAGCAGTGGGGAGAGGACCTAGAGGCTAGAGCAGAGAGAAGCTGGGGAGGGAGCGATAAGAGGCGGAAGGGGTGCAAGTGATAGGTGCACACACCAGAATGTGTGAGGGAGTTGAGCCCACTCATTACTCAAGGAGCGGTCATTGCGCATAGCTCCAGCGAGTCCCTTCCCCACTTTGCTAAAAAATTGCTCAGTGCTCCCCCCCCCCACCTACAAAATGCTACTCCAAATTCATAGGCTATAGTAGGAAGCTTCAACATTTCAACAACATGTGGAATTAAACAAGGACCTACTTGATGATAGGCCTATGCAACAGCTGTGTTAAAAAACAACCTACTTTTTCTCCAATCTATTGAAGATCAGATACTCAAGTTGTAACTGTGAGCCCATATTTTACAGTTGTTAAACAAATTCAGCGCTTTACAAACAGACATTGTTTTTAAACAATAGCCTATATAAAAACCTAAACTTCCCCAGTGCTGCTGCATGAGCGTATTCATTATCTTGCTATCAATTACACAGGCTGTGTGACATATTTCTTGGTTGGCTCATACCTCTGCACATTAGTGGTGGGGTAGGCTAAATAAATACAAGAGAATTGGCCTAATTAAAGTAACAGTGATGAAGGAAATTAAAAATGCTGGGCAGCTTGTGGCTGAGTGGTACCAGAGCAAAATTGGAGTAAGAGAACCTTTCTAAATCTGCTCCATGCTCCAGCCAAATTACACTCTCATCTCTCCACTACAACTCCACTCCGCAAACAGGAGGGAGCAGACTAGTGGTGCTCCAATCAGCTGTTTGTTCACCATCACCCACCTACAATTGCTAATAACACATCAGAAACCGCCCAACTACATGTGATCAAGTAAAAAAGTCTTAAAAAAGGAAGGGACCAGACTCTAACCCGCTAATATAGAAAATGCGCTCTAAGCTACAGTCAGAGACAGCAGAAAGAGTTTTTGTCAAGCGGTCCTGGATTTTTTTTGTTGTTGCCTGATTTAGATGTTTGTGCTTACAATTTTCCACATATTGGTAGGCTATTTGTTAGTCAACTTTTCTCTACTAAGAAAAATGCAGCTTCTATTCTGTCATGATATGTTGCCTTAGAATACTGATAATATCATAGAATGGATGCTTTAATCTAGTTTATGTCGGTAAATTTCTCTGTGATCTCTGCTTCTTTCAAGAAGCAAAGTTTAGGGACCTGGGAAGAAAATACAATAGGCCAACCCCCCAAAAAGTGGAAAGATATTTCACCCGAAGATTTTGGATCAGTTTGACAGGTTGTAACCAAATAGAATGCTGTGAAAAACAATCAGTTGATGCAATCCATACACAAATGATTTGCGCAAAACCTTTGTTTCCACAACTACTGATTGGGAGAGACAAAACTATGGTGACATCATCGACAGGCTTTTACGACTGGACAGAGACATCAATCAATCTAATAAACCGGCTGTCATCAGAGTTGGGCAGATTCCGAGTGAAACCAACAACATTACTCGTTCAACATTGTCATAATTGCGCAATTTCTGGTCACTGGCAATGAGAAAGTCGGGAAAGAAAATGTGTCTTCATTAGAAGTGGCCAGGAGAGGCAGGGTCCGTCTAAAGGAAAATGGAAACAGGACAACAGCCCCAACGACGCAATGCTGACGTGGAAATTGAAGAAGCTCTCTCCGGCTCAGCAGTAGAGTTTGCTGGATGCCGTGGCGGTAAACTAACAGACCCCCTCTTACATCCCATCTCAGCTGGTATACATATGAAATTGGATGGAATATATGTGAACATGATGATTAACAACTTTGAAGTGGATTTTTTAGTAGATATGGGTGCTGAAGTCACTGTATTGCCCATTTCTTATGAAAAACATAAAAACTCAGCAAAAAAAGAAACGTCCTCTCACGGTCATCTGTGTGAATGTGAATGTTCCTGAGTGGCCGGGTTACTGGTTTGACCTAAATATTCTTTCACATTTATGGCAATATCTGAAAATGGTTGTCTAGCAATGACCAACAACCAATTTTACAGAACTTGAAGAATTCTGAAAAGATCAGTGGGCAAGTGTTGCACAATCTGGGTGTGGCAAGCTCTTAGAGATTTACCAAGAAAGTCTCATAACTGTAATCTCTGGCAAAGGTGCTTCTGCAAAGTATGTAAATTAGATGAACTCAGCAAAAAAGAAACATCTTCTCACTGTCAACTGCGTTTATTTTCAGTAATGTGTAAATATTTGTATGAACATAAGATTCAACAACTGAGACATAAACTGAACAAGTTCCACAGACATGTGACCAACAGAAATGGAATAATGTCCCTGAACAAAGAGGGGACAAAATCAAAAGGAACAGTCAGTATCTGGTTTGGCCACCAGCTGCATTAAGTATTGCAGTGCATCTCCTCCTCATGGACTGCACCAGATTTGCCAGTTCTTGCTGTGAGATGTTACCCCACTCTTCCACCAAGGCACCTGCAAGTTCCTGGACATTTCTGGGGTGAATGGCCCTAGCCCTCACCCTCCAATCCAAAAGGTCCCAGACGTGTTCAATGGGATTGAGATCCAGGCTCTTCACTGGCCATGGCAGAACACTGACATTCATGTCTTGCAGGAAATCACGCACACAATGAGCAGTATGGCTGGTGGCATTGTCATGCTGGGGGGTCATGTCAGGATGAGCCTGCAGGAAGGGTACCACATGAGGGAGGAGGATGTCTTCCCTGTAATGCAAAGCGTTGAGATTGCCTACAATGACAACAAGCTCAGTCCGATGATGCTGTGACACACCGCCCCAGACCATGACGGAATCTCCACCTCCAAATCGACCCCGCCCCTGAGTATAGGCCTCGGTGTAAAACTCATTCCTTTGTCGATAAATGCAAATCCGACCATCACCCCTGGTGAGACAAAACTGTGACTCGTCAGTGAAGAGCACTTTTTGCCAGTCCTGTCTGGTCCAGCGACGGTGGGTTGGTGCCCATAGGTGACATTGTTGCCAGTGATGTCTGGTGAGGACCTGCCTTACAACATGCCTGCAAGCCCTCAGTCACAGCCTATTGCGGACAGTCTGAGCACTGATGGAGGGATTGTGCGTTCCTGGTGTAACTCTGACAGTTGTTGTTGCCATCCTGTACCTGTCCCGCAGGTGTGATGTTCGGATGTACCGATCCTGTGCAGGTGTTGTTACACGTGTTCGTCCACTGCGAGGACGATCAGCTGTCCATCCTGTCTCCCTGTAGTGCTGTTTTAGGCATCTTACAGTATGGACATTGCAATCTATTGCCCTGGCCACATCTGCAGTCCTCATGTTTCATTGCAGCATGCCTAAGACACATACACGCAGATGACCAGGGACCCTGGGCATCTTTCTTTTGCTGTTTTTCAGAGTCAGTAGAAAGGCCTCTTTAGTGTCTTAAGTTTTCATAACAAAACAGTGTTTAAACCCTTTACAATGAAGATCTTTGAAGTTATTTGGATTTTTATTTTTATTTTTATTTTATTTTTTTTATTTTTTATTAATCCAGAGGGGGGACATGACGTAGTGCCAGGACAGTGGGTAATGGTAAAAAAAATGTAAGAGACACATTAGACCCAAAATGGGATGGTCCTTATCAAGTTTTGCTCATAACGAGGTCAGCAGTGAAAGTCCAGGGCAAATCATGATGATTACATGTTACTCATTGCAAGGTTGTCCATTTTGATGACAAAGCGGAGCCTGGAGAATAAAAAACTTTTTGATTAGCAGTCGGGAGTCAATCTCGGGCGAAGAAGCATAGTAAAATGATCAGAACCTGATAAGCTTCTATGTTGTACACCGTAGTCACCATATTAGGGATATCTAGGTGAAATGTCCAGCTTTTCCTGAACATCGGGACATGCTTACTTAGGGAAATCTATGTGAAATATACATTTCTCTTGAAACCAGGACATGTTTTCTTTCATGTTTTGTTTCCTTCGTTACAGGATATGAGAATATACTGTCTGAAGCTGCAGCAATACCCCTTGACCCAAGACCTGTACCTGAAACGATACAAGATCACCTTAGAAGTGTTCATTAGAAACGTCCTTATCAACCAGTGAAACGGAAGAAGAATTCCTCACTACCGGCAGACTGTCAGAACATCATCTCTAATAATTATCTTTGTAGGACTGCTGGTCATACATACCGGACTCTGTGAATGATTACCTTGCCAATAGGACGATTGAATAGTATTGTCTTGCAGACAATCATTTTTTTTTGGAGTTTCCTCCTTGTACAGGATGTGGTAGGAATCGTTAGGGACATCATCACACCTGTTAATACTTATTTTCTATAACTTTGTGGGAATCTTCTTCCTACTGTAACGGCAAGTAAAAAATGCCCTTTGTGTTTTATTGAAATTGTGAGTGCGAAATAACAAGATTATGTTAAAATACTGTTATTGCATCAAATTGTTATTTTATGGAGTAGAATATCGTTTTTAGAACACTCTAATCTGTGTGTGGTCTTCTGAGTTGGGCCTCTGGGGGCTTAATGATGACAATGGATTTAAGATGACTTTGGTGATAAAAGCCTAAAATCTGCATTCCATAGCATGAGTTGATGTTTGTGTGCTGGAAGGTATGGGTATGGGTTTCTACACAATGTGAACAGTCTTTCCAGCAGATACTGCCTGCTGTGAATTATTAGTTTCTTTCATATGAATCCTTACCTTGTGATCCATTCCATACATCTATTGTTTGTCATGAACATTCAGGAGAATGTACTTTGCTATGAAATATTGTGGCTCAATTCCGCTCGTTGGAGTCTCAACGAATCATCTAAGGGTGGTGTGTCGACAAGCTTCATTACTGAAATAATTAATCAATATTATTAATATGTTTTGAATAAAGAAATATCCTGATTGTCTCTCCTCATTATTGATTAGTATTTCCACGACAAGATCTGGGTATTAGGGATCTCAGAAATTGGGATCTCAGGAAAAACCAAACTCATTATTGAGCAGCTGAAGCCACCTATGATCTGAGAGGTAGCTGGCATGGGCGGATATCAGATCTCAGACATAGTGTGTACTTCCGGCGCCGACAGAGATGGCCGCCTCGCTTCGCGTTCCTAGGACACTATGCAGTTTTTTTGTTTTTTTTACGTGTTATTTCTTACATTAGTACCCCAGGTCATCTTAGGTTTCATTACATACAGTCGAGAAGAACTACTGTATATAAGATCAGCGTCAACTCACCATCAGTACGACCAAGAATATGTTTTTCGCGACGCGGATCCTGTGTTCTGCCTTACAAACAGGACAACGGAATGGATCGCATGCAGCGACCCAAAAAAACGACTCCGAAAAAGAGGGAAACGAGGCGGTCTTCTGGTCAGACTACGGAGACGGGCACATCGTGCCCCACTTCCTAGCATTCTTCTTGCCAATGTCCAGTCTCTTGACAACAAGGTTGATGAAATCCGAGCAAGGGTAGCATTCCAGAGGGACATCAGAGACTGTAACGTTCTGTGCTTCACGGAAACAAGGCTCACTGGAGAGACTCTATCCGAAGCGGTGCAGCCAACGGGTTTCTCCACGCATCGCGCCGACAGAAACAAACACCTTTCTGGTAAGAAGAGGGGTGGGGGTGAATGCCTTATGGCTAACGAGGCATGGTGCGATGAAAGAAACATACAGGAACTCAAATCCTTATGTTCACCTGATTTAGAATTCCTCACAATCAAATGTAGACCGCATTATCTACCAAGAGAATTATCTTCGATTATAATCACAGCCGTATATACCCCCCCCCCCCCAAGCAGACACATCGGTGGCTCTGAACAAACTTTATTTAACTCTTTGCAAACTGGAAACCATTTATCCGGAGGCTGCATTCATTGTTGCTGGGGATTTTAACAAGGCTAATCTGAAAACAAGACTCCCTAAATTTTATCAGCATATCGATTGCGCAACCAGGGGTGGAAAAACCTTGGATCACTGTTACTCTAACTTCCGCGATGCATATAAGGCCCTGCCCCGCCCCCCTTTCGGAAAAGCTGACCACGACTCCATTTTGCTGATACCTGCCTACAGACAAAAACTAAAAAAAGAAGCTCCCACGCTGAGGTCTGTCCAATGCTGGTCCGACCAAGCTGATTCCACACTCCAAGACTGCTTCCATCACGTGGACTGGGACATGTTTCGTATTGCATCAGATAACAACTTTGATGAATACGCTGATTCGGTGTGCGAGTTCATTAGAACGTGCGTTGAAGATGTCGTTCCCATAGCAACGATTAAAGCATTCCCTAACCAGAAACCGTGGATTGATGGCAGCATTCGCCTGAAACTGAAAGCGCGAACCACTGCTTTCAATCAGGGCAAGGTGTCTGGTAACATGACTGAATACAAACAGTGCAGCTATTCCCTCCGTAAGGCTATCAAACAAGCTAAGCGTCAGTACAGAGACAAAGTAGAATCTCAATTCAACGGCTCAGACACAAGAGGCATGTGGCAGGGTCTACATTCAATCACGGACTACAGGAAGAAATCCAGCCCAGTCACGGACCAGGATGTCTTGCTCCCAGGCAGACTAAATAACTTTTTTGCCCACTTTGAGGTCAATACAGTGCCACTGACACGGCCTGCAACGGAAACATGCGGTCTCTCCTTCACTGCAGCCAAGGTGAGTAAAACATTTAAACGTGTTAACCTTCGCAAGGCTGCAGGCCCAGACGGCATCCCCAGCCGCGCCCTCAGAGCATGCGCAGACCAGCTGGCTGGTGTGTTTACGGACATATTCAATCAATCCCTATACCAGTCTGCTGTTCCCACATGCTTCAAGAGAGCCACCATTGTTCCTGTTACCAAGAAAGCTAAGGTAACTGAGCTAAAAGACTACCGCCCCGTAGCACTCACTTCCGTCATCATGAAGTGCTTTGAGAGACTAGTCAAGGACCATATCACCTCCACCCTACCTGACACCCTAGACCCACTCCAATTTGCTTACCGCCCAAATAGGTCCACAGACGATGCAATCTCAACCACACTGCATACTGCCCTAACCCATCTGGACAAGAGGAATACCTATGTGAGAATGCTGTTCATCAACTACATCTCGGCATTCAACACCATAGTGACCTCCAAGCTCGTCATCAAGCTCGAGACCCTGGGTCTCGACCCCGCCCTGTGCAACTGGGTACTGGACTTCCTGACGGGCCGCCCCCAGGTGGTGAGGGTAGGTAACAACATCTCCTCCCCGCTGATCCTCAACACTGGGGCCCCACAAGGGTGTGTTCTGAGCCCTCAAGTTTGCGGACGACACAACAGTGGTAGGCTTGATTACCAACAACGACGAGATGGCCTACAGGGAGGAGGTGAGGGCCCTCGGAGTGTGGTGTCAGGAAAATAACCTCACACTCAATGTCAACAAAACTAAGGAGATGATTGTGGACTTCAGGAAACAGCAGAGGGAACAACCACTATCCACATCGATGGAACAGTAGTGGAGAGAGTAGCAAGTTTTAAGTTCCTCGGCATACACATCACAGACAAACTGAATTGGTCCACTCACACAGACAACATCGTGAAGAATGCGCAGCAGCGCCTCTTCAACCTCAGGAGGCTGAAGAAATTTGGCTTGTCACCAAAAGCACTCACAAACGTCTACAGATGCACAATCGAGAGCATCCTGGCGGGCTATATCACCGCCTGGTACGGCAACTGCTCCGCCCTCAACCGTAAGGCTCTCCAGAAGGTAGTGAGGTCTGCACAACGCATCACCGGGGGCAAACTACCTGCCCTCCAGGACACCTACACCACCTGATGTTACAGGAAGGCCATAAAGATCATCAAGGACATCAACCACCCGAGCCACTGCCTGTTCACCCCGCTATCGTCCAGAAGGCGAGGTCAGTACAGGTGCATCAAAGCTGGGACCGAGAGACTGAAAAACAGCTTCTATCTCAAGGCCATCAGACTGTTAAACAGCCACCACTAACATTGAGTGGCTGCTGCCAACACACTGACACTGACTCAACTCCAGCCACGTTAATAATGGGAATTGATGGGAAATGATGTAAATATATCACTAGCCACTTTAAACAATGCTACCTTATATAATGTTACTTACCCTACATTATTCATCTCATATGCATACGTATTTACTGTACTCTATATCATCGACTGCATCCTTATGTAATACATGTATCACTAGCCACTTTAACTATGCCACTTTGCTTACATACTCATCTCATACGTATATACTGTACTCAATACCATCTACTGTATCTTGCCTATGCTGCTCTGTACCATCACTCATTCATATATCCTTATGTACATATTCTTTATCCCCTTACACTGTGTATAAGACAGTAGTTTAGGAATTGTTAGTTAGATTACTTGTTGGTTATTACTGCATTGTCGGAACTAGAAGCACAAGCATTTCGCTACACTCGCATTAACATCTGCTAACCATGTGTATGTGACAAATAAAATTTGATTTGAATAAAATTTGATTTGATTTGATTTGATTTAGTACTGAGAGAGGTGAGCTTGGACAATCTATCAATAAGTGATGAAAAGATAAGAAAACATTTAAATAATAAAAACATAAAAGCCGCTGTTGAGGGTACACTCAGCGTGAGGTCTTCCTTAAGAGGGCCACAGCTGGGGTGACTAGCAGGACTGCATTGAGTTGATCATTGTCAATTGGCCAGTTGCGGGCCACCAAACGTCCAGATCTGTAGTACTGGGTTGATCACAGTAGGACTGGTGAGGTTAATGTATTGAACGAGGAACTACAGTGCAGGTGGCGCCTTGCAAGGGCATCTGGCTTGGCGAAGTTCAACTCATGGTGCGTAATGTGTTGATGAAGTGTTTTGATAAATGAGGTAAAAAGGTTAGCCCTACGTTACTATTGTTAGAGGTTATTGTGAGTGTTTTGTTTTGGGACCACTAATTAGGCAATATTTTGATAATGGCATGGGTTTCCCTGTTCATTTAGACAGGTTTTAAATCTAAAAACAGCGCTAAACGGAGTTCCTCGTCTGTCTCATACCCTCTCTGTGTCATTTGTTTGTGTTTTCTGTGAATGTGATATGAGAGTATGTGAGTGTAGAAATAAGTGTTCATCTTAAATTTGGATAATCAGATATAGAAATGTACTAAATAAGATGATTGAAAGTTAGATAATACATTTTGATATAACGTTATCTTGGGGATCCGTACATCACTGCCCACCATAGAATAGCACGGGGTGGTACTGAGAACGGGATGTTATGTTAGATAGTAGCAGCAAGTCTATAGTTTCTGGGAGGCTAGACTTTGCCGTGGTTTTTGGGAGGATAGAGAACCATCTAGGATAGCATGATAGGGCGGGGCAGTGTCCCGGAAACTTAATTTTTTTCCACTGGGAGAATGTTTGCTGAGCCAATTGATTGGTTGATATGAGTTCCTAACGTTTCTAACGTTCTATATGGATTCTGTGAAGATATGAAAATATGTTGAATTTGTGTGTGTAATCGATTACTAAAGATTTTATGAAATAATAAATTGACTAATATTTATATACTAACTTGTGCACCCAGAAGTTTTCTGAGTTGGTCCCTTTTATGGATCATTTGATAAAGACGAGGTTTAAACATTATTAAAACTGTTTACAAAGTCTGGGCAATAGTCTCAGAAACTGATTGGAGTGTGTCCCCTTTTGGTTAATTTACCCAAAGGATGTAACTATAAAAAGCTTTTGGGATTTTTTTCAGTCCAGCTACTATATTTAACATGAAACTGCCCATAAGAGGAGTTGCTATATTTATTGAATAAACGTTTTTTCCATACAGTAAAGATGGCATCTCGATGGAACATACAGTGGGGCAAAAAAGTATTTAGTCAGCCACCAATTGTGCAAGTCCTCCCACATAAAAAGATGAGAGAGGCCAGTAATTTTCAGCATAGGTACACTTCAACTATGACAGACAAAATGAGAAATTTTTAATGAATTTATTTGCAAATTATGGTGGAAAATAAACTTTTGTTATTGACCAAATAATTATCTCAATACTTAGTTATATACACTTTGCTGGCAATGACAGAGGTCAAACGTTTTCTGTAAGTCTTCACAAGGTTTTCACACACTGTTGCTGGTATTTTGGCCCATTCCTCCATGCAAAACTCCTCTAAAGTAGTGATGTTTTGGGGCTGTTGCTGGGCAACGCGGACTTTCAACTTCCTCCAAAGATTTTCTATGGGGTTGAGATCTGGAGACTGGCTAGGCCACTCCAGGACCTTGAAATGCTTCTTACGAAGCCACTCCTTCGTTGCCCGGGCGGTGTGTTTGGGATCATTGTCATGCTGAAAGACCCAGCAATGTTTTATCTTTAATGCCCTTGCTGATTGAAGGAGGTTTTCACTCAAAATCTCACGATACATGGCCCCATTCATTCTTTCATTCTTTTCTTTACACGGATCAGTTGTCCTGGTCCCTTTGCAAAAAAACAGCCCCAAAGCATGATATTTCCACCCCCATGCTTCACAGTAGGTGTGGTGTTCTTTGGATGCAACTCAGCATTCTTTGTCCTCCAATCACGACGTTGAGTTTTTACCAAAAAGTTCTCTTTTGGTTTCATCTGACCATATGACATTCTCCCAATATTCTTCTGGATCATCCAAATGCTCTCTAGCAAACTTCAGATGGGCCTGGACATGGACCTGCTTAAGCAGGGGGACATGTCTGGCACAGCAGGATTTGAGTCCCTGGCGGCGTAGTGTGTTACTGATGGTAGGCTTAGTTACTTTGGTCCCAGCTCTCTGCAGGTCATTCACTAGGTCCCCCCCGTGTGGTTCTGGGACTTTTGCTCACCGTTCTTGTGATCATTTTGACCCCACTGGGGGAGATCTTGCGTGCGTGGAGTCCCAGATCGAGGGAGATTATCAGTGGTCTTGTATGTCTTCCATTTCCTAATAATTGCTCCCACAGTTGATTTCTTCAAACCAAGCTGCTTACCTATTGCAGATTCAGTCTTCCCAGCCTGGTGCAGGGCTACAATTTTGTTTCTGGTGTCCTTTGAAAGCTCTTTGGTCTTGGCCATAGTGGAGTTTGGAGTGTGACTGTTTGAGGTTGTGGACAGGTGTCTTTTATACTGATAACAAGTTCAAACAGGTGCCATTAACTTCTTCGATATAGGGGGCGCTCTTTTAATTTTTGGATAAAAAAACGTTCCAGTTTTAAACAAGATATTTTGTCACGAAAAGATGCTCGTCTATGCATAGCTTTGGAAAGAAAACACTCTGACGTTTCCAAAACTGCAAAGATATTGTCTGTGAGTGCCCCAGAACTAATGCTACAGGCGAAACCAAGATGAAATTTCATACAGGAAATGCCCCAGATTTTGAATGCGCTGTGTTCCAATATCTCCTTATATGGCTGTGAATGCGCCAGGAATTAGCCTACACTTTCTGTCGTTTCCCCAAGGTGTCTGCAGCATTGTGACGTATTTGTAGGCATATCATTGGAAGATTGACCATAAGAGACTACATTTACCAGGTGTCCGCTTTCAATAGATATGTGAAAAAGACCTTGAGGATTGATTCTAAACAACGTTTGCCATGTTTCTGTTGATATTATGGAGTTAATTTGTAAAAAAGTTTGGCGTTGTAATAACTGAATTTTCTATTTTTTTCTTGGTCAAACGTGATGAACAAATTGGAGCGATTTCTCCTAGAGATTTCTCCTACACAAATAATCTTTTTGGAAAAACTGAACATTTGCTATCTAACTGAGATTCTCCTCATTGAAAGCATGTGAAAATCTCTGTGGAGAAACACTTGGAGACAACTTTAAGGCAATTGTCTGTGAATTGTGTCGTTACTATGTGCTAGATGTTAAGACTACAGACCATTGTAATTGGGTTATTTTTGGAATTTCTTTGTCATTTCAATAGCATTTGGTCTATGGTTTTGACTAAAATCTGGGTTTCTAATTGTAATTCAACTGTGGATACGAATTGAATATATGCTTGTCAACAACAGCAAGTGTTTGTCTTATTACCTGTAGCCTAACCAGAAGGCATAGTTACCTAAATCTAATGCATTTTAATAATAGAGGATAGGCAATTATGATATGGCTGTGACCATGATCATAATTGATAACTAAACATGGGTATCAATTTTTGCACGATAATACAAGACTACAACAGAGATTGACTACAACAGTGATGAACTGAGGTTGTGGGCTGGGAAGAGGCTCTTGTATTGTGAATTATTTTCGCTCCCTGTGAAATGTGTCTTTTCTTTGAGAATTGGCTGATGTATTTTATACATTTGGCGCATTACAGGTTAATCTTAAAATATTAGACTTTGTGAAGTGTGATGCAGAGGTTGGTATTAAACATATAGAGTAATATTGTTAGGGTAGACTACAATGTAAATGTTGCCTTCTAGTAAGAAGAGAATAATCATGTTTGGTTTCTTTTATTTTTTAAACCTTACGATGGATGACAGTGGCGAAGACATTGATAGGGAGGATTGATGTAATCTTAATGAGTGTTGATAGTATGTGGATGGTAATATGTTATTAGTGTTTTTTTGGATAGCACTCTAATGATGCAATATTTTAGAAATGTGTTTATTTAAAAAAAAAAAAATGTACCCCCTTTTTCTCCCCAATTTCATGATATCCAATTACAGTCTTGTCCCATCGCTGCAACTCCCGTACAGACTCGGGAGAGGCGAAGGTCGAGAATCCTCCGAAACGCAACCCAGCTTCTTGACACAATGCCCTCTTAACCCTGAAGCCAGTCGCACCAATGTGTTGGAGGAAACACCGTACACCTGGCAACCGTGTCAGCGTGCTTTGCACCCGGCCCGCCACAGGAGTCGCTAATACGCAATGTGACAAGAACATCCCTGCCGGCCAAACCCTCCCCTAACCCGGATGATGATGGACCAATTGTGCGCCGCCACATGGGTCTCCTGGTTGCGGCCCACTGCGACAGAGCCTAGGCTCAAACCAGAATCTCTAGTGACACAGCTAGCACTGCAATGCAGTGCCTTAGACCAATACGCCACTCAGGAGGACCTTATTTTAGTAATTTGAAGAAGCTGAGGTTTCAATACAATGTTTAATGATTGAGCCTTGAGGTTGTAAGATAGATTAGCTGCGGTTGACCTCTAGCAGGCTATAAGGGACACAGTGAGACATATGCTGCAGAGGTCTGAATAGTTGAATTGGAAACGTACTTTGACAGTTTTTGAATGTCTTAGATTTGTTAAACAACAGCAACAAACAACTAAATTAATGCAACAGGTTGTAATGACTAGATTACCGGAAAGGGATTACGGGTTTGTTTCTTTTAGAAGGGGTCGATTCCACTTAATGACACACTATTATCTGATGTGTTTAAGTAGGATCCTTTCTTCAAGGACTGAATGAGGTCCACAACAGTATGTATGTAGAGGGAGACATAGGAGTCCACATCTCAAACAACCTTTTAAGAGATGCCTGAGATCATATATAACTGATTCCTTATGCTAAAGAAATGTACACATTCTCTTCCAGAAGAATGGGGGTAGCCATTTTCTCCATCTTTTAAATGTTTCCTGATCCTATGGTCTTGGGAGAGCTGTTAGTGAAATTTTAGTGAAGTATAAAGTTAAATTAAATAAAGCCCATTTTTTTAACATATGATTTACCACACACACACCAGCACGCACACCCAACTTACTGGTTATGAAGATGGGTTAGTGCCGAGGTATCTTAAAGGGGCACACACATTGAATTTTCTGAAGATTTTATTTTCTGAGTTTAATTACACCCGTGAATTCTTTTGATAGGAAGTGCTGGAGACTTACTATAAACCTGGGATTGTAACGGCGTTCTTTGTTTGTTGAAAGAGAGTCGGACCGAAATGCAGCGTGGTGGTTACTCATGTCTTTAATATAGAAGATAGCGATACATGTAATAACTTAAATAAATACAAAACAACAAACGGAACGTGATAACTAATTACAGCCTATCTGGTGAACACTACACAGAGACAGGAACAATCACCCACGAAATACAAAGTGAAACCCAGACTACCTAAATACGGTTCCCAATCAGAGACAACGAGAATCACCTGACTCTGATTGAGAACCGCCTCGGGCAGCCAAGCCTATGCAACACCCCTACTCAGCCGCAATCCCAATAACTACAAAAAACCCCAATACGAAATACAACAACATAAACCCATGTCACACCCCGGCCTGACCAACTAATTAACGAAAACACAAAATACTAAGACCAAGGCGTGACAGGGATACAAAATGTATGAAATGTTTTACATTAATTAGTCTAATATAGTAAGGATCACTTATTTTAAAACTTGTTGAGGATAGGGGGCAGTATTTTCACTTTGGATGAATTGCGTGCCCATAGTGAACTACATCCTACTCTGTCCTAGATTGCTAATATATGCATATTATTATTACTATTGGATAGAAAACACTCTGAAGTTTCTAAAACTGTTTGAATTATGTCTGTGAATATAACATAACTCATAGGGCAGGCAATCTTCCAATCAAGAAGTGAAATTCTGAATGTGGGTCAACTTTGACGTCATCGCCCCTTCCTTTACCATAAAGATATGGATCTGGTAGCACTTCCTACGCCTTCCACTAGATGTCCTCATTCAGTAGAACGTGGAATGGAGCTTTTGCTGTGAACTTTGACTGAATGGGAGGGGAAATAGTCACGGTCTAGGCAGAATGCAATTTCCCTGTGGCGCATTTCTCTGTGGGTGTCACTATCATTCCATTTGGCTGCAGCTGAAAACGTATGATCCGGTTGGAACGTTATTTGATATATATATAAATAACATCCTGAAGATTGATTCTCTACTTAGTTTTACCAGTTTATTCGACCTGGAATATATCTTTTTGAAGTTTTCGTGCGAGTTGTCCTGGATCAGCGTCAGCATTTGGGCACGTGAGCTGAAAGTGGTAGCAAATGCAGCTAATTGAACACTAGTATTGGACATTGTGGAACTAGGACTCCTTGCACTGCATTCTGATGAAAGATAAGGTAAGGGAGGTAAGGGAATATTTATGATGTCATTTCATATTTCTGTTGACTCCAACATGGCAGAGAAATACTTTTACGTCTGAGCGCTGTCTCAGATTATTGCATGGTAGGCTTTTTGGCTACGTTTTTCTTTTGATTTGGTGGTGGTCTAGCATAAATATTTTGTGTTTTCGCTGTAAAACATTTTAAAAATCGGACGTGATGGGTAGATGAACAAGATGTTTATCTTTCATTTGAGGTATTGGACTTGTTAATATGTGAAAGTTAAATATTTCTAAAGACTATTTTTGAATTCCCTGCGTCACCTTTTCAGCTGAATAGGGGGGTGGAGTTCCCCTCGGGGATCGCCTTGCCATAACAGATTTTAAGGGTTTGAATGACTTATGACCTCTGTCCTGACTTTCCAGTGTGGTTTGTTCGCCCTCAATGGAAAGCCATGTGGATGATGAATTGAATTAACCTCCCTGGGCTACCCGACACGCAAGCGTCCCACCTTGCCAACAATAAATGCAAATGCACTACGCCAAATGCTAATAGCACTCGTTAAAACTCACATGCAGGGTACTCAATTCAAGCTACACTCGTTGTGAATCTAGCCAACAAGTCAGATTTTTAAAATGCTTTTCGGCGAAAGCATGAGAAGCTATTATCTGATAGCATGCAACACCCCGAAATACCAGAAGGGGATGTAAACAAAAGAATTAGCGTAGCCGGCGCTACACAAAACGCAGAAATAAAATATAAAACATTCATTACCTTTGACGAGCTTCTTTGTTGGCACTCCTATATGTCCCATAAACATCACAATTGGGTCTTTTATTTATATTAAATCGGTCCTTGTATACCCAAAATGTCAATTTATGAAGACCGTCAGATCCAGGAAAAACACAGTTTTTAAACGCAACGTAATTTTTGAAATTAAAAAAGTTGCCTATAAACTTTGACAAAACACTTCAAACTATTTCTGTAATCCAACTTTAGGTATTAGTAAACGTTAATAAACAATCAAATTGATCACGGAGCGATCTGTATTGAATAGCAACAAGTTTGGAAAACGGAGCCCACTTTTCCGGTTCCATTTTTTCCAGAACCTGAAGACCGGATGTGCCTATTACTCAGATGACCAAGGATTTAGTTGCATCGAAATCACAACACTGGCGACATCGTGTGGAAGCTGTAGGATCTGTAATCCCATCCTTAACTATTATTCCTTCCAATAGACAATACAAGGACTGGCGGATTGATTTTTTCTCCATCAATTTTGTGATCAGGTTTCCTTGCGATTTTGACCACGGAACACGTTCTGTTATAGTCACAGACATCATTGAACCAGTTTTAGAAACTTCAGAGTGTTTCTATGCACACATACTAATCATATGCATATACTATATTCCTGGCATGAGTAGCAGGACGTTGAAATGTTGCGCGATTTTTAACAGAATGTTGAAAAAAGTAGCCCGATCTCTAACAGGTCATTTGTAATACTGATTTGAAGGTCATTTGTAATACTGATACTTATGATAAAGTGTATAGTTCATAGACATATTTGTGATTTGGATAAACAGGAGGAAGGTGAGGGTGTTGCCTTTGACTATATGTAGGCTGTCTTAAGTCTATTTCCCTATGACTGTATAGGTACAATTATTTATTTCTGGAGTTATTAAGGGTAGTGTTTCTATTGTTCTGTTTTTTTATTATGACAAACAGTTTTGTTTTTTTTAAATGGGGGAATGCCAGTCTACTGATGTTTTGGGATTGAAGTATACACACCTTGTTTGATATGTAGTGTATTGAGTGATATGTAGAAGTGTGTTGAGTGATATTTGAAGGTGTGCTATTGTGTTATATGTTCTGTTTTGTTTGCAATACAAATCTCAATAGATTGCGTCTGCTGGATTTTGGGGATTCTCCCGAATGGGTTAGAGGTCTAACTTTCTGATCCTGTGGCACTGCGATGAAGTTGACAGTGTGATGGTGAATATAAGCCATTTTTTAACCTCTTGGATATAGGGGGCGCTATTTACATTTTTGGATGAAAAACGTTCCCGTTTTAAACAAGATATTTTGTCACAAAGATGCTTGACTATGCATATAATTGACAGCTTTGGAAAGAAAACACTCTGACGTTTCCAAAACTGCAAAGATATTTTCTGTGAGTGCCACAGAAATGATGTTCCAGGCAAAACCCAGATAAAAAAACCAACCAGGAAGTGCCACATTTTTTGAAACCGCCTCATGCCAATGACTCCTTATATGGCTGTGAATGAGCTACGAATGAGCTTACGTTATCCACGCAATCCCCAAGGTGTCTACAGTATTGTGACATCTTTTTAGGCATTTCCATTGGAGAATGGCTGTAAGGGACCATATATAGCGAGTGGTCACATGGTGTCTCCCGGAGAAAATCTTGCCTAAAATACTGAGGTCGTCATTTTTCCAATAGTTTCTTATGAGAAACCAATTGCCTCGACGGATATATTATTGAATACATATGTTAAAAACACCTTGAGGATGGATCCAAACAACTTTTGCCGTGTTTCTGTCGATATTATGGAGCAAATTTTGAAAAAAGGTTTGGCGTTATAGTTGAAGTATTTTTCTGTCGATTTCTCAGCCAAGCATGATGAACAAACGTGAGCTTTTTTGCCTACAAAAATATTATTTTTGGAAAAAAGGAACATTTACTATCTAACTGGGAGTGTCCTGAGTGAAAGCATCTGAAGTTCTTCAAAGGTAAATTATTTAATTTGGTTGCTTTTCTTATTTTCGTGAAAATGTTGCCTGCTGCATGCAGAGCCTAGCATAGCATTATGCCATGATAAACTTACACAAATGGTTGTCTAGCGTTGGCTATAACGCATATTTTGAAAATCTGAGATGACAGTGTTGTTAACTTCTTGCATCGAGCAATCCCGTATCCTGGAGCGTAATCATAGTCTCAAGCTCATTAGCATAACGCAACGTTAACTATTCATGAAAATCACAAGTGAAATGAAAGAAATATATTCACTCACAAGCTTAGCCTTTTGTTAACAACACTGTCATCTCAGTAACCATAGCTACACAAGCATTTGTGTAAGAGTATTGATAGCTAGCATAGCATTAACCCTAGCATTCAGCAGGCAACATTTTCACAAAAACAAGAAAAGCATTCAAATAAAATAATTTACCTTTGAAGAACTTCGGATGTTTTCAATGAGGAGACTCTCAGTTAGATAGCAAATGTTCAGTTTTTCCAAAAAGATTATTTGTGTAGGAGAAATCGCTCCGTTTTGTTCATCACGTTCCCCTAAGAAAAAACCCCAAAAATTCAGTCATTACAACGCCAAACTTTTTTCCAAAATAACTCCATAATATCGACAGAAACATGGCAAACGTTGTTTAGAATCAATCCTCAAGGTGTTTTTCACATATCTATTCGATGATAAATCATTCGTGGCAGTTGGGTTTCTCCTCTGAAGCAAATTGGAAAATGCACGCAGCTGGAGATTACGCAATAATTGACAGAGGACACCAAGCGGGCACCTGGTAAATGTAGTCTCTTATGGTCAATCTTCCAATGATATGCCTACAAATACGTCACAATGCTGCAGACACCTTGGGGAAACGACAGAAAGTTTAGGCTCATTCCTGGTGCATTCACAGCCATATAAGGAGACATTGGGACACAGCGCCTTCAAAATCTGGGCCATTTCCTGTTTGAAATTTCATCTTGGTTTCGCCTGTAGCATCAGTTCTGTGGCACTCACAGACAATATCTTTGCAGTTTTGGAAACGTCATAGTGTTTTCTTTCCAAAGCTGTCAATTATATGCATAGTCGAGCATCTTTTCGTGACAAAATATCTTGTTTAAAAAATTAAAAGAGCGCCCCCTATATCGAAGACGTTAACTTCTCTGGGCAACCCGACACGCTAGCGTCCCACCTTGCCAACAATAAATGCAAATGCGCTACGCCAAATGCTAATAGCACTCGTTAAAACTCAAACGTTCATTAAAACACACATGCATGGTACTCAATTGAAGATACACTCGTTGTGAATCTAGCCAACAAGTCAGATTTTTAAAATGCTTTTCGGCAAAAGCATGAGAAGCTATTATCTGATAGCATGCAACACCCCGAAATACCTGAAGGGGACATAAACAAAATAATTAGCGTAGCCGGCGCTACACAAAACGCAGAAATAAAATATAAAACATTCATTACCTTTGACGAGCTTCTTTGTTGGCACTCCTATATGTCCCATAAACATCACAATTGGGTCTTTTTTTCGATTAAATCGGTCCTTGTATACCCAAAATGTCCATTTATGAAGACTGTCAGATCCAGGGAAAAACGCAACGTTATTTTTTAAAATTAAAAAAGTTGCCTATAAATTTTGACAAAACACTTCAAACTTCTTCTGTAATCCAACTTTAGGTATTGGTAAATGTTAATAAACGATCAAATTGATCACGGAGCGATCTGTATTCAATAGGAGCAAGTTTGAAAATCGTCGTCCACTTTCCCCCTTCCATAACTTCCTGCTGTGTACCCGACGACAGGATGTGCCTATTACTCATATGACCAAGGATTTACCTGAATAGAATTCACAACACTGGTGACGTCGTGTGGAAGGTGTAGGAACTGTAAGCCGGTCGCTAGCTATTATACCTTGCAATAGACAATACAGAGACTGGTGTATAGATTTTTTCTTTGTCGATTTTGTGATCAGGTTTCCTTGGGATTTTGACCACGAAACACATTCTGTTATAGTCACAGACATCATTTAACCAGTTTTAGAAACTTCAGAGTGTTTTCTATCCACACATACTAATCATATGCATACACTATATTCCGGGCATGAGTAGCAGGACGTTGAAATGTTGCGCGATTTTTAACAGAATGTTGAAAAAAGTAGCCCGATCTCTAACAGGTTTTAACAAAAGGCTAAGCTTGTGTTTGAAAATATTTATTTAATTTCATTTGAGATTTTCATGAAAAGGAAAAGTTGCGTTATGGTAATGCGCTTGATGCTATTATTACGCTCCCGGATACGTGATTGCTAGTCGCAAGAAGAAAAAATCAACAGAATGTGTTGTTATTCTCTTTTACATATTTGTATTACGAGTAATTGGTAATAATAAAGTTATAATTCGTTATATAGTAAATGCTTGTCTGGATTACCCTCTTGCGACGAGCAATCCTGGATCCGGGATCGTAATCATAGCCTCAAACGCATTAGCATAACGCAGCGGACATAAATACCCCTAGGAACTTTTCCTATTAATGAAATCGCAAATGAAATGAAATAAATATATTCAAACACAAGCTTAGCCTTTTGTTAACAACACTGTCATCTCCGATTTTCAAAATATGCATTACAGCCAACGCTAGACAAGCATTTTGTGTAAGTTTATCATGGCAGTCCGAGCCATCAACCAGTGTACAGCATGCAATCAAAGCTGTCAACTGTTTTTTTTCTCATGTCTTTTCTCTCAGGAGTGTGACAGGAGTCCACGTGTTGTGAGCATGGAGAGCAATCTGTTCCAAACCTCTCTCATGTTGCTGCTATGCTGGTTGGCAAATGGCCAAGATATAATGTGTTGTAAAGGTGGTGGCAGCCCAGGTGAGAAACTGAAATAGGGACATTATCATGGGCCATCCACTTTGAACTATGAAGCTATCAGAAGAAGAACCAATGAAGAGACGCCAGAAGATTGAGTGCCTGAAGGGGGAGGTTGGTCAACTGTGCCCAAAATTGATTTTAACTTGTCTAAAATTGTTTATATTCTCAGGTTGATTGAGGAGGTCTATACACAGCAAAATGTATAGTAATTCAGATGAAGAATGCATTGGGATACCGATCTGTGATTATATTTGTGATCAAAAAGTTGATTGTAGAATTATGGACATTTATACTGTATGCCTCTTAGAGCTACCCCCCTATTTTTTTCAATTTCCGCCTGAAGACATATCCAAATCTAACTGCCTGTAGCTCTGGCCCAGAGGCAAGGATATGTATATTCGTGGTACCATTTGAAAGAAAACTCTCTGAAATTTGTGTGAATGGGAATTGAATGTAGGAGAATATAACAAATAGATCTGGTTTAGATAATACAATGAAAAAAAAACATACGTTTTTACGTTTTATTGTTGTATCATCATCTTTAAAATGAACAAGATAAAACAAACATTCAGATAGGATGATGGGGACAATTTCAGTGAAAAATATAAGAGGGCAACAGTACTTTTACAAAGTTTCAGAATGATAACTTCCAAAATGAATGCGCTACATGACATTTATCATGAAGTCACCCAGGTGTCCCACACAAGTAGCCCAAATGTCCCCAAGTGACCAAATTGGTGAAGGTATACATTTTGTAACAAATAACTACATACAAAATGCCAAAATGGTATTCTAACACACACACCCCAAAAATTGAGAAAAAAGTATGGGAAAAATATATGAAGAAAAACATATATACATTTACAAAATAATATGGGTAACTTTTTACACACTTTCAATATTTGGAAGACCCTCAGTCCTCTATCAAATCAAATATATTTATATAGCCCTTCGTACATCAGCTGATATCTCAAAGTGCTGCACAGAAACCCAGCCTAAAACCCCAAACAGCAAGCAATGCAGGTGTAGAAGCACGGTGGCTAGGAAAAACTCTCTAGAAAGGCCAAAACCTAGGAAGAGAGAGGAACCAGGCTATGAGGGGTGGCCAGTCCTCTTCTGGCTGTGCCGGGTGGAGATTATTACAGAACATGGCCGAGATTTTCAAACGTTCAGAGATGACCAGCAGGGTCAAATAATAATAATCACAGTAGTTGAAGAGGATGCAACAGGACACCACCTCTAGAGTAAATATGAACAGTTTAGAGTTCCATTGCCGCAGGCAGAACAGTTGAAACTGGAACAGCAGCAAGGCCAGGTGGACTGGGGACAGCAAGGAGTCATCATGCCAGGTAGTCCTGACGCATGGTCCTAGGACTCAGGTCCTCCGAGAGAGAGAAAGAGAGATTAGAGAGAGCATACTTAAATTCACACAGGATACCGGATAAGACAGGAGAAGTAGTCCAGATATAGCAAACTGACCCTCGCCCCCCGACACATAAACTACTGCAGCATAAATACTGGAGGCTGAGACAGGAGGGGTCAGGAGACACTGTGGCCCCATCCAATGAGACGCCCGGACATGGCCAAACACGAAGGATATAACACCACCGACTTTACTAAAGCTCTACACAATATTGTGCTGCTGATGCCAGGTGCCATAGCAGTCTCTTTCTGCTGTAAAGTGAGTATCAACAGGTATAATAAACAGATATATATATATATATATATATAGAGTACAGGGAACACAAGGTTGAATATATTATTATAGACCTGCTAGATCTGTCTCTTTTATATTATGACATTTCAGCTAGATCTACTGTCTCTATTATATGACAGACCAGCTGTATCTACTGTCTCCATTTCACTTTGGCCATTGTTGTGGGCCTGCCCTCCCCTCACCAGCCTCAAATAGGCTATTTCATGTGGGTTGGGGTGGGGCGCCAGCCACACGCATCTCACATTGCATTTACATGACATTTATATATATTGCTTCTAAAATGTAAGTAAATCACAAATAATATTTTAGATGATTAATTTCAAACAAGGGCATTAGCATGAGAAGAACTTACCAGTCCAAAACATGTCCTCTCCATTCAAAAAATATTTCCTCCACTTGGGAATCACTAAATTAATCGTCCTACAACAATCTCTGTCTCACATTTCCGATGAATTTCTTCTAAAATTGTGGGTACACCTGTATATCTAGACTTCGATTTAGGTTTCCCTGACATAGTTGCCATACTGATTGATATATAAACAGCTGAATCTGCACGTTTACCAAACAATGCAGTGCATAATATGCATAGCTCCTTCCGATATAAAACTTCAATAGCGAATGACTCTCTTTATGCCAGAGTTTACTACATGGGTTGGTCTTCCAACACATAACCATTGCATATTGACATTTACCTCAGCTCATTGGCTATCTACCCAGCTAGAATTCAAGACGATCAGTGGTCATTGGGTTAAAATACAGTCAATCAACGAAACAGTGGTCATATCATGGTGCACAGCGATGTCATTACTTGTTGTCTTCAAATCGATTTATTTCAGTCAATACGTCCCACAAAATGGCCCATCACGTTTGGTTGTGTTACAAACAAACCAGTTGATTGCAATGAAACCAAACATGACTGGAAAAGTCACGTTTTGTGTGGGTATTTACCCTCGAAGGTGTCGTAGAAAACGGAACGAGATGGAATTCACGACACAAGCGGTTCACAAAATGTTTCGTGGTAGGCTATAAAAACGGATTTTATCAAACAAAAGATCATTCATTGTGTAACAATGAGCATTGGGATTGCAAACAGACGAAGATCGTCAAAGGTAAATTATTTATTTTAATGCAATTTGTGATTTTGTTAGCCTGTGCTGGTTGAAATAGTTTTTTTTTTCATGGGGCTCTATCCTCAGATAATCACATCGTATTTTTTCGCAGTAAATCCTTTTTTACATCTGACAACGCAGTTGGATTAGCAAGATTCTAGGCTTTCGATACATGTGAGACACTTGTATTTTCATGAATGTTTAATATGATTATTTATGTAGCGATCACCGTATGTTGTGGAATTGCAGCCCGCTACGGGTTCCGTGCGCAGAGAGGTTAATATAAATGTACATTCTGCCAGTGTTGATGTGTGTTAAGTTGAGGGTTTTAACTTTGAGTCATAGCACCAATGTGAATCACTGAAGAATGTCATTCCACATTTTTAATGACTATGATTTGGAAACTGAATGATTTAAAAAATAACAGACTAATTGATTTAAGTTTTTTTTAACCTTTATTTAACCAGGCATGTCAGTTAAGAACAAATTCTTATTTTCAATGACGGCCTGGGAACAGTGGGTTAACTGCCTGTTCAGGGGCAGCATGACAGATTTGTACCTTGTCAGCTCAGGGGTTTGAACTCGCAACCTTCCGGTTGCTAGTCCAACGCTCTAACCACTAGGCTACCCTGCCGCCCCAGGGTTAATAACTATATGAGTGAAGCAATTAATGTTTTAGGTATTGATTGTTTTGATTGTTGTTGTACTAATTGTGACATGAGTAACTGTGTGAACTAAAGATTTTGACACTATTCTCAGCATGCCCTGGTGAATGGAGAGGGGCACTTTGATCCCGAGAATGAAACTGATCCGAATCTATTTGACTTATATCTGTTACCAAAGTACATTTTGATGTTAGTGATAATACTCAGGAACTGTAGCAGGTATGGTGCTAATGGCACAAAGAGACTATAGGAGTTGCCTTATAAAAAGTGAAATCATGACGCTTGTCCTTGGTCATGTTGATTAGGCACCAACGCAATATATTTCACTTAAACCGGGATTCTCTACCTGGATTTGTCCAACAAGATTCTAATTTTAGTTTCTGTGATGGAAATAGTTATTTCCACTATGCTGACCAAGGGGAGTATGCTCAGTACCAACATTATGTTTTGTTTCATATTGATGAAAAAACTCTGATTTAAATTGCTGATCATTTCTTAACGATATTTTAATGTTTATATTCCCAATGAAGGTTAATTTTACATTAAGGTTAAAGGCTCAATGAACCAACGGGTGGTAATTTACAATATTAGTATACTAGTGCAAGGAAGTCATTTTTTTCCTATATCTTTGAGTTAACCTCTTTGTGCTAAGGGGCAGTATTTTGACGTCTGGATGAAAATCGTGCCCAAGGTAAACTGCCTGTTACTCAGGCCCAGAAGCTAGGATTTGCATATAGTGGTAGATTTGGATAGAACACACTCTAAAGATTCTAAAACTGGTAGCCTCACTAGGGTAGGGGGCACTATTGTCACCTCTGGATTAAAACGTGCCCAAAGTAAATTGCTTGCTACTCAGGCCCAGAAGCTAGCCTATGCATATAATTAGTAGACTTGGATAGGAAACACTCCAAAGTTTCTAAAACTGTGAGTATAACAGAACTGAAATGGCAGGCAGAAATCTGAGAAGAATCCATCCAGGAAGTGGGATTTTTAAAATGTTTGTAGTATTCCATTGACTGCCTACACAGATTCCATTGATTTAGGATTCAAATTGCACTTCCTATGGCTTCCACTGGATGTCAACGGTCTTTAGAAATTGTTTCAGGCTTGTATTCTGAAAAATGAGGGAGTAAGACCACTCTTACTCTTTGTGCGCCTTTCTTGTTTTTCTTTTATATTGACAATGCTTTTGTCCGGTTGAAATATTATTGATTATTATGACTAAAAACAACCTGAGGATTGATTATAAACATCATTTGACATGTTTCTACAAACTTTACTGAACTTTTCGGATTTTTCATCTGCCTGTTGTGACTGCCTTCGAGGCTGTGGATTACCGAACAAAACTGAGGTTTTTGGATATAAAGAGGGACTTTATCAAACAAAACAAACATTTATTGAGTAAATGGGAGTCTTTTGAGTGCAACCATATGAAGATCATCAAAGGTAAGTGATTAATTTTATCGCTATTTCTGACTTGTGTACCTCCTCTACTTGGCTGGTAACTGATTGTAATGATTTGTCTGTTGGGCGCTGTTCTCAGATAATCGCATGGTATGCTTTCGCTGTAAAGCCTTTTTGAAATCTGACACCGTGGTTGGATTAACAAGAAGTCCATCTTTAAACCTATGTATAACACTTGTATGTTCTATGAATTTTTTTAATGAGTATCTCTGTTTTTTAATTTGGTGCTCTGCAATTTCACTGGATGTTGGCCAGGTGGGACGCTACCATCCCACACCCCCTAGAGAGGTTAAATAATGTGTTTGAGTATAATAGAACTGATATGGCAGGCGAAAACCCGAGAACAAATCATAAAAAATATAACCTCCCATATTGCAGTTCCTAGGGCTTCCATTAGATGTCAACAGTCTTTAGAAAGAGTTTTAGGCTTGTTTTTGGAAAAATGAGCTAGAATGTAGTGGCTCCCATTTTGGCGGAAGTGTTTTCATGCGCGTGGATGAGAGCGCGTTCTTTGTTGTTTATCTCCGGTAAAGACAATAATGATTCTCCGTCTTAAATTTCATCGTTTATTCACATATTAGGGTACCTGAGATTTGATTATAAACCTTGTTTGACTTGTTTTGAGAAGTTTATTGGTAACGTTTGGGATTCATTTTGTATGCATTTTAAGGGAGGGAAACAGAGTGGATTATTGAATTTATTGAACAAAAGGACCCAAAGGACCATTTGTACTGTAGCTGGGACCTTTTGGAGTGCCAACAGAAGAAGATCTTCAAATGTAAGGCATTTATTTATCGCTATTTTTGACTTTCGTGGTGCACCTGCCTGGTTGAAATGTCTTTTTAATGCTTTTGTGTGCGGGCGCTGTCCTCAGATTATCGCATGGTGTGCTTTCGCCGTAAGGCCTTTTTGAAATCTGACACAGCAGCTGGATTAACAAGGAGTTAAGTTTTATTTTGATGTATGACACTTTTATTTTCATGAATGTTAAATATTACTATGTCTGTAATTTGAATTTTGTGCTCTGCAATTTCACCGGATGTTGTCGAGGTCGGTCGCTAGCGGAACTGTGCCAGAAAGGTTAAAAGTTGTTTGATGCCTTATATGTATTCTACGTGTGAATTCATGTTTTTAAATCTTGTAATTTTCTTTTAGTTGAGAGATTTCTCAAAATGTGGGAATGTGAGTGCGAAATTACAAGATTATGTTAACATACTGTTATAGCATCAAATGGTTGTTTTATGGAGTAGAATATAGTTTTTAGAACACTCATCTGTGTGTGGTCTTCTGAGTTGGGCCGCTGGGGGCTAAATGCTGACAGTGGATTTACGATGCCTTCGGTGATAAAAGCCTAAAGACCGCATTCCATAGCATGAGTTGGTGTTTGAGTGCTGGAAGGTACCAGGGAGAGATGGCTTGGGTATGTGTTTCTACACAATGAGAACAGTCTTTACAGCAGATACTGTCTGCTGTGCATTATTAGTATCTTTCATATGAATCCTAACCGTGTGATCTATTCCATACATCTATTGTTTGTCATGAACATTCAGGAGGATATACTTTGCTATAAAATGCTGTGGCTCAAAACCGCTCATTGGGCTCTCAACAAATCATCTAGGGGTGGTTCGTCGACCAGCTTCATTATTGCAATAATTAATCAATGTTATTAATAAGTTTTGAATGAAGTAATATTCTGGTTGGTGATATTGGTGATATTCTGACCTTGTCTCTCCCCATAATTGATTAGTATTTCCACGACAAAATGCAAGGTGTTAAATGTGGATGATTTTATATTTACAGCTAATTTTTCCATACTGTCTATTTCTTTTATATTTTCTATTCTGTTTTCTAAAAATACATTAAGTATATTTCTTTTTTAAATGGTTTAAGGGGAGTGTAAGAATATTTGATGATAAATACACAATGCAGAGGACTAAAGTCTAGAGGGAATTCATGATCAATTGAATTAGTTGTTTCTGTAATGGGGAACTGAAGATAAATGGGGCAGGGACACGGGAAGTTCATAGCTACATGTTGCAAGTTCTCGTTGGTCTGAATTGTCTATACATTAAGCCTGAAACGGGATACTTGTTATTTGGCCATGTTCCCAATTTTACTGTAAGGAATTCTATTTGGTCAACCACAGGCTAGGGTTGGGGTATAAACTACATTCTGTCTCTTTGTTCAGGGGATAAACCATTGAGGACAGGGAAGAATGAACATCTGCCATCTACTTTCCAGCATAACAACTATGATTTGTTCTCTTTGAATAAATATATTTTCTCCTCCTGATTTGCTTTAGGGTCTGTGTTTTTGAAGAATAACATCAACTGCTAACAGTAGCCTACTTCAAGTGCTACTTGACTTGTAGCTACCCTAGGTAGCTGTATTATTTTGATTTGGCTTTTTGATATGTTTCAGATATGGACTGATTAGCATCCTCTTGAACAAACAGTGTGCTTACTTTACTGCGGGAAGACATTAATCTGTTTGTTGCTACCCTCTGGACAATAGACCATTCGAATAGCTAGTAGGCAAGGTTTTGTAACCTTATTAAGTCCTACCTGCTATGGTTGGTTTTAAATGAATTGGTATGCACACATTTGAGGTAGAATTACTGTGTTCAGGGAAAGGGGCGATACCTAGTGTCGTGTCTTTACTATCAATAAACTGAATATTAATCTTTATCAAATAACTCTGTAATTATTATTACGTGATTAAACTGATTAATTATGTAACTGTAATTAACTTGGAAGTCGAGTCACCAAGGAAAATATTCAGATTACAAAATTATAATTTTCCTAATACATCTTTTGAGATATTTTCATATCTGATCAATAGTCTTCTGAATTAATGAATTATTCATTTTACCTCTCGATAGTCTCATTCCAAACGTCGTAAATTGTTGGTTATCTGCATGAAACCAGTCTTCACTATGAGTCATCCATACATCACTTGTCTTAAATAATTTATTTACTAACTAAGTAATTCACAGAAATGCTTAAACAAACAGTAGATAGTTACAAGGAAATGATAGCGGAGTTTCCCTAGTGGGATAAACTGGCATCGCGGCTTGGTGTAAAAAAGGGAAGTGGGGGTCGACTGAGATAAGACAACACACAGTTGATAATTATTACAATTGAAATGCTAATCCTTTGCACATGAACGCTCACTCATCCGGGAACAATTGCAATCAATATATATATTTACGTTCAGTGTGTCATCGGGGTCTCTGTTGAAAAGTTTGTTTCTGTTTGTCTCGCCCTGACCTTAGTATTCTTTGTTTTCTTTATTATTTTGGTTAGGTCAGGGTGTGACATGGGTGATATGTGTGTTTTTGTCTCATATAGGTTGTTTGTATTGGCTAGGGTTTTTTGTAGATTCATGGAGTTGTGTCCATCTAGGTGTTTATGTAGGTCTATGGTTGCCTAGATTGGTTCTCAATTAGAGGCAGGTGTATATTGTTGTCACTGATTTGGAACCATATTTAGGCAGCCATATTCTTTGGTTATTTTGTGGGTGATTGTTTCCTGTGTCAGTGTTTGTACCACACGGGACTGGTTTGTTTCCATTTCACTTTGTATTTGTGTCATGTTCAGTATTTTCTATTAAAACATGGCCACTTACCACTGCGTATTGGTCCGATCCTTGTTACACCTCTTCAGACGAAGAGGAGGAAATCTGTTACACTGTTGGAGAGTTTGTCTGTGGTTAGAAGGGATAGTTCAGAGTGACATTCATTCATGTCATTATGGATAGATGTTTCAGCGGTTGTCGGTCTTCGCGTTCAATGATACCGAATTCCTAGCTGCAGACTTGTAATTAATATCAAAGACTTGTTCTTATTCTGTCGGTATCGATAGTCTAAGAGTTTAACCATGTTGTATGGTTAAAAGATTCAGCAATCTACTCAAACCTTGCCTCTCTCGTTATCGAGGTAAGCTGGTCTGCAACCTTTGTCCTCTCGTAATTGAGGGAAACATGGTCTGTTGAGAAATTCTCAAAGTGGGGGTTTTATTCGGGAGTTGCAGAAAAGGGCCTGTCCCAGGATGCCCGACCCTAACTGGGCTCATGGGCGGTCCTCTGATTTAGTTTACTCAAAAGGGAATTGTAGTTTCCTTCATTAAACAGTCCGAAATCACATTACACAATTTTACAAACAGTATCATCCTCATTCATCTAATACAACGATTAGATGTAAACCTAATATCTGAGGCTATTACATAAACAGCATTATGGTAATGTGGTCGTATTGCTTTCCCTGAGTTTCACCAAATTGTACAAAACGGACCAGTTCGTAGCTGGATTCTTCACCGATCTTTTAAACCTTCTCCAGAACATAAATGTTGTTCGGAAGAAATTCCTTTGTTCTCTATGAAAGTTCACTCTGTCTCTATACTGTGGCCATGAGGAGATAATCTCCTCCAGGAATTTACTACCTCTCTCTGACCACAGCAGCCTGTGTGTAGGAGACAGGGAGAGGGGGGGTGGGGCTTGCTGTACCCAAAGAGGGCAACGTCATGACACTAGTCTATCCAAATGAATGTATTCAACTGAAATGTCTTCTGCATTTAACCCAGCCCCTACAAATCAGAGAGGTGCGGGGGGCTGCCTTAGTGACATCCACATCTTCGGTGAACAGTGAGTTAACTGCCTTGCTCAGGGGCAGAACAAACATTTTTACCTTGTCAGCTGGGGATTCAATCCAGCAACCTTCCGGTTACTGGCCCAACGCTCTAACCACTAGGCTACTGGCTACCTAATATTATATAACGCACGCTCCACAACTTAAGGTATAGGGGGCAGCATTTCCACTTTTGGATAAATAGCGTACACAATTTCAACTTCCTGCTACTCATGCCAGGAATATATTAGATGCATATGATTAGTAGGTTTGGATAGAAAACACTGGATCAATCATGTCTGTGACTATAACAGAACTTATGTAGCAGGCAAAACCCAGAGGAAAAACTGTTCTTTTTTTTCTCCTCTGACCGTTCCCTCAGTTGTCTTTGCCAAGGGAAATTTCATAGCGACCATTTTACAGTTCCTACGACTTCCAAGGGATGTAACCAGTCTTTGGAATTGGTTGAAGTTAATCATTGGTGAAACGAAGAAGAGGCACATCCTGGAACAACGTCACACTGTTGATAGTTACACAATAGGGAAAATTGTGCATGTTTTGTTTACTTGCTCTATTGAATACAGATTGCCCCGTCTACAATTTGATGCATGTTTTATATTTTATTTCAGCGTTTTGTGTAGCACCTGCTACGCTAGTTCTTTTGTTTACAACTGGTTCAGTTGGTTCAGGTGGGTGCATGCTATCAGATAATAGCTTCTCATGCTTTCACCGAAAAGCATTTTAAAAATCTGACATGTTGGCTGGATTCACAACGAGTGTAGCTTTAATTGAGTACCCTGCATGTGTGATTTAATGAAAGTTTGAGTTTTAACGCGTTTTATTTGAATTTGGTGCTCTGCATTTCCCGAGGCTATTGGCCACTTGGGACGCTAGCGTCTCATTATCCTCAAGTTGATCTTCTTGACTGATGCCAAAGCGGTGGCTGCTATTGGAGCAGCTGCTGACCAGAAGACTGCAGCCAAGGCAGCACTGGTCCACACCTGTCTGTCGAGTGAGTACTATTGGTTGGTACTGTATGCTCCTTTAGGTTCCTCTTGCTGTGTAGGGTATTGTACTGGCCTGTGTGTTAGTCTTTCACATGTGCAGAAGTGTTTTGCATTGTATTGCTTAATTTATCATTTGTGTCAACTTTGAATTCAATCTAAGCCACAGATTGTTAACTTCCTCCATTTTGTACTTGACCTTTATGGACGCAGACCCCAAGACGTTCAAGGAGAAGTTTGAGAGCAAACATCCCAAATCTCCAATGATCCCAATACTGGCTGATGTTCATCCTTAGGTGACCACACACTCTCTATTGGACCTACTGTACAGCTGGGGTAAGATTCTTTCATCATTCACACACGGTAGACTTTGTGTAAACCACCATGTTGTCAACAAAATGCTGTCCTCGATGCTAAAGTTGTATTGTTTATGGCTCAATTTTGGTAAATTCTGTGATCACTCATCGTTTTAATTGTTGTGATTCACAGATACACAATGACCACGATTCCAATGCTTGCAACTGAGATGGAATGTGACCCCGAGTATGTGACCCCACTGTGACCCCGAATATGACTGGACATGAAATATGTGACAATGACTGACCTTGAAAGGGGTGCAGAAGCACACCAGCACCACATTTTATGTTTATCCATCATCTCTATAAACCCACCCTACCTTGTTTATTTTCCCTATTATGCTTCTTTCACTTGTTCTTCTCCTGATTTGATAACATCTAGACTCAGTAACACATTTAAAAGTGTTATGGTGTAGTTTTTGTTACCTTTTCCCCCCATTGTATCTCTGTCATCCTCCTGTTTTTTTCTGAGGTTCAGACAATGTATGGTAAATGTTCTGCTCACAATTGACAGCATAAACATAGATCTATTTAATAGACAAGAAGGATGTTGATATAGCTGCGTTTAGGCATGGCTTCCTTGTTTAGAGTTTGGTAAGTGTGTTTCTCAATCTGCTGGAGTTGACCTAGTATTTTATATTAAACCTACCTAAAACATCCAGTTGTTTCTCCATTTGTAACTCACCCACCGAAAATCACAATATGCTGTTTTATATTTTGTGTTATTTGAGCTGTTCTGATTCCTAAAATGGAAAAGCAAAATAATCTCTGAGCTCTTGGATGGTAATAATAGTTCATATGGTGTTCTTCGATGTCGCAGGTTTGTGGCATGAATAAATTAATACATTTAATCTTTACTTCAAGTGAGATGTTTATATGTTATTTATAAAAGGCTGAAGGAGAAATGGATCTGGTAAAATAAGGGTATATTGCTAATATCATCTAGATAGCTAGCTAGCTATTTTCTTGGCAAAGATTTAGGATAGTATTCTATACAAGACACGACCAAATGCATAATATAAGCCAATGATTATTATTTAAATAAAATATGAAACAGTAAATGAAAATGTTCAATATATATTTTGTTTTGGATCAAGGTAGCTAGTAGCTAGAAATGACGTGCAGGAGCTTTCAGGGATTTGCAGCCTTGCATGATGTCAACTTTCCTGCTAATTCACATGTTCAAATCTAAAGATAAATATAGATTAATATATTGATTAAAAGTCACCTTGTCCAAGAGAGATTTGCATGGTTATAAAAGCGTTACACCAGGGAAAGCCGACATGAAACACAGACCTTATATGTGTTGAAAAAACGACTGGAACCATTTCCGTGTTTGCCTGCTAGGTTTTATGGGTATTATGACGTGTACACTGTTGGGCTCTATACATCACCCTGTAATTGAGGCAAGGATGAATACGATGAACATATCTCTTTGTGTGTTCAAAATAATCAGTCAGACACATTTCTGAGTAAATGCGCACCGGAGAATTCCACACGTGCCCTTTTAAAAGTCTTCATTAGATGTGTTTGTACATTTGAGACGCTGTTATTTCAAGGCTCATTATCTTACAAATAGCTGAGAGAACAAAACATTGTGCTCCAGTCGCACAGAGCTGTCGAAGATAATGAATTGCATCGAGTGTGCACAATTGATAAGAATGCTTTGTGAATCAGCCGGCAAGTCAAACGCATTACTGTATGAAAATTAACAAGAGAACCCCAAACTTTAATGGGATCATATTAATCTTCCCACTCATACATATTATGAAAGCTTCCTGCAAGGACCATATAGACAGGTGGTTTGCGAAACACTTACGAATGCACTGCGTGGCACCTTATAGTCAGTCTGTAGTCATTTACTCAGGGCTGGGCGGTATAATGTATTTGACTATATACACCGGCATTGATCTACACACCGGTGTGTATTTTATCAACAGTACCTTCTATAAAGTTATTTTAATGTTTGAATTGTTATATGCAACAATTGTGTAATGAATCAAAAAAACATCAGTCATCCGTTTTTTTTCCAGTGGTAAAAGACTGCTAACAGCTGAGCACTGCTAGATTATGGAGGATTCTCTACCTTCTCTGTTGCTAGCACAACAAGTAAAAAACAGAAGGCTAAAAAATTGTGACACCGTATGTAAATTAGAACAAATGAGTGCAGGAAATTAAGGAATTACAAGTGAATTCTGGAATTGAACCAATAACTATGCAAATGTAAACCATTGGGAAGCACCAGAGTTTGAGGCTGCAAAATATACTTTGATTCCTATGAAATGCTATACAAATAGGACTGAATACTTAATTGTCAGGTTTGCACTCCTATTATTTTTGGTTAAAGTTTGGATGACCACTATAAAACAAGTCAGAATTGAAAAAGCCCATTAAAACCACTTACAATCCATTGTTGCCATCCTAGAGTTATGCACTACCCATAATGTATATTTACAACTTTTTCTATTCAGAAACATAAAATACCATCTAATACCGTTATACCATCAGAAATTAGAAAAATTCTGTAATATGATATTTTGGTCAGATTGTCCAGTCCTAATTTAAGTAATGTGGTCTCTCGTGTCTAATCACAGTTACTCGATATGACAGGTCCTGGATTCTACAGGAAATCACATCAATTTCCTTCAATCATTCCCATCTTGAGGGAAGTGACCAGTGTTTCCCACAAGGTCTTCCAGGCAATATCCAATGCAACCAACATCAACATTATCAGCAGAAAAGGAACATAGACAACTCCTAAAAATACTAACTAGGGTCAGTTTCATACATTGAGGGAGTATAGACTACATTTCAGTGTATTTCGGCTAAGATGTAGTATAAAACAAGTAGACACAGAGAAGCAATAGAAATCTATGCCAAATGATATACAGTACACAATACTATTGATTGAGTGCAAAAATACAAAATGGATGCCACATTGACCTTAGCAGACAGAGTCCTTCATACATTTGTGAATGGCCCAGTGCGCTTGTACTGTTTATGAAGCTGGTTGATTTGATGAACTTTGACAAGGATGTAACCTGCTCTGGGCTGTGACGGAGAGAGTACAATAGTAATGGTACTGTAGGGACAGAGCACACAGATTTAGCTTATTCAGTGTTTCTACCAAAGTATGACCATACACATTTTTGACTACATCTCATTCAAAGAAGTGGTCCTAGTTGAGTTGTTGAATTCATGTTAATCACGGTGCATTGACATTTAAATCTTTAATTTCTATAATACATGGTGAGCTATGGGTAGGTGTGCCGGCATTTGAAAGACCAGGACACTGTAGATTTTCCATAAGATTATGTCAGTAGCTTGTTGTTGGCCAGGAGTATAAAATATCCTGCTATTTCTGTGGGAGTCTTAGGGTCCATGGAGGAGTCATAGGGTCCATGGAGAAGTCTTACAGTCCATGGAGTAGTCTGAGTGTCCATGCCTTAGCGTATCATTCAACATCCAAAAATCAATAGCCATAGTTACAGTGGCATATGAATAATCCACCCATTTGGCTAGAAGAGTATCAAAAAGGACCCTTCAATATTGTACAACACCATACCCACTTTGAGTCTCCATTTGAGTGACTGCACTGCCTAGACAGCAGTGTTCTCCTGATGTCATTGTCCCAGTGGCGGGCGGTGCCCCTACTATAGGCCCTATGATGTCAACGTGGAACATATGGAGTCTGTTAGTCATGCCGGATTGCTATTGACCCCAAAGCTCTTGGTGAGTAGGGCCACCACATGCCATCTGCATTGCTAACTGTCCTGGCTTTGCTGCGTCTTTATCCAGTGCAAGCTCGGATACACCCCTGCAATGTAACTGTTTCAGCTTGTGCATGACTTTTAGAAGTGTGTGTGTGTGTGCGTGCGTGAGGAAGTAGGTACAATGTGGTATATGAGGATTGTTTGGATAATGTACTACATTGGGCTAATCCTGAAAAATATGACCTACACAATTTTCAGAAATGTAGAATTTTGCTCCAGTAACATATCCATTAACAGAAGTAAATCAATTCAAATAGAAATGTGCCACTTTCCAATTGTAGTCATAGACTCTCTTTCCCTGAACATCAATTATGAAACACACACTCTCCTCTCTGTTGATTAACATGTCAAAGTCACTCACAAACGCTGCACGTCTAGCTGCGACCGACACAAATTATCCAGACCTTGAAGTCATGGTGTGAAAAAAGCGGTTCCGTTACCCTGGAGAATATAGGCTTCTCCTTCGACATGGCCCCAGAATGATCAATATTAATTTCCTTGGCTAGGTTCAAAATGGGACAAAACTGGTTTTCTGCACTGTATGCTGTTGCCAATGCAAGCTTTTCTTTACGTTAGTTTCTGTCTACATCAAAACCCAATGGAAGCAAGTTTTGGCAAAGCTTTGGGAGCTTGTGAGGACACAAAATTGAGCAAGTATCTCCTTGACCTAAGACCAAAGATTTTTAGTAGAATCAACAATGCCTGGACCACTTTCTTCCATTGTATTTCATCTGAATATTTTACAACAACATATATGGACAGTAACAGACCAATTCTTGGGAGAGAGAGAGAGGGGAGAGTGAGACAGTGTGTGATTGTCAAATGTAGCTCCCCGTAGAACTCTGTTGCTACGGTTTATCACTTTGCAACATTAGTACCAATACACAAGCAAGAGAGCTGTAGATGGTGAGAAAGAAAAAGAGAGGGAGAGTAGTCTTACCTGGGAACACGAGCAGAGCGAACACCCATGACAGGATGAGGAAACACATAGAATTATACATTCTTCCAATTTAATCTGTTGACACCGTTGAACACTTGTGCTTCTTCTTCGCCGTCTTCTTGTATTATAGTAGTGTATTTTCTAACAGGAACACAGACAACAAGACAGTGATGTTTTGCTCTCTTTCGTAAATCTACAATATCTGAGTTTTTCCTTCGACTCTGGTGTTCTCTGTGCTGAAGGTTATTTAAATCCACTGCAAATTGTGGCAGCATGCAGCGACCGAGTCCTCATTCAGTATTCTCACTCACACATACACAGGGAGCAAGCCGAGGGAGAGGGGTGGTCTGTCTCTGCTCTCCCTCTATTGGCCCGAAGCTTTTGACTGTCAGTGCCATCTGGCTTGCTTAATCTAAGGAATGTGAAAAAATTTATACTTTCGATACTTAAGTATATTTTAGCAATTACATTTACATTTGATACTTAAGTATATTTAAAACCAAATACTTTCAGACTTTTACTGAAGTGGTATTTTACTGGGTGAGTAATTTTCTATTAAAGTATCTTTAATTTTACTAGACGACATGTGTACATCTTGTTGTTATGAATTGATGCTGTAAAACAATGTTACATTGTTAAAACTGGGTCAGCATTCCTTGCCCAGACTGACCAGTTTGTGTAACCAATCTCTTTGTTGTCTGATGAGGAGTAGGAAGGATCGGACCAATATGCAGCGTGGTAAGTGTCCATGTTAATTTATTAGACTGAACACACGAAACAAAATAACAAAGTGAATGGAAGAAATGAAACAGTTCTGTCAGGTGAATACACAAAACAGAAAACAACTACCCCCAATCATAGTGGGAACACAGGCTACCTAAGTATGGTTCTCAATCAGAGACAACGATTGACAGCTGCCTCTGATTGGGAACCATACCAGGCCAAAAGCAGAAATACAAAACATAGAACAAAAACATTGAATGCCCATCCCAACTCACACCCTGACCAAACTAAAACAGAGACATAAAAAAGGAACTAAGGTCAGGACGTGACATGTGTAACCTATTAATACATTTACAGGTCTCATCTGCCTTTAATTTAATTGGGTATTTGAAATTAGCCATTCAATGTGTGAGTGAAAGTCCCTGTTAGATCCCAAATTGATAATTCTATCCCTTTTCATTATATTCTGAGAATCTCTATTTATTGCAATTGAAGAACATAGTCATAAGCATATACTACAGAACATGTATTTGATTTTGATCATGTTTCATTTCAAGCTATCCAATTACAGTGTAGTATGGACAGGGATTGAACCTGAGGATTTTACGCACTGGCAAGCTGCAATTTGTACTAGCCGAGGTCCAAAATCTGTGCCATGCGATATTTGAAAATACCAAATTTCTCTAGCTGGTGGGCTGCTGAGGCACTTTCTAGTCCGGTCTGAAAAGTACTAGCAACGGGCTAGCTCGTTTTAATTTCCATCCCTGTGTATGGAGCCATCGCCCATCACCATCTCATGTCCCCTCAAGTTTAGAATAACAGTACACCTTCACCCACATATAATTTCCTCCTGTGTGTTAATATCCCGGTCGTTTGTTCTCTCTGTTTTTCCAAGAACAAATCCCTGAGCACTTTGTAGTGTGCCTTCAAAAAGAGCTTCCACAGATAGTCTGTCCTCGCTAACAACACAGACCTGATTCCCCAGACATCCATACATTCTTAGAGCAGTACTTGAACAAGCAGGGACTTCCTTGTGAGTTTCACAGTACAGTACATAATGCCCCTTGGATGACTGCATTTGGGCCTTGTATAAATGATTCCTTTATGAGGGCTCTCCCATGTTGCCGCAGGGCGAGACTCAGGCCAGGCTTTGGGATGAAAATACAGAGTGGCAGGTTACCGTGGGGAGCGTCATCTGTAACATTTCAGAATCCAGTCCCTCAAGATTACTCTTCTGTCGACTTTCTGATGTGTGCAGTAGAAGATGCAAGTCAAGGAAAGGGTTCTGTAAAAACCTACACAAACTCATTGGCCGTGCTCCGTGCTGCCTTGGTGTCTTTGCAGTAACGAAACTAGGTCACGGTTGGTTATTCAACAAAGTTTGAGAGGATCTTATTATAGCGGATACAACTACAAAGCTTGTTTTCTTTTTTTCTTTTTTTCTTTTCTGTAAAAACAGGCACAAAGGCCTATGAGAATATAGACTGTTTTTAAACCACCTTATGAAAGCCAATCGGTTATGTAAGGGTTTCTAGTAGACTGAGATTTTCCAATTAATGGGCATCAATTGTTCATGAGTCCTCTCTCTGACAGGAGGATTCTTTCCTGGTCAGAATTTAAAGCAAGACATCTTTAACTCCTGAAATGTAGTATGGCAACAGATATGTTATCAGATGTTTTTAGAACCCCTAACAATGGTCCTCAGTGTATTGTTTCGCTACTGTATATCCTGAAAAAGCTATTGTTACAATAAACGTGAAACTATTTCCTGGGTGGAAAAATAGTAAGGCACACAGTTGCTAGTAAGGCCTAAAGTTGGCCTAAAGTTCCCAAACCCACGTAGTTCCTCTAAGTAAACTGTAATTACTGACCAGTTCTTGGTAGCAGCAGATAAGATTAAAAAAAAGATTAATTGCGTTATAATGAAAGAAAACTTCCCTTAGAAAATGCAGATTAAGCAACTCAAAGAGTACCAATTGATCACCATAAGAACAATGTAATAAACATGTTTATGTTTAAAGATGGTACTGAAAAAAATTATATTATTATTACACATTAGTGAACAGAGGTTGAATGTGGGGTTGAGAGAGACCAATTTAAGAGTTTCTCAGAATAACATGTGTCTTCTGGTCAATTTGCTCATAAAGTCAATCAAGACTATATTGGTGTATATATACACTGCTCAAAAAATAAATGGAACACTTAAACAACACAATGTAACTCCAAGTCAATCACACTTCTGTGAAATCAAACTGTCCACTTAGGAAGCAACACTGATTGACAATAAATTTCACATGCTGTTGTGCAAATGGAATAGACAACAGGTGGAAATTATAGGCAATTAGCAAGACACCCCCAATAAAGGAGTGGTTCTGCAGGTGGGGCCACAGACCACTTCTCAGTTCCTATGCTTCCTGGCTGATGTTTTGGTCACTCTTGAATGAAAGGACATTACATCAAAGTTGGATCAGCCTGTTGTGTGGTTTTCCACTTTAATTCTGAGTGTGACTCCAAATCCAGACATCCATGGGTTGATAAATTGGATTTCCATTGATAATTGTTGTGTGGTTTTGTTGTCAGCACATTCAACTATGTAAATAAAAAAGTATTTAATAAGAATATTTCATTCATTCAGATCTAGGATGTGTTATTTTAGTGTTCCCTTTATTTTTATATTTGGAGATTTCTGTTGATTCTAACGACTCTAACTATTGTTTAAGGCAGAACAATGAATTTGATTATAGATCCAAATGTTATAGATATCTATATACCAATCTATAATTGGTATGGTCTGATCAGGGCAGCCTCTAGCAATTTGTAGGGGCCGAAGCGAGATTTTGTTGCCTTTCGTGGCTGGTCAGTAATCCAGCTGTCACGAATTCCGCCGAGGTTGGCTCTCCTGCCCATTCAGGCGGTGCTCGTCGTCACCGTCCTACTAGCCACTACCGATCCCTTTTCGTGTATCTGTTGGTTTTGTCTGATTGGTTTCACCTGTGTGTTGTTTACTTAATTAGTGTCTGTATATAATGTAGGTTGTCCCGCCCTTGTATTGTTTATTTGTCATCTATGTCTGTCGGTGTATCTTGTGTTCTTATTCTCCGGTTCGTCTTTTATCCTGTGTTGGATTATCCACCCTGTGTTTATTGGGTTGACCGTGTTTCTTGTTCACCGGAGAATAAAACTTTCATATCGCTATCTGCTTTCTGCTCCTGATTCCACCCGCCTTGATTTCTACAACGTTAACCTCTAGCGTCGAGCAATCCCGTATCCGGGAGCGTAATCATAGCCTCAAGCTCATTAGCATAACGCAACGTTAACTATTCATGAAAATCGCAAATGAAATTAAATAAATATATTAGCTCACAAGCTTAGCCTATTGTTAACAACACTGTCATCTCAGATTTTCAAAATATGCTTTTCAACCATAGCTACACAAGCATTTGTGTAAGAGTATTGATAGCTAGCATAGCATTAAGCCTAGCATTCAGCAGGCAACATTTTCACAAAACCAAGAAAAGCATTCAAATAAAATAATTTACCTTTGAAGAACTTCGGATGTTTTCAATGAGGAGACTCTCAGTTCAATAGCAAATGTTCCGTTTTTCAAAAAAGATTATTTGTGTAGGAGAAATCGCTCCGTTTTGTTCATCACGTTTGGCTAAGAAAAAAAAACAGAAAATTCAGTCATTGCAACGCCAAACATTTTTCCAAATTAACTCCATAATATCGACAGAAACATGGCAAACGTTGTTTAGAATCAATCCAAGGTGTTTTTCACATATCTATTCGATGATAAATCATTCGTGGCAGTTGCCTTTCTCCTCTGAACCTAATGGAAAAGTGGACGCAGCTGGAGATTGCGCAATAATTTAGACAGAGGACACCATGCGGACACCTGGTAAATGTAGTCTCTTATGGTCAATCTTCCAATGATATGCCTACAAATACGTCACAATGCTGCAGACACCTTGGGGAAACGACAGAAAGTGTAGGCTCATTCCTGGCGCATTCACAGCCATAAGGAAACATTGGAACACAGCGCATTCAAAATCTGGGGCATTTCCTGTATGACATTTCATCTTGGTTTCGCCTGTAGCATAAGTTCTGGGGCACTCACAGACAATATCTTTGCAGTTTTGGAAACGTCAGAGTGTTTTCTTTCCAAAGTTGTCAATTATATGCATAGTCGAGCATCTTTTCGTGACAAAATATTTTGTTTAAAACGGGAACGTTTTTTATCCAAAAATTAAAAGAGCGCCCCCTATATCGAAGAAGTTATGTTTGCTGGCTAGACTAACGTACCTAGTAATCTATAAAATGTTAGCTAACATGGGCTAATTGATTGACTGTCAGTGAATGACATAAAAAGAGGAAAACTGCTGATGCACTACCAAATTATAAAATTGCATGTTGCGTATTCTACTATGATATCACTCAACACTAAGTTGAGGAAATACGAGTCCCCGGCTGACTTCCTAACTCCAACTAATGGGCACAGAAAATACCCCGCTGTAAAATAATGCATTTTTTGTCACGGCCATCAAAAGAAGTGGACCAAAGTGCGGCGTGGTGAGCGTACATTTTCTTTTATTTCAAAATGTCGCCAAAAAAACAACAAACACAAGAAACAACCGTGATGCTTACAGGGCTAGTGCCACAAACAAAGTTAACTACCCACACTGAAAGGAGGGAAAAATGGCTACCTAAGTTTGATTCCCAATCAGAGACAACGATAGACAGCTGTCCCTGATTGAGAACCATACCAGGCCAAAACATAGAAATAAAGAAACCTAGGAAACAAAAATGAGAATGCCTACCCCACATCACACCCTGACCTAACTAAATAGAGAAATAAAACATCTCTCTAAGGTTAGGGCGTGACCATTTTTTTACCCTTTTTACCAGGGCCTCCTAGTGGTTGGGAGCCATACGCTCAGCACATAGTCTGCATATAGGCACTGGGTTTAATCTTACAGGTTAAAAAATGCCCATTCATTTTCTGCGGGGTATATTCTGTGCCTATTAGTTGGAGTTAGGAAGTCAGACAGGGACTCGTATTTCCTTTGTAATTAATCAGTGAATATCAGACATTCATAATTAGGAGTAACACAATTTGTTCTACCGTTTGGAAATGACAGATGTTTTTAGTTTTTTTTAACCAAATGTGCATAATAATGAAATCAGATGTTTCCTGTTTTGTTCCCTGTCCAAATTGGATAAATAGATTTGAGGGGGATGATGTAAACTGTAGGTTTGAACCGAGGAGTCAACATGATTTTTTACCCTTAATTAACTTGCTTTTGTTTTTAATACTATCATAAAAGAGGCAAGGGAAATCTAACAGTAAGCCATTCTAGCTGATTGCAGGACTGTGTTTGGAGAAATTGATAATTACTAATCACAGGGGACAATTGGCTTGCACCTTAACTAGATTAGAGAATATGGGCTGCTTACAAATTGTTAGATGGGCAGAACTCCCATCTAATTCATCGCTAAACAAGTTTGCATAACATATTTATCATCTGATTGCTTTTCTGGGTCAGACGAACCAGAATGCGACTGAACTGTAGGGAATTTAATCAGCAAAGCACTCGTCGTTTCTCATTGAATTTGTGCGAAGATGGTGTTTGTTTTTGCTCAAATTGTCAAGATGTCTTGGATGTGACATTACACGCAGTCCAACAGTTTTCACAAATTGCAGAACGATTAGTGGGGAAATATCTAATATGTAAGAAAGAGAGGATCCTTGTTACACTGTGATCTGTGATCGTTTGCCAATTCTTTCCCTCTTGTCACTCAGCATTCTTTCATTATGTTAAGGCATTCTCTGCCTGTCTTGTCTAGTCTGTTCAATTTTGCCAGTACTATTCTGTCTCCTTATTATCTCTCAGATAGAAGAGAAAATATACCGTGTCTGCTCCCCATTATTGAGTTCAGGGAGGTTTTGTATGAAGTGGAAGTTGATCCAAGGTGATTGTTGAAGAGTCAGACCTTGTGAATTATTAAAGATAATTAAAGTGCATGCGCTCATAATGCAGAGATGTGGGAAATCAAGTTGTCATCATTTTGACAGATGGGGTTTGCATATCAAATATCACATATGTTAATGCTGACAATATTCTAACCTCTTGTCTGATGAATATAGTTTTCTAATATTTCAGTAACTTGGCTCACAGCAGTAATGATCATGACAGAGGCAGTCACCTATGGCCTTCACATAGGTGGCAATACATCTGTCAATACCAGTGGTGGGAAAAGTACCCAATTGTCATATTTGAGTAAAAGTAAAGATACCTTAATAGAAAATGACTCAAGTAAAAGTGAAAGTCACACAGTAAAATACTACTTGAGTAAAAGTCTAAAAGTATTTGGTTTTAAATATACTTAAGTATCAAAAGTAAATTTAATTGCGAAAATATACTTAAGTATCAAAAGTGTCAAGTTGCTTATATTAAGCAAACCAGACGGCTGTCACGACTTCGGCCGAAGTTGGTGCCTCTCGGCAGTCGTCGTCACCGGCTTTCCAGCTGCCAAAGATCCACATTTATTTTTCCACTTGTTATATTTTGATTGTACACACCCGGTTCCCATTACGTTATTATTTCCCTATTTAACCCTCTGGTTCTTATTATGCTGTGTGCGTGATTGTTCCTGGTTTTGTGTTAGTCTTTTGTGTAAGGTTTTGTTATCTCTGTTTGGATTTATTGGCTGACTTTTTCAGAGTAAAGTACTTTATTTGACTCAGTTCTGTGTCCTGTGCCTGACTACGTCCTCACCTCTGCACAACTGACACTTGACAAAGGCACAATTATTTTCTATTTTTTACTTAATACTTATTTTTCTTAACTTATTAAAGCATTTTTGGTTAAGAGCTTGTAAGTAAGCATTTCACTGTTGCATTCGGCTTATGTGACAAATACAATTTGATTTAGATTTGAATTGTATTGTTGTAATTGCTTACGGATAGCCAGGGGCAAACTCCAATACTCAGACATCATTTACAAACAAAGGTTTAGTGTGTCCGCCAGATAAGAGGCAGTGGGGATGACAAGGGATGTGCTTTTGGTAAGTGCGTGAATTGGACCATTTTCCTGACCTGCTAAGCATTCAAACTGTAACGAGTACTTTGGGTGTTAAAGAAAATGTATGTAGTAATGTAAAAGTAGTTAAAAATATAAATAGTAAAGTACAGATACCCCCAAAAATGACTTAAGTTGTATTTTAAAGTATTTTACTTAAGTACTTTGCACCACTGGTCAATACACATGCATCCAAATGGCAGAGGAACCGAAGTGACAATTTAAAACAGTGCCATTTGAAACGTGCTACGATTACATAGTCCAAGACAAGCTGGGTTAGCATAATTACAAATACAAACATTGTTTTGAGACACTTTCAGAATTGTGTTTTGTCAAGGGCTACCACAGGAAGTGGTGCACCTTGGGAAAATGGTTTTCCTTTGGGAAGGTGAGAGGTTTCCTCGGGGAGATACGACACAATGGGAAGTATTTAAACAAGGCTGTAGCAAGTGAAGCCTAAAGCAGAATATTACTCATCCAAGATAAATATTTACGCAAGGAGGGTGTAACACTGGGGATCAAATTAATGTCCTGGGTATATGTGACAAGTTGCATGATGCACAAACAGTCCTAACATATTGCACTGGGAGCGATGTTGTATTCCCACACCATAGTCCGAAAAATAATTACATAATTCAAAGTTGCCTCAAGTAGTCTAGATCTTGTCATGCCAACATGTAAATAGTGTGTTATGTGGAGGATGTATTTTAATTAAACTTTTATTAAACAGAAGCTCATTGATGTTGTCTTTTTCTTTGACATTCACCACACATTGTTTGTGACATTGGGATAATCAACCCATATAGAAGAAAGTAGCTCCAGTCTGGTCTGCTCAAAACTTGAGAGATTAGATTGTTGCAAATACATGGTCTCATTGCACATGCCAGAAAAAGTGATTTCAGGATCCAAGTGTAGTGGGCTACTGGTGACTTGATGTGCCTTACTCTGTGTCAGCACAGCAACATCTATTAGCAAGCCCTGGGGGAGGTGGTCCACTAGCAGTTTGAAAAGCTTGTGTAACAGTGTAATGATGTAATTGTATTACATGATTCTTCTGCAGGAACAAGTAGATTATACATTCTCAACAGAATGGGTGGGTCTAACCCTGAATGCTGATTGGTTGAAACCGCATTCCAGTCTGTGCCTATTCCACACGTTACCACCGACTAAATCTATGACAATAAAATGCTTATTTACTCTTCCATTTGACTTTGAAATCCACTTTCTCATCAACTCAGCTAGGCACTTTATAAACTTTATCTCCACAATAAAAAAACATGTAGACATTATCTCACATTTATTTTAGACTAACATTTAGTTTTCAACAGCAGAGATTTGTATTAACCATGCGGTCTATCTCTCCGACATTGTTTCAATATTCAAATTCGATCTCCTGCTGTCCCATAGCAATGAACGCGTCGGTAGTTGGGACGAGACAGAAAGGCAGGCAGCATTTCTCAGCCGGTATCATTTTCATGGATATATACAAAAAAAAGCAAATTGAAAAAAGGTCAAATGAAACGGAGCTAATTTGTAGTCTTTTCAGCAATTGTGTTACTATAGCTGTGTTGTTGGCTAGCTCGTTTGAACAACAGTGTCCTTACGTGTGAGCACATTCTCGATACCAGGCGAAATCTCGCCTTAATAGCTCATTGTTATGGATGTTTTCAAGTAAATGTCACTAGAAAACAGCTTAAACAAATGCAAATGCAGCTGCTTTGCTGTTATTCAGGCTACACTTTTTGACGTGACTAAGTTAGCCGTAACTGGCTAGCTAGCAAGCAAGTAATAAGAACGTTGCCAGCCAGTATGGCATTGGAACATTTAGAAACAAACAGGGCCGCGTCCATAGATACAGAGTACAAAAACTGAACGACTGTAACGGCTGTCTTGGGTGGAAGAAGGAGAGGACCAAAGTGCAGCGTGTTTAGTGTTCATCTTTTTAATAAACAACTGAACACTTCAAAAATACAAAACAACAAAGTGACAACCGAAACAGTTCTATCTGGTGCAGACACACAAAGACTGAAAATAACCACCCACAAAACACAAAGGAAAAAAGGCTACCAAAATATGGTTCTCAATCAGGGACAACGATAGACAGCTGCCTCTGGCCTCTGATTGAGAACCATATCAGGCCAAACACAGAAATAGAAAATATTGAAAAACTAACAGACTGCCCACCCCAACTCACGCCCTGACCATACTAAATAAAGACAAAACAAAAGAATAAAGGTCAGAACGTGACAACGACTGGGTCGCGTCTCTAGCAACCATAGATTTGTGTCGGGACTCTATCTTGTGGAAGGATGAAATTGTATGAATAAATTCATCAAAATATGTCAATTACCAGTTGTATAAAAGTTATTATGCCCTCGAAGCCAGTAAAACAACACCCATGCAAATATATACTCTAAACACCGGAATCTCAGGCATTACTCCAAGATAGCAAAGCAGTCAGACGTCTTTGTCCCATGTATATATCTTTTATATATTTTTCCTAAACCTCAACTTTAAAATACTCTTCTGCAACCCGCCTCACCCAATGTGGTGTGGATCTGTTTTTTTCCCGAAAGTATTACTATTTACCTCCGATGCTAGCTACCAGCTATTAGCTTTCAGTCAGCTAACCACTGCTAGTGGTCATCAGCTAACCTTTAGCTTGGAAAGCTCTCATCAGTCCATGCAACGCGTTTCAAACCAAAGCATACCGGACCTACTTTTCTCTCCATATCCCCGGATTCCTACCGCAAACTCTGAACCTTTTCATCTGGAGCACCGCAGCTAGCTAACCGTAATCCGGTTGACTACTCCTGGCTAACGTTTCCGTCCCGGAGCTAGCACCAACTAGCCTGGAGCTAGCCCATGCTAGACCAATCTCCCGGCTCCTGGGCTACTCCCGAAGCCCACTCCTCGTCTACAATATCCAGACCCCTTCCACTGCCGGTATGGGGCACGGAACCCTGCCGATCCTTCACGACTGGAATATCGACATAATCTACCCGAGAATCGCAACAGGCCCCTCAGGTGCGACGTCCCCTGAAGGCCCATTCTGCTAACCGCAGCCTGTTAGCTGATCCATCGGCCAGTTTCCTGGACCACTATACCGATTGGACTTGGACCCCTCTGCTACTTGGAACCCTACTAATTCCGCGACTGGTCTATCAACGTCACCGCATGAGGAGGCAAAAACAGACTTTCCACCATCTAAGGCCCTTATTATAGCTTGCTAGCCCCGGCCTGCTAACTGTCTGAATCGCCGTGTCCCCAGCCAGCCCAACCACTCACTGGACCCATACGATCACTTGGCTATGCATGCCTCTCCCTAATATCAATATGCCTTGTCCATTACTGTCCTGGTTAGTGATGACTGTCTTATTTGAGCAGAGCCTCTAGCCCTGCTCAATATGCCTTAACCAACCATGTTGTTCCACCTCCCACATATGCGATGACATCACCTGGTTTAAACGTCTCTAGAGACTTTATCTCTCTCATCATTGCTCAATGCTTAGGCTTACCTCCAATGTACTCTCTTCCTACCATACCTTCGTTTGTACATTATGCCTTGAATCTATGCTATCGTGCACAGAAACCTGCTCCTTTTACTCTCTGTTCCAAACATCACTAAGTTTGCTTTATTCACTGTTTTAGCACATTCTGCTAATCCGGATGTCTTAGCCAGGTCTGAATCTTTTTCTTTTTCTTTTTCTAAGGCTGGCCATGCATTCCACCTGGCTTCCCCTACCCCGGTCAACAGCCCTGCGCTCCCCACAGCAACTCGTCCAAACCTCCCCCACTTCTCCTTCACCCAAATCCAGATAACTGATGTTCTGAAAGAACTGCAAAATCTGGACCCCGACAAATCAGCCGAGCAAGACCCTCTCTTTCTAAAATTATCTGCTTAAATTGTTGCAATTTATTACTAGCCTGTTCAACCTCTCTTTCGTATTGTCTGAGATTCCCAAAGATTGGAAAGCTGCCGCGGTCATCCCCCTCTTCAAAGGGGGAGACACTCTAGACCCAAACTGCTACCTTCTCCGCTATGCAATCTGGTTTCAGAGCTGGAGACATTACTGTGCAGCCGTAGTCATCGAACTGGCTAGGGCTTTCAACTCTGTCAATCACAACATTCTTATTGGCAGACTCAGCCTTGGTTTCTCAAATGATTGCCGCGCCTGGTTCCCCAACTACTCCAATAGAGTTCAGTAAGTCAAATCGGAGGGCCTGTTGTCCGGACCTCTGGCAGTTTCTATGGGGCTGCCACAAGGTTAAATGCTCAGGCCGACTCTCTTCTCTGTATACATCAATGATGTCGCTCTCACTGCTGGTGATTCTTTGATTCATCTCTACGCAGACGACACCATTCTGTTGACCTCTGGCCCTTTGTTGGACACTCTGTTAACTAACCTCCAGATGACCTTCAATGCCATACAACTCTCCTTCTATAGCCTCTAACTGCTCTTAAACGCAAGTAAAACTAAATGCATGCTCTTCAACCGATCACTGCCCGCCAATCCAGCATCACTACTCTGGACGGTTCTGACTTAGAATATGTGGACAACTACAAATACCTAGGTGTTTGGTTAGACTGTAAACTCTCCTTCCAGACACACATTAAACATCTCCAATGACTCTTACCTCCCTCACAGATCACTGGACCTGTACATAGCTCATCTGTAAATAGCCCATCCAATCTACCTCATCCCCATACTGTATTTATTTATCTTGTTCCTTTGAACCCCAGTATCTCAACTTGCACATTCATCCTCTGCACATCCTACCATTCCAGTGTTTAATTGCTATATTGTAATTTCTTTGCCACCATGGCCTATTTACTGTCACGTCTTTTCAAAATCGAACCCAGAAGCAGACCAGGACAAGGAGAGTAGGAAGAAGGTGAGTATTTATTTACAAGTGAATGTGAATGGGTAGATATATCCAGGTGGCGTAGCGGGCAGCGGTGGTGAGTTGATGGGAGTAAATAGGTGGATCCAATGTGGTAGCGGAATCCTCCGACGACCAGGCGGAATGGGGTAAATGATCCGGGTGAGTAACTGAAGACAGAACAAACGGAGGTAAGTTTAAGGCAAGCAATACGTAAAAAACAACAAAACAAATTCTATCCAACTTGAGGCTGATACTATGGCACAACATACTGTTCATGGCTTATGAAGAGGAGAGATGATGATCAGGACCAGGTGTGCAGATAGCTGATGGGATACAGGTGCGGGTAATCAGAACTCCCAACTGGCTACCTTGCCCGGCAACCAGACAGGGTGCGTTCCAGGACGCCGGAAAAACACTCCAGGACAGAACACAGGCAAAAAACAGACTCAGGAAACGGGATTCGTGACATTTACTGCCTTACCTCTCTTATCCTACCTCATTTGCACATGCTGTATATAGATTTTCCTACTGTATTATTGATTGTATGTTTGTTTATTCCATGTGTAATTCTGTATTGTTGTATGTGTCAAACTGCTTTGCTTTATCTTGGCCAGGTCGCAGTTGCAAATGAGAACTTGTTCTCAACTAGCCTACCTGCTTAAATAAAGGTCAAATAAATAAATAAAATAATTTATCACTTAAATAGATCCCCACTTTGGTTTATTCTATCTTATTATCCAGGCATCCCTTGGGAGAGAGGTGTTATGACCTTAATAGGACTTCCTGGTTAAAAAAAGGTTAAATAATGATTTCTTTATTATACTCATATACTGTAGTCTGAGGCAATGAACATCTTTTACTCTTGCTATGAGGTCATCAATCTATTTCTACATGCATTTCCAAGTATGTTCCTTGTAGAAGTTTTGTTTATAGTATTTGACTACATGCTTTTTCTTTCAACGTATTCCATAAAATGTCAATATAAACTACATGCCAATCATACCATGATAAATAATTCACTGAGATATGCCTATGAAATGGCAATGATCAATGTCAAGGATAGCATGGAAAAACAGAAAATTCAAGCGTAGGCTATTCATGATATACAATTAATTCGATTTTTAAAGCAGTCTCAGCTATTTCAGTCAGCTCATGTCAACAATCATCAGATGTGTATATACAGTAGGTCTCACAACAGAGATACCAAAGTGTAGTGCTTATATGAGGGGCACTGTAATATCATGTCAATGTTTTTGATTAAAACACAAACGCCCATCAGCAGATCTGTAGATATGGCCATGTACAGCAAATCATCACAGGAGCTCCAATCACATGACACCTGACCTTTCCGTTAACCTTGGAGTGGACATGTCTGGTCCTCTTGATGTCAGTAATTTTTTTCCAGGCAGACAGGAGAGGTGGTGGTGGTGGGAGATGATTTCTGTCGAGTTGTTTTGTTTCCCTGAGGGAGGAATGGGGGGATGGAGGGATGAAGAGGAGGGGATGGTTTATAAATGGACTTGCTGCATCAGTTATGGCTGTGGGCAGGTTACGGCAAACAGCAGAGGGGACAGTTCAGTTGTTCTGCGTTTCACTTTAATGTTCACACACTGAGATAATTAATGTTCCAGCCTTTTGTTGCCCTCTCCATCCTCCGTTTGTTGTTTTCCAACATTAATAATCTTTGAACCGACAGAGAGGGAGTAAGGTGCCAAATGTGTTGATGTCATGCTTTGTCTTAATCCTTTGTTGTTCTCGTTTTCAGAACAATGCCTCTGTGTAGGTTGGGCATGAGCTGTACCACACAGATTTGTATCATGGTTGTAGATGTAATCTTGCATTGTCTAATAGAACAAGTACAGAATTTAATAAAAGTGCTATTGTACATGTATTAACCCTACGGCCTCTCCGTTTTGCTCTTTTCATCGTCAACATCTTACTGCTCCTCATTCAAGTAATAGAGACCCACAATGGATTTCAAGAAAACTACAGTTGTCAGAGGGAGTCCTTTCTCTGCGCAGGGAGTTCCGGGTGGAAATTAGACCACAACAATTACAGGGGAGAAAAATAATTGCAAGCTCAACTGCATTGAAGGCTCTGATTTGTCTGGGCTGGTGAGTGGGTCCTATTATTTTGTGTTCACACAAACTGACAATGATCACCCGTCACATCAAAAGAATGATTGTTGTGGATGGCTCTATTTAGACTCCAATCAGCCCCATAGGGGACATGAAAGCACCAGTCCCACATTTCATCCTATTCCCCACATTCCCTACATAGTGCACTACTTTTGACCAGAGCCCTGGGTGCCATTTGAGATGCAACCCAAGTATAAACAGCTATGGTTGGGGTCTGCAACAGGTCTACCAGTAGCTCGCAGCCCACCTATGACTATCTTGGCAAACAATTCTGAAAGGAAATACATTTTTAACGTGTTCCACCGCAAACTTTCTTAAACAAATCTAACAAATATCAGACACCACAAACTCCCGACTACTAGCCAATCAAAGCCAAATTTACATTTTCCCATCCCTGGTTAGCCACACTTGGCTTATAAAGCCAAAAGTAACACAATATACACAATTAATTTCCATCAACATTGCCCCGTCTGTCTGTGTGGTACATGCGTTTAATTATCACTTTGTGAAGCCAGCTAGCAATGCTAATGATAACCATCATTGTTGGTAGACAGAAGGCATTCGTCTAAACTCTATTAAATATGAAGTACTAAATGTAGGCTTACCTGACAAAATATTATCATGATTATTTGTATTAATCGGGTGGGCATTTGTTTGCAAAATCTGCCATCACATGTGCAGTAGCAGTACAGAAACATTGCTAGCCAAACACATTCCTCTCTTGCTAGTTGAATTACAAATGTCTTAATTTTTTAGGTCTGAAAAAAATCTATCTTCTGATGTGATTTAAGCATTGATGTGGACTCAACGAATCGAATTTGGTTGTTTCTCTGTCAGAGGTGAAACTTTAGTTTTAGAAGGGGGGGACATAATGTTTTATTTGTATGCATTTTGTTGTCGGAAAAACTCTCCAAAAGAGCCTACTCAACAACTGAATTTGATAAAATGAAAACATGGACAGTTGAAGTCAGAAGAATACATACACCTTAGCCAAACACATTTAAACTCAGTGTTTCACAATTCCTGACATTTAATCAGAGTAAAAATTCCCTGTCTTAGTTCAGTTAGGATAACCACTTTATTTTAAGAATGTGAAATGTCAGAATAATACTAGAGAAGTTTACATACACTCAATTAGTATTGCCTTTAAATTGTTTAACTTCGGTCAAACATTTAGGGTAGCCTTCCACAAGCTTCCCACAATAAGTTGGGTGAATGTTGGCCCATTCCTCCTGACAGAGCTGGTGTAACTGAGTCAGGTTTGTAGGCCTCCTTGCTCGCACACACTTTTTCAGTTCTGCCCACATATTTTCTATAGGATTGAGGTCAGGGCTTTGTGATGGCCACTCCAATACCTTGACTTTTGTTGTCCTTAAGCCATTTTGCAACAACTTTGGAAGTATGCTTGGGGTCATTGTCCACTTGGAAGACCCATTTGTGACCAAGCTTTAACTTCCTGACTGATGTCTTGAGATGTTGCTTCAATATATCCACATAATTTTCCTCCTCATGCAGCCATCTATTTTGTGAATTGCACCAGTCCCTCCCACAGCAAAGCACCCCCACAACATGATGCTGCCACCCCCGTGCTTCAAGGTTGTAATGGTGTTTTTGGGCTTATAAGCATCCCCCCTTTTCCTCCAAACATAACAATGGTCATTATGGCCAAACAGTTCTATTTTTGTTTCATCAGACCAGAGGACATTTCTGCAAAAAGTACGATCTTTGTCCCCATGTGCATTTGCAAACCGGCTTTTTTATGGCGGTTTTGGAGCAGTGACTTCTTCCTTGCTGAGCGGCCTCTCAGGTTATGTCGATATAGGACTCGTTTTACTGTGGATATATAAACTTCTGAACCTGTTTCCTCCAGTATCTTCACAAGGTCCTTTGCTGTTGTTCTGGGATTGATTTGCACTTTTCGCACCAAAGTACTGTCACGCCCTGGCCATGGAGAGGCTTTTTATTCTCTATTTTGGTTAGCCCAGGGTATGACTAGGGTGACTATGTTCTTTTTTCTATGTTTTTGGCCGGGTGTGGTTCTCAATCAGGGATAGCTGTCTGTCGTTGTCTCTGAGAACCATACTTAGGTAGCTCTTGCCCACATGGGTTTTGTGGGTAGTTATTTTCTGTTTAGTGTGTTTTGCATCTGACGGAGCTGTTTCGGTTGTTCTTTTGTTGTTTTGTATTTAGTGTTCAGTTCTATTTAATAAATGATGAACACGTACCATGCTGCGCTTGGGTCCTCACCTTCTTCCACCAACAGCCGTTACAAGTACGTTCATCTCTAAGAGACAGAACGCTTCTCCTTCCTGAGCGGTATGACGTCTGCGTGGTCCCATGGTGTTTATACTTGCATACTATTGTTTGTACAGATGAACGTGGTACCTTCAGGCATTTTGAAATTACTCCCAAGGATGAACCAGACTTGTGGAGGTCTACAATTATTTTTCCATGATGTCAAGCAAAGAGGCACTGAGTTTGAAGGTAGGCTTTAAAATACATCCACAGGTACACCTCCAATTGACTCAAATTATGTCAATTAGCCTATCAGAAGCTTCTAAAGCCTTGTCATCATTTTCTGGAATTTTCCAAGCTGTTTATTAAAGGAACAGTCAACTTAGTGTATGTAAACCTCTGACCCACTGGAATTGTGATACAGTGAATTATAAGTGAAATAATCTGCCTGTAAACAATTGTTGGAAAAATGACTTGTGTCATGCACAAAGTAGATGTCCTAACTGACTTGCCAAAACTATAGTTCGTTAACAAGAAGTGTATTGTAAACTTCCGACTTCAACGGTATCTTGTGTCGCAAGGACCTGGGGAAGAGATGCATGGAAGATAATGCCTATCTGACAATAAATAAATGAGTAGCTCGCAACCACGTTCGAATCGAGATGGCAGCAGTGTTGTGTCACACTGTGTGTTTCAAGTGTGTTTCAAGATTTTCAAGTTTTATAACATAGCAAAACAGTTATAGGCTGCGAGAGTTGTCATTAAATCCTACAGGATCAAAGCAATCAAAGCATTAAAGTTAAGGGAGTTAGTATCCTTGCCTGTTTTTAAGACTGATCGACAACACTGTGTGATAACTGCAGTTGTTTCTAATCTTCAACTGTATCTGTAACTTGTGATACGTTCTGTATTATTTTATGGACTGGCTGCTATTCCCCTGTTTTTCCTTCTTGCCAGGTCACTATCGCAAAATAGGTTTTTAACCTCAATGGAATGTACCTGGTTAAATAAAAATCCAAAGTCCATATTAAATTATATTATTTTTTGTAACAGTCTCCTTCACAGTAATAGTCAGTCTTCTTCAATGTGACAAACACTAAAGATATGTGTAATGATATCAGGCATCAACCCCTCAGAACACTATTATCAAGTGCCAGGTGGTAAATACTACAGCCAATTACAAGTATTTTTGCAACATGATTGATAATACGTTTAGAGTAGAGAACACTAATATGTTCTGTAAGAAGGGTCAGTATTGCTTTCTTTGTCACAGGAAAACTGGCAAAGTGGGAGGTTGACAGGACATTGATGGCTTTCTTTTCTAAATGCACTTACTAGAATTGTATAAATGGTAACAGGGTAAGGATTGCTCTGTTGTAAGTAGTCATTTTGAATAATTATAATCAATCAATCAAATTTATTTATAAAGGCCTTTTTACATCAGCCGATGTCACAAAGAGCTATACAGAAACCCAGCCTAAAACCCCAAAACAGCAAGCAATGCAGATGTAGAATCATGGTGGCTAGGAAAAACTCCCTGGAAAGGCAGGAACCTAGGAAGAAACCTAGAGAGGAACCAGGCTCTGAGGGGTGGCCAGTCCTATTCTGGCTGTGCCGGGTTGAGATCATAACAATACATGGCCAAGATGGTCAAACGTTCATAGATGACCACCAGGGTCAAATAATAATCACAGTGGTTGTAGAGGGTGCAAAAGGTCAGCACCTCAGAAGTAAATGTCAGTTGGCTTTTCATAGCCGAGCCTAACCCTAACACAGCGGGAGACAGCAGGTGCGGTAGAGAGAGAGAGAGTCGAAAACAGCAGGTCCGGGAAAAGGTAGCATGTTCGGTGAACAGGTCAGGTTTCCATAGCCGCAGGCAGAACAGTTGAAACTGGAGCAACAGCATGACCAAGTGGACTGTTGACAGCAAGGAGTCATCCGGACAGATTAAAAGGTGCATGGTCCCAGGGCTCAGGTCCTTGAATAGGGAAAGGAGAGGATTAGAGGGAGTATACTTAAATTCACACAAGATGCCGGATAAGTAGGATAAATTCTCCAGACATAACAGACTGACCCTAGCCCCCCGACACAAACTATGACAGCATAAATACCGGAGGCTGAGACAGGAGGAGTCGGGAGACACCGTGGCCCCCTCTGACAATACCTCCAGACAGGGCCACCCAGGCAGGGTATAACCCCACCCACTTGGCCAAAGCAGAGCCCCCACGCCACTAGAGGGATATCTTCAAACCACCAACTTACTACCCTGAGACAAGGCTGAGGATAGCCCTCGAAGATCTCCCCACGATACGAACCCGGGGGGATGCCAAACCCAGACAGGATTCAGTGACTCAACCTACTCAAGTGACGCACCCCTACTAGGGATGGGATGGAAGAGGACCAGTAAGCCAGTGACTCAGCCCCAGTAATAGGGTTAGAGGCAGAGAATCCCGGTGGAGAGATCGGGGAACCGGACAGGCAGAGACAGCAAGGGCGGTTCGTTGCTCCAGTGCCTTTCCGTTCACCTTCACACCCCTGGCCAGACTACCCTCAATCATAAGACCTACTGAAGAGATGAGTCTTCAATAATGACTTAAGGGTCGAGACCGAGTCTACGTCTCTCACATGGATAGGCAGACCATTCCATAAAAATTGAGCTCTATAGGAGAAAGCCTTAGCTTAGAAATTCTAGGGACAATAAAGAGGCTTGCGTCTTGTGACAGTAGTGTACTTGTAGGTATGTATGGCAGGACCAAATCGGAGAGATAGGTAGGAGCAAGCCCATGTAATGCTTCATAGGTTAGCAGTAATACCTTGGAAATCAGCTCTAGCCTTAACAGGACACCAGTGTAGAGGCTAGCACTGGAGTAATATGATCAAATGTTTTGGTTCTAGTCAAGATTCTAGCAGCCATGTTTAGCCCTACCTGAAGTTTATTTAGTGGTAGCCAGAAAGTAGAGCACTGCAGTAGTCTAATCTAGAAGTGACAAAAGCATGGATGAACTTTTCTGCATCATTTTTAACAGAAAGTTTCTGATTTTTGCAATGTTACGAAGATGGAAAAAAGCTGTCCTTGAAATAGTCTTGATATGTTCATCAAAAGAGAGATCAGGGTCCATAGTAATGACTGTACAACCATCAAGATTAATTGTCAGATCCAACAGAAGATCTCCTAGATCTAGCATCTCTGTTTTGTCCAAGTTTAAAAGTAGAAAGTTTGTAGCCATCCACTTCCTTATGTCTGAAACACATGCTTCTTGCAAGGGCAATTTTGGGGCTTCACTATGTTTCATCGAAATGTACAGCTGTGTATCATCCAGTGAAAATTAGCATTATGTTTCTGAATGACATCACCAAGAGGTAAAATATACAGTGAAAACAATAGTGGTCCTACAACGGAACCTTGAGGAACACCGAAACGTACAGAGGACAAACCATCGACAGAGGACAAACCATCGACAGATAAGATCAAAACCAGGCCAGATGTTGTAGACCAATTTGGATTTCCAATCTCTCCAAAAGAATGTGGTGATAGATGGTGTCAAAAGCAGCACTAAGGTCTAGGAGCACGAGGACAGATGCAGAGCCTTGGTCTGACATCATTAAAAGGTAATTTACCACCTTCACGAGTGCAGACTCAATGCTACAGTATGATGGTGTCTAAAACCAGACTGAAGTGTTTCGTATACATTGTTTGTCTTCAGGAAGGCAGTGAGTTGCTGTGCAACAGCTTTTTCAAAATGGGAGTTTCAATGTAGGCCAATAGTTTTTTATATTTTCTGGGTCAAGGTTTGGCTTTTTCAAGAGAGGCTTTATTACTGCCACTTTTAGTGAGTTTGGTACACATCCGGTAGATAGGGAGCCAAGCACAGGAAGCAGCTCATTCAGTAATCTGAGTTTGCATGATGCCTTTCTATGGCATGGTACACAGTTCAAGTCTATATTGGCTCCTCCCTATCCTTGCAACATGTGGGTAGTTGGCAGGATAGGGAACTGGGTACAGGTCTGGAAACATGTCAAAAGTGCAGCAGCAGCAGGAGGAGCCCCCCCTCCGGTTGGTTCAATTTGCTTGTTTTTTTATTCAGACAACATTATTGCATGGTTTGTTTGGTGTTTGTATACAAAATTGCATGAACTGTTTGTGTTGCCCCTCTCTCCCTGTATGAATGTGTATGTGTGAGTGAGTGAGTGAGTCAGTAAAATACATCATGTGTCTGCAGCATTATGGGATCCATCGCTTTCCGTGAAGTAAACAGACATGTGAGGGAGGCTTGGGGAGCTCATTATGTGGGTCTACCGCCCCTGGTTAGACTCTCCTTTCCACTGGCCTCTGGAAATTGGTTGAGAGGGAGAGGGAGGTCTTGGTGCAAGTTGGTGTTGTCCACACCTGTGAGGGCACAAACGTTGCTCCCGTCCATGTGTTCCCCAAGTTATGCTGCCCCCTCTGAAGGAGGGGACCCACGGTGACCAGCGGCAATATTGGCGCTGGTGCCATAGGCTATCAACTCAGTTCCAATTGCATCTGAAATATATAGTCTGTTTTTGTTATAGTGGCTGCCATGCCCCCCAGTGGCCAAATCTGGGGTGGCTCCATATACATATATTTCCGGGGTACATACCGAAAAGCAGCACTAAGGTCTATGGTGTGGACAAATTTGGTGCTCTGGTCACAAAGTGCGCTATTGAGTCAACATTTTCATCTTAGTATCTCACCACTAGTATTCCTTTATATTAACACAGAAATAGTCAATTGTGTTTTTTAGTTGGTAACTAGTGTCGTGGTAATTTCCTGTATTACTAAATGAGAGTTTACAAACCACACACAAGTCAGAGTTATATTTTAAACTTAATCTTTAATCAAATGAGCTTCACCTTAGCCTTTTGACTCTCAGATCAATTTAGTGTCTATAAATGAATTCTGAGAGTGTCAACATAATGGCAACTGAGATCTTTTATAGCAAAGATCCACCCCTCTCAACTTACATGACAAACCACAGATCTCAGGAACTCTTCACAAAGGGCCTTTTACTAAAAAAAAGGAGTATCCCATAGCCAGATAGCATTAGCTATGAATTATCATTCAGTTTGGTCTCTAAAACGAGATTATTTTCACGTTCCTGGTACTTCATAGTACCAAAACATTACCTCACTATCTGGAATGCTCTTTAGGCTTTATTGGCCAAAGACATCGTAAATCTCCTCGAGAAGAAAGGAAAAATGCAACTGCCGACAGTATAGTCCAAAAAAAAAACATCCTAATGACAAGTATCTCACATAAGCATATTATGAAAGTAAATAAAACATCTTATTTATCAATGTTACCTAACTAATTCTGATTCAGCAATGACACTAGTTGCTTGACAAAGTCCTAAAATGTCAGGATAAAAACCCCTGTTGGTGCTTTTAGGGTTAAATATGAGGACATATTGTATTCAAAGGTGGGGGAAGTTGTAACAGGGTCAGGATTGTCATTTGAGTATTTCTATTCTATGTTTTCCTGATGTGTTTCCATGGCCTTGTACTTAGCTCAAGTCGACATAGGTTGCAAGGATCGGTTAAGAGCCAATGGGATTAACAGAAAGTGGGTTGTCTGTCTGACCTGAACGGACAAGTGGTGAGAAAGGCAGAATCCATCCTGTCCCACTGTTCCCACCCCCTACACCATGAATTCCAGGAGCTACCCTCTGGCTCCTGGTATGGATTCCCCACTGTCAAGACTAACAAGTACAAGCACTCCTTTACTCCTACAACCATTGCCTTTTTAATAAAGTTAAGAGGAGGTCGGCTAGTCTGGCCGAACTGGTTTCTCTGCCCTTGTGGGTTTTTTTTTCATACATGGTGATTACGATGATGATTACGATGATGATTATGTTTATTATAATGATAATGGTGGTGCTAATGTGATGATGATGATGATGATGATGATGATGATGGTGATAATAATGGTGACATTACTGATTATGATTGTCATTTTCTCGATGATGTTGACGTGATGATTTGAGAATGTGCACAGCGCACTTTACTAAATATGTAACTTGTACTAATATATACTAATTAGTATTGTATATATTTGTATCAATGGCTGTCACCCCATGACTGACATACTAGCCCATTGTTATTAAGGATAGTTTGTGTTCCATGTGTTTTTTATTTGTATTTTTATGTCTAATGTGCTCACCTGCTGCAAAAAAAGTTTAAACTTGATTTGATATTACAAGGAGCTATAGTGTTAACAGGTCATATTGAATCAGGTCCTTGTTTTTAATCTCGGAGAAATATCTCACGGCAACAAGAAAATACGATCCAGCTCAGTGACACAATTGATTACTATGATTAATTGTATCATCAGTTAATGATGCATGTGAGTATAATACATATTTCATCTCCTGTAAGGTACCACCACACTGTTTGCTCCAATAATGTATAATTGGTGGCTGTTTGTATTGTAAATTATTTAGTTTAAAGATTATCATTGAAGTGGACAAGATTTACACCAATCCATAACGTCAAGGAAGTGTATATTAAACTGGCAGAAAAACGTTACTTTAGGTTTAGGGAACAAAATTAATTTCTTAGGGTTAAAGTTAGGTTCAGGAATGAGGGTTAGGATAATATTAGGTATAATATCAGTGTTACAGCTATTTCTTAGTGTGGTTGGATCATCTAAGACGATGATGAATCATTAGATGGCAACTCAAATGATGTCACAGACTTTCCCTTGGCAGAAATGTGATAATATTCCGTTTGCAAATCTATGACAAGCACATGCTCCGTTGGGACATTCGGTGAGCATTTATGCATTATTAATGCTAATTCATAAGAGGCAAAGCCTTTTCAATGGAATCAGAAAATATTAAATACATGTTATTAAGTCTAGAATTGATTTATCTTGGACCATGGTAACATTAATCGTTGACTTGCCCTTAAAACATCTCGAGATACATACTTGTCCTCTATTTAAGTATGCCTCAGTTATACTACTGTAGGTATTTCATGAGGGAGCTCTTGCTCTCATTTTATGATACATTCATGTGACTACAAGCGTTTTCTACATGTGTTTTAAATATCAAAGTTAAAAAATATACTGTCTTGCATATTACAAGCCGTGGAAAGGGGAAAAACAACAGTATTAACTACATAACCAAAGGTAAACAAAAATGTCAACGCCACACCAAATTGCTCTCGCACTTAACTTAGTCTGGCCTGACACATCGTTGCCTCATCACTCTCCTACCCTGGATCATTTGCTCAGTGATTTGGCAGCGGCCCCTTAAGCGGTGTGGCTTAGATGAGGGGCCTCGCAATCTCTCCCCGCCTGCTCCCCGTAAGAGGCTTGTCTGATGTTGACTCCTTGGGGAAGAGGCTGGCCTGATTTCCACAACACTAGTCCACTCTGTAGTTTATCCAGGGGGCAGACTTCACCTGAGCTCTAATCCCCACTCCCCATCCTACTCTGCTGTCTTCAGATATGCTCCTTGTACACAGAGTCGTTGACCAGGTGGTGGAGGGCCAGTTGCTATGCTGATGATGACGCCTTGGCTGTGTCTGAATTCTCTTCTAGTCTACTTCTTACTGAAAGTATTTCAAATTACAAGTTATCAAACCCGTTCACAGGGTTGGTTAATTCTGGAGACTCCTTTGGTGTCTTCAGAGTCAGGTTTTTCTACCTCATATGTAGAAAAGCAGTACACATACTAAAGAGGCCTTAGTGAACCTTGGGCAGTTTAGAGAGTGGACACAATTTTATAATGAAGAATATGTTTGTTTTAGTTAATTGTGTTTTGTGTATATTTGATTATTTTGTTCTATGAAATTGTATACGCAGGTCTCCCTTGAAAAAACGATACTGGTCTCAATGGTGACTCCCTACTAAAATAAAGAAAAACAAAATCTAATGATGTTATTCCCTGCCATTTGTTTATTTTTGTACAGCCCATCCCTTTATCTGATTATCAGCTGTTGTCAAACACATGTGGGTCTGAAAAGACAATTCATTAATGTGCTGCAAATTCATAACAAACGTACTCAATTTGTGAATTTCACACCCTATAACATTTTCTATTTTTGCATACCCAAAAAGTAGACTATTTAGGATGCTAGTATGGGTATTCAGTGACAGCTCATTAACAATGGTGGTATTCCATTTGGGACCTTCCTACTCTCCCTTAAATAGACCATTGGGGACATTCCAGGCTCACCTTCCAGCCCTCCCTGAAATAGACAATTTGGAGCCTTCCAGCCCTACCGTCCAGCTCCCTGAAATACAATGCCTTTGGAAAGTTTTCAGACCCCTTGACCTTTTCCACATTTTGTTACATTACAACTTTATTCTAAAATGGATTTAATTTTTTTTATAACTCAACACCCCATAATGACAAAAAGAAAAAAGTTATTTAAATTTTTTGCAAATTTATTAGAAATATAAACAGAAATACCTGCATTACATAAGTATTCAGACCCCTTGTTATGAGACTTGAAATTGAGCTCAGATGCATCCTCTTTCAACAACTTGAATGGAGTCCACCTGTGGAAAATTCCATTGATTGGAACAATTTGGAAAGGTACACACATTTTTATATATGGTCCCACAGATGACAGTGCAGGGCAGAGTAAAGTTCCGAGATAGGATTGTGTCGAGGGACAGATCTGGGGAAGGGTACCAAAAACTTTCTGCAGCATTGAAGGTCCCCAAACAAACAGTGGCCTCCATCATTCTTGGATGGAAGAGGTTTGGGACAACCAAGACTCTTCCTAGAGCTGGCCCACCCGCCCTGCCAAACTGAGCAATCGGGGGAGAAGAGCATTAGTCAGGGAGGTGACCAAGAACCCGAGTCACTCTGATAGAGCTCTAGAGTTCCTCTGTGGAGATGGGAGAACCTTCCAAAAGAACAACCATCACTGCAACACTCCACCAATCAGGCCATTTTGGTACAGTGGCCAGACGAAAGCCACACCTCAGTAAAAGGCACATGACGGCCCTCTTGGAGTTTGCCAAAAGGCACCTGAAGAAAACAAGCTTCTCTGGTCTGATGAAACGCCAAACGTCACATCTGGAGGAAACCTGGCACCATCCCTATGGTGATGCATGATGATGTCATAATCATGCTGTGGGGATGTTTTTCAGTGGTAGGAACTGGGGACTAGTCAGGATTGAGACAAGGATGAATGGAGCAAAGTACAGAGATCCTTGAAGAAAACCTGCTGCAAAGTGCTCAGGACCTTAAACTGGGGTGAAGGTTCACCTTCCAACAGTACAATGACCCTAAGAACACAGCCAAGACAGTGTGGCTTCGGGACAAGTCTAAGTGTCCGGACTTGAACCTGATTGAAGATCTCTGGAAAGACCTGAAAATACCTGTGCAGCAACGCTCCCAATCCGATCTGCAGAGAAGAATGGGAGAAACTCCCCATATGCAAGTGTGACAAGCTTGTAGCATCATACCCAAGAAGACTCAAGGCTGTAATCACAGCCAAAAGGTGCTTCAACAAAGTACTGAGTAAAGAGTCTGAATACATACAGTTAAAATAAAAAGTTTGTGAACCCTTTGCAATTTCCTGGATTTCTGCATTGATTACTCATAAAATGTGGTCTGATCTTAGTCAAAATAATAGACAAACATAATCTGACTAAACTAACACACAGACAGTTTTTACATTTTCACATTTTTATTGAAGACATTGCGTAATCATTCACAGTGCAGGCTGGAAAAGCCCTTGAATTTAGTAACTTGTAAATCCTCCTTTAGCAGCAACAACCTCCACCAAACATTTCCTTTAGCTGCTTATAAGACTTGCTCAATGTTGAAGAGGAATTTTGAACCATTCTTCCCTACAAATCTGTTTCAGTTCATCAATATTTCTGGGTTGTCTTGATTACACAGCACTCTTCAGGTTATGCCACAGCAGCTCAATTGGGATAAGGTCAGGATTCTGACTTGGCCTTTCCAAAACACTAATCTTCTTCATTTTCAGGCATTCTTTAGTTGATTTACTTGTGTGCTTTGGGTCATCGTCTTGTTGCATCACTCAAACTCTCTTATGCTTGATGTCTTGGACTGCCGCCCTGACATTCTCCTGTAAAATGTCTTGATACACTTTTGAATTCATTGTTCCGTCAATGATTGCAAGGCATCCAGGCCTTGAGGCAGCAGAGCAGCCCCAAACCATGATGCTCCCTCCACCATGCTTCACAGCTTGGATGAGGTTTTGGTGTGCACTGCACTTTTTCTTCCACACATAGCGTTGTGCATTTTTCCCAAAAAGTTCAACTTTTGTCTCGTTTGTCCACAGCACATTTTCCCCGAAGCGTTGTGGAATATCCAGGTGGTCTCAGGCAAACTTGAGACATCCTGCAATGTTTTTAGACATCAGTGGTTTTCTTCGTGGTGTCCTTCCATGAACACCGTTGTTGTTCAGAGTTTTTCTGATAGTGGACACATGAACACAGACTTTCGTTGTTTGTAGAGTTTTCTGGAGGTCTTTGCTGTTACCCTTGGGTTCTTGGGTTCTTTCTCACCTCTTTCAGGATTGACTTTTGTGCTCTTGGAGTGATCGCAGTACAACTGTTTGTGTTATTAGTTTAGTCAGATTGTGTTTGTCAATTATTGTGACTTCGATGAAGATCAGACCTCATTTTATGAATAATCACAAACTTTCTTGTAACTGTATGTAAATGTGATATTTCATTATTTAAAAAAATGTTTTTGCTTAGTCATTGTGGGTATTGTATGGGGTATTGTTCGTAGATTAATGAGGGGGGGGGGGAAATGTAATACATTTTAGAATAAGGCTGTAACCAAGCAATGTGGAAAATGTCAAGGGGTCTGAATACCTTCCAAAGACACTGTTGACAATTGTGGCACTGGCTGCTACACTAAATACACATTTCATGTTATAACGGAAATAGAGCCGGGAATCGCTTTTGAACCTATTCTCTTTCATTTTGTCTCACTTGCAGGTCCAAGGTTGTTAGCTCCCTTGACAATAGCATGGTCTGCATAGGAGCTGCACACAAGCATGCAGCTACTTCATAGCAATTTGGGGTGCCCGCGTTAAGCTTGCTTTCACATTTAAGCACATTCACATTGCTTTTTTGACTCCTCAGGGGACACATTAACCGTAAACGCCATGGCCAAGGTAAAAGGCAATGCAGGCAGGTCCGTTAAGTATCATCTCCTCAAGGGGTTAAGTGTGATGAGCTTTTGATCTGTTGTGGAACTATTAGCCTTCCTCTCCTCCAGCTTCTCTAGCTGCACAGATGGCACTGTGCACTTAATTCTCATTCTGCCCCTGAGATGCAGGCGGGCAGGTGGGCAGGCGGGCGGGTGAGCAGACAAGGCAGGGACATAGAGACATGAAAGGAGATGAGGTGGTGGAGTGAGCTATACCCTGGCTGTGTGTGCTTGACAAGTGATTCCTCTTCTGCTTTAACATCTTGCAGCTCCCCCCCTACTTTGTGCAATTTCCGCCTGAAGACATACCCAAATCTAACAGCCTGTAGCTCAGGCACAGAACCAAGGATATGCATATTCTTGGTACAATTTGAAAGAAAACACTCTGAAGTTTGTGTAAATGTGAATTGAATGTAGGAGAATAACACACAATAGATCTGGTTTAGATAAAACAATGAAAAAAAAACATATGTTTTTTATTTTTGTATCATCTTTAAAATGAACAAGATAAAACAAACATTCAGATAGGGTGATGGGGACAATTTCAGTGAAAAAAATGAGGGCAACAGTACATGTGCAAAGTTTCAGAAAGATAACTTCCAAAATGAGTGTGCTACATGGCATTTATCATGAAGTCACCCAGGTGTCCCACACAAGTAGCCCAAATGTACCCACGTGGCCAAATTGGTGAAGGTATACATTTTGAAACAAATAACTATATACAAAATACCAAAATGGTATTCTAACACACCCCCCCCCCAAAAAAAATGGAGAAAAAAATAAATTAAAGAAAAAAATTAAAAATTAAAATAATAATAATTATTGATAAACAAAACATGGGGAAAAAAATATATATACATGTACAAAATAACATGGGTAACTATTTACACACTTTCAATATTTGGAAGACCCTCAGTCCTCTATCAAATGTATTTATATAGCCCCAGCCTAAAACCCCAAACAGCAAGCAATGCAGGTGTAGAAGCACGGTGGCTAGGAAGAGACCTAGAGAGGAACCAGGCTATGAGGGGTGGCTAGTCCTCTTCTGGCTGTGCCGGGTGGAGATCACAGTGGTTGTAGAGGATGCAACAGGACAGCACCTCAAGAGTAAAAATGAACAGTTTAGGGTTCCATAGCCGCAGGAAGAACAGTTGAAACTGGAACAGCGGCAAGGCCAGGTGGACTGGGGACAGCAATGAGTCATCATGCCAGGTAGTCCTGACGCATGGTCCTAGGGCTCAGGTCCTCTGAGAGAGCATACTTAAATTCACACAGGACACCGGATAAGACTCCCATTCGGAGTCAGTGTCACTGTGAAAGAAAATGTTCAGTTAGAATAGTTTCACATATGAGCCCTGTATCAACAGGTATAATATACAGATATATAGAGAGAGTTGAAGGTTGAATATATTATTACATTTACATTACATTTAAGTCATTTAGCAGACGCTCTTATCCAGAGCGACTTACAAATTGGTGAATTCACCTTCTGACATCCAGTGGAACAGCCACTTTACAATAGTGCATCTAAATCATTAAGGGGGGGGGGTGGTGAGAAGGATAACTTATCCTATCCTAGGTATTCCTTGAAGAGGTGGGGTTTCAGGTGTCTCCGGAAGGTGGTGATTGACTCCGCTGTCCTGGCGTCGTGAGGGAGTTTGTTCCACCATTGGGGGGCCAGAGCAGCGAACAGTTTTGACTGGGCTGAGCGGGAACTGTACTTCCTCAATGGTAGGGAGGCGAGCAGGCCAGAGGTGGATGAACGCAGTGCCCTTGCTTGGGTGTAGGGCCTGATCAGAGCCTGGAGGTACTGCGGTGCCGTTCCCCTCACAGCTCCGTAGGCAAGCACCATGGTCTTGTAGCGGATGCGAGCTTCAACTGGAAGCCAGTGGAGAGAGCGGAGGAGCGGGGTGACGTGAGAGAACTTGGGAAGGTTGAACACCAGACGGGCTGCGGCGTTCTGGATGAGTTGTAGGGGTTTAATGGCACAGGCAGGGAGCCCAGCCAACAGCGAGTTGCAGTAATCCAGACGGGAGATGACAAGTGCCTGGATTAGGACCTGCGCCGCTTCCTGTGTGAGGCAGGGTCGTACTCTGCGGATGTTGTAGAGCATGAACCTACAGGAACGGGCCACCGCCATGATGTTGGTTGAGAACGACAGGGTGTTGTCCAGGATCACGCCAAGGTTCTTAGCGCTCTGGGAGGAGGACACAATGGAGGTGTCAACCGTGATGGCGAGATCATGGAACGGGCAGTCCTTCCCCGGGAGGAAGAGCAGCTCCGTCTTGCCGAGGTTCAGCTTGAGGTGGTGATCCGTCATCCACACTGATATGTCTGCCAGACATGCAGAGATGCGATTCGCCACCTGGTCATCAGAAGGGGGAAAGGAGAAGATTAATTGTGTGTCGTCTGCATAGCAATGATAGGAGAGACCATGTGAGGTTATGACAGAGCCAAGTGACTTGGTGTATAGCGAGAATAGGAGAGGGCCTAGAACAGAGCCCTGGGGGACACCAGTGGTGAGAGCGCGTGGCGAGGAGACAGATTCTCGCCACGCCACCTGGTAGGAGCGACCTGTCAGGTAGGACGCAATCCAAGCGTGGGCCGCGCCGGAGATGCCCAACTCGGAGAGGGTGGAGAGGAGGATCTGATGGTTCACAGTATCGAAGGCAGCCGATAGGTCTAGAAGGATGAGAGCAGAGGAGAGAGAGTTAGCTTTAGCAGTGCGGAGCGCCTCCGTGATACAGAGAAGAGCAGTCTCAGTTGAATGACTAGTCTTGAAACCTGACTGATTTGGATCAAGAAGGTCATTCTGAGAGAGATAGCGGGAGAGCTGGCCAAGGACGGCACGTTCAAGAGTTTTGGAGAGAAAAGAAAGAAGGGATACTGGTCTGTAGTTGTTGACATCGGAGGGATCGAGTGTAGGTTTTTTCAGAAGGGGTGCAACTCTCGCTCTCTTGAAGACGGAAGGGACGTAGCCAGCGGTCAGGGATGAGTTGATGAGCGAGGTGAGGTAAGGGAGAAGGTCCCCGGAAATGGTCTGGAGGAGAGAGGAGGGGATAGGGTCGAGCGGGCAGGTTGTTGGGCGGCCGGCCGTCACAAGAAGCGAGATTTCATCTGGAGAGAGGGGGAGAAAGAGGTCAGAGCACAGGGTAGGGCAGTGTGAGCAGAACCAGCGGTGTCGTTTGACTTAGCAAACGAGGATCGGATGTCGTCGACCTTCTTTTCAAAATGGTTGACGAAGTCATCTGCAGAGAGGGAGGAGGGGGGAGGGGGAGGAGGATTCAGGAGGGAGGAGAAGGTGGCAAAGAGCTTCCTAGGGTTAGAGGCAGATGCTTGGAATTTAGAGTGGTAGAAAGTGGCTTTAGCAGCAGAGACAGAGGAGGAAAATGTAGAGAGGAGGGAGTGAAAGGATGCCAGGTCCGCAGGGGCGAAGTTTTCCTCCATTTCCGCTCGGCTGCCCGGAGCTCTCTTCTGTGAGCTCGCAATGAGTCATCGAGCCACGGAGCGGGAGGGGAGGACCGAGCCGGCCTGGAGGATAGGGGACATAGAGAGTCAAAGGATGCAGAAAGGGAAGAGAGGAGGGTTGAGGAGGCAGAGTCAGGAGAAAGGTTGGAGAAGGTATGAGCAGAGGGAAGAGATGATAGGATGGAAGAGGAAAGAGTAGCGGGGAGAGAGAGCGAAGGTTGGGACGGCGCGATACCATCCGAGTAGGGGCAGTGTGGGAAGTGTTGGATGTGAGCGAGAGGGAAAAGGATACAAGGTAGTGGTCGGAGACTTGGAGGGGAGTTGCAGTGAGGTTAGTGGAAGAACAGCATCTAGTAAAGATGAGGTCGAGCGTATTGCCTGCCTTGTGAGTAGGGGGAAGGTGAGAGGGTGAGGTCAAAAGAGGAGAGGAGTGGAAAGAAGGAGGCAGAGAGGAATGAGTCAAAGGTAGACGTGGGGAGGTTAAAGTCGCCCAGGACTGTGAGAGGTGAGCCGTCCTCAGGAAAGGAGCTTATCAAGGCATCAAGCTCATTGATGAACTCTCCGAGGGAACCTGGAGGGCGATAAATGATAAGAATGTTAAGCTTGAAAGGGCTGGTAACTGTGACAGCATGGAATTCAAAGGAGGCGATAGATAGATGGGTAAGGGGAGAGAGAGAGAATGACCACTTAGGAGAGATGAGGATCCCGGTGCCACCACCCCGCTGACCAGAAGCTCTCGGGGTGTGCGAGAACACGTGGGCGGACGAAGAGAGAGCAGTAGGAGTAGCAGTGTTATCTGTGGTGATCCATGTTTCCGTCAGTGCCAGGAAGTCGAGGGACTGGAGGGAGGCATAGGCTGAGATGAACTCTGCCTTGTTGGCCGCAGATCGGCAGTTCCAGAGGCTACCGGAGACCAGGAACTCCACGTGGGTCGTGCGCTGGGACCACCAGATTAGGGTGGCCGCGGCCACGCGGTGTGGAGCGTTTGTATGGTCTGTGCAGAGAGGAGAGAACAGGGATAGATAGACACATAGTTAACAGGGTACAGAAGAGGCTACGCTAATGCAAAGGAGATTGGAATGACAAGTGGACTACACGTCTCGAATGTTCAGAAAGTTAAGCTTACGTAGCAAGAATCTTATTGACTAAAATGATTGAAATGATACAGTACTGCTGGAGTAGGCTAGCTGGTAGTGGCTGCGATGTTGACACTACACTAATCAAGTCGTTCCGTCGAGTGTAATAGTTTCTACAGTGCTGCTATTCGGGGCTAGCTGGCTAGCTAGCAAGGTTGATTGCGTTCCGTTACTTTAAAAGAACGACAATAGCTGGCTGGCTAACCTAGAAAATCGCTCTAGGCTACACAATTGTCTTAGATACAAAGACGGCTATGTAGCTAGCTAGCTACGATCAAACAAAACAAACCGTTGTACTGTAATAGTTACTACAGTGCTGCTAATCGGGGGCTAGCTGGCTAGCTACGTTAGAAGAACGACAATAGCTGGCCAGCTAACCTAGAAAATCGCTCTGGACTACACAATTGTCTTAGATACAAAGACGGCTATGTAGCTGGCTAGCTACGATCAAACAAATCAAACCGTTGTACTGTAATGAAGTGAAATGAAAATGTGATACTACCTGTGGAGCGACGCGGAATGTTGACCGGGTAGTTAGAGTTCAATTCGGTAGAGGTTGGCTAGCTGTTGGCTAGCTAGCTAGCAGCATTTCCTACGTTAAGGACGACAAATAGCTGGCTAGCTAACCTCGGTAAATTAAGATAATCACTCTAAGTCTACACACTCTAAACTGCACAATTATCTTGGATACGAAGACAACTATGTAGCTAGCTGACACTACGCTAATCGAGTCGTTCAGTTGAGTGTAATAGTTTCTACAGTGCTAGTGGACAGTGGATGTTAGCTAGCTGCTTAGCTAGCTGCTGGGCAGATACGTTAGGACGACGAAATACGATAATTATGCAATTGTCGTTGATACAAAGACGGCTATGTAGCTGGCTAAGAAGAAATTGCTAAGATTAGACAAATCAAACCGTTGTACTATAACGAAATGTAATGAAAAGTTATACTACCTGCGGACCGAAGTGTAGATGCGACCGCCGCCTCCTCCAACCGGAACCGGTACCTGCTAGATCTACTGTCTCTATTATATTATGACAGACCAGCTAATTCTATATATTATGACAGACCAGCTAATTCTATATATTATGACAGACCAGCTAATTCTACTGTCTTTATTATATTACAACAGACCAGCTGTATCTACTGTCTCCATTTCCCTTTCGCCATTGATGTGGTCCTGCCCCCTCCTCAACAGCCTCAAATAGGCTATTTCATGTGGGTTGGGGTGGGGCGGCAGACACACGCATCTCACATTTCATGACATTAAATGTTTATATATTGCTTCTAAAATTAATAAAAAATCACAAATAATATTTTATATTATTAATTTCAAACAAGGGTATTAGCATGATAAGAACTTACCGGTCCAAAAAATATTCCTCCACCATCGCTAAATGAAGCGTCCTACAACAATCTCTGCCTCACCTTCCCAATCAATTTATTCTAAAGTTGTGTGTACATCTGTATATCTAGACTTGACTTTGTCGCCATAATGATTGATATATAAACAGCTGAATCTGTGCGTTCACCAAACAATGAAATGCGTAATATGTGTTTCTCCTTCCGGTATGAAAATTCAATAGCGCATGACTCTTACGCTGGAGCTTACTACATGGGTTGGTCTTGCAACACATAAACATGGCGTATTGCCCTTTAGCTCATTGGCAATCTACCCAGCTAGATTTCAAGACGATCAGTGGTCATTGGGTTAAAAGACAGTCAATCAACGAAACAGAGGGCAAATCATTGGTGCACAATGATGCCATTACTTGTTGTCTGCAAATTGGTTTCTTTCAGTCAATACGTCCCGCGAAATGGCCCATCAGGTTTGATTGTGTTACAAACAAACCAGTTGATTGCAGTGAAACCAAACATGACTGGAAAAGTCACGTTCTGTGTGAGTGATTTACCTGGATTGTGTCGTTGAAAATGGAATGAGACGGAATTCACTACACAAGCGGTTCACAAAATGTTTCGTGTTAGGCTATGAAAACGGATTTTATCAAACAAAAGATCATTCATTGTGTAACAATGAGCATTGGAATTGCAAACAGACGAAGATCGTCAGAGGTAAACTATTTATTTTAATGCAGTTTGTGATTGTTACCCCTGTGCTGGTTAAAAAAATGTATGGGGCTCTATGCTCAGATAATCGCATGGTATTCTTTCGCAGTAAATCCTTTTTTTGAATCTGACAACGCAGTTGCATTAGCAAGATTCTAGGCTTTCGATACATGTGAAACACTTGTATTTTCATGAATGTTTAATATGACTATTTATGTAGCGATCACCGTATGTTGTGGAATTTCAGCCCGCTAGCGGGTTCCGTGCGTAGAGAGGTTAACTTCTTCGATATTGGAGGCGCTCTTTTAATTTTGGGATAAAAAACGTTCCCGTTTTAAACAAGAAATTTTGTCACGAAATGATGCTCGACTATGCATATAATTGACAGCTTTGAAAAGAAAACACTCTGACACCAAGATGAATGCCTCAGATTTTGAATGCGCCAGGAATGAGCCTACACTTTCTGTCATTTCCCCAAGGTGTCTGCAGCATTGTGACGTATTTGTAGGCATATCATTGGAAGATTGACCATAAGAGACTACATTTACCAGGTGTCCGCCTTGTGTCCTCCGTCTAAATTATTGCGCAATCTCCAGCTGCGTCCACTTTTCCATTAGGTTCAGAGGAGAAAGGCAACTGCCGCCAATGATTTATCATCGAATAGATATGTGAAAAACACCTTGAGGATTGATTCTAAACAACGTTTGCCATGTTTCTGTCGATATTATGGAGTTAATTTGGAAAAAAGTTTGGCGTTGTAATGACTGAATTTTCAGGTTTTTTTCTTAGCCAAACGTGATGAACAAAACTGAGCAATTTCTCCTACACAAATAATCTTCTTGGAAAAACTGAACATTTGCTATCTAACTGAGATTGAAAACATCCGAAGTTCTTCAAAGGTAAATGATTTTATTTGAATGCTTTTCTTGTTTTTGTGAAAATGTTGCCTGCTGAATGCTAGGCTTAATGCTATGCTAGCTATCAATACTCTTACACAAATGCTTGTGTAGCTATGGTTGAAAAGCATATTTTGAAAATCTGAGATGACAGTGTTGTTAACAAAAGGCTAAGCTTGTGAGCCAATATATTTATTTCATTTTATTTGCGATTTTCATGAATATTTAACGTTGCGTTATGCTAATGAGCTTGAGGCTATGATTACGCTCCCGGATACGGGATTGCTCGACGCTAGAGGTTAATAAGAGAAAGACTCCAACTGGAGGCAGTCGTGTGTCATTTACAGGTGGGTTCGAAGAGTACTTCAAACTCCCGACGTCTGCATTCAATGAATTTCTTTCCAACTCACTTTCCCTCAACCTTTCCCAATCCCCTCCAACTCACAAGGCAGGCAATATGCTTGACCTCATCTTTACTACTTTGTTTCCTTTTCTGTCTCCCTTTCCTCCAAACCTAACCACTCAGCCCCTACCCAGATGGTCATGCACCGTCACAATCGTTGCTCTCGCTCTCTCCCAGTACTCCCTCCTCTTGAGGAAAACTAAACTTCCGGAGGACCTATCATCCTTTCACTCCCTCCTCTCTACCTTCTCTTTCTATGTATCCGCTGCAAAGCCACTTTCTACCACTAAATTTCAAGCTTCTGCCTCTAACCCTAAGAAACTTTTCCACCTTCTCCTCCCTCCTCAACCCTCCACCCCTTCCTCCCTCTCTGTGGACAACTTTGTCAACCACTTTGAAAAGAAAGTTGACGACATTCGCTACTCATTCACTCAGCCTATTGAGTCCACTGGACACTCACACAGAACTACCCTACGCCTTGACCTCTTTTTCCCCTCACTCTCCAGATAACATCCTGCGACTAGTGAGGTCCGGCCGCCCGACAACCCGTCCGCTCGACCCCACCCCCCCATCCCTTATCCAGACCCTCACTGGAAACCTTCACCAATTCCTCACTTCCCTCATCAACTCATCCCTGACCACTGGCTGCATCCCCTCTGACTTCAAAATGGCCCGAGTTGCTCCGCTCCTCAAGAAACCAACACTTGACTCTTCGGATGTCAAAAACTATAGACCTGTATCCCTTCTTTCTTTTCTTTCCAAAACACTTGATCATGCTGTCTCTCGCAGAATGATCTTCTTGAAGCCTGACTGGTTAGGATTAAGATGGGTCCCTCAAATGAGACTGCTCTTCTCTGTGTCACAGAGGCTCACCGCACTGCCAAAGCTGACTCTCTCTCCTCTGTTCTCATCCTCCTAGATATATCTGTGTCTTCAACACCGCAAATCATCAGATCCTCCTCTCCACCCTCTCAGTGTTTGGCATCTCAGGCTCTAAAAACACTCTTGTATTGCATTCTACCTGGCAGGTGATGTGGAGAGGATCTGTGTTTGCACCACGTACTCTCACTACTGGTGTCCCCCAGGGCCCGATTCTAGGCCCTCTCCTCTTCTCTCTATGCACAAGTCCATAAGCCCCATTATATCCTCACATGGTCTCTCCTATTATAGTTATGTGGATGACACTCAATTACTTTTCTCCTTCCCCCCTTCTGACACCCAGGTTGCAACACACATCTCTGCATGCCTGGCAGATATCTCAACCTGGACGCTGGCCTACCAACTCGACAAGACGGAATTGCTCTACCTCCCGGGGAAGGCCGGCCCACTCAAAGACGGCATCGCGGTTGGCAACTCCACAGTGTCGTCCTCCTAGAGTGCAAAGAACCTTGGCATGACCCTGCACAACACCACTGTTGTTCTCTGCACACATCAAAAGCAGTGACCCGTAGAGTACAGCACTACCTAAGACAGGAAGTTGCACAGGTCCTAATCCAGGAACTTGTCCTCTCTCGCCTGGACTACTGCCACTCGCTGTTTGGCTCCTAGCTTGTGCCATCAAACCCATGCAACTTAACCAGAATGCTGCACCCCACCTGGTTTTCAACCTTCCCAAGTTCTTTCACGTCACCCAGCTCCTCCACACACTCCACTGGCGTCCAGTCGAGGTTTACATCCACAACAAGACTGTGGTGCTTACTTACAGAATAACAAGAGTAATTTTCCATCCCTACCTTCAGGCTATGCTCAAACCAAACACGCCAACCCAGGCACTCAGGTCTCTTGGAAACCCCAACACTTCTAGCTCAGACTCTACTGATAGATATGTTATATGTGGTTGTCCCACCTAGCTATTTTAAGATTAACCGTCAGTCGCTCTGGACTAAAATGTAAAAATGTTAAATATACTGCTCTAAAGAGGCTCTTTAACAAGCTACCCAGGACATGGTGCTTCTAGCTTTTTGACCAAGTCTGTCACTTTCTATGGAGGGTTTTTAACTGGGTTGTCAGTTTGCTTGATTTTACATTTAGTTCTAGTGACTTTAATAATCCACCTTCTACTTTTTGTTGAATTGACAAGCTATATGTTGATGTAATGAGATGAAGGAGTGCCTTCGGAAAGTATTCAGACCCCTTGAAATTTCCACATTTTGTTTGTTTACTGCCGAACAAAGCATTTAAGCAAATTCAATGTAACGGCTTTCGTCTGGTGAAGGAGAAGCGGACCAAAATGCAGAGTGGTATTTTTGAGACATGCTTAATGACAAATGAAAAAACAAACTATACAAAAAACAAACGGAACGTTAAAACCTATATAGCCTATATGGTGACAACAAACACAGAGACAATCACCCACGAAACACTCAAAGAATATGGCTGCCTAAATATGGTTCCCAATCAGAGACAACGATAATCACCTGCCTCTGATTGAGAACCGCCCAGGCAACCATAGACTTTTCTAGACAACCCTACTAAGCCACAATCCCAATACCTACTAAAACCCCAAGACAAAACACACCACAAAAAACCCATGTCACACCCTGGCCTGACCAAATAAATGCAGACAAACACAATATACTTCGACCAGGGCGTGAGAGAACCCCCCCCCCTAAGGTGCGGACTCCCGGACCCACATCAAAACAATAGGGGAGGGTCCGGGTGGGCTCAGCCTATTGAGTCCACTAGTGGTGGCGGCACCGGCGCGGGACGTGGACCCTACTCTATCAATGTCTTAGTCCCTCCTCCTCGCGTCCTAGGATAGTCCACCCTCGCCGCCGACCATGGCCTAGTAGTCCTCACCCAGAACCCCACTGGACTGAGGGGCAGCTCGGGACTGAGGGGGATCTCGGACTGAGGGGCAGCGCGGGCCTGAGGGGCAGCGCGGGACTGAGGGGTAGCTCGGGCTTGAGGGGAAGCTCGGGACCGAGGGGAAGCTCGGGACCGAGGGGAAGCTCGGGACCGAGAGGAAGCTCAGCACTGAGAGGAAGCCCAGCACTGAGAGGAAGCCCAGCACTGAGAGGAAGCCCAGCACTGAGAGGAAGCCCAGCACTGAGAGGAAGCTCAGCACTGAGAGGAAGCTCAGGCAGGTAGTTGGATCCGGCAGATCCTGGCTGGCTGGCGGTTCTGCCAGATCCTGGCTGACTGGCGGATCTGGAAGAGTCTGGTTGACTGGCGGATCTGGAAGAGTCTGGAAGAGTCTGGTTGACTGGCAGATCTGGAAGAGTCTGGCTGACTGGCAGATCTGGAAGAGTCTGGCTGACTGGCAGATCTGGAAGAGTCTGGCTGACTGGCGGATCTGGAAGAGTCTGGCTGACTGGCAGATCTGGAAGAGTCTGGCTGACTGGCGGATCCTGGCTGCTCCATGCTGACTGGCGGCTCTGGCTGCTCCATGCTGATTGGCGGCTCTGGCTGCTCCATGTAGACTGACAGCTCTGGCGGCTTCTTGCAGACTGGCAGCTCTGGCGGCTCCTTGCAGACTGGCAGTTCCTTACAGACTGGCAGCTCCTTGCAGACTGGTAGCTCCTTCAAATCAAAATCAAATGAAATGTATTTATATAGCCCTTCGTACATCAGCTGATATCTCAAAGTAGAAGCACGGTGGTTAGGAAAAACTCCCTAGAAAGGCCAAAACCTAGGAAGAAACCTGGAGAGGAACCAGGCTATGTGGGGTGGCCAGTCCTCTTCTGGCTGTGCCTGGTAGAGATTATAACAGAACATGGCCAAGATGTTAAAATGTTCATAAATGACCAGCATGGTCGAATAATAATAAGGCAGAACAGTTGAAACTGGAGCAGCAGCACGGCCAGGTGGACTGGGGACAGCAAGGAGTCATCATGTCAGGTAGTCCTGAGGCATGGTCAGTTGAAACTGGAGCAGCAGCACGGCCAGGTGGACTGGGGACAGCAAGGAGTCATCATGTCAGGTAGTCCTGGGGCATGGTCAGTTGAAACTGGAGCAGCAGCACGGCCAGGTGGACTGGGGACAGCAAGGAGTCATCATGTCAGGTAGTCCTGGGGCATGGTCCTAGGGCTCAGGTCCTCCGAGAGAGAGATAGGAGAGAATTAGAGAACGCACACTTAGAGTCACACAGGACACCGAATTGGACAGGAGAAGTACTCCAGATATAACAAACTGACCCCAGCCCCCCAACACATAAACTACTGCAGCATAAATACTGAAGCCTGAGACAGGAGGGTTCAGGAGACACTGTGGCCCCATCCGAGGACACCCCCAGACAGCTCCTTGCAGACTTGCAGCTCCTTGCAGACTGGCAGCTCCTTGCAGACTGACAGCTCTGGCTGCTCCATGCAGACTGACAGCTCTGGCTGCTCCATGCAGACGGACAGCTCTGGCTGCTCCATGCAGACATGCAGCTCTGGCTGCTCCATGCAGACTGGCAGCTCTGGCTGCTCCATGCAGACTGGCAGCTCTGGCTGCTCCATTCAGACTGGCAGCTCTGGCTGCTCCATGCAGACTGGCAGCTCTGGCTGCTCCATTCAGACTGGCAGCTCTGGCTGCTCCATGCAGACTGGCAGCTCTGGCTGCTCCATGCAGGCTGGCAGCTCTGGCTGCGCTGAACAGGCAGGAGACTCCAGCAGCGCTGTAGAGGAGGAAGGCTCTGGCAGCGCTAAACAGGCGAGAGACTCCAGCAGCGCAGGAAGGTTCTGGCTGCGCTGAACAGGTGGGAGACTCCGGCAGCGCAGGAGAGGAGAAAGGCTCCGGCAGCGCAGGAGAGGAAGGCTCCGGCAGCGCTGGAGAGGCGAGGCGCACTGTAGGCCTGATGCATGGTGCTGGCACTGGTGGTACTGGGCCGAGGACACACACAGGAAGTCTGGTGCGGGGAGCTGCCACCGGAGGGCTGGTGTGTGGAGGTGGCACAGGATGGGCTAGACCGTGAAGGCGTACTGGAGATCTTGAGAGCAGTGCTGTCACAGGACGTGTAAGGCTAGGAAGGTGCACAGGAGGCTTGGTGCGTGAGGCTGGCACCTTCTTCACCAGCCGACTAACACGCACCGCAGGACGAGTATGGAGCGCTGACCCAGGTGCCATCAAATCCCGACACGCTCCGTCGGGCGAATTCCATGCAAAAAGCACCAACACAGCAACTCCCTCATTTCTCTCTCCTCCAATTTCCCCATTAACTCCTTCACAGTCTCTGCTTCGCTCACCTCCAACACCGACTCTGGTTCTGGTCTCCACCTTGGCTCCCCACGATAAACAGGTAGAGTTGGCTCAGGTCTGACTCCTGACTCTGCCACACTCTCCCTGAGCCCCCCCCCCAAGAAATTTTTGGGGCTGACTCTCGGGCTTCCAACCGCGTCGCCGTGCTGCCTCCTCTTACCGGCGCCTCTCCGCTTTCGTCGCCTCCAGTTCTTCTTGGGGTGGCGATATTCTCCAGGCTGAGCCCAGGGTCCTTCTCCGTCCAATTCGTCCTCCCATGTCCATTCCTCTATTTATTGCTCCTGCTGTTGCTGTTGCCTGTTACCACTCCGCTTGGTCCTGTTGTGGTGGGTGATTCTGTAACGGCTTTCGTCTGGTGAAGGAGAAGCGGACCAAAATGCAGCATGGTATTTTTGAGACATGTTTAATGACGAATGAAAATAACGAACTATACAAAAAACAACAAACGGAACGTGAAAATCTATACAGCCTATCTGGTGACAACAAACACAGAGACCGGAACAATCACCCACGAAACACTCAAAGAATATGGCTGCCTAAATATGGTTCCCAATCAGAGACAACGATAATCACCTGCCTCTGATTGAGAACCGCCTCAAGCAACCATAGACTTTTCTAGACGACCCTACTAAGCCACAATCCCAATACCTACTAAAACCCCAAGACAAAACACACCACAAAAAACCCATGTCAACACCCTGGCCTGACCAAATAAATGCAGACAAACACAATATACCAGGGCGTGACATTAATAAAAAAATAAAAAAATGAAATATCACATTTACAGTATTCAGACCCTTTACTCAGTACTTTCTTGAAGCACCTTTTGGCAACGATTACAGCCTAGAGTTTTATTGGGTATGACGCTACAAGCTTGGCACACTTGCATTTGGGGAGTTTCTCCCATTCTTCTCTGCAGATCCTCTCAAGCTTTGTGAGGTTGGATGGGGAGTGTTGCTGCACAGCTATTTTCAGGTCTCTCTAGAGATGTTCGATCGGGTTCAAGTCTGGGCTCTGGCTGGGCCACTCAAGGACATTTAGAGACGTATCCCGCAGCCACTCCTGTATTGTCTTGGCTGTGTGCTTAGGGTCGTTGTCCTGTTGAAAGGTGAACCTTCACCCCAGACTGAGGTCCTGAGTGCTCTGGAGCAGGTCTTCATCAAGGAGCGCTCTGTACTTTGCCCAATTCGTCTTTGCCTCAATCTTGACTAGTCTCCTAGTCCCTGCCGCTGAAAAACATCCCCACAGCATGATGCTGCCACCACCATGCTTCACCGAAGGGATGGTGCCAGGTTTCCTCCAGACGTGACACTAGGCATTCGGGCCAAAGAGTTCATTCTTGGTTTCATCAGACCAGATAACCTTGTTTCTCATGGTCTGCGAGTTCTTTAGGTGCCTTTTGGCAAACTCCAAGCAGGCTGTTGTATCTTTTACTGAGGAGTGGCTTCCATCTGGCCACTCTACCATAAAGGCCTGATTGGTGGAGTGCTGCAGAGATGATTGTCCTTCTGAAAGGTTCTCCCATCATCACAGAAAAACTCTGGACCTCTGTCAGAGTTCCCATCAGATTCTTGGTCACCTGCCTGGCCAAGACCCTTCTCCCCCGATTTCTCAGTTTGGATAGGCGGCCAGCTCTAGGAAGAGTCTTGGGGGTTCCAAACTTCTTCCATTTAAGAATGATGGAGTCCACTGTGTTCCTGGGGACCTTCAATGCTGGAGAAATGTTTTGGTACACTTCCCCAGAACTGTACCTCGACACAATCCTGTCTCGGAGCTCTACTGACAATTGTTTCGACCTCATGGCTTGGTTTTTGCTCTGACATGCACTATGGGACCTTTATGTAGACAGGTGTGTCCCTTTCCAAATCATGTCCTATCAATTGAATTTACCACAGGTGGACTCCAATCAAGTTGTAGAAACATCTCAAGGATGATCAATGGATGCGCCATAGCTCAATTTCGAGTCTCACAGCAAAGGGTCTGAATACGTATGTAAATAAGATTTTAAAAAATTATAATACATTTCTAAAAACCTGTTTCCATTTTGTCATTATGGGGTAAGTTTCTCACTCATCATTATTCCCGATTCATTCTGTTTAATGTCACCAATTGGCCTTGGATTCCTCTGACCTGGTGTCCCAGGTCTCCCATCCTGACTATATGGTAATCAAAGGACTAAGATGACAAACAAGCAACGTTTCACTTCCACAGAAAGAGCCTTATACCTTTTAGTTCTTTGCAGGAGAGCAACAACCCCATTGTTAGTTGACTGCTCTCAGCTGGGGCTTGTTTTCCAGTGAGAGGTCCTCAGGCAGGCTAAGTCTCTAATAGTGGAGCTTTATTTTTTATTTTATTTTACCTTTATTTAACTAGGCAAGTCAGTTAAGAACAAATTCTTCTTTTCAATGACGGCCTAGGAACAGTGGGTTACCTGCCTTGTTCAGGGGCAGAACGTGAGAGGCATAGAGGTCACTGCACCACACCACCACCCGTTACAGATTTACTTGATAAAAATAATCTTGTCAGAAGTAAAACCACTCAGACAGAAAACCCTGCCTTACTCAAGTTTACGCAATCTTTAGAGACTTCGTAGGTTTTTTCATTGAATGAAAAATAAAATGGCTGCCTTCCAGCACTGTATGAAAAAGAGAATCGATAAACCAAAAAGTTAACTAAACTATTTTATACTAAGTCTCCTCCCTTGGTATATCAAGATCTATATGAATGCTCTAAGGGTGAATATCAAAAATGTTATTGACCAGCATAATGCCTAATCATGTATTCCATTTTATGCAGTCGCACCAAAGGTATTACTCTTTAACAGAAACATCAATACTATGATATTCCTTTAGGTGGTCAGTGTTTTTGCTGCTACTTCAACACAAATCCCTATGAAAATCTTAAACTGAATGAAATAACACTACAGGACTAATACAGGGTTTGCAAAAACACCTCAATTGTCAACAGTTTGTGACAGCTGGAGGACTTGCATGAGATAACAGACATACTTGCATCGATCTCACATAAAGTTATGAATGTGTTTGGTATCAGCCACAAAAATATCAAAGCGTAACTTTACCACCATAGAAACTCTCATTACTATAGCCTTGAAGTCATTGCACCACGTAATGGAACATGCTATAAAATGCACTTATAAATCTTTATGGGGATATGCAGAAAATATGGCATTACATATACTGGAGTGAATCCGAGACGGTCCTTACATCATTTGCTCGAGCTAGTTTGGTCAATGAATGGTTTATGCAGAACCACAACTAGCCATTATTAATTAGGGAGGCAGATGGAGCGAGAAATTGTAAAGTCAGTGACTTGGAAGGCTCAATAGAATGTTTAAGGGTTTAAAATTTGATTTATTTCCATTGCCAATTAATCTTATTTGGACTCCCCCATAATATCCCATTCTTCCTTAATTCTCATTGTTGTCAGTTTGGTAGTTCCACAATGATTACAGGGGTGCATACAGTACATACAGGTAATGGCCAAAATAATGGAAACACTTGAATAAATAAGGGAAACAAAGTATATTGAAAGCAGGTGCTTCCACACAGGTGTGGTTCCTGAGTTAATTAATTAAGTATCATGCCGTCATGCTTTGGGGCATGTATAAAAACGCTGGTTAGGCCATTATTTTGTAAAGAACGGGAAAGCCTGCACACTGTTTATACTCCCAATTCACCTTATTATTGATTATAATGTTTAGATCCAAAACCGATCTTCATCAGGTCAAACAGACTGAGTGCTCATGTAAAGGACGTCACGCTGCTTGCTTAGCGAGTACCACTTCCTCCCAATTCGGCCCAAAGGCGGGCAGTGACTCTTTTCAAAAACAACTTGCGTACCTATAATAATTTGATATCAATGAGATGGGCATATGTAGAACTTACAGAAATTGTAATGCAAATGTAAATGCTCTGTTCTACTGTTCACTCGTCGTCCAATCAAAATGCAGTTTAAGAACATTACTGTTTTATTTTAGTGTGAATATAGAAGTTTGTTATCGTGTGTAGTGGAAAGCAAAGCTTTTTGTTGATGATCAGACCTGAAATTGCTTCATTGTATACATACATATGTACAAAATGTCAAGTGCAGACCTGGATGGCAAGACAAATCAATGTAATGTATTCATGTAAGAAATTGTCTGATATCAAACTCTTGGTTCAGACCTTTAGAAGACATGGTAGACAAATGGTGAATCCAATACAATTATCTCCTCAGTAATAGATTATCAGTATCTCAGTATCTGTTCGATACCAATGTATCTCAGAGAGCTGATGTTGTTCCACCCCCCTGCCAATCCCCCCGCATCTCCACCAACCACAAGGATGCATTCCCATGGTTAGCAGATAGCAGGTTGACTGGCATGTCAGACCCTGTGAACACAGGATACTGGTAAGTACAACACAACAAACAAACAGTAGAACTCATAACACACAGCTGTCTGTGCGGGTTGCTACACAGCCCCCCCACCACAAAGTCCCTCGTCCCCGAGAGAACAAACAAAGTCTCTGAAGCGACCCAGAAGTCTCCTTTGTCTGTGTGGGTGCAGTGATGGGTGCAGAGTGTCCAGATGTAGAACAGGGGGCTTAGTCTGTGGTAAGGGGGGTGCCCCTCTGGGCCCCAGCGGAAGAAGGCGGGGACAAGGATGAGGGAACAGGGGATACAGTCTCTGGCTCCAGGAACCACTCGGTGACACAGGGAGGAAAATTGGGTGAGTGGGCTGTCTGGAGCCTTGGGGAATGTTATTGCCAGAGGGGGAGATTGTGGGGGCCCCGGGGTTTAGGGAGAAGAGGCCCCTCTGTATGGGGCTAACCTGTCCCTGTGCAGTGCCACCTGCTGCACCCGGTACGCAACCTCCCCAGGACGCTGCAGGGCCCCACCCGGTGGCTGTCCAACTTGTGGCATCACAGGGGGCTGTAGACCCAGACCAGTTCCCCAGCCACAAAGCGCCTCCCCCGGATATGCACGTCATAATTCCTCTTCTGCCTCAGACCTGCATTCACCAGCCGCTCTCTGGTGAAGGTGTGGGCTGTCTCCAGATGGTCCTGGAGTCTCCGGAAATACCGGTCCCGGGGAAACAGGAGGGCTATCCAGCGGCCGACCAAACGCCATCTCTGCAGAGGTGCAGATCTCTCTCCCCAGCATAAGGGCAGGCATGTAGGAGGTGTAGTCTTGGACAGTGAAGCGGCATCCCATGAGGACCATGGGCAGGTGCTTGTCCCAGTCACGCTGGTGTTTGGCTTGGTCGATGGCCAGCTGCTGTCCAAGCGTTTTGTTGAAGCGCTCCACAAGGCCATCAATTTGAGGATTGAGAGGAGTAGTGGGGGGCTTGTGCATACCCAGCCTCTCACACATGGTGGCGAACTCACGGGACTCAAAGTTTCTGCCTAGGTCGCTGTCGATGGACTCTGCAGCTCCAAACCTGCGGAACATCCCCGCTGTCAGGGCATCGAGGATGGTCTCTGAGCATAGGCCTCGGGCCATTTTGTGAAATAGTCCATGGCCGTGAGCACCCAATGGTTTCAACCTGGCACAATATCTGGGTTCACTAGGATTACTGTGGACTCAGTGTCCACCATGGCAGAGCAGGGCACCCCCTCCACAGTGACATGATAAGAGTGCTCAACATAGGTCCGGCCCACCACAACAACAGGCTCCATCTGCTCACACTCGTCTGCTTCCAGGGGAAGTGGAGCCTTGCTCCCCCGTCCGTGCTGGTGGGCCCCTCCTGGCGATGGTGATGGTTGGGAAAGAGAGCCAGGGGTCCGGACTGCCCCATCTATGCGGACCACGAGACGTTTCCCTGAGCTCTGGGGGACATGGGGTAATTCTAGCGCAGATGGCCTGGCTGGCAACACCCACAGCAGACCATGGGACCAGGGCGTGTGTTGTGTGCCACCTGTAAAGACACAGTACGAATTACTTCAGTCATTTCAGCCACCCATGCAGACTTTTTCAGCTCTGCGCTGCTCTGCAACACAGCCCGCACAGTGGGTGTGTCTCCATGCACCCCCACCAAAGCCCCTACTCAATCATCAAGTTTGCGGACGACACAACAGTGGTAGGCTTGATTACCAACAACGACGAGATGGCCTACAGGGAGGAGGTGAGGGCCCTCTGAGTGTGGTGTCAGGAAAATAACCTCACACTCAACGTCAACAAAACTAAGGAGATGATTGTGGACTTCAGGAAACAGCAGAGGGAACACCCCCCTATCCACATCGATGGAACAGTAGTGGAGAGGGTAGTAAGTTTTAAGTTCCTCGGCATACACATCACAGACAGCATCGTGAAGAAGGCGCAGCAGCGCCTCTTCAACCTCAGGAGGCTGAAGAAATTCGGCTTGTCACCAAAAGCACTCACAAACTTCTACAGATGCACAATCGAGAGCATCCTGGCGGGCTGTATCACCGCCTGGTACGGCAACTGCTCCGCCCACAACCGTAAGGCTCTCCAGAGGGTAGTGAGGTCTTTACAACGCATCACCGGGGGCAAACTACCTGCCCTCCAGTACACCTACACCACCCGATGTTACAGGAAGGCCATAAAGATCATCAAGGACAACAACCACCCGAGCCACTGCCTGTTCACCCCGCTATCATCCAGAAGGTGAGGTCAGAACAGTTGCATCAAAGCTGGGACCGAGAGACTGAAAAACAGCTTCTATCTCAAGGCCATCAGACTGTTAAACAGCCACCACTAACATTGAGTGGCTGCTGCCAACACACTGACTCAACTCCAGCCACTTTAATAATGGGAATTGATGGGAAATGATGTAAAATATATCACTAGCCACTTTAAACAATGCTACCTAATATAATGTTTACATACCCTACATTATTCATCTCATATGTATACGTATATAGTATACTCTATATCATCTACCGCATCTTTATGTAATACTAGCCACTTTAACTATGCCACTTTGTTTACATACCCATCTCATATGTATATACTGTACTTGTCACGTCTTGTCAAGGTGGGTGGAATCAGGCGCAGAGAGCAGAAATACGAATAATAAAGTTTATTCTCCGGTGTACAAAAAACAACAGTCAACCCAAAAGCAAGACAGGGTGAAAATCTCCAAGACAGGGAAAAGATAACCGGGAGAAAAACAAACAGCAAACACCGACAGACAAAACGAAAAGACAAAAAAACAATCCCGCACAAAACACAAGGGCGGGACAACCTGCATAAATACAGATACTAATTAACTAAACACACAGGTGAAACCAATTAGACAAAACCAACAGATACACGAAAAAAGGATCAGTAGTGGCTAATAGGACGGTGACGACGACCGCCGAGCGCCACCCGAATGGGCAGGAGAGCCAACTTCGGCGGAAGTCGTGACAGTACTCGAGACCATGTACTGTATCTTGCCTATGCTGCTCTGTACCATCACTCATTCATATATCTTTATGTACATATTTTTTATCCCCTTACACTTGTGTGTATAAGACAGTAGTTTTGGAATTGTTAGTTAGATTACTTGTTGGTTATTACTGAATTGTCGGAACTAGAAGCACAAGCATTTCGCTACACTCACATTAACATCTGCTAACCATGTGTATGTGACAAATAAAATTTGATTTGATTTGATTTGCTGAAGCCTCAGCCCACACAAGCTCCCTCTCCAAAGCCATCTCCAAGGCTTTCTGCAATGACTCAGGAGTCATTGCCGAGGAGCACCTTGCTCTGAGCACACACTGAGTAGGAGGAGACATAAAATCTCACGTCTTTAGCCAGTGTGGGCCACCAGTATCTCCCTCTCAGACTCTGCACTGTCCTCTTAATACCAGGATGACCCGAGGAGGGAAGAGTATGAGCCCACCTAATCAGCTTGTCCCTGACCAACCTCGGCACGTACTTGGTCCCAACTGGACAGTTAGGAGGAGCCGGCTCTGACCGTGAGGCCCTCTCTATCTCAGCATCCACCTCCCATATCACCGGTGCCACGAGACATGACGGTGGAATGATGGGAGTTGGCTCTACTAGCTGTTCCTCGGTATCATATAGGCGAGACAGTGCGTCAGCTTTAGTGTTTTGGGAGCCTGGCCGATATGTGAGGGTAAACTGGAACCTAGTAAAAAACATGGCCCATCTAGCCTGACGTGGATTTAGTCTCTTAGCTTTCCGGATGTACTCGAGATTACGATGGTCAGTCCAGATGAGAAAAGGGTGTTTAGCCCCCTCAAGCCAGTGTCTCCACACCTTCAGGGCCTTGATTACAGCTAACAACTCCCGGTCCCCCACATCATAGTTTCGCTCCTCCGCTGGGCTGAGTTTGCTCGAATAGAAAGCACACGGACGGAGTTTGGATGGCACGCCCGAGCGTTGGGACAGCACGGCTCCAACCCCAGCCTCGGACGCATCCACCTCCACTATGAAAGCTAAAGAGGGGTCCGGATGCGCCAACACGGGTGCGTTGGTGAACAGCTCCTTCAGACGACTGAAAGCTCTATCTGCCTCTGCTGACCAACGCAAGCGCACCGGTCCTCCCTTCAGCAGTGAGGTAATGGGAGCAGCCACCTGACCAAAACCCCGGATAAACCTCCGGTAGTAATTGGCAAACCCTAAAATCTGCACTTCTTTCACCGTGGTCGGAGTCGGCCAATTACGCACGGCTGTAACTCTGATCATCCTCCATCACCACCCCGGAGGTGGAAATACGATACCCCAGGAAAGAAACGGACTGTTTGAAAAACTCACATTTCTCCGCCTTGCAATACAGGTCATGTTCCAGTAGTCGCCCAAGTACTTTACGCACCAAAGACACATGCTCCGCGTGGGAGAATAAATCAAAATGTCATCAATGTACACTACCACTCCCTGCCCGAGCAGGTCTCGGAGAATCTCATCTACGAAAGATTGAAAAACGGCTGGAGCATTCTTCAACCCATATGGCATGACGCGGTATTCATAATGACCAGAGGTAGTACTAAATGCGGTTTTCCACTCATCTCCTTTCCTGATACGTACCAGATTATACGCGCCCTCAGGTCCAGTTTTGTGAAGAATCGCGCCCCGTGAAATGATTCCATTGCCGTAGCGATGAGAGGTAGGGGGACCTCTATAATCAATACACGGACGCAGACCTCCATCCTTCTTTACAAAAAAGAAGCTTGAGGAGACGGGTGATATGGAGGGCTGAATGTATCCCTGTCCCAGCGATTCGGAAACATATGTTTCCATCGCAGCTGTCTCCTCCTGGGACAATGGATACACGTGACTCCTAGGAAGTGCAGCGTTTTCCAGAAGGTTTATCGCACAGTCCTCTCGACGATGAGGTGGTAATTGGGTCGCCTTCCCTTTACTGAAAACGATAGCCAAATCGGCATAATCAGAGGGAATGCGCACGGTGGAAACTTGGTCTAGACTCTCCACCGTAGTCGCACCAACGGCAACTCCTATGCACCTACCTGAACACTCCTCTGACCACCCCTTAAGAGCACCCTCTCGCCATAAAATCACTGGGTTGTGTTGAGCTAACCAGGGAACCCCCAACACCACTGGAAACGCAGGTGAATCTATAAGGAACAGGCTAATCTGCTCCTTATGATCACCCTGCGTTACCATGTCCAGCAGCACCGTAGCCTCCCTAATTACTCCTGACCCTAATGGTCGGCAATCTAAGGAGTGCACGGGGAAAGGTCGATCTAACGACACCAGGGAATCCCTAGCCTCAACGCAAACCCACGATCCATAAAATTCCCAGCTGCGCCTGAATCAACTAGCGCCTTATGCTGTAGAAATGGGGAAAAACCCGGGAAAGAAATCAATACAAACACATGACCGACAGGAGGCTCTGAGTGAGTTTGGTGCTTACCCACCTGGGGTGATCGAGCAGTGTTCTGCCTGTCCTCCCGACTCCTTGACGAGTTTCTCCAGCACCGGTCGGACGTGTGCCCTCGTCGACCACAACTGGTGCAGGAGAACACTCCTCCTCCAGTCCTCCTTGACGCCGTACCTCCCAAATCCATAGGGATAGGATCTGGGGGCTGGGGATAGGAAACGACAGGACCTGATCCGAACGCCAGCGAGCAGCCAGCAAGTTGTCGAGACGGATAGCCAGATCGATAAGACCATCGAGTGTGAATGTGGTGTCTCGACATGCCAGCTCCCTGCGGACGTCCTCCCTGAGACTACATCTAAAATGATCAATCAAGGCCCTGTCGTTCCATCCTGCTCCTGCTGCTAAAGTCCTGAACTCAAGGGCAAAATCCTGTACGCTCCTCGTCTCCTGACGCAGGTGGAACAGCCGTTCACCCGCCGCCCGACCCTCGGGTGGATGGTCAAAAACAGCTCGAAATCGGCGGGTGAACTCTGGGTAATTATCCTTAGCAGAGTCCGGACCATTACAAACTGCGTTAGCGAACTCAAGGGCTCGCCCAGTCAAGCAGGAGATGAGGGCGCACACGCTCTCCTCTCCAGAGGGAGCAGGACGCAGGGTAGCCAGGTATAATTCCAGCTGAAGGAGGAAACCCTGGCACCCAGCCGCCGATCCGTCAAACGTCCCTGGGAGTGTCAGCCGAAGAGCCCCAGAGCCAGATGAGGTCGCAGGAACAGGAGGTGCTGGAGAAGGGGTGGGTAAAGAAGATGTGGGGAGGCCACTCCTCTCCCATCGATCCATTCTCTCCATCATTTGGTCCATAGCAGAACCAATCCGGTGAAGCACGCTGGTATGATGGAGGACCCTCTCTTCCATCGATGGGAGAGGAGACGCTGCTGCTCCTGCTGATTCCATGGTCAGGTGCGGGATTCTGTCACGTCTTGTCAAGGTGGGTGGAATCAGGCGCAGAGAGCAGAAATACGAATAATAAAGTTTATTCTCCGGTGTACAAAAAACAACAGTCAACCCAAAAGCAAGACAGGGTGAAAATCTCCAAGACAGGGAAAAGATAACCGGGAGAAAAACAAACAGCAAACACCGACAGACAAAACGAAAAGACAAAAAAACAATCCCGCACAAAACACAAGGGCGGGACAACCTACATAAATACAGATACTAATTAACTAAACAACACACAGGTGAAACCAATTAGACAAAACCAACAGATACACGAAAAAAGGATCAGTAGTGGCTAATAGGACGGTGACGACGACCGCCGAGCGCCACCCGAATGGGCAGGAGAGCCAACTTCGGCGGAAGTCGTGACAGTACTCGAGACCATGTACTGTATCTTGCCTATGCTGCTCTGTACCATCACTCATTCATATATCTTTATGTACATATTTTTTATCCCCTTACACTTGTGTGTATAAGACAGTAGTTTTGGAATTGTTAGTTAGATTACTTGTTGGTTATTACTGAATTGTCGGAACTAGAAGCACAAGCATTTCGCTACACTCACATTAACATCTGCTAACCATGTGTATGTGACAAATAAAATTTGATTTGATTTGATTTGCTGAAGCCTCAGCCCACACAAGCTCCCTCTCCAAAGCCATCTCCAAGGCTTTCTGCAATGACTCAGGAGTCATTGCCGAGGAGCCTTGCTCTGAGCACACACTGAGCAGGAGGAGACATAAAATCTCACATCTTTAGCCAGTGTGGGCCACCAGTATCTCCCTCTCAGACTCTGCACTGTCCTCTTAATACCGGGATGACCCGAGGAGGGAAGAGTATGAGCCCACCTAATCAGCTTGTCCCTGACCAACCTCGGCACGTACTTGGTCCCAACTGGACAGTTAGGAGGAGCCGGCTCTGACCGTGAGGCCCTCTCTATCTCAGCATCCACCTCCCATATCACCGGTGCCACGAGACATGACGGTGGAATGATGGGAGTTGGCTCTACTAGCCGTTCCTCGGTATCATATAGGCGAGACAGTGCGTCAGCTTTAGTGTTTTGGGAGCCTGGCCGATATGTGAGGGTAAACTGGAACCTAGTAAAAAACATGGCCCATCTAGCCTGACGTGGATTTAGTCTCTTAGCTTTCCGGATGTACTCGAGATTACGATGGTCAGTCCAGATGAGAAAAGGGTGTTTAGCCCCCTCAAGCCAGTGTCTCCACACCTTCAGGGCCTTGATTACAGCTAACAACTCCCGGTCCCCCACATCATAGTTTCGCTCCGCTGGGCTGAGTTTGCTCGAATAGAAAGCACACGGACGGAGTTTGGATGGCACGCCCGAGCGTTGGGACAGCACGGCTCCAACCCCAGCCTCGGACGCATCCACCTCCACTATGAAAGCTAAAGAGGGGTCCGGATGCGCCAACACGGGCGCGTTGGTGAACAGCTCCTTCAGACGACTGAAAGCTCTATCTGCCTCTGCTGACCAACGCAAGCGCACCGGTCCTCCCTTCAGCAGTGAGGTAATGGGAGCAGCCACCTGACCAAAACCCCGGATAAACCTCCGGTAGTAATTGGCAAACCCTAAAAACCGCTGCACTTCTTTCACCGTGGTCGGAGTCGGCCAATTACGCACGGCTGTAACGCGATCATCCTCCATCACCACCCCGGAGGTGGAAATACGATACCCCAGGAAAGAAACGGACTGTTTGAAAAACTCACATTTCTCCGCCTTGCAATACAGGTCATGTTCCAGTAGTCGCCCAAGTACTTTACGCACCAAAGACACATGCTACGCGCGTGTGGCAGAATAAATCAAAATGTCATCAATGTACACTACCACTCCCTGCCCGAGCAGGTCTCGGAGAATCTCATCTACGAAAGATTGAAAAACGGCTGGAGCATTCTTCAACCCATATGGCATGACGTGGTATTCATAATGACCAGAGGTAGTACTAAATGCGGTTTTCCACTCATCTCCTTTCCTGATACGTACCAGATTATACGTGCTCCTCAGGTCCAGTTTTGTGAAGAATCGCGCCCCGTGAAATGATTCCATTGCCGTAGCGATGAGCGGTAGGGGGTAACTAAACCCCACTGTGATGGAATTTAGACCTCTATAATCAATACACGGACGCAGACCTCCATCCTTCTTCTTCACAAAAAGAAGCTTGAGGAGACGGGTGATATGGAGGGCTGAATGTATCCCTGTCCCAGTGATTCGGAAACATATGTTTCCATCGCAGCTGTCTCCTCCTGGGACAATGGCTACACGTGACTCCTAGGAAGTGCAACGTTTTCCAGAAGGTTTATCGCACAGTCCTCTCGACGATGAGGTGGTAATTGGGTCGCCTTCCCTTTACTGAAAACGATAGCCAAATCGGCATAATCAGAGGGAATGCGCACGGTGGAAACTTGGTCTGGACTCTCCACCGAGGTCGCACCAACGGCAACTCCTATGCACCTACCTGAACACTCCTCTGACCACCCCTTAAGAGCCCCCTCTCGCCAGAAAATCACTGGGTTGTGTTGAGCTAACCAGGGAACCCCCAACACCACTGGAAACGCAGGTGAATCTATAAGGAACAGGCTAATCTGCTCCTTATGATCACCCTGCGTTACCATGTCCAGCAACACCGTAGCCTCCCTAATTACTCCTGACCCTAATGGTCGGCAATCTAAGGAGTGCACGGGGAAAGGTCGATCTAACGACACCAGGGGAATCCCTAGCCTCAACGCAAACCCACGATCCATAAAATTCCCAGCTGCGCCTGAATCAACTAGCGCCTTATGCTGTAGAAATGGGAAAACCCCGGGAAAGAAATCAATACAAACACATGACCGACAGGAGGCTCTGAGTGAGTTTGGTGCTTACCCACCTGGGGTGATCGAGCAGTGTTCTGCCTGTCCTCCCGACTCCTTGACGAGTTTCTCCAGCACCGGTCGGACGTGTGCCTCGTCGACCACAACTGGTGCAGGAGAACACTCCTCCTCCAGTCCTCCTTGACGCCGTACCTCCCAAATCCATAGGGATAGGATCTGGGGGCTGGGGATAGGAAACGACAGGACCTGATCCGAACGCCAGCGAGCAGCCAGCAAGTTGTCGAGACGGATAGCCAGATCGATAAGACCATCGAGTGTGAATGTGGTGTCTCGACATGCCAGCTCCCTGCGGACGTCCTCCCTGAGACTACATCTAAAATGATCAATCAAGGCCCTGTCGTTCCATCCTGCTCCTGCTGCTAAAGTCCTGAACTCAAGGGCAAAATCCTGTACGCTCCTCGTCTCCGGACGCAGGTGGAACAGCCGTTCACCCGCCGCCCGACCCTCGGGTGGATGGTCAAAAACAGCTCGAAATCGGCGGGTGAACTCTGGGTAATTATCCTTAGCAGAGTCCGGACCATTACAAACTGCGTTAGCGAACTCAAGGGCTCGCCCAGTCAAGCAGGAGATGAGGGCGCACACGCTCTCCTCTCCAGAGGGAGCAGGACGCACGGTAGCCAGGTATAATTCCAGCTGAAGGAGGAAACCCTGGCACCCAGCCGCCGATCCGTCAAACGCCCCTGGGAGTGTCAGCCGAAGAGCCCCAGAGCCAGATGAGGTCGCAGGAACAGGAGGTGCTGGAGAAGGGGTGGGTAAAGAAGATGTGGGGAGGCCACTCCTCTCCCATCGATCCATTCTCTCCATCATTTGGTCCATAGCAGAACCAATCCGGTGAAGCACGCTGGTATGATGGAGGACCCTCTCTTCCATCGATGGGAGAGGAGACGCTGCTGCTCCTGCTGATTCCATGGTCAGGTACGGGATTCTGTCACGTCTGGTCAAGGTGGGTGGAATCAGGCGCAGAGAGCAGAAATACGAATAATAAAGTTTATTCTCCGGTGTACAAAAAACAACAGTCAACCCAAAAGCAAGACAGGGTGAAAATCTCCAAGACAGGGAAAAGATAACCGGGAGAAAAACAAACAGCAAACACCGACAGACAAAACGAAAAGACAAAAAAACAATCCCGCACAAAACACAAGGGCGGGACAACCTACATAAATACAGATACTAATTAACTAAACAACACACAGGTGAAACCAATTAGACAAAACCAACAGATACACGAAAAAAGGATCAGTAGTGGCTAATAGGACGGTGACGACGACCGCCGAGCGCCACCCGAATGGGCAGGAGAGCCAACCGGCGGAAGTCGTGACAGTACTCGAGACCATGTACTGTATCTTGCCTATGCTGCTCTGTACCATCACTCATTCATATATCTTTATGTACATATTTTTTATCCCCTTACACTTGTGTGTATAAGACAGTAGTTTTGGAATTGTTAGTTAGATTACTTGTTGGTTATTACTGCATTGTCGGAACTAGAAGCACAAGCATTTCGCTACACTCGCATTAACTTCTTGGAACTCTAGGGGCGCAATTTCATTTTTGGATGAAAAACGTTCCCGTTTTAAACAAGATATTTTGTCACAAAAAGATGCTCGACTATGCATATAATTGCTACTGTTCGAAAGAAAACACTCTGACGTGTCCAGAAATACAAAGATCTTCTCTGTGCGTGCCCTTTAACGTGAGCTTCAGGCAAAACCAAGATGAGATGGCATCCAGGAAATGACAAGGATTTTTGAGGCTCTGTTTGTCATGATCTCCTTATATGGCTGTGAACGCAAGAGGAATGAGTCTGCCCTTTCTGTCGTTTCCCCAAGGTGTCTGCAGCATTGTGACGTATTTGTAGGCAGATCATTGGAAGATTGACCATAAGAGACCACATTTACCACGTGTCCGCCCGGTGTCCTGCGCCGAAATTGGTGCGCAAAAGTCACCTGCCAGTATTTTTCCAAACAATACAGAGACTAAAGCAAGCTTCCACAAACTGCATGTCAATGAAGAGATATGTGAAAAAACACCTTGAGGACTGATTCCAAACAACGTTTGCCATGTTTCGGTCGATATTATGTAGTTAATCCGGAAAAAGTTTTACGTTGTAGGTGACTGCATTTTCGGTTCGTTTCAGTAGCCAGGCGCAATGTAGAAAACGGAACGATTTCTCCTACACACAGACGCTTTCAGGAAACACTGCGCATTTGGTGTGTAACTGAGAGTCTCTTCATTGAAAACATCAGAAGCTCTTCAAAGGTAAATGATTTTATTTATTTGGTTATCTGGTTTTTGTGAAAATGTTGCGTGCTACATGTTATTCAAAATGCATTGCTAGCTTTGCATACTCTTACACAAATTAGTCAATTTCTATGGTTCAAAAGCATATTTTGAAAATCTGAGATGACAGTGTTGTTAAGAAAAGGCTAAGCTTGACAGCAGGCGCATTATTTTCATTTTATTTGCGATTTTCAGAAATCGTTAACGTTACATTATGCTAATGAGCTTCAGGCTATAACTGTATACAGGGTTTTCATAGCCAAACGTGAACAAAACGGAGCGATTTGTCCTACACAAATAATATTTTTTTTGAAAAACTGCACATTTGCTATGTAACTGAGAGTCTCCTCATTGAAAACATCCGAAGCTCTTCAAAGTTAATGATTTTATTTATTTGGTTATCTGGCTTTTGTGAAAATGTTGCGTGCTACATGCTACACAAAATGCTATGCTAGCTTTGCATACTCTTACACAAATTAGTCAATTTCTATGGTTCAAAAGCATATTTTGAAAATCTGAGATGACAGTGTTGTTAAGAAAAGGCTAAGCTTGAGAGCAAACGCATTATTTTAATTTTATTTGCGATTTTCAGAAATCGTTAACGTTGCGTTATGCTAATGAGCCTGAGGCTTTAGTCACGATCCCGGATCCGGGATGGGGAGTTTCAAGAAGTTAACATCTGCTAACCATGTGTATGTGACAAATAAAATTTGATTTGATTTGATTTGCTGAAGCCTCAGCCCACACAAGCTCCCTCTCCAAAGCCATCTCCAAGGCTTTCTGCAATGACTCAGGATGAGCCAGCTGGATGAGCCATCTGTATGCGCAGCTCCGTAAGAGAGAGCACCTGCATGAACTGGTCCCGTGCTAGCTCGCTCTGCACGGAGGGTTGCATGTGAGCATGTCTGCCAAGAGAGGTTCTCAATGTCATTAGCTAGCATCCGTAGTGGCTCTCCATGCTGACTGTGTCTATTACTCAGTTCGGAATGCAGCAGCCTGGGCCATACACACTGTCCAAAGCACCTCATCAGTGCTCCAACTAAAGCCCCATAATCACGTCTATCCTCAGGGCTAATCAATATCAAACAGGACAGAGCATCATCCGTGAGGCACAAAGCCAGCTGCAGTAGCCTATCTTCATTCGACCAACCCCCAGAACTAACAGTTCAAACTGAGCATGAAAAGTTTCCTAATCCGCCTTACCGGAGAACTTCGGGATCATAACAGATTCGGATGCAACCGCCACGTACATCCTGAATCCTGAGTTCCAACCTCCTCGTCACGTACTGTCGATTTCACCCCCTCGGTCCGCCCCCCAGAATTCATGAAGCCCAGTCGCAGAAGCACCCATGCCCGCTTCAGCTTTCCTTCTAGCCGTCACTCTCAAGCGAGATCTGTGCTCTGCTGCCCTGGTGATCTCCTCGGCCAGATCCTCCGACGTCCATGCACATGCACCTCCCTGGCCATAATCGTCTCTTGCCTCCTCCTTCACTTTCGGATTCCCTTTTCAACCCCCGTTCTCCACGTAACGTTTGCTAGCCACAGCAGTCAGCTAGCTAGCTGGCTTACTTTTATCTAAGTTTTTAATTCTGACATCTGGCTAGATCATAAATGTCCAGAGGATTGAGTTTACGAACTCAACACAGGTTGGGGCCACAGTGTCTCCTGACCCCTCCTGTCTCAGCCTCCAGTATTTATGCTGCAGTAATTTATGTGTCAGGGGGCTGGGGTCAGTTTGTTATATCTGGAGTACTTCTCCTGTCCAATTCGGTGTCCTGTTTGAATCTAAGTGTGCGTTCTCTAATTCTCTCCTTCTCTCTCTCGGAGAACCTGAGCCCTAGGACCATGCCCCAGGACTACCAGACATGATGACTCCTTGCTGTCCCCAGTCCACCTGGCCGTGCTGCTGCTCCAGTTTCAACTGTTCTACCTTATTATTATTCGACCATGCTGGTCATTTATGAACAGTTGAACATCTTGGCCATGTTCTGTTATAATCTCCACCCGGCACAGCCGGAATAGGACTGGCCACCCCACATATGCACTCTCTAATTCTCTTTCTTTCTCTCTCTCGGAGGACCTGAGCCCTAGGACCATGCCCCAGGACTACCTGACATGATGACTCCTTGCTGTCCCCAGTCCACCTGGCCGTGCTGCTGCTCCAGTTTCAACTGTTCTGCCTTATTATTATTCGACCATGCTGGTCATTTATGAGCATTTGAACATCTTGGCCATGTTCTGTTATAATCTCTACCCGGCACAGCCAGAAGAGGACTGGCCACCCCACATAGCCTGGTTCCTCTCTAGGTTTCTTCCTAGGTTTTGGCATTTCTAGGGAGTTTTTCCTAACCACCGTGCTTCTACACCTGCATTGCTTGCTGTTTGGGGTTTTAGGCTGGGTTTCTGTACAGCACTTTGAGATATCAGCTGATGTACGAAGGGCTATATAAATACATTTCATTTGATTTGATTTGAGGTTACTGTTTGGCCGTAGCCCACGTCAAATAAATCAAGGATCCCAGTATAAAACAACAGTGACCATTTCTTGTTAAGACAAAACTTAGGAGAGTCGACAATGGCTAAAGCATGGTCTTAAACTTGTGGTGCTCCACCACCCTGCCAAATCCCCCTGCTGCTCCACCAACCATGAGGATGCTCGGCACCATAACATTCCAAGCATTCCAGTGGTTGGTAGATAGCAGTTTGGCTGGTATGTCGGACCCACAAACACTGGGTACTGTAAGTACAACACAACAAAGGAACAGCATAACTCATAACACACAGCTCTCTGTGCAGGTCGCTACAGAACGTTGCACATTTGTTCGTAAAGTTACTTTGGGTACATCAGCCACATCTGTAATTACTGTTCGGCATATTATCTTGGAAAGTGCAAGATTTCACCAGCATTTGACTTCTGTTAAACTTCTTGGTGACAGGGGGGCAGTATTGAGTAGCTTGGATGAATAAGGTGCCCAGAGTAAACTGCCTGCTACTCTGTCCCAGATGCTAATATATGCATAGTATTATATTATTATATATATTATAAGTAGTATTGGATAGAAAACAAGATTTATTATAAAAACATCCTAAAGATTGACTCTATACTTAGTTTGACAAGTTTCTACGGGCTGTAACGGAACTTTTTGAAATTTTCGTCCGACGTTCGGCTGGACCTGAACTCTCTTTTGGATTTGTTTAACAAGCGCCCTAACAAAAGAAGCTATTTGGACATAAATGATGGACATTATCAAACACAACCAACATTTATTGTGGAACTGCAATTCCTGGGAGTGCATTCTGATGAAGATCATCAAAGGTAAGTGAATATTTATAATGCTATTTTTGACTAATGTTGACTGCGCAACATGGCGGATATTTCTTTTGGCTGGTTTGGGCTCAGAGCGCCGTACTCAGATTATGCTTTTTCTGTAAAGCTTTTTTGAAATCGGACACAGCGGTTGAGTATTTCTGTGAATTCATGTGGCTCTCTCTGCACAATCACCGCATGTTTTAGAACTACTGAACGTAACGCCCCAAAGTAAAATGAGATTTTTTTTAATATAAAAATGCACTTTATTGAACAAAACATATGTATTGTGTAACATGAAGTGCTATGAGTGTCATCTGATGAAGATCATCAAAGGTTAGTGATTCATTTTCTCTCTATTTGTGCTTTTGTGACTCCTCTCTGGCTGAAAAAATGGCTTTGTTTTTCTGTGAGTTGGTGGTGACCTAACATAATCGTTTGTGTTGCTTTCGCTGTAAAGCCTTTTTGAAATCAGACACTGTGGCTGGATTAACGAGAATGTTATCTTTAAATGGTGTAATATACTTGTATGCTTGAGGAAATTTTATTATGAGATTTTTGTTGTTTTGAATTTGGCGCCCTCACTTTCACTGTCTTGGCGGGGTGTTACGCTACCTACCCACATTTCCCAGAGAGGCTAAAGTTTTTTCCCAGTTGTTTTAGTCACTGCTCAAGATGTGCCAGTGTTTTTTAATGATATGGTCTAATTGTTTGTCAAGTGGTGGAGTATTGAAGGAAGCATTGGACTTGTTCGTGAAGGGGGCGGGGTGGTTTGGGAGTGAGGCTGTCATCCTGGGTCTTATTTTTGTCATTGTAACAGCATTGTCTGAAGTGCTCATCCAGGCAGTGCGCTTGTTTGTCTTATTCACTCTGTGTACAACAGATCATAGGCAAAATTGCCAAGGGGGATGGTGTGCCTTTAGTGGTTCATCGATGTTGCATGAGCTAGTTCGTTAGCTAAGCTAGCCAAGTGTAGCTAGTGTGTAAGTCCTCCAGTACGTGTTGACGTCATTTCAAAGGATTTGTTTTTGGGCAGAAGTTGTAGAGATCAGTAAGAAATGTCTGTACATTTCTGTAGCCAAATATCTTATTCATGAAAAAAAAGGTACCGTAAAATGGCATGGTATGATGGTGCATTGATCTGCTATACAGTTTAAAACCACACTTAAAGTCCACATTTAAAGTAATTGTCCAGTGTTTCCAGATTTCTATTTCATTTGACCTAGAATGTTATGAGTAAAATAGTTTTCCTTACAAAAAAATGGTTACTAAGGGCTTACCCCAACAACAGAATGGTTGTTTCACCCTCCCCACCCCCCACCCCACCCACCCACACCACAATTTTTCTCTGGCTACAGATCCTGCATTTGCGACTGCATTGGCTGATAGGGAAGCTCTATTTCAGGGGTGCTTTCAGTGTTATCTCCATCTCTACATTCAAAGACTCAATCATGTATTGTTTTCTATACCTTTTTGCCTTGTTGCTGTTGCCTGTGCCAAACAATGTTTTGTACCATGTTTGCGCAGCTGCTACGTTGTGCTGCTGCCATGTTGTGTTGCTACTATGTTGTTACCGTGTTGTTGTCATGTTGTGTTACTATCATGCTGTGTTGTCTTAGGTCTCTCTTTATGTAGTATTGTGGTCTCTTGTCGTAATGTGTGTTTTGTCCTACATTTTTAATCCCAGCCTCCGTCCCCGCAGGAGGCCTTTTGCCTCTTGGAAGGCTTTTATTGTAAATAAGAATTTGTTCTTAATTGACTTGCCTAGTTAAATAAAAGGTTACATACAGATTGGCATAAACCAGTGCCATTTTACTACCCATAGCAGTTCCCTTCTGTTTGAATGAACATGTAATTTCTATACTCCCCACTTCGCAAACAGTTTGACCATTTCATTGAAAAACACTGGCACACAACTGGAAAAGATCTTTAAAGATCTCCCACCGGTAGTCTTCAGACGCACCCCCAACATCAGTCAAATTGTGGGGAGGTCTGATTTCCCACCGATGCCATGTAGCACCTTCCTGAACAATGTGCCGGACTGTAATTATAGATGTGGCCGATATATCCAGTGTAACTTTACGAATAAATGCACAATGTTCAATCACCCCATCACGGGCAAGTCCATTAAGATTAAGGGTATCATTAAATGTTCTACAAAAAAGGTGATACACCTGATCATGTGTATTTGTGGTCTATGTTATGTAGGAAAAACTAAACGAGCTCTGAAAAGGTAACCATGATTGACAGAGGAAGAACAATGATTTCAAACACCACCCTCCTTTTGAAGCTTCCAGTCTGTTATTCGAACTCAATCAGCATGGCAGAGTGATCTCCAGCCTTGTCCTCATCAACACTCACACCTGTGTTAACGAGAGAATCACTGACATGATGTCAGCTGGTCCTTTTGTGGAAGGGCTGAAATGCAGTGGTAATGCTTTTGGAGGATTCAGTTAATTTGCATGGCAAAGAGGGACTTTGCAATTAATTGCAATTCATCTTTTCACTCTTCATAACATTCTGGAGTATATGCAAATTGACATCATACAAACTGAGGCAACTGTCATGGCTGTCGTCGGATGAAGAAGGAGACCAAGGTGCAGCATGATAAGTGTTCATGATAAATTTAATACTCAAAACACTCGAACAAAATAACAAAGAGGGAAAACCGAAACTGTCCTGTCAGGTGCAGACACTAAACAGAAAACATAGAAATAAAGAAACTAGAATGCCCACCCTAGTCACACCCTGGCCTAACCAAAATAGTGAATAAAAGCCTCTCTATGGTCAGGGCGTGAGAGCAACAGACTTTGTGAAAATGTATATCTGTGTCATTGTCAAAACTTTTGCCCATGACTGTACAGTAAGTATTACATTTTCTGTAACTACTACATGTACACATCTTAATGATAACAAATTATAAGAGGTAAGCAAGTTGTTTTAAAAAAACAAGTCACTGTATTTATATCTATGGCCAGCACGCGTCCTGAGCGTAACGGTGATATGGGCGGGTATTCCAACAGTTTCCAATTTCCAGTAATCCTTTTCTACTGTTGCCTACAGTAGGTTTTAACCCGGACCGATTTGTATGTATATAATCCTTTATGATCATATGTACCTCTGATTAATTATTATTAACTATGCGCAAAAGTGATTTGAATTTTTTTCCACACCCACTATGGTGTCAAGTACGTAATGGTCATGTGAGTTGAAATGTGTATATTTTGGGATGTGTGTGTAGCACCTGCAGAGTGTGAAACTTACTCCTTAGCCTGAAGTGACCCCACCGGCGCCAGCGAAATGTGAATTGGCAGCATAAACAGTGTGCAGTCTGTCACGCCTTGGTCTTAGTATTTTGTGTTTTAGTTAATTAGTTGGTCAGGCCTGTCAGGATTTGGCCAGGGTTGTTCCGGGTTTTGGTCAGTAGATGCCCCCATTGTGCTTTTTGTCCCTATGTTTTTCCCTTGATCCCCATTATTATTTGCACCTGTGTCTCGTTTTCGCTAATTGTATTTAAACCCTTTGTTTCCCTCAGTTCTGTGCTCTGTGTTTGTATGTTAGCACCCTGCCCTAGTGTTCTGTGTGCTCTTGTCGATTCCGGGTGACGTTCTTGTGGTATTCTGTTTTTTGTTTTTGTTTATTTTTGGTGAGTTTCTTTTGAGGTCTTTTTGTGTTTTACCTACCACCTTTTGGATTTGCCATTTTTTGTATTTTAGGATTTTTTCTTTATTAAATACACCGTCTTAAGTACTGCTGTGTCTGCCTCATCTTCTGGGTTCTGCTGTCTATTCGTGGCTCAGTTGGTTAAGTGACTGTTTCTCACTCCGGAGACCCAGGTTCGAAACCGGGTCCTGACAGAAACACAGAGCCAAAAATGAACCCAGAGGCAGCCAGTTCCCAGGACCTTTTGCCACGCTGTCCCACCACCAGGAGACTGTCCAACGCCACGAAGCCGCCCTGGTTCAGCAAGAGGCCTTAATGGCTAGACATTCTCATCTTCTGTCGGAGATGCTGACTTCCATTAAGCAAATATCTGATCGACTTACCCCGGCAACAGTTCCCGTCCCAGTACCTCAGGTTCACGTACCCATGGCAGTTAACCCCCTGGCTGAACCTCGTCTTCCACCTCCCCAACGGTTCTCAGGTGATCCAAGTGCTTGTAAAGGCTTTCTCACTCAATGTTCTCTCTCCTTTGAGCTGCAACCCTCGTCGTTTCCCACCGACCGGTCTAAGATCGCATATATCATCACCCTGCTGTCGGAAAAAGCCCTGGCCTGGGCTACTGCTGTGTGGGATGCCCATAGTTCCTGCTGTGCCAGCTATTCTGCCTTTGCTGAGGAATTCAAACGAGTGTTTCAAGGCCCAAGCAGTGGTTCTGACTCAGCCAAACAGCTCCTGACTCTCCATCAAGGTTGGCGCAGCGTGACGGACTATGCCATCCAGTTCCGCACGGTGGCAGCAGCGAGTGGCTGGAACAACGAGGCGCTCACGGTGTGCTTTCTGAAAGGCCTTTCCGACACTATCCAAGATGAACTGGCCACTCGGGAACCACCGGACAATCTCGAGTCCCGATCAAGTTGGCCTCACGCATTGACCAGCGTCTGAGAGAGAGAGAACTCAACCGTAGACCTCTAGCCCCTATCAGTCCCAGCTCCGAGTCCCCACCTTTATCATCGCTGGCTCCACCGGAACCCATGCAGATTGGACGCATCTCCCAGGCTGAGAGAGACCGCCGGATGAGGGAGCGACGCTGTCTATATTGCGGCAAACCGGGCCATTTCCGTTCCACGTGTCCCGGGCTCCAGGGAAACGCTCTGTCCCGTACAGACCGGGGGGAACTGTAACGGGAAACATAACCTCCTCCCATCCGTCCAACTCCCGTCTGCTCATTCCAGTCACCCTCTCCTGGGACAACCACAAGCTTCACCTTCAAGCCTTGGTAGACTCTGGAGCCGCAGGTAACTTCATGGATGGTGTCTGGGCGAAGGAGAATGGCGTTCCCTCTGAACCTCTAAGTGACCCCATGAGGGTTACTACATTGGATGGAAGCCCTTTGGGATCTGGACTTGTCACTCATGTCACTACCTCCTTGAGACTTTCAGTTTCACAACACCAGGAATTGATGAACTTTCATTTGATCTCCTGTTCCGAGTTCCCTCTCGTCCTTGGATACCCCTGGCTTCACAGCCATAACCCTCACATCGACTGGTCTGTGGGCACTATCAAGCAGTGGGGTCCTACGTGCCAAGCTACTTGTATTTTCCAGAATTCCCGAGTTCTACTCCCGAGTCTTTAGAATCCATCGACCTGACCCGAGTTCCCGAGTGTTACCATGACCTCAAACTGGTGTTTAGCAAACAGAGGGCCACCATGCTACCACCCCATAGACCTTACGATTGCCCCATCGACCTGTTTCCGGGCACTTGCCCCCCAGGGGTCGGATCTTTTCCCTATCTCCACCCGAACGAGCTGCTATGGATACCTACATCAAGGACGCTCTGGAAGCAGGCCTCATGCGTCCATCCACCTCCCCGGCGGGAGCAGGGTTTTTCTTTGTGGCCAAGAAAGACGGTGGATTACGTCCTTGCATCGACTACCGGGGACTCAATGACATAACCGTCCGTAACCGTTACCCGCTACCCCTTATGGCCACAGCCTTCGAGCTGCTCCAGGAAGCAGTTGTTTTCACTAAGCTTGACCTGCGGAACGCATACCATCTTGTGCGGATCAGACCTGGTGACGAGTGGAAGACCGCTTTCAACACGCCTACTGGTCACTATGAATACTTGGTGATGCCCTTCGGCCTGACCAACGCCCCAGCGGTGTTCCAAGCGCTCATAAACGATGTGCTTAGGGATATGCTTAACATATTTGTGTTCGTTTACTTGGATGACATCCTCATCTTTTCGAGCTCCCTTCAAGAACACACTAAGCATGTCAGACAAGTACTCAAACGCCTCCTGGACAGCCATCTGTACGTTAAGCCGGAAAAATGTGAATTCCATTCATCCCGAGTACAATTCCTGGGATTTGTAGTGGAACCCGGTCGAGTCCAAATGGACCCTAGGAAGGTAGGGGCGGTAGCGGATTGGCCCACCCCAAATCCGTTAAGGATGTTCAGCGTTTCCTGGGCTTCACAAACTTTTACCGCAAGTTCATCAAGAACTTCAGTTTGGTGGCAGCTCCTCTCTCAGCTTTAACCAAAGGTGGCAATGCAAGGTTTTTGTGGGGAAGAGAAGCTGAGACGGCCTTCCAAGGACTCAAGCAGCGCGTCCTCTCTGCTCCCATCCTGATACTACCGACTACGGATGAACCATTTGTGGTGGAGGTAGACGCATCAGAGGTTGGTGTTGGAGCTGTCCTGTCTCAGAGGGGTGAAGACAAGAAGCTTCATCCGTGCGCTTTCTTCTCACACCGGCTTACCCCGACTGAGAGGAACTACGATGTGGGGGATCGTGAACTCCTAGCGGTTAAGATGGCATTGAAGGAATGGAGACACTGGCTCGAGGGGGCTTCTCACCCGTTTCAAGTGCTTACGGACCACAAAAATCTGGAGTATATCCAGCAGGCGAAGCGATTGAACTCTAGACAAGCTAGATGGTCTCTTTTCTTCAATCGATTCCAGTTTATCCTCACCTATCGGCCCGGGTCGAAGAATCTCAAACCGGATGCCCTGTCCCGAGTCTACGCTCCTGCCATTCGAGATGACACGGACATGCCTGTCCTTCCTGCTGCTAAGATTGTGGCTCCGATCTCGTGGCAAGTTGAGGATACCGTGAGACGTGCTCAAGCTAGCGAACCGGACCCTAAAGGAGGCCCTGCCAATCGGTTGTTTGTCCCCAAGGCAGTGAGGACTCAGGTCCTTCTGTGGGGGCAGTCCTCTCGCCTCACCTGTCATCCGGGCGTAGGTCGCACCTTGGAGTTCATCCAGCGTAAGTTCTGGTGGCCTACCATAAGAGAAGACGTTGCCACTTTCGTCAATGCCTGCCCCGTGTGCTGCCAGGGCAAATCTTCTCACATCCGCCCTCAAGGACTCCTTCACCCTTTACCTGTTCCCCACAGACCCTGGTCCCATATCTCATTGGACTTTATTACTGGACTTCCTCCATCCCATGGCAATACTACTATCCTAGTCATAATCGACAGGTTTTCAAAGGTGGTCAGGTTCGTCCCTCTGACTAAGTTACCTTCTGCCAAGGAAACGGCTGAGTTGGTAATTAATCATGTGTTCCGAGTCTTTTCCTCAAGATGTGGTTTCTGACAGAGGTCCCCAGTTCGCCTCAAGGTTTTGGAAGGCCTTCTGCCAACTCATGGGGGCTTCTGCCAGTCTATCTTCAGGGTACGATCCGGAGTCCAACGGCCAAACAGAGAGGATGAATCAAGAGCTGGAAACCACCCTCCGATGTATGACTCGTGACAACCCGTCCACATGGTCATCCTTTATTGTTTGGGCCGAATACGCGCACAACACCTTGCGCTCCTCCTCCACTGGTATGTCCCCGCACGAGTGTCAGTTTGGCTATGCTCCTCCATTGTTCCCGGACCAGGAGGCAGAAGTCAGAGTACCTTCAGCCTTGAGGTTCGTCAGACGCTGTCGGCTTATGTGGAGGAAGACCCGTCTTAATCTGATGCGTTCCTCACAGAGGTATCAACAACAAGCCAACAGACGTCGCCGTCCCGGGCCTACCCTGCGCCCCGGCCAGAGAGTCTGGCTTTCCACAAGAGACTTACCTCTACGGGTGGAGTCTCGCAAGCTGTCCCAAAAATACATCGGTCCCTTCAAGGTTGCCAGGAGAGTTAACCCAGTTTCTTATCGCCTACACTTACCCAGATCCCTTAAGATTAATCCCACATTTCATGTGTCATTGTTAAAACCTGTTGTTTTTCTCCCCTTGTCCCGGCAGACAGACCTCCCCCTCCGCCTCGTGTCATTGGAGGCCAGCCGGCTTATACCGTCCACCGGATACTGGATTCCCGCCGGGTGCAGCGGTCCTGGCAGTATCTGGTGGACTGGGAAGGCTACGGTCCTGAGGAGCGCTCCTGGGTTCCTGCCAAAGACATCCTGGACCCTGACCTCATTCGTCAGTTCAGGGTCCTCCACCCTGAGAGAGCTGGTAGGAACGTCAGGAGCCGTTCCTAGGGGGGATTCTGTCAGGATTTGGCCAGGGTTGTTCCGGGTTTTGGTCAGTAGATGCCCCCATTGTGCTTTTTGTCCCTATGTTTTTCCCTTGATCCCCATTATTATTTGCACCTGTGTCTCGTTTTCCCTGATTGTATTTAAACCCTTTGTTTCCCTCAGTTCTGTGCTCTGTGTTTGTATGTTAGCACCCTGCCCTAGTGTTCTGTGTGCTCTTGTCGATTCCGGGTGACGTTCTTGTGGTATTCTGTTTTTTGTTTGTTTATTTTTGGTGAGTTTCTTTTGAGTTCTTTTTGTGTTTTACCTACCACCTTTTGGATTTGCCATTTTTTGTATTTTAGGATTTTTTCTTTATTAAATACACAGTCTTAAGTACTGCTGTGTCTGCCTCATCTTCTGGGTTCTGCTGTCTATTTGTGGCTCAGTTGGTTAAGTGACTGTTTCTCACTCCGGAGACCCAGGTTCGAAAACCGGGTCCTGACAAGGCCAGGGTGTGACATGGGTTTATGTTATTGTGTTGTCGTATTGGGGTTTTTGTAGGCATTGGGATTGTGGTTGATTAGGGGTGTGTTTAGTTTAGGTTTGGCTGCCTGAAGCGGTTCTCAATCAGAGTCAGGTGATTCTTGTTGTCTCTGATGGGGAACCGTATTTAGGTAGCCTGGGTTTCACTGTGTATTTCGTGGGTGATTGTTCCTGTCTCTGTGTAGTTTCACCAGATAGGCTGTAATTAGGTTTCACGTTCCGTTTTGTTGTTTTGTATTTTGTATCAGTTATTTCATGTACCGCGATTCATTCATTAAAAACATGAGTAACCACCACGCTGCATTTCGGTCCGACTTTCTTGCGACAAACGAAGAACGCCGTTACACAGTCCTTCCTGTTATTCCTGTTATATTTTTGACATTGTAGATAATAGTAAAGCCATCAAAACTATGAAATAACACATATAATAATATAATGTCTACATACCCTACATTACTCATCTCATATGTATATACTGTACTCGATACCATCTACTGCATCTTGCCTATGCGGTTCTGTACCATCACTCATTCATATTTTTACGTACATATTCTTTATCCCTTTACACTTGTGTGTATAATGTAGTAGTTTTGGAAATGTTAGGTTAGATTACTCGTTGGTTATTACTGCATTGTCGGAATTAGAAGCACAAGCATTTCGCTACACTCACATTAACATCTGCTAACCATGTGTATGTGACAAATACATTTGATTTGATGGAATCAGGTAGTAACCAAAATATGACAAATCTAAATATATTTGAGATTCTTCAAATAGCCACCCTTTGCCTTGATGACAGGTTTGCAAACTCTTGACATTCTTGCAACCAGCTCACCTGGAATGCATTTCCAACAGTCTTGAAGGAGTTCCCACATAAGCTGAGCACTTGTTGGCTGCCTTTCCTGATAGTCCTACTAAGCCCCAACCTGATGTGTTGGTGTATCGCTGCAGAATGCTGTGGTAGTCATGCTGGTTAAGTGTGCCATGAATTCTAAATAAATCACAGACAGTGTCACTCTCAAAGCACCCCCACACCATAACAACTCGTCCTTGCTTTACGGTGGCAAAAACACATCATCCGTTCACCCACACGCGTCTTACAAAGACACGGTGGTTTAGAACCAAAAATCTCAAATTTGGACAGATTTCCACTGGTCTAATGTCCATTGTTCGTGTTTCTTGGCCCAAGCACGTCTCTTCTTAGTAGTGGTTTCTTTGCAGAAATTCAACCAAGAAGGCCTGATTCACGCAGTCTCTGAACAATTTCTGAGGTTGGTACCACTAATGAACTTCTCTCCAGCAGAGTTAACTCTGGGTCTTCCTTTCCTGTGGCGGTCCTCATGAGAGCCAGTTTCATCATAGCGCTTGATTGTTTTTGCGACTTGAAGAAACTTTCAACTTTCAAAGTTCTTGAATTTGAGCTGTTCTTGCCATAATAGACTTGGCCTATTACCAAATAGGGCTATCTTCTGTATACCACCCCTAACTTGTCACAACACAACTGATTGGCTCAAACACAATAAGAAGGGAAGAAATTCCACTATTTAACTTTTATTAACAAGGCACACCTGTTAATTAAAATGCATTTTGACTGGCACTGTATAACATACATAAGGTACACACACATACTGAGTACATCTATTGTGTGTGTGGTAAACTACTGACTGAGATATACTGTACAATGATTTGTGTTTTTCATCACTTGATGTATTTCGGAAATAAATAGCCTTGACTAGCACTTAGTGGAGCAGTCAATGGAGTGGCAGGATAATTAACTAGTCATTTCTGCACTCAACACACGAGTCAATGATGTCCAGACATATCTGCTGCCGATGGATAAGCAGTGTCCAAGATCTGAAAGGATTTATTCTGTAGTTTTATAAATTGGTGATATCCTTTAGCTGGTTGAGAATATTCACACAAAAAATAGCACACTGTATCTAATGCAAAAAATGAGAAGTAGGGAGATTTCTATGGAGATGTGCAAAACATATGGCATATTTTAGAGTACTATGGAAGCCAACAAAGCATTACTCTTCTCAAGGCAATCACTCAGACTCATCATCAACAACCTGCCCTTACAAAACTCATTATTATAATAATTTGGAAATAAATGTGCTACTTTGGAATATAGCTCTACTTTCACTTTAGCGCTTACAGGAGGGATGCTATGACAAAGCGATGTCAGACAAAGTGTGATTGAATTGCATTGCAGATGTAATTATTTTTCAGCCATGCAGTTTTTAAATCGTCTCTTTTAGAGAATAATGCATTAAGGGGATTTGCCAGCTAGAAATAGTACAGACTTCTACCTACCCCATTTCAAGTTTGCAGATGACACTACAGTGGTAGACTTGATTACCAACAACGACGAGACGGCCTACAGGGAGGAGGTGAGGACCCTCGGAGTGTGGTGTCAGGAAAATAACCTCACACTCAATGTCAACAAAACAAAGGAGATGATCGTGGACTTAAGGAAACAGCATTGGAGCAGCCCCCTGTCCACATCGACAGTAGTGGAGAAGGTGGAAAGTTCCTCGGTGTACACATCATGGACAAACTGAAATGGTCCACCCACACTGTAACGACGTTCTTTTGTTGTTGAAGGAGAGTCGGACCGAAATGCAGCGTGTATGTTACTCATGTTTATTAGAGAAGACAAAACGAACGGACTAACACGAATAACTTGAATAAATACAAAAAAACAACAAACAGAACGAAACCTAATACAGCCTGACTGGTGCTACCTACACAGAGACAGGAACAATCACCCACGAAATACAAAGCGAAAAACAGGCTACCTAAATACGGTTCCCAATCAGCGACAACGAGAAGCACCTGACTCTGATTGAGAACTGCCTCAGGCAGCCAACCTAATTAACACACACACACACACACACACCTAATCAACTACCAACCCAAACACTACAAACCCCAATACGGAAATACAATACATAATAACCCCATGTCACACCCTGTTCTGACTAACTAATAAACTAAAACACACAATACTAAGACCAAGGCGTGACAGAACCCCCCCCCCCCCTAAGGTGCGGACTCCCGAACGCACCTCAAAACCATAGGGAGGGTCCGGGTGGGCGTCTGTCCATGGTGGCGGTTCCGGCTCCGGACGTGGACCCCACTTCATAAATGTCAATGTTCCTCCCCTTCGCGTCCATGGATAATCCACCCTAACCGCCAACCATGGCCGAATAGTCCTCACCCAGAACCCTACATAACAAAGGAGCAGCTCGTGACTGAGGGGCAGCTCGGGACTGAGGCAGCTCGGGACTGAGGGACAGCTCGGGACTGAGGAGCAGCCCAGCACTGAGAGGCAGCCCAGTACTGAGAAAAAGCCCAGTACTGAGATGAAGTCCAGCCAGGAAGTTCAATCCGGCAGATCCTGGCTGACTGGCGGATCCTGGCCGACTGGCGGATCCTGGCCGACTGGCGGATCATGGCTGACTGGCGGATCATGGCTGACAGGCAGATCTGGCAGATCCTGGCTGACTGGAGGATCCTGGCTGACTAGCAGATCTGGAAGAGTCTGGCTGACTGGCAGATCTGGAAGGGTCTGGCTGACTGGCGGATCCTGGTTGACTGGCAGATCTGGAAGAGTCTGGCTGACTGGCAGATCTGGAAGAGTCTGGTTGACTGGCAGATCTGGAAGAGTCTGGCTGACTGGCAGATCTGGAAGCGTCTGGCTGACTGGCAGATCTGGAAGAGTCTGGCTGACTGGCAGATCTGGAAGGGTCTGGTTGACTGGCAGATCTGGAAGAGTCTGGTTGACTGGCAGATCTGGAAGAGTCTGGTTGACTAGCAGATCTGGAAGAGTCTGGTTGACTAGCAGATCTGGAAGATTCTGGTTGACTGGCAGATCTGGAAGAGTCTGGAAGAGTCTGGCTGACTGGCAGATCTGGAAGAGTCTGGCTGACTGGTAGATCTGGAAGTGTCTGGTTGACTGGCAGATCTGGAAGAGTCTGGTTGACTGGCAGATCTGGAAGAGTCTGGTTGACTGGAAGATCTGGAAGAGTCTGGTTGACTGGCAGATCTGGAAGAGTCTGGTTGACTGGCAGATCTGGCAGATCTGGAAGAATCTGGTTGACTGGCAGATCTGGAAGAGTCTGGAAGAGTCTGGCTGACTGGCAGATCTGGAAGAGTCTGGTCGACTGGCAGATCTGGAAGAGTCTGGCTGACTGGAAGAGTCTGGCTGACTGGCAGATCTGAAAGGGTCTGGCTGACTGGCAGATCTGGAAGAGTCTGGCTGACTGGCAGATCTGGAAGAGTCTGGCCGACTGGCGAATCTGGAAGAGTCTGGCCGACTGGAAGATCCTGGCTGACTGGCAGATCTGGAAGAGTCTGGCTGACTGGCAGATCTGGAAGAGTCTGGCTGACTGGAAGAGTCTGGCTGACTGGAAGAGTCTGGCTGACTGGCAGATCTGGAAGAGTCTGGCTGACTGGCAGATCTGGAAGAGTCTGGCTGACTGGCAGATCTGGAAGAGTCTGGCTGACTGGCAGATCTGGAAGAGTCTGGCTGACTGGCAGATCTGGAAGAGTCTGGCTGACTGGCAGATCTGGAAGAGTCTGGCTGACTGGCAGATCTGGAAGAGTCAGGTCGACTGGCAGATCTGGAAGAGTCTGGCTGACTGGCAGATCTGGAAGAGTCTGGTCGACTGGCAGATCTGGAAGAGTCTGGCTGACTGGAAGAGTCTGGCTGACTGGAAGATCTGGAAGAGTCTGGTTGACTGGCAGATCTGGAAGAGTCTGGTTGACTGGCAGATCTGGAAGAGTCTGGCTGACTGGCAGATCTGGCTGCTTCATGCTGACTGACGGCTCTGGCTGCTCCATGCTGACTGGCGGCTCTGGCTGCTCCATACTGACTGACAGCTCTGGCGGCTTCATGGAGACTGGCAGCTCTATGCAGACTGGCAACTCCATGCAGACTGGCAGCTCTGGCTGCTCCATGCAGACTAGCTGCTCCATGCAGACTAGCAGCTCAGGCTGCTCTATGCAAACTGACAGCTCTGGCTGCTCTATACAAACTGACAGCTCTGGCTGCTCAATGTAGACTGGCAGCTCAGGCTGCTCTATACAAACAGGAGGCTCCGGCAGCGCTGTAGAGGAGGAAGGCTCTAAAACCGCTGAACAGACGGGAGACTCCGACAGCGCAGGAGAGGGAGAAAGCGCTGGCTGCGCTGAACAGGCGAGGTGCACTGTAGGCCTGATGAGTGGTGCTGGCACTGGTGGTATTGGGCCGAGGACACGCACAGGAAGCCTAGTGCGGGGAGCTGCTACTGGAGGGCTGGGGTGTGGAGGTGGTTCTAGATAAAGGACAGGCACAGGAAGCCTGGTGTGAGGAGCTACTACCGGAGGACTGGTGTGTGAAGGTGGCACAGGATGGACTGGACCGTGAAGGTGTACTGGAGAGCCTGAATGCAGGACTGGCACAGGACGTGCAAGGCTAGGCAGGTACTCAGGAGGCTTAGTGCATGAGGCTGGCACACTTTCCACCAGCCGACTAACACGCACCTCAGGACTAGTATGGAGTGCTGACCCAGGTGCCATCAAATCCCCGACACGCTCCGTCGGCCGAATATTATATCTAAAGCACCAAACTAGCAACTCCCTCAAACTCTCCTCCAATTTTCCCATTAACTCCTTCACAGTCTCTGCTTCGCTCACCTCCAACACTGGTTCTGACCTCCTCCTTGGCTCTTCACAATAAACAGGGAGAGTTGACTCAGGTCTGTCTCCTGACTCAGCCACTCCCCCTGATAGCCCCCCCCCCCAAAAAAATTTTGGGGCTGCTTTTCGGGCTTCCATCCACATCGCCGTGCTGCCTCCTCATATTTGCGCCTCTCCGCTTTAGCCGCTTCTAATTCCTCCTTGGGGAGGCGATATTCACCAGGCTGAGCACAGGGTCCTTCTCCGTCCAGTTCCTCCTCCCATGTCCAATTCTCCAAATGGTGTAGCCTCTCCCACTGAAGCTGCTTCTGTTGTTTCTCGTGTAGCTCCTGTTTGCGCTGCTCCTGCCTGTAGACACGCTGCTCCTGTTTACTCTTCACCTGCTGCGCTTTAGGGCGGCTACACTCTTCTGGTTTAGCCCAGGGTCCTCTTCCGTCCAGGATTTCCTCCCATGTCCAGAAATCCTTAAAACGAGGCTCCTCTTTGCGCGGCTCCTCTTTGCGCTGCACCTGCCTGTTGACACGCTGCTCGGTCCGTGTTTGGTGGGTGATTCTGTAACGGCGTTCTTTTGTTGTTGAAGGAGAGTCGGACCGAAATGCAGCGTGTATCTTACTCATGTTTATAAGAGAAGACAAAACGAACGGACTAACACGAATAACTTGAATAAATACAAAAAAACAACAAACAGAACGAAACCTAATGCAGCCTGACTGGTGCTACCTACACAGAGACAGGAACAATCACCCACGAAATACAAAGCGAAAAACAGGCTACCTAAATACGGTTCCCAATCAGCGACAACGAGAAGCACCTGACTCTGATTGAGAACCGCCTCAGGCAGCCAACCTAATTAACACACACACACACACACCCCTAATCAACTACCAACCCAAACACTACAAACCCCAATACGGAAATACAATACATAATAACCCCATGTCACACCCTGGTCTGACTAACTAATAAACTAAAACACACAATACTAAGACCAAGGCGTGACACACACAGACAGTGTGGGGAAGAAGGCGCAGCAGCGCCTCTTCAACCTCAGGAGGCTGAAGAAATTTGGCTTGTCACCAAAAACACTCACAAACTTTTACAGATGCACAATCGAGAGCATCCTGTTGGGCTGTATCACCGGCTGGTACAGCAACTGCTCCACCCACAACAGTACGACTATCCAGATGGTAGTGAGGTCTGCACAACGCATCACTGGAGGAAACCTACCTGCCCTACAGGACACCTACACCACCCGATGTCACAGGGAGGCCAAAAAGATCATCAAGGACAACAACCACCCAAGCCACTGCCTGTTCACCTCACTATCATCCAAATGGCGAGGTCAGTACAGGTGCATTAAAAGCGGGGACCGAGAGGCTGAAAAACAGCTTCTATCTCAAGACCATCAGACTGTTAAACAGCCATCACTAACATTGAGTGGCTGCTGCCAATATACTGACTCATCTCTAGACACTTTAATAATGAAAAAATTGATGTAATAAATATATCACTAGCCACTTTAAACAATGCCACTTTGTACACTGCTCAAAAAAATAAAGGGAACACTTAAACAACACAATGTAACTCCAAGTCAGTCACACATCTGTGAAATCAAACTGTCCACTTAGGAAGCAACACTGATTGACAAATTTCACATGCTGTTGTGCAAATGGAATAGACAAGAGGTGGAAATTATAGGTAATTAGCAAGACACCCCCAATAAAGGAGTAGTTCTGCAGGTGATAACCACAGACCACTTCTCAGTTCCTATGCTTCCTGGCTGATGTTTTGGTCACTTTTGAATGCTGGCGGTGCTTTCACTCTAGTGGTAACATGAGACGGAGTCTACAACCCACACAAGTGGCTCAGGTAGTGCCGCTCATCCAGGATGGCACATCAATGCGAGCTGTTGCAAGAAGGTTTGGTGTGTCTGTCAGCGTAGTGTCCAGAGCATGGAGGAGCTACCAGGAGACAGGCCAGTACATCAGGAGACGTGGAGGAGGCCGTAGGAGGGCAACAACCCAGCAGCAGGCCTCCACCTGCCAGAGCCCTGCAAAATTATCTCCAGCAGGCCACAAATGTGCTTGTGTCTGCTCAAACGGTCAGAAACAGACTCCATGAGGGTGGTATGAGGGCCCGACGTCCACAGGTGGGGGTTGTGCTTATACAGCCCAACACCGTGCAGGACGTTTGGCATTTGCCAGAGAACACCAATATTGGCAAATTCGCCACTGGCGCCCTGTGCTCTTCACAGATGAAAGCAGGTTCACACTGAGCACATGTGACAGACGTGACAGTCTGGAGACGCCGTGGAGAACGTTCTGCTGCCAGCAAAACATCCTCCAGCATGACCGGTTTGGTGGTGGGTCAGTCATGGTGTGAGGTGGAATTTCTTTGGGGGACCACACAGCCCTCCATGTGCTCGCCAGAGGTAGCCTGATTGCCAGTTGGTACCGAGATGAGATCCTCAGACCCCTTGTGAGACCATATGCTGGCGCGGTTGGCCCTGGGTTCCTCCTAATGCAAGACAATGCTAGACCTCATGTGGCTGGAGTGTGTCAGCAGTTCCTGCAAGAGGAAGGCATTGATGCTATGGACTGGCCCGCCCGTTCCCCAGACCTGAATCCAATTGAGCACATCTGGGACATCATGTCTCGCTCCATCCACCAACGCCACGTTGCACCACAGACTGTCCAGGAGTTGGCGGATGCTTTAGTCCAGGTCTGGGAGGAGATCCCTCAGGAGACCATCCGCTACCTCATCAGGAGCATACCCAGGTGTTGTAGGGAGGTCATACAGGCACGTGGATGCCACACACACTACTGAGCCTCATTTTGACTTGTTTTAAGGATATTACATCAGCCTGTTGTGTGGTTTTCCACTTTATTGTTGAGTGTGACTCCAAATCCAGACCTCCATGGGTTGATACATTTGATTTCCATTGATAATGTGTGATTTTGTTGTCAGCACATTCAACTATGTAAAGAAAAAAGTATTTAATAAGAATATTTCATTCATTCAGATTACTGCATGGTCGTAACTAGAAGCACAAGCATTTCGCTACACTCGCATTAACATCTGCTAACCATGTGTATGTGACAAATAAAATTGGATTTGATTTGATTTCACATGGTCCTAAAGCGATGTCAGCCCAAGTGTGATTGATTGAGCATTGCAGATGTAATTATTTTTTTAAGTCATCTCTTTTAGAGAATAATGAATTAAGGTGATTTGCCAGCTCGGAATGGTACAGACTTCTGCCTACCACATTTCACATGGCCCCAAGGTAGACATTGTGCAATTGAAATGCGACAGGAGCTGGAAAATAAACATCCAACGTTTTCTTTTTTAATGGGGTTCCTTTTTTCATGAACTTCCCACAACAGGTGCATACATCTCTCAAAACGGTTGAATTGGGATTGGGGCTAGACTAGTTCTGTTATTTAAAAAAAACAAGACAGTCAGCAATCACAGCAGTCCCAAAATAAGTATTTTAGTCTAAGCAGCCTAAACCATCTCCAGTCGCACTTCTGAATTAAAGGTTCTCAACTGATTGTGATTGTCAGTCACAGGAGTGCCAATCTGAAAGTTGGATTCATCTCAACACAACAAATGCTGAACAACATTGACATACTGTAATGTGATAAGCTATTTTCACTTTGAAGAGGGGGAAATAATGATGGTTCCAGGCCAACCATTGGATAAACAAAAGGCAAACAAATCCAATTATGTGGGCCTTTTATGAAAGATGAAAGGCACTCAATGAAAAGATTTGTAAATTACTCACACAACAGCCTCTCACACAACAAACCCTAATTAAGGCAGACAGTTGGGATATGACCCATTTATCTTAAACATCTGCAACCGCTCGGAATCGCTCCTATTCAACTGTCGTTTGAAAGCCCAAATTGTGACAGACAAGAAGATAGAATAAGCGAGACTGTTAGATTACTGAGTGCTTGGCTTTGTGGAAGAAGGAACTGTTGGTAGCTACAGTGTGGGTGGACACGAGTGCTGGATTCCTGTCCGCCAGCCCGCCTGTCCGGGTCATGCTCATGAAGATTCTTTGTTTGAAATACCCCCCCTCGCAAACACATGTCAGCTGCCCATTAAATGAAGATTGTAATTAGTAGGCGTATGGAATGACAGACTGCCCATAATCACAAACATTCCCTGGCAAGGCCCTCTGGGGAAACGGCAGGACAGGCAATCCAGTAAAAGAAAGAGGGTTTGGGAAACGGGCCCAGACCGAACTAAACTCATCTTTGAAATGGTGCCCTCATAGTCTGTATCGATATTTCGCGCAGACATTTGCATAATTTGGTTGAACTTCGCATTCCCACCTCTTAATATGAAATGTGTTATGATTGTGTCGGCTGCAGTCTGGGATGGTAATGATGCACACTGAAGCATTACTCAAACACTGTCAGTATTACTAATAGCATAAGAGACTAGAGATGTAGGACGATAATTTGATCACCCTGTTGCAGGGTAACTTTTCTGCAGGGCATTTTTTACTTGTGGTGTATTTTGAGGTTTAAAAAGACTTTTGAACTTCCACTTTGACAACTCAGACTTGATTTTACCTGAAGAAAAGTATATCAACCCTATCAAAAATGCCACCAAAAATGCCACCTTTCCATGTCATAGACTGACCAGGAAATCCAGGTGAAAGCAATGCTCACTTATTGATGTCACCTGTTAAATCCACTTCAAATCAGTGTAGATGAAGGGGAGGAGAGGCTTGAAACATTTTTTTTAAGCCTTGAGACAATTGAGACGGATTGTGTATGTGTGCCATTCAGAGGGTGACTGGGCAAGACAAAAAATGTAAGTGCCTTTGAATGGGGAATGTTAGTAGGTGCCAGGCGCACAGATTTGTATCAATAATTGCAACGTTGCTGGGTTTTTCACGCTCAACAGTTTCCCGTGTGGATCAAAAATGGTCTATCACCCAACGGACATCCAACCAACTTCACACAAATGTGGGAAGCATTGGAGTCAACACGGGCCAGCATCCCTGTTGAACACTTTCGACACCTTGTAGAGTCCATGTCCCGAAGGGAGGAAGGTGTTCTTATTTTGTATAATCCATAAAACAATTTACTGTGGCTGGAGGAATTTTCTTCTGCTGTAGCAAACTGTCTCAAGTTAAGATCCTACATCTGTAGACATTAGTTTAGAGCTGTAGTTTAGAGCTAAAGTGGGGCCAACAAGTATTTAGTCAGCCACCAATTGTGCAAGTTCTCCCACTTAAGAAGATGAGAGGCCTGTAATTTTCATCATAGGTACACTTCAACTATGACAGACAAAATGAGAGAAAAAAAATCCAGAAAATCATTGTAGGATTTTTAATGAATTTATTTGCAAATTATGGTGGAAAATAAGTATTTGGTCAAAAACAAAATGTTTATCTCAATACGTTGTTATATACCCTTTGTTGGCAATGACAGAGGTCAAACGTTTTCTGTAAGTCTTCACAAGGTTTTCACACACTTGCTGGTATTTTGGCCCATTCCTCCATGCAGATCTCCTCTAGAGTAGTGATGTTTTGGGGCTGTTGCTGGGCAACACAGACTTTCAACTCCCTCCAAAGATTTTCTATGGGTTGAGATCTGGAGACTGGCTAGGCCACTCCATGACCTTGAAATGCTTCTTACGAAGCCGCTCCTTACGAAGCCGCTCCTTCATTGCCCGGGCGGTGTGTTTGGGATCATTGTCATACTGAAAGACCCAGCCACGTTTCATCTTCAATGCCCTTGCTGATGGAAGGCTTTGTTATTTTGGTCCCAGCTCTCTGCAGGTCATTCACTAGCTCCCCCCCATGTGGTTTTGGAATTTTTGCTCACCGTTCTTGTGATCATTTTGACCCCACAGGGTGAGATCTTGCTTGGAGCCCCAGATTGAGGGAGATTATCAGTGGTCTTGTATCTCTTCCATTTCCTAATAATTGCTCCCACAGTTGATTTCTTCAAACCAAGCTGCTTACCTATTGCAGATTCAGTCTTCCCAGCCTGGTGCAGGTCTACAATTTTGTTTCTGGTGTCCTTTGACAGCTCTTTGGTCTTGGCCATAGTGGAGTTTGGAGTGTGACTGTTTGAGGTTGTGGACAGGTGTCTTTTATACTGATAACAAGTTCAAACAGGTGCCATTAATACAGGTAATGAGTGGAGGACAGAGGAGCCTCTTAAAGGTCTGTGAGAGCCAGAAATCTTGCTTGTTTGTAGGTGACCAAATACTTATTTTCCACCATAATTTGCAAATAAATTCATAAAAAATCCTACAATGATTTTTGATCTTTTTGATCTTTTTAAGTGGGAGAACTTGCACAATTGGTGGCTGACTAAATACTTTTTTGCCCCACTGTACATGAGATTCTGAGGGGTATTAACCCTTCTTTTGTCAGTGAACTTCACATTACCTAGTGCCACCTTATTTTCCTTTCTCTATGTACTGAGGATGTGTTAGGAGTATTCACAGAGACCGAGCAGACTGTATTGACTGTTGCTCCCTCTCTGGGGGATAGTGTTTGCTCTCAGCCCTCAGCTAATGCCTTCTCGCTCACCCCCCCTCTCTCTTGCTATGATTACTGCCATGTGAGAGTGAGAGAAACATCTCCTTGGTGGAGACCCCTAGCACTCTAGTGCCGTTTGTTCACACATGCCTCATTGTTGGCAGCGTAAGGCATCTGCCATGTCAATAATTCAAGCCATGTTAGTGCTAGCATGATGCCCCATCCAGATCATTTGCATGTGGTTGAGTGATGGCTCAAAATTGCAATAAGCATGATCTCTCTTTCTGCCTGTAATGCCTCATCGCCTTACAAATGTTGCCAGCCAGACTATGGAATAGTCTTAACTTTGTAAAATGTAATACACTTTTTTTTAAGACCCCATGAGTTTAAAAATCACAGTATCAGCTTTTTTTCTGTTTCTTAGATAATGTCAGCATATTAGGGGGCAATTGTTGCAAAAAAAAATAAAAAAGGAGTCCATGTTAAGAAGGTAACATAATTAAAATAATCTTTCAGTTTAACCCTTCTGTGGTGTTCATGTTTTTGTTATTCACCCTGTTTGGGTTTTTAAAGCCATAACAATTTACGTAAAAATACTTTGTTGTATGCAAAAATCAATTATAATCAAGACATGGGTGGAATAAATAATGTTTATCTTGAACAAATATAAATGTAACAAGGTTCACTATTGATGTTCATTGCTTTGAACTGAACAAATTGGAAGGACACATTTTACATGTAGTATTTTATGTAAATGATAAATGAACACAAATGGCCTGTCTACACACCACATGAAGAATAGAGTTTTACTGTGTGTGTTGCAAATGCATTTCTTGCACTTGATACATGTGTACTGTGTCTTCCTGTCCTTCTTGTGTCCACATACATCACAGCGCTTCTTCTGATTGCTACCGGCTGCAATCTAGACTGATGAAAACACTTAGTTCAGGAATTAACATCTGACACACACACACACACACACACTACCGTTCAAAAGTTTGGGGTCACTTATAAATGTCTTTGTTTTTGAAAGAAAAGCAAATTTTTTTGTCCATTAAAATAACATAAAATTGATCAGAATTACAGTGTAGACATTGTTAATGTTGTAAGTTACTATTGTAGCTGGAAGCAAGAGATTTTTTAATGGAATATCTACATAGGCGTACAGACTCATTATCAGCAACCATCACTCCTGTGTTTCAATGGCACGTTGTGTTAGCTAATCCAAGTTTATAATTTTAAAAAGGTGAATTGATCATTAGAAAACTCTTTTTGCAAAAACTGTTGTGCTGATTAAAGAAGCAATTAAACTGGCTTTCTTTAGACTAGTTGCATATCTGGAGAAAACTGGCTCTAACAATAGAAAGAGTGGGAGGCCCCGCTGCACAACTGAGCAAGAGGACAAGTATATATGAGTGTCTAGTTTGAGAAACAAACGCCTCACAAATCCTCAACTGTCAGCTTCCTTAAATTGTGCCCGCAAAACACCTGTCTCAACATCAGTGAAGAGGTGACTCCGGGATGCTGGTCTTCTAGGCAGAGTTGCAAAGAAAAAGCTATATCTCAGACTGGCCAATAAAAAGAAAAGATGGGCAAAAGAACATACACTGGACAGAGGAACTCTGCTTGGACGGCCAGCATCCCGGAGTCGCCTCTTCACTGTTGACGTTGAGACTGGTGTTTTGTGGGTACTATTTAATGAAGCTGCCAGTTGAGGATTTCTGAGGCGTTTGTTTCTCAAACTAGACACTCTAATGTACTTGTCCTCTTTCTCAGTTGTGCACCAGGGCCTCCCACTCTTTCTATTCTGGTTAGAGCCAGTTTGCTCTGTTCTGTGAAGTTTCTTGACAATTTCTCACATTGAGTAGAACAAGAATAGACACATTTTGCTGTTGTACCCACAAATGCTGAGATTCAGTTTCTTGACAATTTCTCACATTGAAATAGTTTTCCAGTCATTTCTCAGAACAAGAATAGACTGATGTAGATATTCCATAAAAAATCTGTTTCAGAATAGTTTTGTTTCTGGCCATTTTTTTTGGAGGCTGTAATTGAACCCATGCAAATGCTGATGCTCCAGATACTATTTTCAACTAGTCTAAAAGAAGGAAATGAGCAGTTTTAATTGTCTCCTTATATGGCTTTAAATCAGCACAACTGTTTTCAGCTTTACCAGGTGTCCGCCCGGTGTCCTGCGCCGAAAACATAACCATGGGATACAAAAAAGGTTTTTCTAATGATCAGTTAGCCTTTTAAAATGATAATCTTGGATTAGCTAACAGAACGTGCCTTTGGAACACCGGAGTGATGGTTGCTGATGTAGATATTCCATAAAAAATTTTGAAAATCTGCCATTTCCATTTTCACGTTAACGCAATAGTAATTCCCTCATTGGATCCGGGATAAAGATTAACAATGTCTCCACTGTATTTCTGATCAATTTTATGTTATTTTCCTACTGATCCTCGACTTCAGCGATGTCATCTACAAAATAGCTTCCAATACTCTACTCAGCAAACTGGATCCAGTTTATCACAGTGCCATCCGTTTTGTTACTAAAGCATCTTATACCACCCACCACTGCGACCTGTATGCTCTAGTCGGCTGGCCCCAGCTACATGTTCGTCGCCAGACCCACTGGCTCCAGGTCATCTACAAGTCTATGCTAGGTAAAGCTCCGCCTTATCTCAGTTCACTGATCATGATGGCAACACCCACCTGTAGCACTCGCTCCAGCAGGTGTATCTCACTGATCAACCCTAAAGCCAAAACCTCATTTGGCCGCCTTTCCTTTCAGTACTCTGCTGCCTGCGACTGGAATGAATTGCAAAAATCTCTGAAGTTGGAAACTTATATCTCCCTCACTAACTTTAAGCATCAGCTGTCTGAGCAGCTAACCAATCACTGCAGCTGTACATAGTCCATCAGTATATAACCCACCCAATTTACCTACCTCAGCCCCATACTGTTTTTATTTTATTTACTTTTCTGCTCTTTTGCACACCAGTATCTCTACCTGCACATGTTCATCTGATCATTTATCACTCCAGTGTTAATCTGCTAAATTGTAATTATTCACTCCTATGACCTATTTATTGCCTACCTCCTCATGTCTTTTGCACACAATGTATATAGATAATTTTTTTCTACTATGTTATTGACTTGTTTATTGTTTACTCCATGTGTAACTCTGTGTTGTTGCCTGTTCACACTGCTATGCTTTATCTTGGCCAGGTCGCAGTTGCAAATGAGAACTTGTCCTCAACTAGCCTACCTGGTTAAATAAAGGTGAAAAAATAAAATAAATGTATGTGTATATATATATTTTAATGGACAAAATGAGGTGGAGTTTCCTTAAAAAACAAGGACATTTCTAAGTGACCCCAAACCTTTGAAGGGTAGTGTGTACACACACACACACACACACCAGGCCTAGGTAGGAGGGGGCACCAGCATCCTCCTCCTGAATCCTCCTCACAATGGCTGCAGAAACTGGGGTCCTTGGGATATGTTGCCTCCTCTGGATTTTTAGGTCTTACCAATGCCTTGCCCAGCTCCTCTGGAGCTTCCCTCTGTTCCAATCTGGGTTCAACACCATCCAGATGACAAATGCGTTGTACCCTGAGATGCCCGAGATGTTGAAGAATATCACAAGTGGCCAGGGTAGGGTTCTTCTTTTGCAGCTGTAGACAGTCACCAGCTTGTCTAAATTGTCCACCCCTCCCTTTGAGGCATTTTAATCCATTATGATTTCCGGTTGAGATATTCTTGGCCACAGATTCTGCCATCCCTATGCAGCGTACTCATGAGTACCACATTTTTGCCTTTCTTTGGCACGTAAGACACTAGGGACGTGTCAGCCGTGAACAAACTTATAGGAATTGATAGGCCTGTTCAGTGTATTCAACAGCTGAGGTGGGAGCTCTGACTTATTTTTTTCATACTGTTCCTACCATCGTCAGCTTCCTCTTGAGGAGCTCTTGTCCCAGCTTGTGCGAAGTTAACCTCTCTGGGGTAGGCGTGACGCTTGCGTCCCACATGGCCAATAGCCAGGGAAAATGCAGAGTGCCAAATTCAAATAAATTTCTATAAAAATCAAACTTTCAATAAATGACACATGCAAGATAGCAAATTAAAAACTACACTCGTTGTGAATCCAGCCAACATGTCAGATTTCTAAAAGGCTTTTTGGCGAAAGCATAAGATGGTATTATCTGATGATAGCACAACAGTAAACAATGAGAATAGCATATTTCAACTCTGCAGGCACGACACAAAACACATAAATAAAATATAAATCATGCCTTGCCTTTGACAAGCTTCTTTTGTTGGCACTCCTATATGACCCATAAACATCACCAACGGTCCTTTTGTTCGATTAATTCCGTTGCAGGAATGGAGGTGGTCTTTATTCCAGTGAGATTGCAAAGGCGAACACCACCATGTTTAGTTTTGCCCAACACTTCTGATTGGCTCAAACGCATTAAGGAAAGAAATTCCACAAATTAAGACACACCTGTTAATTGAAATTCATTCCAGGTGATTACCTCATGAAGCTGGTTGAGAGGATGCCAAGTGTGCAAAGCTGTCATCAAGGCAAAGGGTGGCTATTTGAAGAATCTGAAATATATTTTGATTTGTTTTACACTTTTTTGGTTACTACATGATTCCATGTGCGTTATTTCACAGGTTTGATGTCGTCACTATTATTATACAATGTAGAAAATAGTCAATATAAAGAAAAACCCTAAAATTAAAAACCCTAGAATGAATAAAACGTTTGACCGGTAGCGTATGTGTTACGTCCTGACCTTAGTTCCTTTTTTATGTCTCTGTTTTAGTGTGTTCAGGGCGTGAAAAGGGGGGTGGCATTCTGTTTTTGTTCTAGGTTTTGTATTTCTGTTTGGCCTGGTATGGTTCCCAATCAGAGGCAGCTGTCAATCGTTGTCTAATACTTAGGTAGCCTGTTTTCCCACTATGTTTTGGTAGTAGTTGTTTTCTGTTGTGTGTCTGCACCAGCCAGAACTGTTTCGGTCGTTCGCTTTCTTATTTTTTGTGATTCCAGTGTTCATTAAATAAATATGGACACATACCACGCTGCACCTTGGTCCTCTCCTTCCAACAGCCGTTACAGTATGGTTGGAACAGAATCACTGTTATAGTCATAGGCCAGTATGGAAAATTAAGTAAAGCCATATGTCAAAATCCCTATCTTCATCCATGGCTAATTTAGGAAAGGGACAATTTTAGCTATCTAGCCAGCCACCGGAGGACAATAACACAATGAGAAGCAACAATTCAAGTTTTTTTCTATAAATGAGGTTCTGCTTTTGATATGATGTGCTGTGCTTGGTATGAAGCCAAATCCAAACAGGCTTCCTATGACCGTTTTTTGGTGTGCCAGGATCATTCACAGTTTAGCTCAATGCTGACTGGCTATTATTTGTACATATTTTTTGTCATCAAGGCAGGCCAAATGCTTGCTTACTTCCCTTGCATACAATGCTAAAGGCAGCAACAATGTCATACTCTTTTTGACCAGACAGCATCAGATAGATGGGCTACAAATAATCTCAGCAAAAATGAAACGTCCTCTCATTGTCAACGGTGTTTATTTTCAGCAAACTTAACGTGTGTAAATATTTGTATGAACATAAAGATTCAACAACTGAGACAAACTGAACAAGTTCCACACACATGTGACTAACAGAAATGGAATAATGTGTCCCTGAATAAAGGGGGGGTCAAAATCAAAAGTAACAGTCAGTATCTGGTGTGGCCACCAGCTTCAATAAGTACTGCAGTGCATCTCCTCGTGGACTGCACCAGATTTGGCAGTTCTTACTGTGAGATATTACCACACTCTTGCACCAAGGCACCTGCAAGTCACCATCCAATCCAACAGGTCCCAGATGTGCTCAATGAGATTGAGATCCAGGTTCTTCACTGGCCACGGCAGAACACTGACAATCCTGTCTTGCAAGAAATCACGCACAGAACGAGCAGTATGGCTGGTGGCATCATGCTGGAGGGTCATGTCAGAATGAGCCTACAGGAAGGGTACCACAAAGAAGGAGGATGTCTTCCCTGTAATGCACAGCGTTGAGATTGCCTGCAATGACAACAAGCACAGTCCGATGATGCTGTGACACACCGCCCCAGACCATGACCGACCCTCCACCTCCAAATCAATCCCTCTCCAGAGTACAGGCCTCGGTGTAACGCTCATTCCTTCGATGATAAATGTGAATGCGCCCAGCACCCCTGGTGAGACAAAACCGTGTCATGACGTTGGCCCGGGGATAGGTTTATGACAGTCATAAATACCTCTTCCCCCCCTTTTCCTCTCTCTACCCTACTGATGTGAAATTTGAAAACCCTGTGGTTAACATAGAGATTCTGGGAACATCAGAAGGTGGGGGGAAATTAACTATATTCTGGTAATCCGACCAATTGAACATATGCGGTGGTACTTAATGAATATGATGTCAGTCCGGTTGTCATCTGAGACATTCTCCTCAATGATAGGGTGACATAAACTCTACAGTGGAAAGTCTACACATCAGAGTTATCGGATTCACATGGAATTGTTGTTCAATTTAAATGTTTGAATATAAAATTATTGGTGAAGAGATTAAATGTAATTTTAGCTTCCAGATGAGAGATTTGGGTTTTCATAAGGTTAGGGCTCTGCTCAATCAGTGGCTCGCCCCTGTGAAGGGACATGGGTTATAAAACTTTTCAAACACGCCCTCCTTTCCCTTCCTATATAAAGCCTTGACAACAATATAACCTCCTGTTCCAAGTACGTGAGGTCTGCAGCCTCTGCGTTTAAAGGACTAACATGTCAACTACAGAACTCAGCCAACCTCAGCGTGAGCTTTCGTTGCGAATGGTATGAACTTTGAACTCTTATTCACTACAGAAGTGATACCTCCTAGCCGTTGAGTTAGCAACAGCAGCTGCAAATGTGGGCTAGGAAAGTACAGACCGAGTATCCGGTCTACCACACAAAGACGTTACTACAACGTATTCAATTGACAACCAGAGACATTCTTCAAAGGACAAAGGACTCGGTTTGGCAACACGGCATTCCATCTACCACCAACCTACCGATGCGCAGTTCAGAGTAAATATTTATTGCATTTGCCTTTTCCAAATGGGCGGTAATTTAGAATGCATAAGATACTGTATTTACCATAGCTTCTCCCTTTGTCCCTCAGTCTTCCCGTTCTTTCACTCAAACCCAGCCCTTTTCTTTTGTGTAACCAGCTGTCATATCTGTTCCCTCCGCAAGGGACATTTTCCTTTATGATGTAATTTATAATCAAGGTATGATTCATTCTTTGTATATGCAATTCTGTGTGATTAGTTAGGTATTTTGTATTGCTGATTCAACTTGTTACCCAGGGTGTCATGAAGATAACCAAGAATTTATCACTTTCAGATGAGACTGAATTAAGGTGACGATTAATATTGACTGCTATTGATGAAAAATATTACGAGGTCTTTAAGAGTTTATTCGGAAGAAAACAGCTCTATAAATATTATTTTGTGGTGCCCCGACTCTCTAGTTAATTACATTTACATGATTAGCTCAATCAGGTAATATTAATTACAGAGAAAGGATTTTATAGAATAGCATGTCATATCACTTAATCCGGCATAGCCAAAGACACGACATCCGCGACTCATCAGTGAAGAGCACTTTTTGCCAGTCCTGTCTGGTCCAGCGACGGTGGGTTTGTGCCCATAGGCGACATTGTTGCCGGTGATGTCTGGTGAGGACCTGCCTTACAACAGGCCTACAAGCATTCAGTCCAGCCTCGCTCAGCCTAATGTGGACAGTCTTAGAACTGATGGAGGGATTGTCCGTTCCTGGTGTAACTCGGGCAGTACCCATCCTGTACCTGTCCCGCTGGTGTGATGTTCAGATGTACCCATCCTTTGCAGGTTTTATGTGGTCTGCCACTGCTTGGACGATCAGTTGTCCATCCTGTAGTGCCATCTTAGGCGTCTCACAGTACGAACATTGCAATTTATTGCCCTGGCCACATTTGCAGTCCTCATGTCTCCTTGCAGTATGCCTAAGGCACATTCAAGCAGATGAGCAGAGTCAGTAGAAAGGCCTCTTAGTGTCCTATATTTTCATAACTGTGACCTTAATTTCCTACCGTCTGTAAGCTGTTAGTGTCTTAACGATCGTTCCACAGGTGCATGTTCATTGAACAAGCATGGAAAACAGTGTTTTAACCCTCTACAATGAAGATCTGTGAAGTTTTTTTGGATTTTTATGAATCATCTTTGAAAGGCAGGGTCCTGAGTTTACTAAGGAAGAGGGGATGCTTGTTTCACTCGGTCAGATGCTTCTTCTGGTGAGATACGTACAGCCTTTTACGAATTGTAGGAAAATTATGAAACAGAGACTAAAGATATATATATTTTTTGGCTTACCTATGCATCCACTGTAATGAGAACATTGATAATGATTTAAGTTGATTATTTAGATTGCACATTTTCTGCAAGCATTATCAAGTGGTTTCTCATTGCATTCCTAGTTGAATTCAGCTTATTTTTGTTAAAACACCTAGGGCATGTTTTGTAGTAAAATTACTTCAGGTGTTTGAGCTGCTTGCAGAGCTATAACTCATTGGTTGATGTCTGTATTAAAACTTCTTAGGGCTGTAATCCCGTTAACGGGATCGATATGACAACAGCCAGTGAAAGTGCAGGGCACCAAATTCAAAACAGAAATCCCATAATTAAAATTACTCAAACATACATGTATCTTATACTGTTTTAAAGTTAATCTTGTTGTTAATCCCATCACAGTGTCCGATTTCAAATAGGCTTTACGGCGAAAGCACCACAAACGATAATGTTAGGTCACCACCAACTCACAGAAAAACACGGCCATTTTTCCTTTCAAAGAGAGGAGTCACAAAAAGCACAAAGAGGTATTGCAGAGAGCCACATCATTTTACAGAAAATACTCATTAATGTCTATAAATACAATTGTTAGACATGGAAATATAGATATACCTCTCCTTAATGCAACCGCTGTGTCAGATTTTCAAAGAAAAAGCAAACCATGCAATAATCTGAGACGCCGCTCAGAAAATATAATTATCCGCCATGTTGGAGTCAACAGAAATCAGAAATCACATTTATAAATATTCCCTTACCTTTGCACTCCCAGGAATCCTAGTTCCACAATAAATGCTTAATTTGTTCGATAATGTCCATTATTTATGTCCAAGTAGCTACTTTTGTTAGCCCGTTTAGTACACAAATCCAAACGCTCGTGCAGGTCCATCCGAACGTCGGACGACAACTTCAAAAACGTATATTACAGGTCAAAGAAACTTGTCAAACTAAGTATAGAATCAATCTTTAGGATGTTATTATAAATCTTAAATAAAGTGCCAACTGGAGAACTCCTATGTCTGTAGAGAAGCCATGGAACGCAGGTCGCTATCATGTGAAATGCGGGTGACTAGGACCTGGCTTTCTGCCAGACCACTGACTCAAAGAGCTCCTATCCAGCTCCACAACACAGTAGAAGCCTCATTCAAGTTTCTAAAGATGGTTGACATCTAGTGGCAGCTTTAGGATGTCCAACTTTATCCATATCCTACTATGTATTCAATAGGGGCTGGGCTGACAATCGACCATCCTCAGATTTCCACTTCCTGTTTTGATTTCTTCTCAGGTTTTTGCCTGCCATATGAGTTCTGTTATACACAGACATCATTTCAAACCGTTTTAGAAATGTCAAAGTGTTTTCTATCCAATACTAATAATATGCATATATTAGCACCTGGGACTGAGGAGCAGGCCGTTTACTCTGGGCAACTTTCATCCAAGCTTCTGCCCCTGCAGCCATAAGAAGTTTTAACTTCTTAAGTGTTGAAGGACTGTCTCCCAAAAGCTAACAGAATAACTTAAGTCTACAGCTACTAACAAACCTAACCTGTCCATTCAATATCTGCAGACACAGGAAAATGGACATACCATCAGTTTATGGCACTAATGTTAAGAGTGTTGATGACCATACGACACTTGCTTGAAGGACTACATTCAGAGCTATTACAATGAGCCTAGAGATACATTTGGAGGGAAGGCAGATTAAAATAAGGGTAGAACACGGACAGCAGATGCAGAAGGACAAATGAAGCCTCCCTCAGTCGTAATGGAATTTTCCGCTTACTGCATTGGCAACATCAAGCTTTCATCATCCGCCAGGATATTTTCTGTTGTATAATTTAGTGAGAGTAAGCAAAGTAGATGGGTCAATGTGCATCAAAACTTAATGGGTTCTGTTTTGCAAGTAGCTATTTTTACTCTTGTAAAGCTATGTATACATTGTTGAGTGATGAGGCATATATAATTATTACTATGAATGAAAGGTGTTAAATGTTACAGGTGCTACAGTCTTTAAACAGAATGGTAAAACGTTATACAAACATATTACAGCTTGTCTTAAGACAATTTATTTGTAACTACTGTACATAGCAAATCACCACCAATTTGACCCATTTACCAATATGAACAACTAGCCTCATGAAAAGTTTGTTTTAATAGTTAAGCCTTGTGTTGTCTTAAGGGTCAAAAATGACCAGCCACTATGTTTTTAACAGCAGAGAAAACCCCCTGAAATTATATTTTTTAAACTTGAAATTTGATGAATTTTCCTAGAGTGACCCCAACATTAGAAAAAGTGAAACATCGCCTTTGTTCATATTTCCATGAAAGCTGTACACCATCAGGGTACAAAGATCGCCTTAGAGTCTGTCACGATCGTCGTAATGATGAGACCAAGGAGTAGTGTGAATAGAGCTCCACATATTTGTAATGAACTGAAACTCACCAAAAAGAAAACAACAAACAACCAAACGAAACATGAATCTGCTAGTGTGCACACAGGCACCTAACTGTAGACAAGATCCCACACCAGAAAGTGGGAAAAAGGGCTGCCTAAATATGATACCCAATTAGAGACAACGACAAACAGCTGTCTCTGATTGGGAACCATATCAGGCCAACATAGACATACAAAACCCCTAGACATACAAAACCATTAGACATACAAAAAACCTAGACATACAAAAACCAAGAGTACCCACCCTAGTCACACCCTGACCTAACCAAAATATATAGTAAACAGAGATATCTAAGGTCAGGGCATGACAGGGTCATTTTTGACCCTGCAGTTTAACTCATTTACACACCACAAAAACACGGAGATAATGTGTGCTACGGATTGAACTATTTGGTTGGCACAGTTCGAACAAGCCTGAGCTCCCCCCTGCACTCCTCGCAACAAGGGGGAGAGAGACCTTCTCAAATTTTGATTTCGCCATCACCACCACTCTAGTTTCTTACCTTCCAAACAGAAACAAGAAGCCACAACAAAGACGGCATGGACAACCTGGACAAGGTGATTGGAACTTACAGCTGCAGGAGGATGACTGCCCACTGGCCCCTGGTCATCTTCCATAACATTATTGATGTGTCCCCATACAATGCCTGCATGATGTGGAACAAGATCAACCCTACCTAAATGCTTGATAAGAGGAACAAGAGGAGTGTGTTCCTGGAGCAGCTGGGAAAGGCACTTGTAACCCCACACATTCAAAGAAGGGAGCGCCTCCTCCACACAGCAGACTCTGCAGCACGTGTGAAAGCTGTTGAGGGGGCAGAATATTGTCCTGATCCACCTGTGGCTGCAGCAGATGCCAATTCTGCCCCCAAAGGACTGTAAAACAAATACTATGTGCTGCACATGTGAGAAATACATCTGCAAAGTCCTTGCATACTGTCCTACATGTGCCAATTAGTGTTAAGTGTTAAGTTTTTCACATTTTTGTTTTGTATCTATCTTATTCTTATTGTTGTAGTTTATACATCTTGTGGGTGGGGGCATGGATTACAAAAAAAAAAATGGGAGAAGACGAGTATTTTGTAGTGGATTTCTTCATTCATTTCTTCACCTCCACTCATCACTGTCAAACACTCCCTGAAACACTTCAGCAAGCAGGCCTTTCTAATCGACCTGGCCGGGGTATCCTCGAAGGATATTGATCTCATCCCGTCAGTAGAGTATGCCTGGTTATTTTTTTTAAATGCCTTCCTCACCATCTTAAATAAACATGCCCCATTCAAGAAATTTAGAACCAGGAACATATATAGCCCTTGTTTCTCTCCAGACCTGACTGCCCTTAACCAACACAAAAACATCATCATATATAATTGAGAATTTCAATAAGCATTTTTCTACGGCTGGCCATGCTTTCCACCTGGCTACCCCTACCCCAGTCAAGAGCACTGCACCCCCCACAGCAACTTGCCCAAGCCTTCCCCATTTCTCCTTCTCCCAAATCCAGTCAGCTGATATTCTGAAAGAGCTACAAAATCTGGACCCCTACAAATCAGCCGGGCTAGACAATCTGGACCCTTTCTTTCTAAAATGATCTGCCGAAATTGTTGCCACCTCTATTACTAGCCTGTTCAACCTCTCTTTCGTGTCGTATTAGATTCCCAAACATTGGAAAGCAGCTGCGGCCATCCCCTCTTCAAAGGGGGCTACACTCTTGACCCAAACTGCCACAGACCTATGTCTTTCCTTCCCTGCCTTTCTAAGGTCTTCGAAAGCCAAGTCAACAAACCGATTACCGACCATTTTGAATCCCACCATACCTTCTCCGCTATGCAATCTGGTTTCAGAGCTGGTCATGGGTGCACCTCAGCCACGGTCATGGTCCGAAACGATATCTTAACCGCCATCGATGAGAAACAATACGGTGCAGCCGTATTCATTGACCTGGCCAAGGCTTTGTTGTCCGTGTCTCTGGCACTCTGTCAATCACACACATCCTCATCGGCAGACTCAACAGCCTTGGTTTCTCAAATGATTGCCTATAATTGATAGCGCCTGGTTCAGAACCAACTTCTTCTCTAATAGAGTTAAGTGTGTCAAATCGGAGGGTCTGTTGTCCAGTGTTGACTCTGGCAGTCTCTATGGGGAGAGGAAAGCAAGCTGCCACAGGGTTCAATTCTTGGACCAACTCTCTTCTCTGTATACATCAATGATGTTGCTCTTGCTGCTGGTGCGTCTCTGATCCACCTCTTACGGTTCAAAAGCATATTTTGAAAATCTGAGATGACGACACCATTCTGTATACTTCTGGCCCTTCTTTGGACACTGTTAACAACCTTCCAGGCGAGCTTCAATGCCATACAACTCTCCTTCCGTGGCCTCCAATTGCTCTTAAATACAAGTAAAACTAAATGCATGCTCTTCAACCGATCGCTGCCTGCACCTGCCCGCCTGTCCAACATCACTACTCTGGGCGGCTTTGACTTAGAATATGTGGACAACTACAAATACCTAGGTGTCTGTTTAGACTGTAAACTCTCCTTCCAGACTCACATCAAACATCTCCAATCCAAAGTTAAATATAGAATTGGCTTCCTACTTCGCAACAAAGCGTCCTTCACTCATGCTGCCAAACATACCCTTGTAAAACTGACCATCCTACCAATCCTCAACTTCAGCGAGGTCATTTACAAAATAACCTCCACTACCCTATTCAATAAATTAGATGCAGTCTATCACAGTGCCATCTGTTTTGTCACCAAAGCCCCATATACTACCCACCACTGCGACCTGTACGCTCTCGTTGGCTGGCCCTCGCTTCATACTCGTCGCCAAACCCACTGGCTCCAGGTCATCTACAAGACCCTGCCAGGTAAAGTCCCCCCTTATCTCAGCTCGCTGGTCACCATAGCAGCACCCACCTGTAGCACGCGCTCCATCAGGTATATCTCTGGTCACCCCTAAAACCAATTCTTTCTTTGGCCGCCTCTCCTTCCAGTTCTCTCTACAATAATCTCTGAAACTGGAAACACTTACAGTGCCTTGCGAAAGTATTCGGCCCCCTTGAACTTTGCGACCTTTTGCACATTTCAGGCTTCAAACATAAAGATATAAAACTGTATTTTTTTGTGAAGAATCAACAACAAGTGGGACACAATCATGAAGTGGAACGACATTTATTGGATATTTCAAACTTTTTTAACAAATCAAAAACTGAAAAATTGGGCGTGCAAAATTATTCAGCCCCCTTAAGTTAATACTTTGTAGCGCCACCTTTTGCTGTGATTACAGCTGTAAGTCGCTTGGGGTATGTCTCTATCAGTTTTGCACATCGAGAGACTGAAATTTTTTCCCATTCCTCCTTGCAAAACAGCTCAAGCTCAGTGAGGTTGGATGGAGAGCATTTGTGAACAGCAGTTTTCAGTTCTTTCCACAGATTCTTGATTGGATTAAGGTCTGGACTTTGACTTGGCCATTCTAACACCTGGATATGTTTATTTTTGAACCATTCCATTGTAGATTTTGGCTCCATCCATCTTCCCTGTCCCTGCTGAAGAAAAGCAGTCCCAAACCATGATGCTGCCACCACCATGTTTGACAGTGGGTATGGTGTGTTCAGGGTGATGAGCTGTGTTGCTTTTACGCCAAACATAACGTTTTGCATTGTTGCCAAAAAGTTCAATTTTGGTTTCATCTGACCAGAGCACCTTCTTCCACATGTTTGGTGTGTCTCCCAGGTGGCTTGTGGCAAACTTTAAACAACACTTTTTATGGATATCTTTAAGAAATAGCTTTCTTCTTGCCACTCTTCCATAAAGGCCAGATTTGTGCAATATACGACTGATTGTTGTCCTATGGACAGAGTCTCCCACCTCAGCTGTAGATCTCTGCAGTTCATCCAGAGTGATCATGGGCCTCTTGGCTGCATCTCTGATCAGTCTTCTCCTTGTATGAGCTGAAAGTTTAGAGGGACGGCCAGGTCTTGGTAGATTTGCAGTGGTCTGATACTCCTTCCATTTCAATATTATCGCTTGCACAGTGCTCCTTGGGATGTTTAAAGCTTGGGAAATCTTTTTGTATCCAAATCCGGCTTTAAACTTCTTCACAACAGTATCTCGGACCTGCCTGGCGTGTTCCTTGTTCTTCATGATGCTCTCTGCGCTTTTAACGGACCTCTGAGACTATCACAGTGCAGGTGCATTTATACGGAGACTTGATTACACACAGGTGGATTGTATTTATCATCATTAGTCATTTAGGTCAACATTGGATCATTCAGAGATCCTCACTGAACTTCTGGAGAGAGTTTGCTTCACTGAAAGTAAAGGGGCTGAATAATTTTGCACGCCCAATTTTTCAGTTTTTGATTTGTTAAAAAAGTTTGAAATATCCAATAACTGTCGTTCCACTTCATGATTGTGTCCCATGTGTTCTTGATTCTTCACAAAAAAATACAGTTTCATATCTTTATGTTTGAAGCCTGAAATGTGGCAAAAGGTCGCAAACTTCAAGGGGGCCAAATACTTTCGCAAGTCACTGTATCTCCCCCATTAGTGTTAATCCCCAGCTGTCAGAGCAGCTCACGGATTACTGCACCTGTACATAGCCCATCTATACTTTTGCCCAAACAACTACCTCTTTCCCTACTGTATTTATTTATTTAGCTCCTTTGCACCCCATTATGTCTCTCTACTTTGCACATTCTTCCACTGCAAATCAACCATTCCAGTGTTTTACTTGCTATATTGTATTTACTTCGCCACCATGGCCTTTTTTTGCCTTTACCTCCCTTATCTCACCTCACTTGCTCACATTGTATATAGACTCATTCTTCCACTGTATTATTGACTGTATGTTTGTTTTACTCCATGTGTAACTCTGTTGTTGTATGTGTCGAACTGCTTTGCTTTTATCTTGGCCAGGTCGCAATTGTAAATGAGAACTTGTTCTCAACTTGCCTACCTGGTTAAATAAAAGTGAAATAAATTTTTTTTTTAAATTGACATTACATAAGAATATCTCACTATGTTGCCAAAAAAAGTTCAAGACTGGATTATATTGAAGGGAAACAACATTCAAAACTACTTTCTGCACATTTCTGCTACTTTCTTTGGCGCTCTTGCTAAAAAACTAATTTTTACACCTATACAGTATCCTCAGCAATAATAATAATAATAAACCTCTACTTTAGTAAAGAAAACAATTATGACAGGTGTTGTAATAACGAGTGGTGTCCACTGATTAAATGCAGTCTTAGTTTGTGGGTGGCAAGGAATACGTTAGTCCTAAATATTTCTAAAACTAAAAGCATTGTATTTGGGACAAAACATTCACCTAACCCTAAACGTCAAAAGAAAATGTGAAAATCGAGCAAGTTGAGATGACTAAACTGCTCTGAGTGACCCTAGATTGTAAACTGTCATGGTCAAAACATATTGATACAGTAGAAGCTAAGATGGGGAGAAGACTATCATTAATAAAGCAATGCTCTGCCTTCTTAACAGCACTATCAACAGGCCCTAGTTTTATCGTACCTTGACTACTGTTCAGTCGTGTGGTCAAGTGCCACAAAAAAAGAACTTAGGAAAATTGCAATTGGCTCAGAATAGGGCAGCATGGCTGGCTCTTGGATGTACAGAGAGAAATAATATGAATAATATGCTTGTCAATCGCTCCTGGCTCAAAGTGGAGGAGAGATTGACTTCATCACTACTTGTTTTTATGAGAGGTCTTGACATGTTGAATGCACCGAGCTTTTTGTCTAAACTACTGGCACACAGCTCGGACACCCATGCATACCCCACAAGACATGTCACGAGTTCTCTTCACAGTCCCCAAGTCCAAAGCAAACTATGGGAGGCGCACAGTACTGGAAAGAGCCATGACTACATGGAACTCTATTCCACATCAAGCAAGCAGTGAAATTATTTTTTTAAACACCTTATTAAACAGCTGGTACTTTGAAGTAAAAAACATTGGCAAAGACATATGCACACACGATTTAGTACTGTAGATGTGGTAGCGGTGGAGTAAGGGCCTGAGGGCACACCGTGTGTTGTGAAATCTGTGAATGAATTGTAATGTTTTTAAAATGGTATAAACTGCCTTGGCAGCAGCTAATGGGGTTCCATAATAAATACAAGCCACAACTAAAATTGCATTACAGCTGCTTTGTGTTACCCAAGCCTAAGACCAACACCACCACAGAGAATATTTAAACCCTAACATAACAGCTTCAGATACTTGTATAAAGCAACCCAAAGATGTTCTGCTTGAGTGTGTGGTTTGCAGTAATACTGAATTAGACTTATTATTATACCCCGCCGACCCGATCGGTCTGATGTGACAAGCACACTCAGAAATAGAGGAGCACTTCCCTTGTGCTGTGCCATCCACAGACTAGATTTAATTTCACCCTGACCAGTAAGGGATGTTTTGCTGTGATGGGAATACATATGTTCATTACACATGTGTCACAGCTGATTTCCTCGTCTGAAGAGGAGGTGTAGCAGGGATCGGACCAAAATGCAGCGTAGGTCATGCTCAACATGTTTTAATGAAAGACAAATACATGGCAAAACCAAAACAGTCCTCTCTGGTGCAGAGAACACAAAGACAGGAAACAATCACCCACAGAATATGGCTGCCTAAATATGGTTCCCAATCAGAGACAACGATAGACAGCTGCCTCTAATTGAGAACCAATCTAGGCAACCATAGACATACAAAATACCTAGAAAGGCAACAGCCCCATAAACATACAAAATCCCTAGACAAGCTAAATACACATACATCACCCATGTCACAACCTGACCTAACCAAAAGTAACAAGGAAAACAATGAATACTAAGGTCAGGATGTGACAACATGCAATCATTTTAATTAAATTAATGTCCTGAATTATCTGTGATGAGATTCTTCCATTGCAAATCTACCATTCCAGTGTTTTACTTGCTATATTGTATTTACTTTGCCACCATGGCCTTTTTTTGCCTTTACCTCCCTTATCTCACCTCATTTGCTCACATCGTATATAGACTTGTTTATACTGTACTATTGACTGTATGTTTGTTTTGCTCCATGTGTAACTCTGTGTCGTTGTATGTGTCGAACTGCTTTTCTTTATCTTGGCCAGGTCACAATTGTAAATGAGAACTTGTTCTCAACTTGCCTACCTGGTTAAATAAAGGTGAAATAAAATAAAAGATATGCTAATTATGTAAGTATGTTTAGATAGACAATTAAACATGCATATAATAAAAGTACTTAATGAGTTGTATGGGGGCTTTGAAGCAATCATTCATATAATGTTTTTGATCTTTGAACAAATAAACCATAGAGGTCCTCCCATGGTACTTTTTTTAAAGTCTCAAGTTGACTTTGTCCAAAATAATTTAATGTCTACAAGTTACTGTATTTTTTGGTCCTGTTTTATCTGATTACCTGGTCTTTACAAGGAAATAGTATGACAGCAATGATTTAATTCAGCATTCTGTTTCTAACATCAAAGAGCTCAACAAAGGTGCTTGTTTCAATTCATCCTAAAGAAACAAAACAAGTAATATATACATTATTACTATGTAAATGCCATGTTACCAACTAAATACCAGGTGAACATAATAAAGTGAAACCAAATTATTTCCCCTTTCATTTCTCAGAAATCTTTCAAATCACACCAGCTACACACTTGTGTTCACGATAACATCACTAAAAGTGAAAGATGGTATTGGCAGAGATAGTGTTCTTTGATTACACTGCAGTGGGGAGCTGCTACAAAGAAATGCCTGGGAAGTCCAGGCTCCAGCCTAGTACTGCACTCTATAGCTGGCTCTGGCTCGATCCAGGGAAGCTCTGACACTCTCACTACTAAAACGGAAATGTGTCCCCCAGCGACGTGAAATTCAACAATAATCCCTCAATGGGGACATCTGACCTTCAGCGGAGGAACAAACATTATTACAAGGTCTACTCCGGAGACTGCACAGAGGCTTCTCGCTCTTATAATAATAGAAAGTGTAGCTCTACTATATACAAATTACCCTCTCCACGCTTTTTCATTTGAATGTGGGGGAGTTGGAAAAGAAAGTGTACAGAGAAATGGTATAATGGAGCTGCGAATTGCTTCGGTCAAGCTAATATCAATGATTCATGCTTGGGGATAGTTGAATAGACAAAACTATTTACATCAGCTCAGGGGAAAGCAGAGGACCAAGTAAAAATATATGTATACAGTGCTGAACAACTATTTGAATATAACAGAGCGACCCCCCTCTGCCCTCAGAGAAAAATAGATTTGTGCAAGCTTTTTTTTAAACTAATTTTGTGAAATTCCAAGGAATGAAAATTCATTCCACTGAACTTGACAATAGCTGAATGACACTAAACAGACATTTTCACATTAACTGACATAAAAATCATACAATTCCAAGAAGATCCTATTATAGAAAAATAGCTGGAGTATAATTCCTCCTCAGCTGGTACAGAAAATATGAATATGATAGGAAACAATACAAGCGCCAGCTTCCAAAGTAAGCTTCTTAGCTAACACACTCAATTAGGATGGCAAAGGGATTCAATTGCCTTTGTGTCCTTCTTATGCATAGGCATCGTGCCCATAAGGGGCACATGCCCCCTCACATTTGTCCTGTAAAAGAAAATAGAACAAAAAGAAAGTTGTTTCTCTGTAATACTACTACTTTATGAAGTTGGCTTTAGCTAGCCCAGATACCAGTCTCCCAACCTCATAAGTAGCTAACAAGAAAACATTTCAGGCTAGCAAGTTAGAGTAGGTAGCTGGTCTAACTGCAGGTAACTGCCAAAATAAAAGGAAACTCGAACATAAAGTGTCTTAATAGTGCATTGGGCCACCACGAGCCCCCAGAGCAGCTTCAATGCACCTTGACAGGTTCTGCAAGTGTCTGGAACTTTATTGGAGGACTGTGATTACTGTTCTTTCAAGACAAATTCAATCATTTGGCATTTTGACGATGGTAGAAAACAATGTCTCAGGTACTACATAAATCTGCAACTTACCACCCTCCGGACCATCCCCCAGCCATCCTCATGAACTTTGTGCCACCTCACATTTTTGGGGTGCATGATGCCCCTATTCTTACAGTATGTAATGGCTGTAAATTAGCTTACGTCAGGTCTTCTTGCCAGGGAATTATTACGAGTAAATAGTCCACGTCAATGACTTGGGTATCAATGAGACCTTCTATAACTACACTGAACCAAGAGTTACAGTTCATATACAGAAATCAGTCAAATGAAATAAATTCATTAGGCCCTAGTCTATGGATTTCACATATGCATCTGTTGGTCACAAATACACTATAAAATACACACACACAAAAGTATATGGACACTCCTTCAAATTAGTGGCGTCAGCTATTTCAGCCAAACCCATTGCTGACAGGTGTATAAAAATCGAGCACACACCCATGCAATCTCCATAGACGAACATTGGCAGTAGAACGGCCTTACTGAAGAACTCTGACTTTCAAAGTCACACTGTCATAGGATGCCACCTTTCCAATAAGTCAGTTTGTCAAATGTCTACCATGCTAGAGCTGCCCCAGTCAACTGTTAGTGCTGTTATTGTGAAGTGGAAAAGTTAAGGAGCAACAATGACTCAGATGAAGTGGTAGGCCACACAAGCTCACAGAATGGGACCAAATAGTCTGGAGCTGTTATTCATGGTTTGGCCTAGGCTATTTGGTTCCAGTGAAGGGAAATCTTAACGCTAGGGCATACAGTGACATTCCACACGATTCTGTGCTTCGAACTATGTGGCAACAGTTTTGGGAAGGTGCTTTCCTGTTTCAGCATGACAATGCCTCCATGCACAAAGCGAGGTCCATTCACAAATGGTTTGTTGAGATTGGTGTAGAAGATCTTGACTGGCCTACACAGAGCCCTGACCTCAACCCTGACGAACACCTTTGGGATGAACTGGAACTGACCTCAAGCCAGGCCTAATCGCCACAACAATGGCTGAATTCACTAATATTCGTGGCTGAAAGTCCCCGCAGCAATGTTCCAAAATCTAGTGGAAACCCTTCCCAGAAGAGAGGGGGCTGTTATAGCATCAAAATGGGGACTCCATAGTAATACCTATGATTTTGGAATGAGATTTCCACATACTTTTGGTCATGTAGTGTACCTTCAAGTATGGGCATGGATAAGAAAACCAGTCACTATCGGATGTGACCACCATTTTCCTCAAGTAGTGCGACATCTCTTTTGCTTAGAGTTGATCAGGCTGTTGAATGTGGCCTGTGGAATGTTGTCACACTCCTCGTCAATGAATGTGCAAAGTTGCTGGATCATGGCTGGAACATGTTGTTGTACAAGTCGATCCAGAGCATCCAAAACATGCTCAATGAGTGCCAAAGTCAAAGCCAGACGACGCTAGGCCAATTGTGCGCAGCCGTATGGGAATCCCAGTCACGGCCGGATGTGATACTGCCTGGATTCAAACCAAGGACTATAGTGATGCTGCTAGCACTGAGATGCAGTGCCTTAGACCGCTGCGCCACTCGGGAGCCCATGAGGTGATGGCAGTGGATGACAACAATGAGCTTCAGGATCTCGCTGAGGTATCGCTGTATATTCAAATGCCATCGATTAAATGCAATTGTGTTCGTTGTCCATAGCTTATACAGGCCCATACCATAACCCCACCATAGGGCACTCTTCACAACAATGACATTAGCAAACCCCTCGCCCACACGATGCCATCTACCCGGGACAGTTGAAACTGGAATCCATCCGTGAAGAGCACACTTCTCCAGCATGCCAGTTGCCATTGAAGGTGAGCATTTGCCTCACTGAAGTCAGTTATGATGCCGAAATGCAGTCAGGGCAAGACCCTTGTGAGGACAACGAGCATGCAGAAGAGCTTCCTTGAGACAGAATTTCTGCACAAACTGTCAGAAACTTAGGTTGTGCAAACCCACAGTTTCATCAGCTGTCCAGGTGGCTGGTCTCAGACGATCTCACAGGTGAAGAAACCGGATGTGGAGGTCCTTTGCATGTGTGGTTATACCTGGTCTGCGGTTGTGAGGCCAGTTGGACATACTGCCAAATTCTCTAAAACGACTTTGGTGGAGAAATTAACATTCAATCCTCTGGCAAAAGCTCAAGTGGACATTCCTGCAGTCAGCATAACAATTACACAGTCTCTCAAAACTTGAGACATCTGTGGCATTGTGTTGTGTGAGAGAACTGCACATTTTAGAGTGGCCTTTTGTCCCCAGTAGAAGGTGCACCTGTGTAACGATCATGCTGTTTAATCATCTCCTTGATATGCCACACCTATCAGGTACATGGATTATCTTTGCAAAGGAGAAATACTCAGGGATGTAAACAAATTTGTGCACAAAATGTTAGAAAAATACACCTTCTGTGAGTACGGAAAATTTCTGTGGTCTTTTTTTTCAGCTCATGAAACAAACCCTTTACATGTTGCCTTTATATTTTTGTTTAGTGTAGATTGGCCAATCTTATGAAACGCAGCAGTCTATATTGTTGTGTGTCAATGACTTGACACACTCCTTTTCCATGTATGCGGTATTGGTGAATCTCTACTTGGCCAGTTGTTCGCTGATAGTAAAAATAAGAGGGAAAAAAATTATATATCACAAATCTATTTGGGCTATGGCCTATAAGGCCAAATAGTGGGGTAGATATTTCTCATGATGCTAAAGTTCAGATACGGTATGTGTGAAATGCACTTCCAGGGAAACTGAATCAACTTAATGACATCTTTGATAGTGACATATTTCATAGCGCTATACCGCTCCCTTGCATCACATTCAAACATGCATTTGCTCATTCAGGAAATGCCATAATTCTTTTGAATAATCTTTGGTGAGACGAGTAGCCTATAAAGCATTCAGCTTATTTTCCCGATCTGATGGACAATGCCCATCACTCACTGATACCATCAATAGCGCAAACGCCAGAATTCCTCATTCATTCTCAATCTCCCACTCAGTCAAGGCATGCCTCACCCTAGGATTTCCAAGCTAGGATCCCCAGCCTTGAAGAAGCTTATTGGTATGCAGGTTTTGGATGGTTCAAGTAGAGATAGAGGAGAGTTCTCTCAGTTTACATGGACGAGATTAGAAGCTCTCGTTGCTGATGAGATGAGGCAATTCACAACACCACAGTACATGTTCCCACCTGAACACTTGTGTATCGGTTCGTTTCGATGTCTGTTTCGCCATCTTGTGTTCTACTTAAACATGTCAGGCCTGCTCAGAAAAAGCCGTGTTTGCATAAGTCTCGACTCCTTCGCTTGATTTTTGTTATTAGGTCATCTTATTCAGAGCATAGTGGTATTTTGAAACTTGCCAACTGAAGCGACGCCCAGAAGTTCTACTTTCACAGAGATTTTCACGGTTTCAGTAAGCCTCCATGCTCGAACTTCTGGAGCTGGAAAGCCAACTGTGAAACTGATTGTTGCTCTGATGTGAATTACATGACTAAAACCAACTGATTTCAGATGTACAATGAAGGTGCAATGTTATCATGTCTCCACAGAAGGAATCGCTGTGGCGGACCAGAAGTGTAATCAATACAGCCATTTTACTTACCTACTATTTTAACATACAAAATAAGGAGTTGGCCGTGGTGCTGTCTTGTAGGGGGATTTCCTCAGAGACTCAAAGAGGACTGGGTAATCATGCATTCTGTGTCCAATGGCAGGGAAGACTATGAGAGAGAAAGGCTGTTATTTGTTCACGCCGGAGCTCCCTCTGTATAAATCAGCATTGCTAATATATTTTTTACCCAGTGTTCTGTAGAAATGTCCTGCCATACAGAGCCTAATGGCTCTCTGCACTCGCACCCCCATATTGCTGCTCGGGAATGGCAAATCGCATTAGTGTTTTTGAAGAGGAGCTTTTATAAGAAATGCAGTTGTGCTTCCTGCTTAAAATCTGATTGTATGGCAACATAATGGAATCGAAATTGTACTAATTAGACACAACCAACTCAATATTGTTTATACAGCACATACACAATACCTGATCTGAAATCCCTTGTCAAGTTAAATCAATTTGGTGAAAGGCTACACGTTTGGTCTGGGTGGAGTTGCCACCAAATTCTGTCCCTCATCATTTTGTTTTTGAGTTGGAGGAAACCAGTCATTTGAATTGTCTCCAGTTCACGCTATCAGTCTGCTCTTGGTGACACTTTACTCAGTTGTAAAGTACCTCAGGCATTATCAATCAAACACTGCTTTAGCTCAATGGGTAGGATTTCAAAAGCCATCTGCAGAAGTAATTCATATGTTTTAATTATTCCTTATTTTCCTTTGTTTACATAATCTCCCCCTGGCACTATTGGTTCTGTGAACAAAGTTTTGCACAGCCCAACGTCTCACAATATGTGTGGCCAATTCTTGTCAAGCACGTTGTTGAGGACATCCAACGAGATTGAGAAATAATAATTTTCCTCAGGACTTTAGATAACCGGCAGCTATTTTAGACAAAGTAAATGAACATGCAGTATTTGACTAGAGGAACTGGGTTGAAATGTCAACAAAGTGGTTTGTTAGTGAAAATGGAATACGAGCGAACGGCGGCTCCTCTACATTTGCTCTCAGAAGTGAGGCCATTGTTCCACTAGAGTTATCAAACCCAAAAGAAGGGTGCATTAGCATAGTCGTTAATAAAAGGCACATCATTTATGTAAGTCATGCTGATGGACTATTGATTTAAATTAATGCCCATGCTTTTGGGAATGAGCCATAAAACAACCTATTATGTCGGGTAATTGATAATAAAAAAAAAAATCTAATCCATTTCTAGGCCAGAATTAATTTCTCTAATATTTATCAGGACTCTGGACAAGTATTTATTCACTGGTAAAGTAGTTGAAGTTCTTCCAGGGCAAAAAGGAAAGTTAGGAGGCTCTGGAGAAAAATTGCCATTTGTTTTTAGTACACATTCACTCCCACAAGCCCTCCACATTAATTTTGGATGAGTATAATCAACAAGAGCTCCTGAGTTGTTCGGGTTGGCGTATAGGTTAGGTTTAGGCATGCTAGCAAATGGTTAGGGTTGGATTTTAGGTTAAGTTGAGGAATTCTAGTGAGGTGGTTAAAATTAATCTACGTGGCTTGAAAACGACCTTATTTTTAAAACCGCCTGTTTTGTACTCAACGTGTCAATGTATGGCTCATATAGTGCATTCGGAAAGAATTCAGACCCCTTAACTTTTTCCACATTTTGTTACAGCTTTATTCTAAAAGGGATTCAATGCAATTTTTTAAGCAAACATTTATTTAGAAATGTTTGCAAATTAAAAATTAAAAAGCTTATTTACATAAGTATTCAGACACTTTGCTAGGAGACTCGAAATGTAGCTCAGGTGCATCCTGTTTCCATGGATCATCCTTGATGTTTCTTCAACTTGATTAGAGTCTACGTGGTGAATTCAATTCAGTGGATTTGGAAAGGCACACACCTGTCTATATAAGGTCTCACAGTTGACAGTGCATGTCAGAACAATATCCAAACCATGAGGTCGAAGGAATTGTTCGTAAAGCTCCGAGACATGATTGTTTCGAGGCACAGAGCTGGTGAAGGGTAGCAAAAATAAGAATTCTGCAGCATTGAAGGTCCCCAAGAACACTGGGGCCTCCATTCTTAAATGGAAGAAATTTGGAACCACCAAGACTCTTCCTAGAGCTGGCCGCTCGGCCAAATTGAGCAATCAGGGGAGGAGGGTTCTTGGTCAGGGAGGTGACCAAGAACCCGATGGTCACTCTGACAGAGCTCCAGAGTTCCTATGTAGAGATGGGAGAACCTTCCAGAAGGACAACCATCTCTGCAGAACTCCACCAAGCAGGCCTTTATGGTAGATTGGCCGGATGGAAGCCACTCCTCAGTAAAAGGCACAGGACAGCCCACTTGGAGTTTGCCAAAAGGTACCTAAAGGACTCTCACACCATGAAAAACAAGATTCTCTGGTCTGATGAAACCAAGATTGAACTCTTTGGCCTGGGTTAAAAGTTCACCGTCCAACAGGACAACAACCCTAAACACACAGCCAAGACAACGCAGCAGTGGCTTCGGGATAAGTCTCTGAATGTCCTGGAGTGGCCCAGCCAGAGTCTGGACTTGAACCTGATCGAACATCTCTGGAGAGCCATGAAAATAGCTGTGCAGTGAAGTTCAAATCAAATTTTATTTGTCACGTGTGCCAAATACAACAGTGAAAGGCTTACTTAAAAGCCCTTAACCAACAGTGCTTTGGCTGTTCAGAAGACTTATGGCTTGGGGGTAGAAGCTGTTAAGAAGCCTTTTGGACCTAGACTTGGCACTACGGTACTGCTTGCCGTGCGGTAGCAGAGACAACAGTCTATGACTAGGGTGACTGGGGACTCTGACAATTTTTATGGCCTTCCTTTGACACCCCCTGGTATAGAAGTCCTGGTTGGCAGGAAGCTTGGCCTCAGTCTCCTGAGAGGGAATAGGCTTTGTTGTGCCCTCTTCACGACTGTCTTCCTGTGTTTGGAACATGTTCATTTGTTGGTGACAGGCCAGGAAATGTGAGAACCTGCTCCACTGCACGTGAAATAGTATTTCCTGAACACAATCAACTCATTTGTCTCACCTTTGAAGTTGTTCTGGCATACTAAGATCGTGGACCTCCCTATATCAGACTGCAGCTGAACATTCGCGCAAATCTAGTATGAGAACACTGACCAACGAGGAAGCATTTCCAGAGTGAGATGAACCCTTCAGACCACGTGAAGCTCTCACATAACAACCCGGAATAATCTACAAAGGACAATGCCGACCTCAACTGGGAAAGCCAGAGCCTCACATAACCAGCTCAACTCTCGAAGCCAGCTTCACGTAAATACAATGCATTGCTTTTCCGAAGAGCGATCGTTAATGGCATATGTATGTGAGAATAACTTCCCAGGTCTGATAGAGACCTATTTTCCTTAGTCTTCCTTCCAAAACCCCCTTATCTTCACTTTGAATATATTGTGTTATAACCAAACTGTTATATTTAGTCCACTCGGGACAGTAGGTTAGCTAGCCAGCTATTGTCGTTCTTTTAACCTGTTGATGCTCTGGGGGCGCTATTTCATTTTTGGATGAAAAAACTTCCCGTTTTAAACAAGATATTTTGTCACAAAAAGATGCTTGACTATGCATATAATTGCTACTGTTCGAAAGAAAATTACTCTGACGTGTCCAGAAATACAAAGATCTTCTCTGTGCGTGCCCTTTAATTGTGAGCTTTCAGGCAAAACCAAGATGAGATGGCATCCAGGAAATGACAAGGATTTTTCCTCTGTTTGTCATGATCTCCTTATATGGCTGTGAACGCAAGAGGAATGAATCAACCCTTTCTGTCGTTTCCCCAAGGTGTCTGCAGATTGGACGTTTTGTAGGCAGATCATTGGAAGATTGACCATAAGAGACCATCATTTAAAACGTGTCCGCCTGGTGTCCTGCGCCGAAATTGGTGCGCAAAAGTCACCTTTATCCCATTTGCCAGTATTTTTCCATGCGATACAGAGAGTAAAGCAAGCTTCCACGTAACTGCATGTCAATGAAGAGATATGTGAAAAAACACCTTGAGGACTGATTCCAAACAACGTTTGCCATGTTTCAGCTCCATATTATGTAGTTAATCCGGAAAAGTTTTCAACTTGTAGGTGACTGCAAATGTCAGTTCTTTCTAGCCAGGTGAAATGTATGAAAACTGAACTATTTCACCTACACAGAGACGCTTTGCAGGAAACACTAGCATTTGGTATGTGACTGAACATCTCCAAATTGAAAACATCAGAAGCTCTTCAAAGGTAAATGATTTTATTTATTTGGTTATCTGGCTTTTGTGAAAATGTTCTGCATAACATGCTAATCTACAAAATGCTATGCTCAACTTTGCATACTCTTACACAAATTAGTCAATTTCTATGGTTCAAAACAATGCATTGCTTTTCCGAAAATCTGAGATGACAGTGTTGTTAAGAAAACTAAGCTTGAGAGCAAACCATTATTTTAATTTCCTTTGCAATTTTCAGAAATCTTCACTTTGAATATATTGTGCTAATGAAACTGAGGCTTTAGTCCATCCCGGATCCGGGATGGGGAGTTTCAAGAGGTTAACGTAACGTAACGCAATCAACACTGCTATCTAGCCAGCTAGCCCCCGAATAGCAGCACTGTAGAAACTATTACACTCGACGGAACGACTTGATTAGTGTAGTGTCAACATCGCAGCCACTGCCAGCTAGCCTACAAAGTCAACAACGCAGCCACTGCCAGCTAGCCTACTCCAGCAGTACTGTATCATTTCAATCATTTTAGTCAATAAGATTCTTGCTACGTAAGCTTAACTTTCTGAACATTCGAGACGTGTAGTCCACTTGTCATTCCAATCTCCTTTGCATTAGCGTAGCCTCTTCTGTAGCCTGTCAACTATGTGTCTATCTATCCCTGTTCTCTCCTCTCTGCACAGACCATACAAACGCTCCACACCGCGTGGCCGCGGCCACCCTAATCTGGTGGTCCCAGCGCGCACGACCCACGTGGAGTTCCAGGTCTCCGGTAGCCTCTGGAACTGCCGATCTGCGGCCAACAAGGCAGAGTTCATCTCAGCCTATGCCTCCTCCAGTCCCTCGACTTCTTGGCACTGACGGAAACATGGATCACCACAGATAACACTGCTACTACTACTGCTCTCTCTTCGTCCGCCCACGTGTTCTCGCACACCCCGAGAGCTTCTGGTCAGCGGGTGGTGGCACCGGGATCCTCATCTCTCCCAAGTGGTCATTCTCTCTTTCTCCCCTTACCCATCTGTCTATCGCCTCCTTTGAATTCCATGCTGTCACAGTTACCAGCCCTTTCAAGCTTAACATCCTTATCATTTATCGCCCTCCAGGTTCCCTCGGAGAGTTCATCAATGAGCTTGATGCCTTGATAAGCTCCTTTCCTGAGGACGGCTCACATCTCACAGTCCTGGGCGACTTTAACCTCCCCACGTCTACCTTTGACTCATTCCTCTCTGCCTCCTTCTTTCCACTCCTCTCCTCTTTTGACCTCACCCTCTCACCTTCCCCCCCTACTCACAAGGCAGGCAATATGCTCGACCTCATCTTTACTAGATGCTGTTCTTCCACTAACCTCATTGCAACTCCCCTCCAAGTCTCCGACCACTACCTTGTATCCTTTTCCCTCTCGCTCTCATCCAACACTTCCCACACTGCCCCTACTCGGATGGTATCGCGCCGTCCCAACCTTCGCTCTCTCTCCCCCGCTACTCTCTCCTCTTCCATCCTATCATCTCTTCCCTCTGCTCATACCTTCTCCAACCTATCTCCTGATTCTGCCTCCTCAACCCTCCTCTCTTCCCTTTCTGCATCCTTTGACTCTCTATGTCCCCTATCCTCCAGGCCGGCTCGGTCCTCCCCTCCCGCTCCGTGGCTCGACGACTCATTGCGAGCTCACAGAACAGAGCTCCGGGCAGCCGAGCGGAAATGGAGGAAAACTCGCCTCCCTGCGGACCTGGCATCCTTTCACTCCCTCCTCTCTACATTTTCCTCCTCTGTCTCTGCTGCTAAAGCCACTTTCTACCACTCTAAATTCCAAGCATCTGCCTCTAACCCTAGGAAGCTCTTTGCCACCTTCTACTCCCTCCTGAATCCTCCTCCCCCTCCCCCCTCCTCCCTCTCTGCAGATGACTTCGTCAACCATTTTGAAAAGAAGGTCGACGACATCCGATCCTCGTTTGCTAAGTCAAACGACACCGCTGGTTCTGCTCACACTGCCCTACCCTGTGCTCTGACCTCTTTCTCCCCTCTCTCTCCAGATGAAATCTCGCTTCTTGTGACAGCCGGCCGCCCAACAACCTGCCCGCTTGACCCTATCCCCTCCTCTCTTCTCCAGACCATTTCCGGAGACCTTCTCCCTTACCTCACCTCGCTCATCAACTCATCCCTGACCGCTGGCTACGTCCCTTCCGTCTTCAAGAGAGCGAGAGTTGCACCCCTTCTGAAAAAACCTACACTCGATCCCTCCGATGTCAACAACTACAGACCAGTATCCCTTCTTTCTTTTCTCTCCAAAACTCTTGAACGTGCCGTCCTTGGCCAGCTCTCCCGCTATCTCTCTCAGAATGACCTTCTTAATCCAAATCAGTCAGGTTTCAAGACTAGTCATTCAACTGAGACTGCTCTTCTCTGTATCATGGAGGCGCTCCGCACTGCTAAAGCTAACTCTCTCTCCTCTGCTCTCATCCTTCTAGACCTATCGGCTGCCTTCGATACTGTGAACCATCAGATCCTCCTCTCCACCCTCTCCGAGTTGGGCATCTCCGGCGCGGCCCACGCTTGGATTGCGTCCTACCTGACCGGTCGCTCCTACCAGGTGGCGTGGCGAGAATCTGTCTCCTCACCACGCGCTCTCACCACTGGTGTCCCCCAGGGCTCTGTTCTAGGCCCTCTCCTATTCTCGCTATACACCAAGTCACTTGGCTCTGTCATAACCTCACATGGTCTCTCCTATCATTGCTATGCAGACGACACACAATTAATCTTCTCCTTTCCCCCTTCTGATGACCAGGTGGCGAATCGCATCTCTGCATGTCTGGCAGACATATCAGTGTGGATGAAGGATCACCACCTCAAGCTGAACCTCGGCAAGACGGAGCTGCTCTTCCTCCCGGGGAAGGACTGCCCGTTCCATGATCTCGCCATCACGGTTGACAACTCCATTGTGTCCTCCTCCCAGAGCGCTAAGAACCTTGGCGTGATCCTGGACAACACCCTGTCGTTCTCAACCAACATCATGGCGGTGGCCCGTTCCTGTAGGTTCATGCTCTACAACATCCGCAGAGTACGACCCTGCCTCACACAGGAAGCGGCGCAGGTCCTAATCCAGGCACTTGTCATCTCCCGTCTGGATTACTGCAACTCGCTGTTGGCTGGGCTCCCTGCCTGTGCCATTAAACCCCTACAACTCATCCAGAACGCCGCAGCCCGTCTGGTGTTCAACCTTCCCAAGTTCTCTCACGTCACCCCGCTCCTCCGCTCTCTCCACTGGCTTCCAGTTGAAGCTCGCATCCGCTACAAGACCATGGTGCTTGCCTACGGAGCTGTGAGGGGAACGGCACCGCAGTACCTCCAGGCTCTGATCAGGCCCTACACCCAAACAAGGGCACTGCGTTCATCCACCTCTGGCCTGCTCGCCTCCCTACCACTGAGGAAGTACAGTTCCCGCTCAGCCCAGTCAAAACTGTTCGCTGCTCTGGCCACCCAATGGTGGAACAAACTCCCTCACGACGCCAGGACAGCGGAGTCAATCACCACCTTCCGGAGACACCTGAAACCCCACCTCTTCAAGGAATACCTAGGATAGGATAAGTAATCCTTCTCACCCCCCCCTTAAATGATTTAGATGCACTATTGTAAAGTGGCTGTTCCACTGGATGTCAGAAGGTGAATTAACCAATTTGTAAGTCGCTCTGGATAAGAGCGTCTGCTTAATGACTTAAATGTAAATGTAAATGTAATGTATTTACTGTATATTCTGTAATTGTTTAATTATTTAGTAAGTAAATAATTGAGCCAATTGGTGGATGGATGATTCATAAGTAAAGGCTGGGTTCGTGCAGATAACCAAGAATTTTACGACCTTTGGAATGAGAACCGATGAGGTAATAATTAATTAATAGAAAACTACTCAATAAGATATGAAAATATCTTTAGTCGGGAAATAGACTAAACATTTCCCGTGGTGCCCTGACTTTAGTTAAAGTTTACATGATTAGTTTAATCACGTAATAATTACATAGAGAATTGATTTGATACAGTCTTCACATTTAACAACAAGACAGAGACACATGACAGCGGTGTCAGAGGAAGGCCCCAAAATTTGTCGAAGACTGCAGTCTCCCAAGCCAGCTTCTACCCCCAAGCCATAAGACTGCTGAACAATTAATCAAATGGCTACCCGGACTATTTACATTTGATACAGTCTTCACATTTAACAACAAGACAGAGACACATGACAGCGGTGTCAGAGGAAGGCCCCAAAATTTGTCGTTTTTACAAATGGCCCGGACTATTTACAGTGATGCTACTCTCTGTTAATAATCTATGTATCGTCACTTTACCCTTACCTACATGTACAAATTACCTCGACTAACCTGTACCCCCACACATTGACTCGGTACCGGTACCCCCTGTATAACTCAGTAACTTTATATAACTTAGTTATTGTTATTTTATTGTGTTCATTTTTATGTTGTACTTTTGTTAATTTTGTTAACTTTCTGAAACTGCATTTCTGGTTAAGGATTTGTAAATGTGCATTTCACGGTAAGGTCTACCCCTGTAGTATTCAGCGCATGTAACAAATACATTTGATTTTAAGGGACACTTTCAGGCTCGAGCGCTACTATCAGACCTACTGGCTTAAAAGTATACAAAACTTCTGTTCAATCTCTGAGGTTCGGGTACATTTTAGAAATCAAAAACAAGCCTCCCCCAACAAAACAAATAAATAAAACGCAGCTGGGATTGAACTCCTACATGATTTTCCGACTCTCACATTTAAAATCCCCACGACTATTTCATAGACATGAAGGACTATTTAAATTTACTCATACTACAGATTACACTTTCAAAGTTTCCTTTTTGGCCCATTTCCCCTATTCATTCAACTGTATGCAGGGTTTCTATCGACTACCTTTAAGTGCCCCACACAAGTGCAACAATTCATGTGTCAGTTTAACAAATTACGTGACCTGGCAAGGGCGGGCCTCTGATGCAACATGAACATAATCTTGGGTCGCTGTGGCCATGTTTTGCTCTGGCAGTGATGAGGCATTTACACAATGCACTACCCTTAAATGTTACTAGCTTAAAATATTTCCTCACATTAATATTACAAATAATACATTGGATAGTGCTTTCCTAGGTGCTCAAAGCACTTTACATTTTCACATTATGGGGAAAAACTCACCTCATCCACTATGAATGTGAATCCTCCATCTCCGGTTTTTCATACAGGTTGTGTTGATGCTGGCGATATTATGACACGTCTGTTTGAAGGCCTGCACGTAGGGAGTAGGGAGTGCATTATGCATAAGTGAAGGGGGAAAATTCCATTCATAGCTTAGTCAGTGATTCATTTAGCTGGCCAGACAAACAATATAATTGGACTGGGGAGTCAGAACCAGGGTATGTATGTATGTTTGAATGTATGTATATATATATATGTGTGTGTATATATATATGTGTATATATATATTTTATTTATTTATTTATTTATTTATATATTAATTAATTAATTTATATATTATTTATATATTTATATATATATATTAGACTATATTAGACTATCCAGGGGTGAATATTGCCTAATTAGGAGTAAACCAAGCTAACACTTACATTTTTCCACGTGAATAGATTAATGGAACATTGTGTGGCCAATCAGGGATTGAGCCCAGGTCAATAGCACAACTCAAGACCATGTTAGACATCTGAGCTAAAGCCTAAGATTTGGCTCTGGAAGCGAATGTGTTTTGGTCGAAGGCAAGGTCACTTATGTGAGGCTGGCTCTGTGAACTACCTCTGCTACACTTGCCTTGGTTCAGATCTTTGTTATTGAATAAAATTTTAAAAAGCAGCCTTCATTTACTGTTAAATAAATCACAGCTTTAAACTTCTCTGCCTATCATAATGCACTGCTGGAATAATCAGCTTTATAAATTATATATAGTTTACAATTGATTTGAAAGTGACTTTGATGATTCATAATGCATGGTTGAGATGTATTATACTGAATAAAGTCCTACATTCCCCTTAAAGGCCCAATGCAGTCAAACACTTGAATTCCTCTGTTTTAGATCAACTACTACCACAACCTGTTCAAAGGCACTTAAATATTTTGTCTTGACATACACAATCTAGGTCCCAATTGTCTCAAGCCTTAAAAATATTTTTTAAATCTGTCTCCTTTCCTTCATTCCACCTGATTTGAAGTGGATTTCACAAGTGACATCAATAAGGGATCATAGCTTTCATCTGGATTAACCTGGTCAGTCCATGTCATGGAAAGAGCAGCTGTTCATAATATTCTGTACACTCAGTGTATCTTTCCACACTATTAGGTTGGAATACTACTGTGAAAATTATGATAATGCCATTTTAGTGTAAGAGCTGGAAAAGCTGGAAAAGACCACCTGAAATTTCAGCCCGTTTTGGTGGGATGGAGTTCTGGACCTCCACGGTGACCATACCATGAGGTAAAATAGTTAATGGACCAATAGAGTTCCAAACCTTTTATCCTGGTCTGCTTAAGTGTGCAGCTCCCTTTATTGCTGGCTCAGTAGCCCCCATTTTTTATTTAAACATTGTTATCAGAATGTATTCCAAAGCATGGAAATCCACACATGTGCTACCACTCCATGAAGGTTGGGATACAAATAATGTTATCTATTGCCCCATTTCAAGATTACCTTGTTTAGGTAAGATACTCAAATCCTTGGTTAAGGTAGAACTTTGTTCCTTTCTCTGAAAATTGTATTTTTAATATAAACCAAGTCAAGGTTTAGGCCTGGGCATAGTACTACCACAGCAACCACGCTAGTTGTTAATGCCTGGGATGCCTAAAAGAGTTGTGCTGCCTTGTTTATACTTAGATTAAAACACAAATTTAAGTGATTTTTGAATTGAATCAGTCATGCTGAAGTTCACGAATGGCCTTCTGCACCCAAGTGGCACAGGAATACAAAACGTATTATCTGCATAGAGATGAATGTTACAAGTATTAACACTGTTTCCTATGTCATTAATATACAACGTGAACAATAAATGGACCCAAAATCAAACCCTGAGGAACATATTTTTGAATCTGAAGAAATTCAGAATTAAACCCTTCTGTCAAGATGGCCTGAGTTATTTCGCTAAGATAATTCTGAAACCATAAACAGGCGATATATCCCAAGACTAATTCTTGATAACTTCAGCAAAACAAAATGATCAACACTGTCGAACGCCTTTGTCAAGTCAATGTGATTGTTTTTATTAAATATTATTTTTGCTATTGCATGCTAAATTATATTGTTTTATACACATGCTTTTTGTTATTGCATGCTAAATTATATTGTTTTACACACATACTGTCACGTCTAATCAAGGTGGGTGGAATCAGGCGCAGAGAGCAGATAGCGATATAAAGTTTATTCTCCGGTGAACAAAAACAAACAACGGTCAACCCAAATACAGACAGGGTGAATATATCCAACACAGGATAAAGACTAACCGGAGAATAACAAACAGCAAACACCGACAGACAAAACGAAATGACAAAATAAACAATCCCGCACAAAACAAGGGCGGGACAACCTACATTAAATACAGACACTAATTAACTAAACAACACACAGGTGAAACCAATTAGACAAAACCAACAGATACACGAAAAAGGGATCGGTAGTGGCTAATAGGACGGTGACGACGACCGCCGAGCACCGCCCGAATGGGCAGGAGAGCCAACTTCGGCGGAAGTCGTGACACATACAGTACCAGTCAGTTTATTTTTTACTATTTTCTACTTTGTAAAACAATAGTGAAGACCTCAAAACTATGAAATAACACATATGGAATCATGTAGTAACAAAAAAAAGTGTTAAAGAATTGAGATACCTTAAAGTAGCCACCCTTTGCCTTGATGACAGCTTTGCAAACATTTGGCATTCTCTCATGAGGTAGTCACCTGGAATGCATTTCAATTAAGAGGTTTGCCTTGTTAAAAGTTCATTTGTGGAATGTATTTCCTTCTTAATAATAGGTTTGAGCCAATCAGTTGTGTTGTGACAAGGTAGAGGTGGTATACAGAAGATAGCCCTATTTGGTGAAAGACCAAGTCCATATTATGGCAAAAACCAAGCTCTATGATGAAACTGTCTCAGGAAAGGAAGACCCAGAGTCTTGCTGCAGAGGATAAATTCATTAGAGTTACCAGCATCAGAAATTGCAGCCCAAAATAAATTCTTCACAGAGTTCAAGTAACAGACATCTCAACATCAACTGTTCAGTGGAGACTGTGTGAATCAGGCCTTCATGGTTGAATTGCTGCAAAGAAACCACTACTAAAGGACACCAATAAGAAGAAGAGACTTGTGTGGACCAAGAAACACAAGCAATGGAAATTAAACCGTTGGTAATCTGTCCTTCGGTCTGATGAGTCCAAATTTGAGATTTTTGGTTCCAACCACTGTGTCTTTGTGAGACGCAAAGTAGGTGAACAGATGCTCTCCACATGTGTGGTTCCCACCATGAAGCATAGAGGTGGTGTGATGGTACTTTGTGGGTGACACCGTCAGTGATTTATTTAGAATTCAAGGCACACTTATTAACCAGCATGGCTACCACAGCCTTCTGTAGTGATACACCATCCCATCTGGTTTGCACTTAGTGGGACTATTATTTGTTTTTCAACAGGACAATGACCCAACACACCTCCAGGCTGTGTAAGGGCTATTTGACCAATAAGGAGAGTGATCGAGGGCTGCATCAGATGACCTGGCCTCCACAATCACCCGACCTCAACCCCATTGAGATGGTTTGCGATGAGTTGGACTGCAGAGTTAAGGAAAAGTAGCCAACAAGTGCTCAGCATGTGGGAACTCCTTCAAGACTGTTGGAAAAGCATTCCAGGTGAAGCTGATTCAGAGATTGCTAAGAGTGTGCAATGTTGTCAAAGGGTGGCTACTTTGAAGAATCTAAAATATATTTTGATTTGTTTAACTCTTTTGGTCACTACATGATTTCATGTGATATTTCATAGTTTTGATGTCTTCGCTATTATTCTGCAATGTAGAAAACAGTAAAATATATACAAAACCTTGAATGAGTAGGTGTCCAAAGATTTGACTGGTACTGTATATGCATTTTATTATTATGTACAGGGCTCTTATAAAATAGTTTTCAATCATAGTTTTCAATCTCAATGAGACTCCCTGTTTAAATAAAAGGTTAAAAAACGAACAGATAAATGGATGCATTGGACCTTTAAAAGCAAATGAATTAGCATACACAGTATGACGAGCTGCGGAAATTATACTTAGTTATCTGACAGCTTACAAAGAAATCTGACAGTTTACAGAGAATCAAAATGATTCATTTCATAATGATACTACTTTGACCAACCACAAGCATCTTGTTACCAAGGTGACCACCGTGAGACACCTACACACAATTCTATTTATGAAGACAATAACTTAGGAAAAACCCATTATTGCTCTGTAAACATGAAATCATACTAGTCAGTATGAAGAATTCAAATGTGCACCAGTGTTGTATTACGATCACCAATAGTTTATTGCACCCCGTCTACTTTTCCTCCCTTTCTGTACCTCCCTACATCCCCTTCTCTTTAATCATCTGACTTTGACTTTTTCCACATTCTTTCTGTCCAGACAAGGTCATAAATACATATATTATAGGACCTGACTGAAGATGAACGTTTGAACATCCATCAAGTCTGGATGGTGTCAGCAGACAAATCCCTTTTGACAGATTGCACTAAGGACATGCCAGGCTGGTGCTTCGGTAGCACCAACCTGGCATGTCCTTAGTCAACAGTGGTGTGGTGGCTTGGCAGTGTGTGCAAAAGTGATCTTTCTCCATGTGAAACACCACTCTCTGGTGGTCAGGAGTAGTAATTAATGCATTATCAAGAGCTGAGCCATACATTATTTCCCACAGTTGTTGTAGGGAAAGTGTGAGTGAGTCAATATTATAACAAGGAAGTAAAAAGTTACTATAAGACATTAATTGAAATTAAATATGCTGTAAAGTGATCTGTAGCCTAACTTGAGATTGACACCCATAACTTAAGTGTCCACCCAAATCTTCCATTGACATCAATACATGATTTACGCAAACGTCAAGGTTCAGCATGTGCATAATATCAAGTTAAAATTCAGTCCCATAATGAGTGCATGCATTAACCATTGCTCAAAACAAAAAGAGATCTTAATAAAATTGGAAACCCAAATATTTGGCCTTCCGCTGTGACATTAGTAAACCATTATTGTACATTGGACACACGACTTTGACCTTAACACACATCAAAATGACCTGCAGCAACAGTGAAAGACGCAGTGTGGCCAATGTGACCGTCTAGTCTAACGTGTGCTATACCGAGAGCTTGCTTTAAATAGGGATTAAGTCCTGTCCCAAAACTCACATGTATGAACATCTGGCAGATAGGAATGTGGAGTATTTTAAATAGTTGAAAATCCCAAAAATGACAACCTTTAAAAATGTATCATTTCAGACTTGAATGATTCATCTGAGAGGCATGCTCATATTCAATATCAACACGATTACAGGCATACTGTCCCAAGCCACTAGCAAAGAAGAAAATCTTGCAAGAAAGCATTACCATTGGACTTAGGCAAAATTATTGAAGGACACATGTGTTTTTTGGTGAACCAATGTAATTTAGCTTGAAGAGGACACAGTCCCTGAAGCTCAGAGTATGTGGTGGACATAGTGCATTAGTACAAGAATTGGAACTATGCCATTGCCTTTGCTTCAGCATGAGCTAAAATCACTTAAAGGGATAGTTTTCCAAAATGTTAACCCAATCTTAATAGTTGTCTTACTTTGAGAGGTGGTTATTTATTTTGAATTGTAATACAAGCTCCACAGGCCTCAAACTCAACTCTGGACCTCAAAACCAGTTCCACTGCATTTTTTTATTGTTCCCTTCAAATCAGGAACTGATTTAGATCTGTGACATGGGTGGGTGCAATTCATTATCAGGAACAGGAAACCAGCAGGCTCTGGAACTTGCAGGGCAAGAGTTGAATACCGCAGCTCTGAAGAAAGCCCTGTGAAGTTAACAATGAATGGAATGGATGTAAAAAAAACTTGGAATTTGTTAATTTGTGTTTAGCCTGAATTTTATCTTTAGACGGTATTCCAATTCAGACCATCCCAACTCATTACTACTAATAATAACAATAATACATGTCATTTGTTTCGCAATTTTCATTAGAGTTGTCTCAAAGCTCTACTAAGAAAAACAACACACATTGACATTTAAGGCAGGTAAAATAGCAATAGGGGGCTAGGTGCTAAAAATGTATTTAAGGAATAAGATAGTCTGAAGAAGTGGTTTTTAAGGCCTGTTTGAAAAGTTCTGAGTGATGGAACTGCTCTCAGATGGTCAGGGAACAAATTTCATAGGCGAGGGGCAAGGGAGCCGAAAGCTCGTTCCTCCGTAGTTCAGAGACATGTCTTGGGGACTTGAAGCAGTAGTAGCAGTAGTGGCTGAAGCGGAGAGTGCGAGGTTGCTCACTGATTGAAATGAGGTCGCTGATGTAGGTGGGGTTTAATCCTTTTAAGGCTTTAAACACGAGCAGGAGGATTTCTAAGTTGTGTAGTTGACCAGTAGCCAGTTGTGTAGTTGACCAGTAGCCAGTGTAGTTGGGGTGATGTGGTCAGACTTCTTGGTCCTCGTCAGGACACTGGGAGCACTATTCTGGATTGGTTGGAATCTCTGCAGTGATTTGGCTTGGAAGCCCCCAAACAGCGTTGCCGTAGTCGATCCGAGAGAAGAGTGATGGAGAGTGATGGTACTGTATCCCCTGGGCAATGTTTTTTAGGTGGAAAAATAATGGGGGAGATAATTATGTTTTAAATGTATTTTTATGTATCATTAGCCTCTCCACAAACGGATTCAATCTTTAACTTAGTGTTACATCTACTATAAGTCACCAGCACCTGTTCACAGCCGTTTACCTCATTGTCATACTAACTGTGTGCTTCAGGTGCCTAGTACGCAGGCTCGGTGGCAGCTGCTTGTTTCACGTGCATACACACACACACACACACACACACACACACACACACACACACAGTGTCAGTTTCCACAATGACAGATGAAAGCGAGACAGACAAGCACACTCTACCATTTATATCCTCCCATCTCAACTCTAACGCCTAAATCACGACATCAATCTGGTCAGGTATCTTCAGTCTTCAGCTGCTGCAGACAGGCAGGTGCTGTGATATCTGCACCTTCGAGGGCTCTGTGACTTTAATAAAGTAGTAGACCCTGCCTGCTCTCGGTTTTGCTCTGGTTGGGGTATTTATTTTAGATTTTTACCTGGTGCTATTTTTATATGCCCATTCAGACAGCGTCACTGACACTTATTCAGAAAAGATGGAGTGTGAGGGGTTTGTGGTAGGCAAAAGAGGATGCTGCAGTCCAGGAGTGCATGAGAAGACTTCAAGAATTGACGGCTACAGTGTCTGTGCTATTGATCAAAATATATCCCTATTTGTCCATGAGTCAGTGAACTTGAATACAGCTGTTGCCTAACAAACCAACTCAGAGCATTACTTGTGTATCAAATCAAATTGTATTTATTTGTCACATACACATGGTTAGCAGATGTTAATGCGAGTGTAGCGAAATGCTTGTGCTTCTAGTTCCGTCACTGCAGTAATAACCAACAAGTAATCTAACTAACAATTCCTAAACTAATTTCTTATACACGGTGTAAGGGGATAAAGAATATGTACATAAAGATATATGTGATGGTACAGAGCAGCATAGGCAAGATACAGTAGGTGGTATCGAGTACAGTATATACATATGAGATGAGTATGTAAACAAAGTGGCATAGTTAAAATGGCTAGTGATACATGTATTACATAAGGAGTCAGTAGATGATATAGAGTACAGTATATAGGTATACATATGAGATGAATAATGTAAGGGATGTAAACATTATATTAGGTAGCATTGTTTAAAGTGGCTAGTGATATATTTTACATCATTTCCCATCAATTCCCATTATTAAAGTGGCTGGAGTTGAGTCAGTGTGTTGGCAGCAGCCACTCAATGTTAGTGGTTGCTGTTTAACAGTCTGATGGCCTTGAGATAGAAGCTGTTTTTCAGTCTCTCGGTCCCAGCTTTGATGCACCTGTACTGACCTTGCCTTCTGGATGATAGCGGGGTGAACAGGCAGTGGCTCGGGTGGGTGTTGTCCTTGATGATCTTTATGGCCTTCCTGTAACATCGGGTGGTGTAGGTGTCCTGGAGGGCAGGTAGTTTGCCCTCGGTGATGCGTTGTGCAGACCTCACTACCCTCTGGAGAGCCGTTGCCGTACCAGGCGGTGATACAGCCCGCCAGGATGCTCTCGATTGTGCATCTGTAGAAGTTTGTGAGTGCTTTTGGTGACAAGCCGAATTTCTTCAGCCTCCTGAGGTTGAAGAGGCACTGCTGCGCCTTCTTCACGATGCTGTCTGTGTGAGTGGACCAATTCAGTTTGTCTGTGATGTGTATGCCGAGGAACTTAAAACTTACTACCCTCTCCACTACTGTTCCATCGATGTGGATAGGGGGGTGTTCCCTCTGCTGTTTCCTGAAGTCCACAATCATCTCCTTAGTTTTGTTGACGTTGAGTGTGAGGTTATTTTCCTGACACCACACTCAGAGGGCCCTCACCTCCTCCCTGTAGGCCATCTCGTCGTTGTTGGTAATCAAGCCTACCACTGTTGTGTCGTCTGCAAACTTGATGATTGAGTTGGAGGCGTGCGTGGCCACGCAGTCGTGTGTAAACAGGGAGTACAGGAGAGGGCTCAGAACACACCCTTGTGGGGCCCCAGTGTTGAGGATCAGCGGGGTGGAGATGTTGTTGCCTACCCTCACTACCTGGGGGCGGCCCGTCAGGAAGTCCAGTACCCAGTTGCACAGGGCGGGGTCGAGACCCAGTGTCTCGAGCTTGATGACGAGCTTGGAGGGTACTATGGTGTTAAATGCCGAGCTGTAGTCGATGAACAGCATTCTCATATAGGTATTCCTCATGTCCAAATGGGTTAGGGCAGTGTGCAGTGTGGTTGAGATTGCATCGTCTGTTGACCTATTTGGTCGGTAAGCAAATTGGAGTGGGTCTAGGGTGTCAGGTAGGGTGGAGGTGATATGGTCCTTGACTAGTCTCTCAAAGCACTTCATGATGATGGAAGTGAGTGCTACGGGGCGGTAGTCATTTAGCTCAGTGACCTTAGCTTTCTTGGGAACAGGAACAATGGTGGCCCTCTTGAAGCATGTGGGAACAGCAGACTGGTATAGGGATTGATTGAATATGTCCGTAAACACACCAGCCAGCTGGTCTGTGCATGCTCTGAGGGCGCGGCTGGGGATGCCGTCTGGGCCTGCAGCCTTGCGAGGGTTAACACATTTAAATGTTTTACTTACCTCGGTTGCAGTGAAGGAGAGACTGCATGTTTTCGTTGCAGGCCGTGTCAGTGGCACTGTATTGTCCTCAAAGCGGGCAAAAAAGTTATTTAGTCTGCCTGGGAGCAAGACATCCTGGTCCGTGACTGGGCTGGTTTTCTTCTTGTAGTCTGTGTAAGTGTGTTACTCTAGCAAGCCATGATTTCACATTCCTTGTAGAAGCAGCCATAGCAGGATAAATGCAGGGGCTTACTGGAAATATATACTGTGTATGTTATATATGTAGTATATCTTGTATATTTTTGACTGCAACCGCCAACCAAAGGAAGACTGTAGCCCCCTCTCAATGAGTGTAGACAGCCTGCTGCTGCCTGCTGCCACTCTGCTAATCATCAGATGGGGGGAGGACAGGTGGTAGGGGGCCCATGTGATTAACTGGGGGGCCCTGCCTTGATTGGATAACTGATTAATACAAATTAATAAGCATAGTAAATAATTGTGACTGGTCAATTGTGTGAGTCAGGGGATGGACAAAAAAAAATACATATTTTTTTATTCCTTTTTTGTTGTTATTCAACCACAGGAGCTCACTCTCAATATTGTGACTAAGTTTTATCACAAGCACATACAGGTGTCTGACTAAATGAACCAACATAAAGTGTTTTAAAAGGGTGTTGGGCCACCATGAATTGCCAGAACAGTTTCAATTAACTTTGGCATATACTTTAAGACATGAAGGTCAGTCAATCCAGAAAATTTCAAGAACTTTTAAAGTTTATTGAAGTGCAGTCGCAAAAACGATCAAGTGCTATGATGAAACTGGCTCTCATGAGTACCACTACAGGAAAGGAAGACCCAGAGGATGAATTTATTAGAGTTACCAGCCTCAGAAATTGCAGCCCAAATAAATGGTTCACTGAGTTCAAGTAACAGACACACTCAACATCAGCTGTTCAGAGGAGACTACATGAATCAGGCCTTCATGGTTGAATTGCTGCAAAGAAACCACTAGTAAAGGACACCAATATGTAGAAGAGGCTTGCTTGGGCCAAGAAACATTAGCAATGAACATTAGACCGGTGGAAATCTGTCCTTTTTGTTAAGAAACTGCCATGTTTTTGTGAGACGCAAAGTTGGTGAACAGATGTTCTCTGCGCTGTTATTCTACAATGTAGAAAATAGTCAAATAAAATAAAAACCGTGAATGAGTAGGTGTGTCCAAACTTTTGACTGGTACAGTTCTTTGTATCCCTTGTTTACTCAAGTTTTGCCTTTTCCGGAAGGCCGCAATTTGGGCAGAAAATGGGCCAAATATAGACTAGAGCTTGTTGCCTTGTTTCCATAGACACACAGTATCACCTTGACTGTTAAACATATGGGAACACTAGGCAATGGATGCCAGTCCTAACTTCAATGGGAACTGCCATCTATGGATTATATTTCTATGGTTGGTTGGGGATGTCATTTTGCCTTTTGCAGATTACAAAATACAATCGTGGGGAAAATGTAAAGTTTGGAAAGCAAATGCCTACTTCTGAAGAGAAGACTAATCTGTCTGTAGAGCCAATAAAAAAACTGGTTCTCAACAACTCCCAATATGTAGGTAACGGCACTATTTTTCAAAGTAGCTCATCTTGAGATTGCCACGATGTGGGCATCGGCCATCAGCCTATGGCTTCATCTTCATCATTGGGGCGGCAGGGTAGCCTAGTGGTTAGAGCGTTGGACTAGTAACTGAAAGTTTGAAAGTTCAAATCCCTGAGCTGACAAGGTATAAATCTGTCTTTCTGCCCCTGAACAGGCAGTTAACCCACTGTTCCTAGGCTGTCATTGAAAATAAGATTTTTTTCTTAACTGACTTGCCTAGATAAACAAAGGTAAAAAAAAATAAATTAGGTGAGTCAGTGTGCCGCTGAAGAAGAAGAAAAAGAGTAGCCTACTGTAGCCTATGTTATACAGTGTATACACTACCGTTCAAAAGTTTGGGGTCACTTTGAGATGTCCTTGTTTTTGAAAGAAAAGCACATTTTTTTGTCCATTAAAATAACATCAAATTAATCAGAAACACAGTGGAGACATTGTTAATGTTCCGTGGAGGGAGTAGTACACAGTGTTGTACAAATCTTCAGTTTCTTGGCAATTTCTCGCATGGAATAGCCTTCATTTCTCAGAACAAGAATAGACTCTACGTAGATGGTGTCACGAACCGGCTCGAAGTTCGTAACAAAAAGGGAGACAACGTGGAGATAAGGAATAACAAAATATATTTATTAACTTAAGTAAACTAAATACCATTAACAATGGTGTTTGTAGTCAGTAGTGTAAGTGAGTGTTTGTGTGTATAGATGTGATGAAAGATGCCAAAGCAAGCCGGCCATCCACAAAGCTGCCACAGCCAAAATCAAACAGTGTGTCTGCATGGAGAGTCTCCTCAATGAATGGGGAAGAGGTGTATTTATCCCGGGACACATCTGAGCCCAGGTGTCTCCCATTTCGCCGACGACCCTCCCTTAACAAAAACAAGAACAAAGAGTAAGAATACGGCAGACAGAGTGGGAGGGTCATCACAATGGCGTCGAAGAACATGGCTGACGTTTTACATTCTCCCAACCAATTGTGCTATTTTGTTAGTTTTTTTGTGTTTTGTATAAGTTATTGTTTTACTTATTGTGTACATAATGTTGCTGCTACCATCTCTTATGACTGAAAATGACTTCTGGACGAGAGATGGTGTGTGAGTTAATTTGTCAAATATAGCTGATGTCTAATATTATAGAAGTCTCAAAGTATTGATCGCCTGAGGTAAGGTAGAGTACCTTATGATAAGCTGTAGACCACTCTATCTACTAAGAGAGATCTCATCTATATTATTTGTAGCCATCTATTTACCACCACAGAACAAAGCTGGAACTAAGACCGCTCTCTACCAACTCTATTAGGCCATAAGCAAAGAAGAAAATGCTCACCCAGTAGTGGTGCTCCTAGTAGCCGTGGACTTTAATGCAGGCCAAGTAAATCAGTGTCACCAAATGTTTTACCAGCATGTCACATGTGCAACGAGAGAAAAGTAAATCCTAGACCACCTTTACTCCACACACAGAGATGCATACAAAGCTCTCCCCCGCCCTCCATTTGGCAAATCTGGCCATAATTCTATCCTCCTGATTCCTGTTTACAAGCAAAAAATAAACCAGGAAGTAGCAGTGACTTGCTCAATATGGAAGTGGTCAGATTTATTTTATTTTTATTTCACCTTTATTTAACCAGGTAGGCCAGTTGAAAACAAGTTATCATTTACAACTGCGGCCGTGGCCAATATAAAGCAAAGCAGTGCATCAAAAACAACAACACAGAGTTACACAAACAAACATACAGTCAATAACACAATATAAAAATCTATTTACAGTGTGTGCAAATGTAGAAGAGTAGGGAGGAAAATCAATAAATAGGCCATAGAGGCGAAATAATTACAATGTAGCATTAACACTGTGGTGACAGGTGTGCAGATGATGATGTGCAGGTAGAGGTACTGGGGTGCAAAAGAGCAGAAAAGTAAATAAAAGGGTAAGAAATAATATGGGGATGAGGTAGTTGGGTGTGCTATTTACAGATTGGCTGTGTACAGGTACAGTGAGCTGCTGTAAGCTGCTCTGACAGCTGATGCTTAAAGTTAGAGAGGGAGATATAAGACTCCACCTTCAGAGATTTTTGCAATTCGTTCCAGTCATTGGCAGCAGAGAACTGGAAGGAAAGGCGGTCAAAAGTAGGCTTGGCTTTGGGGATGACCAGTGAAATATACCTGCTGGAGTGCATGCTACGGGTGGGTGTTGCTATGGTGAACAGTGATCTGAGATAAGGCGGGGCTTTACCTAGCAAAGGCTCATAGCCAGTGGGTTTGGTGATGAATATATAGTGAGGGCCAGCCAACGAGAGCGTACAGGTCACAGTGGAGGGTTGTATATGGGGCTTTGGTGATAAAACGGATGGCACAGTGAGTGTTGGAGGCTATTTTGTAAATGACATCGCCGAAGTCAAGGATCGACAGGATAGTTTGTATGTTTGGCAGCATGAGTGAAGGAGGCATTGTTGCCAAATAGGAAGCTGATTCTAGATTTAAATCTGGATTTGAGATGCTTAATATGAGTTTGTAAGGAGAGTTTACAGTCTAACCAGACACCTACAGTTGAAGTCGGAGGTTTACATACAATTAACTCATTTTCAACTACTCCACACATTTCTTGTTAACAAACTATAGTTTTAGCAAGTCGGGTTAGGTCATCTACTTTGTGCATGACAGAAGTAATTTTTCCAACAATTGTTTACAGACAGATTATTTCTCTTATAATTCACTGTATCACAATTCCAGTGGGTCAGAAGTTTATATACATTAATTTGACTGTGCCTTTAAACAGCTTGGAAAATTTCAGAAAATGATGTCATGGCTTTAGAATCTTCTGATAGGCTAATGGACATAATTTGAGTCAATTGGAGGTGTACCTGTGGATGTATTTCAAGGCCTACCTTCAAACTCAGTGCCTCTTCACTTGACATCATGGGAAAATTAAAAGAAATTAGCCAAGACCCCAGAAAGATAATTGTAGACCTCCACAAATCTGGTTCATCCTTGGGAGAAATTTCCAAACGCCTGAAGGTACCACGTTCATCTGTACAAACAATAGTATGCAAGTATAAACACCATGGGACCACACAGCCATCATACTTCCAAAGTTGTGGCAAAATGGCTTAAGGACAACAAAGTCAAGGTATTGGAGTGGCCAACACAAGGCCCTGACCTCATGTCATGATGTTCGTAATAATAATAGCCGGACCAAGGCACAGCATATGTTGAGTTCAACATATTTTAATGAAAGTGAAACTTTAGGCAAATAGAAAAAAACAAAACAAACCCTGACAACAATGCAGTGCTAACCAGCAACTAAACATAAACAATATCGCATAAAACGCAACTTAAGTATGATCACAAATTAGAGACAATGATTACCAGCTGCCTTTAATTGGGAATCGTACACAAACACCAACATAGAAAAATAAACCTAGAACTCCACGCCCTGACCTACTCTACCATAGAAAATACAGGCTCTGGTGCGGGATGAAGTACCCTCTCATCCTGCGGATCCAGCCATGGATCCAGGCTGAACACTTTGTCTGGACTGGGCATCGGCGCAGGGGAAGGCTCTCGCCATGGAGCGGGACTGGACGCTGTGCCTGGACTGGGCACCAATGCAGAAGAAGACTCTGGCCTTGGAGCTGGACTGGACATCGGCGCAGGGGAAGGCTCCGACCATGGGGCTGGAGGTTTCGAACTGTTATCCTTCGCAGGATGTTCCGGACCGTGGACAGTCTCAGGAGGTTCCGGACCGTGGACGGTCTCAGGAGGTTCCGGACCGTGGACTGTCTCAGGAAGTTCCGGACCGTGTCACTGTCGCCGGACATTCCGGACTGTGGACCATCTCAGGAGGTTCCGGACCGTGGACCGTCTCAGGAGGTTCCGGACCGTGGACTGTCTCAGGAAGTTCCGGACCGTGTCACTGTCGCCGGACATTCCGGACTGTGGACCATCTCAGGAGGTTCCGGACCGTGGACCGTCTCAGGAGGTTCCGGACCGTGGACCGTCTCAGGAGGTTCCGGACTGTGGACCGTATCAGGAAGTTCCGGACCGTGTCACTGTCGCCGGACATTCCGGACTGTGGACCATCTCAGGAGGTTCCGGACCGTGGACCGTCTCAGGAGGTTCCGGACCGTGGACCGTCTCAGGAGGTTCCGGACCGTGGACCGTATCAGGAAGTTCCGGACCGTGTCACTGTCGCCGGAGGTTCCGGACTGTGGCACTGTATCCGGAGGTTCCAGACTGTGGCACTGTCGCCGGAAGCTCTGGACTGGGAACTGTTGCTGGAAGCTCTGGACTGGGAACTGTCGCTGGAAGCTCTGGACTGGGAACTGGGAACTGCAGCTTGGTGCTTTGGGCCGGCACTATTGGTACTGGGCTGGTGACATGCACCTCAGGGCGAGCATGAGGAGCAGGCACAGTACGCACATGACTGGGAAGGCGCACTTGAGGGAGAGTGCGAGGAGCAGGAACTGGATGCACCTGACTGGGAAAGCACACTTGAGGGAGAGTGCGAGGAGCAGGACAGGACGCACCTGACTGGGAAAGTACACTTGAACTTTAACACACTTCTCAGGACGAGTACGGGGAGCTGACTCAGGTGGCACCAAACTGACAACACTTTAGTCCAAATCCGTGCATCCTCCACCAACTCAACAACTCTCCCATTTCTCTCTCCTCCAAATTCTCCTTCTACTCCCAGACTGGCTCTGGTTCACTCCTCGGCTCTGCCGACTGCTCCATGTGCCCCCCCCAAAAAAAGTTCTAGGGGTTTCTGTGGCCTTCCTCATCATCCCCAATTAGAGACAACGATTGCAGCTGCCTCTAATTGGGAAACATACACAAACACCAACATAGAAAAATAAACCTAGAATGAACTTATTGACATGTCTATCCTTCTGGACAATCTGCTTGCTTCCCGTGGGCGTTCCACCACCCAGCGCCCCCGCTCCCATTCCTATGGAGTTGGTAGGGGCCGTGCCGAGGGGTACCCGGAGGAGGAGAGTCGAGATGGCAGGCGGAACGCTTCTCGGTCACCCCAGGTGAGTCAGCACCAAACTCACCCAGAGCCCCCTGTTGGTCACATGTTTGTCTTGCTTTTTTCCCTTGATTTTTCCTCCTCTTCCCAGCATAAGGCGCTAGTCGATTCAGGTGCAGCTGGGAACTTTATGGATCGCGGACTCGCCATCAAGCTGGGTGTTCCGCTCATGCCGATAGATTCTCCCTTCCCCGTGCACTCCCTAGATGGCCGGCCATTAGGGTCAGGGTTGGTCCGGGGGGGCACGGATTCACTGGACATGGTGACGCAGGGGAATCATAGGGGGCGTATAAGTCTCTTCATTATCGATTTGCCTGTGTTTCCAGTGGTGCTGGGGATTCTCTGACTGACTTGTCACAATTTCAAGATTTCGTGGAGACAGGGAGTTTCCATCGGTGCCACGTCGGTGGAGAGTCCAGACCAGGGATCCATGGTGCGCATCCCCCCGAATATGCCGATTTGGCAATCGCTTTCAGTAAAAAGAGAGCGACTAAATTACCACCTCAACGACCGGGAGGAGATTGTGCGATAGATCTCCAGGTAAATGCTGCGCTTCCCAAGAGTCACCCATTGTCCCAGGAGCAGATGTTGTCTATGGAGACATATGTCATGGAGTCTCTGGGACAGGGGTACATTCGGCCCTCCATCTCACCCGTCTCCTCGAGTTTCTTTTTGTGAAGAAAAAGGGGGAGGTTTGCGTCCGTGCATTGATTATAGAGGTCTAAATGCCATCACAGTGGGGTTTAGTTACCCACTACCTCATCGCTACGGCGGTGGAATTATTTCACGGAGCACAGTTCTTCACAAAACTGGATATCAGGGGAGCGTATAGTCTGGTGCGTATTCTGGATGGAGACGAGTGAAAAAACGTGTTTAGTACCACATTGAGTACCTCGTCATGCCGTATGGGTTAAAGAATGCTCCAGCCGTCTTTCAATCCTTTGTAGATGAGATTCTCAGGGACCTGCACGGGCAGGGCGTGGTTGTTTATATCGATGATATTCTGATCTATTCTGCCACCCGCGCCGCGCATGTGTCTCTGGTATGCAAGGTGCTTGGTAGACTGCTGGAGCATGACCTATATGTCAAGGCTGAGAAGTGTGTTTTCTGCAAACAAGCCGTCTCTTTCCTGGGTTATCGCATTTCCACCTCGGGGGTGGTGATGGAGTGTGACCACATTAAAGCCGTGCGTAATTGGCCGGCTCCTACCACGGTGTAGGAGGTGCAGCGGTTTTGGGGGTTTGCCAATTACTACCGGAGGTTTATCCTGGGTTTTGGCCAGGTAGCGGCCCCCATTACCTCACTGCTGAAGAAGGGCCCGGTGCGTTTGCGGTGGTCAGCAGAAGCGGACAGAGCCTTCAATAGGTTGAAGGCGCTGTTCACGGATGCACCCGTGTTGGCGCACCCAGACCCATCTCTAGAATTCATAGTGGAGGTGGACGCGTCGGAGGCTGGGGTGGGTGCCGTGCTATCACAGCGCTCGGGTATGCCACCAAAACTCCGCCCCTGCGCTTTCTTTTCGAGGAAGCTCAGTCCAGCGGAGCGTAACTATGATGTGGGGGACCAGGAGTTGTTATCGATGGTCAAGGCCCTGAGGGTGTGGAGACACTGGCTTGAGGGGGCTAAGCACCCCTTTCTCATCTGGACCGACCACCAGAATCTGGAGTATATTCGGGCAGCTAGGAGACTGAATCCACGTCAGGCAAGCTGGGCCATGTTCTTCACCCGATTCCGGTTTACTCTGTCGTATAGACCAGGCTCCCAGAACGTAAAGGCTGACGCACTGTCCCGTCTTTATGACACGGAGGATCGGTCCACCGAGCCTACTCCCATCCTTCCCGCCTCGAGGCTGATGGCACCAGTGGTATGGGAGGTGGACTCGGACATCGAGCGGGCGTTATGTGCGGAGCATGCGCCTCCTCAGTGTCCGGCTGGGCGTAAGTACATGCTGCTTGGTGTTCGGGACCAACTGATTCGGTGGGCTCACACCCTACCCTCCTTGGGTCACCCTGGGGTGGCAAGGACAGTGCGGGGCCTCCGCAAGAAGTATTGGTGGCACACCTTGGCTAGGGACGTTGTCTCTTCCTGTTCAGTGTGCGCCCAGACTAAGGCTCCTAGGCACCTTCCTAGAGGGAAGTTACAAGCCCTCCCCGTTCCACAACGGCCAAGGTCTCACCTATCAGTAGATTTGCTGAACGATCTCCCCCCGTCTCAGGGGAACACTACGGTTTTGGTGATTGTGGATCGGTTCTCTAAGTCCTGCCATCTCCTCCCGTTGCCCGGTCTCCCTACAGCACTACGGAGTGCCGGAGGACATCATCTCTGATTGGGGTCCCCAGTTCACATCCCGGGTATGGAGGGCGTTCCTGGAGCGTCTGGGGGTCTTGGTCAGCCTGACCTCCGGTTATCACCCCGAGAGTAATGGGCAGGTGGAGAGAGTGAACCAGGAGGTGGGTAGGTTTCTGCGGTTGTATTGTCAGGACCGGCCCAGCGAGTGGTCTAGGTACGTCCCATGGGCGGAGTTGGCCCAAAACTCACTCCGTCACTCCTCGACAAACCTATCTACGTTCCAGTGTGTGTTGGGGCTACCAGCCGGTCCTGGCACCTTGGCATAAGAGTCAGACCGAGGCTCCTGCAGTGGAAGAGTGGGTGCAGCGCTACAAGGAGACCCGGAGGGCCGTCCAGGAATCCCTCAAACAAGCCAGTGGACGGCAGAAGAGGAGTGCTGACCGCCACCGCAGTGAGTCCCCCGTGTTTGTACCGGGGGACAGGGTCTGGCTCTCGACCTGAAACCTATCCCTCCGCTTGCCCTGCTGGAAACTGGAGCCGAAGTGTGTAGGGCCCTTCAAAGTCCTGAGCAGAATAAACGAGGTGTGTTATCGATTACAACTCCCTTCCTATTATTGTAATAAACCCTCGTTCCATGTGTCTCTCCTCAGGCCGGTGGTAGCTGGTCCCCTGCAGGACGGTGAGGTGCCGGAGAACAGAGGGGTCCCCGGCGTACACGATACGGGCCATTCTGGACTCGAGACGCCGGGTGAGGGGCCTACAGTACCTCATGGACTGGGAGGGGTACGGTCCGGAGGAGAGGTGCTGGGTACCGGTGGGGGATTGTTTTATGTGTACTCGTGTACACGGCTGTAAGTCACGGTTGTTCGTGTAAGTGAGGTATTTTCGGGACTGTTTAGTTCCCCTGTGTTTTGGGGCATTTGTTTTGAGTGGCGTCGTTTTCACCTGTGTGGTGAATAAAGAAGTAGTGCTACTCTGAACTCTTTGTCTCCTGCGTCTGACTTCTTCCTCCACTACACCCTGGGCATTACAGCTTTCTATGGTCAGGACGTCACACCTCAATCCTATAGAAAACTTGTGGGCAGAACTGAAAACGTGTGTGCGAGCAAGGAGGCCTACAAACCTGACTCAGTAACACCAGTTCTGTCAGGAGGAATGGGCCAAAATTCACCAAAGTTATTGTGGGAATCTTGTGGAAGGCTACCCAAAACGTTTCACCCAAGTTATTAAACAACTTAAAGGCAATGCTACCAAATACTAATTGAGTATATGTGAACTTCTGACCAACTGGGAATGTGATGAAAGAAACAAAGGCTGAAATAAATAATTCTCTCTACTATTATTCTGACATTTCACATTCTTAAAATAAAGTGGTGTTCCTAACTGACCTAAGACAGGGGATTTTTCCTCTGATTAAATGTCAGGAATTGTGGAAAAACTGAGTTTAAATGTACTTGGCTAAGGTGCATGTAAACTTCCGACTTCAACTGTATATATATACAGTATATAATGTGTATATATATTGCCTCCTAATACTGTACAATCTGTGTGTCACTTCGTTGGTTTGATTTCAAGGCCACATTGATCTCAGATTGTCAGTGTCAGAATAGCCAGTCATTTGTGTCGTATTAAAAAAGATTCAGCTGTCTTCTGTCTTGTAAATTATGTAGAATTTAATTAAATGCATTTTTAAAAGGCAGATTTCTTTCAGACCTCGCTAAAAATAAAATCCCCATGAATGGAAATGCTAAAAATGCTTGTGCTCAGCTGTAGCCTATGCCACAGACAAGGCAAACGTTATTATGGTTTCATTATAAAGGGACTTTTTCTTCAACAGTAAAATGACCACACATCAAATTGCATCTTGGTGCAAGGACAAAACCCCAAGGCCTATGATTTCTTAATACGGCCCTGGAGGCAACCATGTCAAGATCATCTGTCAGGTTTGTTGACATGACCTTAACCAAGTCCTTGTGCTTACATGGCAGCAGCTACATTTCCTTTGGAGCTCTCGTGTTGTTATCAATCAATGGGGGTCAGGCGAACGCCAAAACAGAGGGAAGAGGGGATAGGGAAACATTCTCACCTTTCAGAGACATGCTTAACAGCTTGTGTTATCTGTGTCACGCCTGTCAATTGTTGATTTACTGCAAGGTCAGAGTATTTTCTTACACGCTAACCACTAACTGACGTCGGCCATATTAGCAGCTTAGGCGGTGATAGTTGTGCTTTGCTTTGACACTTGAAGGTACTTCAGCCGCCGCAAGCTAATGCTGGAGTCACAAAGCGTCTGGTGTTCTGACAGTTGAGATCAGATTGGGAGTAGCAGACGGTAACCAAATCTCACCTCAGGCTGAGATTTTGTGGGGAGTTTTTACTTTGCCCCTGAGCCACCATGAGTTGTTGGCAGATGTACAGCTCTTAACCCCCCTGATACATTGAAGGGTTAACAAACAACACTTTTCTGTACTCACAAAGTACTGAATTAATATTGAAAGTGTTGTGAGTCGTCCGGACTCTTTTGTGAGTACCCCAAATACTCCTTTAATTTGGGGATCTGTCTTCATTTAGCAGTTTCCTGGAAACAAGGTGAGTTGTATTGATTTGGTCAGAAGCTGGAGTTGGAAGTCCCTGCGGCTGTGGCTCCAGACTGCAGTACTTAACGTTTCACTACATCACCCACTGTTTCACCTCGCCATACAGGCATTAAGCAGCAAAATAAATGTTTTAGGATCTGTAGTGGACCTTGACTGTGATTCCCCCATCCTCTTTCCCTTCCTCTCCCTCACCCCAACTGTAATAATAGTGGATTAAGGGACCATTACAGAAATCTAGCCGTAGCAACAGAAAAGAGTGACAGAGTGCATTCGTCGTTTGAATCCTCACTCAACCTGAAGGCAGCATCCATCATTCCCATTGGCTTGTTATTAACCCTCCCTCACCGCCTGACCTAAAACATCAATCTTAATTGGACTTTAGCGTGACCACTTGCGACGCTCGCCCCCAGAAAACATAGATCATTGCCACACACAAAAGCAACAAACAGATGATGAGAGAAAATATATGGCCGGTGTTATCCCCTCTCAGCGTTTGTGACACGATGGATCGCTTGCTCTGCGTTGAGAGAGGAAAGGTAGGCCAGTGAGATTTGGCCTAACATTGATTGTCTAATGGCACACATTCAATCAAAGGCTTTTCGAGCTTGTGTTTGGTTCAATGTGATTGTGCTGGTATACTGCAAGCTATATTAGAGCTGGTATGGAATGATCATTTATCTTTGTGCTCAGTGGGATCTAGCTCCATGTCAAAACAAGCTTATCCGTGATGCAAGTTGCTATCCTGGAGCTTTAGACACCAACTTGCAATCATCCTCCCTATTCAACTCAACTGTGCCCCCCAGTGGTATGGTGTCAATCAAACAGCTGATGCCTTAAGTCAGAAAAACAGAAATACCCACAACAACTGTACAAACATATCTTTGTCCGTTTGTGTGAATAGAAAAAGCCATATTATTATCCCAGGAACCATCAGATAGCCTTTTTCTCTTCCTCTCCTGTAGCACTCCCCACCTGGTTTTTCGAAGAAGAAACTCCTAATGATCCATCTTTACAAAGAAAAACTTCAGCAGAATGGAGGCCATCATTTATAATTGGACTTCCACAAGTGCACTTGTCCACGGTTGATGTTGCATTAGTTTACCTGCTTACCTCCAAAAGAGACCCAATATGCCAAAAAGCCTCCAGGCAACCTGTCTTGCCTTTTGTCTTCCATCAAATTAATAGTGTTAATTGCTGTGCCGCCCCTATATGTGCTCGTTCATAGCTGTGTAACTGGCTTCCAATGGTGTGAAAAGGCCAACACATGGCATCTGATTGAGCCTAACTTGCTTTGCCATCTTAAAGACTGTTGATTGTGGTCATGAGCTTCAGAACCAGTTGGAATGTTAGATCAATGTTATGAATTTCTCTCTTTGTTTTCTGTCTTGCTCTCTCTACCTCAGCAGTTTACAACGTCAGTCCTCCAAGGTTGTAAGTCTGCATGGTTTGTTTTCCTTCCTGACACTTAATTGATTAATTAGAACACGGTTTGACCAGAGAATGCCCACACCTGGTTTCCAAAGTCTATACTGTATCAGTCGCTGATTTTAAAAGTCTAACGCAAAATCCAGTGGACCCTGTGACTTTCAATAATGTTTTTTAACCCATAAGAGAGTCTATACCCTGTCCAAGCTGGGGGTGGGGTTCTACCAAACTAAATGGAATTATTTTAAGGTCATACCAAGGATCATTTTTCTATTTGAATTTGAATTTTAAGATCCCTTGAAGTATCCCTTGAAGTGCATGGGCCTATTAGCCCACGCAAACGCAATTAAGAACAGATTTTATAGTACATGGAATAATAGATAGTCCCTCCCAAATATCTAAAATATGTTTGTTCTGAAGTCTCTGTCCTATATCTGAGAGATATGCAGTACCAGGCAAAAGTTTGGACACATCTACTCATTCAAGGGTTACAATATTTAGCCAGGCAAGTCAGTTAAGAACAAATTCTTATTTACAATGACGGCCCAAGTCCTAACCTGGACGATGCTGGGCCGATTGTGCACAGCCCTATGGGACTCCCAATCACAGCCAGTTGTGATACATCCCAGAATCAAACCAGGGTCTGTAGTAATGCTTCTAGCACTAAGATGCAGTGACATTGTAACGGCGTTCTTTTGTTGTTGAAGGAGAGTCGGACCGAAATGCAGCGTGTATGTTACTCATGTTTATTAGTGAAGACAAAAACGAACGAACTAACACGAATAACTAATAAATACAAAACAACAAACAGAACGAAACCTAATACAGCCTGACTGGTGCAACCTACACAGAGACAGGAACAATCACCCACGAAATGCAAAGCGAAATCAGGCTACCTAAATACGGTTCCCAATCAGCGACAACGAGAAGCACCTGACTCTGATTGAGAACCGCCTAAGGCAGCCAACCTAATTAACACACACACACACACACACCCCTAATCAACTACAATCCCAAACACTACAAACCCCAATACGGAAATACAATACATAATAACCCCATGTCACACCCTGGTCTGACTAACTAATAAACTAAAACACAAAATACTAAGACCAAGGCGTGACAGAACCCCCCCCCCTAAGGTGCGGACTCCCGAACGCACCTCAAAACCATAGGGAGGGTCCGGGTGGGCGTCTGTCCATGGTGGCGGTTCCGGCTCCGGACGTGGACCCTACTTCATAAATGTCATTGTTCCTCCCCTTCGCGTCCATGGATAATCCACCCTAACCACCGACCATGGCCGAATAGTCCTCACCCAGAACCCTACATAATAGAGGAGCAGCTCGTGACTGAGGGACAGCTCGGGACTGATGGGCAGCTCGGGACTGATGGGCAGCTCGGGACTGATGGGCAGCTCGGGACTGTTGGGCAGCTCGGGACTGAGGGGCATCTCGGGACTGAGGGGCAGCTCGGGACTGAGGGGCAGCTCGGCACTGAGAGGCAGCCCAGTACTGAGAAAAAGCCCAGTACTGAGAAAAAGCCCAGCCAGGAAGTTGAATCCGGCAGATCCTGGCCGACTGGCGGATCCTGGCCGACTGGCAGATCCTGGCCGACTGGCAGATCCTGGCAGATCCTGGCCGAATGGCAGATCTGGCAGATCCTGGCTGACTGGCGGATCCTGGCTGACTAGCAGATCTGGCAGATCCTGGCCGACTGGCAGATCCTGGCCGACTGGCGGATCCTGGCCGACTGGCGGGTCCTGGCCGACTGGCGGATCCTGGCCGACTGGCGGATCCTGGCTGACTAGCAGATCTGGCAGATCCTGGCTGACTTGCGGATCCTGGCTGACTGGCGGATCCTGGCTGACAGGCAGATCTGGCAGATCCTGGCTGACTGGAGGATCCTGGCTGACTAGCAGATCTGGCAGATCATGGCTGACTGGCGGATCCTGGCTGACTGGTGGATCCTGGCTGACTAGCAGATCTGGAAGAGTCTGGTTGACTGGCAGATCTGGAAGGGTATGGTTGCCTGGCAGATCTGGAAGAGTCTGGTTGACTGGCAGATCTGGAAGAGTCTGGCAGATCTGGAAGAGTCTGGCTGACTGGCAGATCTGGAAGAGTCTGGCTGACTGGCAGATCTGGAAGAGTCTGGTTGACTAGCAGATCTGGAAGAGTCTGGCTGACTGGCAGATCTGGAAGAGTCTGGCTGACTGGCAGATCTGGAATAGTCTGGCTGACTGGAAGAGTCTGGCTGACTGGAAGAGTCTGGCTGACTGGAAGAGTCTGGCTGACTGGAAGAGTCTGGCTGACTGGCAGATCTGGAAGAGTCTGGTTGACTGGCAGATCTGGAAGAGTCTGGCAGATCTGGAAGAGTCTGGCTGACTGGCAGATCTGGAAGAGTCTGGCTGACTGGAAGAGTCTGGCTGACTGGAAGAGTCTGGCTGACTGGCAGATCTGGAAGAGTCTGGCTGACTGGCAGATCTGGAAGAGTCTGGCTGACTGGAAGAGTCTGGCTGACTGGAAGAGTCTGGCTGACTGGCAGATCTGGAAGAGTCTGGCTGACTGGAAGAGTCTGGCTGACTGGAAGAGTCTGGCTGACTGGCAGATCTGGAAGAGTCTGGTTGACTGGCAGATCTGGCTGCTCCATGCAGACTAGCTGATCCATGCAGACTAGCAGCTCAGGCTGCTCTATGCAAACTGACAGCTCTGGCTGCTCCATGCAGACTAGCTGCTCCATGCAGACTAGAAGCTCAGGCTGCTGTATACAGACAGGAGGCTCCGGCAGCGCTGTAGAGGAGGAAGGCTCTAGAACCGCTGAATAGACGGGAGACTCCGACAGCGCAGGAGAGGGAGAAAGCGCTGGCTGCGCTGAACAGACAGGAGACTCCAGCAGCGCTGTAGAGGAGGAAGGCTCTAGAACCGCTGAACAGACGGGAGACTCCAACAGCGTAGGAGAGGGAGAAAGCGCTGGCTGCGCTGAACAGACAGGAGACTCCAGCAGCGCTGTAGAGGAGGAAGGCTCTAGAACCGCTGAACAGACGGGAGACTCCGACAGCGTAGGAGAGGGAGAAAGCGCTGGCTGCGCTGAACAGGCGAGGCACACTGAAGGCCTGATGCGTGGTGCTGGCACTGGTGGTATTTGGCCGAGGACACGCACAGGAAGCCTAGTGCGGGGAGCTGCTACTGGAGGGCTGGGGTGTGGAGGTGGTACTGGATAAAGGCCAGGCACAGGAAGCCTGGTGCGGGGAGCTACTACCGGAGGACTGGTGTGTGAAGGTGGCACAGGATGGACTGGACCGTGAAGGTGTACTGGAGAGCCTGAATGCAGGACTGGCACAGGACGTGCAAGGCTAGGCAGGTACTCAGGAGGCTTAGTGCATGAGGCTGGCACACTTTCCACCAGCCGACTAACACGCACCTCAGGACTAGTATGGAGTGCTGACCCAGGTGCCATTAAATCCCCGACACGCTCTGTCGGCCAAATATTATATCTAAAGCTCAAAACCAGCAACTCCCTCATTAAACACTCCTCCAATTTCCCCATTAAGTCCTTCACAGTCTCTGCTTCGCTCACCTCCAACACTGGTTCTGACCTCCTCCTTGGCTCTTCACAATAAACAGGGAGAGTTGACTCAGGTCTGTCTCCTGACTCAACCACTCCCCCTGATAGCCCCCCCCAAAACAAATTTTGGGGCTGCTTTTCGGGCCGTGCTGCCTCCTCATACTTGCGTCTCTCCGCTTTAGCCGCTTCTAATTCCTCCGTGGGGCGGCGATATTCACCTGGCTGAGCCCAGGGTCCTTTTCCGTCCAGTTCCTCCTCCCATGTCCAATTCTCCAAATGGTGTAGCCTCTCCCACTGAAGCTGCTTCTGTTGTTTCTCGTGTAGCTCCTGTTTGCGCTGCTCCTGCCTGTTGACACGCTGCTCCTGTTTACTCTTCACCTGCTGCGCTTTAGGGCGGCTACACTCTTCTGGTTTAGCCCAGGGTCCTCTTCCGTCCAGGATTTCCTCCCATGTCCAGAAATCCTTAAAACGAGGCTCCTCTTTGCGCGGCTCTTCTTTGCGCTGCTCCTGCCTGTTGACACGCTGCTCGGTCCGTGTATGGTGGGTGATTCTGTAACGGCGTTCTTTTGTTGTTGAAGGAGAGTCGGACCGAAATGCAGCGTGTATGTTACTCATGTTTATTAGTGAAGACAAAAACGAACGAACTAACACGAATAACTAATAAATACAAAACAACAAACAGAACGAAACCTAATACAGCCTGACTGGTTTTTATAAAAATAATTTATTATCATCAGTACCATTCATTCTTTACAAATCATAATTTACATACATACACAAAAAAATATATTTTTAATTAAACTAATTAAATTAAACTAAACATAAACCCCAAACAAAACCTCAGGGGAGCATCTTCCCTCCCCGTCACCCTACAAAACACCTTTCCCTATCTCCCCGTCCCTAATCTATCCTCTTACAAATCTAAATGACACCCAGCCCTAAACCCCCCTTCCACCTCTCCCGAGCAGCATGCTGCCCCCACTTCCTCTCCTCCCTCTTCATCCTCCCCCTCAAATCTCCTTCCACTCTCCTCACTATCCCTTCCACCCCCCAATCTCTCCCTGTCTTCACCATGTTCTGCCTGGCTTCCCACAGCCCCCGTTTAAAGAGACTCATGAGAAGCCAGAGCAGAAACCTGTCCCTATCCGTCCCTCTCACTCTCCCTACACCCCTCTCTAACCTGGCCCACGTCAATACAAAATCCCCCTTTACCAAACCTAACAACACCCGTGCCCTAGCCCATACTACTCCGGCAAAGGCACAGTCCCAAAAGACATGAAGCACAGTCTCCACCCCTGCACAGTCTCCACCCTGCCACAAGAGGATCTTGGACAGGTGGGGGATTGCACTAAACTAAACCGGTACAAGATGGAACGTACCGGCAAACACTTATGAAGGCTCAACCAATTCAGGTCCTTGAGCCTGTTGTCCAGACCCCGCACCTGCACTCCCTCCCAGACCGCTTCCGAGATACCTACTACAGGCGCCTGACTCTCTGCCTTTCTGACCTCCTCGTACAGGTGCCTATGATCTAAACCTACTCGGGCAACTTCAACCTCAGGGTGCGCACGCAGCCACTTGGCCGCATGACCAAAGTGCCACGGCAGCTGTTCCGCCCGAGGACCCTTGTTAGACCACACCATTATGCTTCTCGCCTGATACGAGAAAAACACCCGCAGGAAGTAACCGGACGGGTGTATCACTGGCTGAGCAAGCTCCGTTAACAAGAAAGAAACAAAAATTGTGTCCAGCTTGAGGGGGAAATGTGGTACCCCCTACCTCCCTCCCCGATGGGACAGATCATACGTGCCCTGGCGACCCACTCATACCTGCCACTCCACATAAACTGAAACACAAGCTTCACTAGAGGCCTTCTCAGACAAACCGGCAATGGGTAGATGTATGCCAAATACAAAAGCGACGGCAACACATCCACCTTTAGGACCAGGACTTTGCCCATAAAAGACAAATACCTAGTTTTCCACATTGCTAGCTTCCTCTGTACCACTGCAATACGCATGTTCCAGTTTAGCGTCGCAGAGCCGGAGGTCTCAAAATGGACCCCGAGAATCCTCAGGGCCCCCTCACAGAGAGATAACCCCCCAGGCACATCCGTTCTACCGCGCCATCTTCCGAAAAACTTGACAGAAGACTTTGCATGGTTCAGAACTGCTCCCGACGCTCGAGTGAAATCCCCAAAGATGGCAAGGAACCTTGTCAGGCACGAGTCCTTGGAAAACAACAAGGAAGTGTCGTCGGCGTACTGCGTCATCTTAACACGCAGTCCATCACTTCCAGGGATCAGCAGACCTTCCACCCCTGTGTCTGCCCTAATGGCAGCCCCCAGAGGCTCCATGTACAGAACGAAGAGGAGAGCCGAGAGTGGGCACCCCTGCCTGACCCCAGACGAGAGGTCAAAAACGTCACCCAAGTGACTATTTACACTAACTCGGCACCCCGCTCCGACATATAATGTACGAATCCATCCTATAAACTTCTCCCCAAATCCTAATCGACCTAACACTCTGAATAAAAAGGATCTATTCACGCGATCGAAGGCTTTCGCCTGATCTAGCGCTGCTACCAGAAAAGGCAATGGAGTCCCTGATTAACTGTAGGTTCCATCTAATAGAGCGGCCCTCTACCCCGCACGTCTGATCCTCATGAACGACGTAGGGAAGGGCTGTGCGCAACCGGTCTGCTAAAACCTTTGCAAGTAGCTTGTAATCTACACACAGCATGGTCAACGGCCGCCAGTTGCCAAGGTCAGTTACTTCCCCCTTCTTATATAAAAGTGACAGCACACCAACAGCCATTGATCCCCCCGGGACCCCCGTCTCAAGGATGGCCTTCAAGACTTCGAGGACCACTGGTCCAAGTATACCCCAAAACTTGAGATAAAACTCAGCCGGCAGCCCATCCATCCCAGGCACCTTCCCTTTTCCCATCCTCCTAAGAGCGCTCTCAACCTCTTCTAGTGAAATCTGGGCCTCCATCACTTCTCTAATGTCCTCCGGCAACCGCCTGGACAAGTGTTCTAAAAACACATTTCCCTGCTCTACATCTATTTCCCTTTCCTTAAATAAACCTTGGAAATGATCAGTTGTCACCCTGACCATATCCTCTGGTTCTCTAACTATACTACCATTTTCTTCCCTAACACCATGCATTACCTTCCTACTCTGTCTTGCCCTAACCGACTTAAAGAACATAGCAGAACAAGTCTCATTATGTTCTAGAAAGCCGCTATGCGCACGCTCCAGGAAAACTCGAGCCTTCCGCTCCTGCAACTCCCTGAGCTGCGCCTTTAGGGTTGAGGATCTCTCCCAGTCAAACGACCCGCCGAGGTTGCCTGCCTCGTATTCGAGATCAATTAACCGTTGGATACGATCCACCTCCCTCCTCTCCTCCCTTTTTTTCCTCTTGCAATACCCTATTATAAAAGCCCTAATCCTCACCTTAACTAATTCCCACCACTCTAACACCCCCTCGCACATGGACCGGAGACCCTCAAGCCTCCTAAAGAAAACATAAAACCCGTCAACAAAAGCCTGCTCCTCCAGCACATCCCGATCTAGCTTCCAGTACCCCTTACCAAAGAGGCAGACCGACGACCCCACCTGCAGGAGCACCCCATCGTGATCCGAAAAGAAAACAGGCAACAGCCGCCCAGACAACTTTCCCAAAGACCTGGGTACAAAAATATAATCGAGCCTCCGCTCAACCCCCTGGAGTTACGCCATGTAGGACCGTCCATTTTCGGAGTAGTGTGCATACCACCATCTACCAGACCATGGCAAGCCATTAGCCTAGCAATGGCGCCTGCACTGTTATCCCCCCTCTTCCTAAATCTGTATTAAAATCCCCCCTATCACTAATTTCCTATTTGTAACACACAGGGGCGTCAGACAGTCCACCATCTCCTTCCTGTCTGCCACCCCCTGTGGCCCATACACCACCACTAATCTAAATTTACACTCCCTTATCGTGACATCCACCCCTATAACCCTCCCCTGCATTGCAACAAAAGAGTCTTCCACTTTTACCTCCCTGTGCCCACACAAAATCCCTACCCCAGATGAGTGCACCCCCCCTACACCCCAAACCGACTCTCCCTTGTCCCACTCCCTCTTAAATCTACTAACATCCCCTCCATCCCTCAGGTGAACCTCCTGTAAAAAACAAAAATCAAAACCCACACCCTCCAAATAACTAAAAACCACCCTCCTCTTAACAATATCTCTTAAACCTCTTACATTTAAACTAACAAAAGTAAAATTAGACTCCATGAAGAAAATAAAATAAAACATGAAATATACTCAAATACTAAACCCAGACAGAAAAAAACAAAAAACAGGAGACTCACCCGATGCTCCCCTGCTCCATATCTACAGGTGAGAACACCATCTGTAATCCCGACATCCCCCCCTCTTCCTCCATCACACCATCCCAGGATGCAGGAATAGTGTTTGGCTTCGGGGTGCCCTGCACCCTGGGTCTACCCCCACAATCCTCCCCCTCCCCAGTGTTGCAGCTGGTTTGGAAGAAAATTGGGGAGGCTGAGTCCCCAAACAAAAAACTCCCCACCTCCTCCTGTACCCAGTCCTGAGTCTTGTTAGGTGTGTCACCACCCAAATGAAGTTGAGAGTCTTGGGAAACCAGCAGCAACCCAGAGGTTTCTCCCACCCCCATCACTCTCTTGGCCATCCCCTCCCCCTCACTGTCGGCCAATCGCACCCTCCTCTTCATTCTCTTCTTTGGTGATGGCGGCAGTGGAGAGATACCACCCCCTCCCCCCGCCAGCTCCTCCACCATACCCCTCATCTCTTCCACCATGTCACTTTCCCCCAGTCCACTTGCTCTTCCACCGTCTTCTTCTCTAACATTCCTCCCTCACTTTCTTCTCTCTCATTCTCCTCCACTCGGTTGCCTTCTTCCACCGCTTTTCCTGGTTCTCCTACTCCCGTGCCTTCCGTTTCCTTCTCTCTTCCATCCACCGCTTCTTGCTCCTCTTCCTTCCTTGTAGCCTTCCCCTCTGGACTTGTAGTCTTGTCATGAGGCATGTTTCCTTCCCCTCCTCTTCTTCCCCCATCCCCCGCTCCTGCTCCCCCCCAGCCGCAGAGGCATATGACCTCTGACGGGCCGGGCACTCCCGCCACAGGTGTGCTGACGAGCCACACCCATGGCATGTCTTAGGCTTGTCACAATCCCCCGCCTTGTGATCCTCAGATCCACAAAATCTGCATTTTCTCATGCGGCACGAGGCGAAAATGTGTCCATAGGCCATACAGCGCCTGCAAAATGGGGGCTGACGCGCATAAAACAAAGTCCCCCTGTCAGCCCCAAGGGAGAACATAGCAGGAGGATGAAGGTATCCACCATGTCCCTTTGGGTCCTCCCTGAGGAGGGCCTGGAAACCTCTCCTCCCATTCCAAAACCCAAGGGAGTCTTTGAGGTGCCTAGCTGAGGAAACGTTATCCATGTATCTCCCCAGAAAAGCCCTCACCTCTTCATCCTTAACGTAAGGGTTGTACATGTTAACAGTCACAACCCTAAAGTTATTCTTCGCCAGACTTGATATTTCGTAGTGGCACATCGGCCTCTCACCTCCCACTGCTCTTGCCCTTCTAAGGATATCATCATGTTTTTCTTCAGTATATAGCGCAACATCGTATGCTCCCTCCAACGAGTTGCCTGGAAACAAAACACGTCCTTCACCGTCAGCTTTAGAATCCCCATTAATATAATTCTTCCAAAAGATTCTCGTCCTAACGGCTCCAACTCCTTTTCCTTCCAAGCAAAACGAATCGTGTTAGCCAGCCCAATCCCAGGGATCGACCGTGATGATGTATTTAGCACCATCTCCGCAAGGAGAATGGCGCTCGTTCTTTTCTCTTCCAATACAAGAAAAAATGAAAATCCAAAAGTGACCGCAACTGACTGGTGCAAACTACACAGAGACAGGGACAATCACCCACGAAATGCAAAGCGAAATCAGGCTACCTAAATACGGTTCCCAATCTGCGCTGCGAGAAGCACCTGACTCTGATTGAGAACCGCCTCAGGCAGCCAACCTAATTAACACACACACACACCCCTAATCAACTACAATCCCAAACACTACAAACCCCAATACGGAAATACAATACATAATAACCCCATGTCACACCCTGGTCTGACTAACTAATAAACTAAAACACAAAATACTAAGACCAAGGCGTGACAGACATAGACCACTGCGCCACTCAGAAGCCCAAACATATGGAATCATGTAGTAACCAAAAAAGTGTTAAACAAATCTAAATATATATTTTTATTTGAGATTCTTCAAAGTAGCCATCCTTTGCCTTGATGACAGCTTTGCACACTCTTGGCATTCTTTCAACCAGCTTCATGACTTAGTCACCTGAAATGCATTTCAATTAACAGGTGTGCTTTGTTAATGTTAAATTGTGGAATTTCTTTCCTTCTTAATGCATTTGAGCCAATCAGCTGTGTTGTGACAAGTGAGGGGTGGTATGCAGAAGAAAGCCCTATTTGGTAAAATACCAATATTATGGCTAGAACATCTCAAATAAGCAAAGGGAAATGACAGTCCATCATTACTTTAAGACATGAAGGTCAGTAAATGCCGAAAAATTCAAGAACGTTTAAAGTTTCTTCAGGTAATGTCGCAAAAAGCGCCTCAGGACCGCCTCAGGAAAGGAACACCCAGAGTTACCTCTACTGCAGAGGATAAGTTCATCAGAGTTAACTGCACCTCAGATTGCAGCCCAATAAATGCTTTGCAGAGTTTAAGTAACAGACACATCTCAACATCAACTGTTCAGAGGAGACTGTGAATCAGGCCTTCATGATTGAATTGCTGCAAAGAAACCACTACTAAAGGACACCAATAAGAAGAAGAGACTTGTGTGGACCAAGAAACACAAGCAATGGACATTAGACCATTGGAAATCTGTCCTTTGGTCTGATGAGTCCAAATTTGACATTTTTGGTTCCAACTGCAGTGTCTTTGTGAGACGCAGAGTATGTGAACGTATGATCTCCACTTGTGTTGTTCCCACTCTGAAGCATGGAGAAGGAGGTGTGATGGTGTGGGGGTGCTTTGCTAGTGACACTCTTTGATTTAGAATTCAAGGCACACTTAACCAGCATGGCTACCACAGCATTCTGCAGCGATACGCTAGCCCATCTGGTTTGCGCTTAATGGGACTATCATTTGTTTTTCAACAGGACAATGACCCAAAACACACCTCCAGTTTTTGAATAAATAAATATGGACACTTACCACGCTGCGTTTTGGTCCGATCCTTACTCCTCCTCAGACGAAGAGGAGGAAATCCGTATCAAGCAGCGTATGTGATGAGTAAAAAAAAGTTTGTGCAAAAAGGGTCAATGCAGATAAGTCTGGTAGCTATTTGATGAATAATTTAACAAACTATTTAGCAGTTTTATGGCTTGGGGGTAGAAGCTGTTCAGGGTCCTGTTGGTTCCAGACCATGCCTAATCGTACAGATTTCAGAGCGTAATCCATTAAAGGTCAGATATGTCTTGTACTGTTCATGAACTTGGGCATCAAAACCCAGTGTAACCCTGAGTGGTGATGGATAGTAGTGTACAGTTCTCTAACTGGCTGTGAGTGATTATTCTCAATATTTCAGAGGCTTTCTGAAAAGGACAAACTGATTTTATAAGCTACAGTGACACATATGGAAATATGTAATCATGACATTCCGAAGATCATGTCTCTTGTTTAATTCTGTTTATCATTCCAAAAAGGATTTAGGGATTTATGGACAGATACATTATGGAGGGTTTGTGAGGATTTTCAACAAGATGTGTGATATGAATACCAGCCCGAGTTGAAATAGACTAAAGTAAGCAGCTCTATTTACAGTGTCAATTCATGAGTAATAATGAAGGTCTCTGGCTCATTTATGGTGTCTGATGTCTTTGCCATGGCTAATATGAGGAATTGTATTTAAGCACAAAAAAACAGAGCGAGGTGCTTGAGGGAGAGCATTCCGAAATTGTATCACTACACAGTAGACACACTAGGTAACTATTTTGAAACACACTATGTATGGGCAGTTTATTTTCATTACCTACATATTTCAATAATCATTACCTACAGTTGCCATGTACAGCTGAGGAATTATGGTTACCAAAGTAATGTAGAGTCTCGCTCACCAGCATGTGTCTATAGCCTATACGCCTGGAATACTAGGCTATATTATCTGAATCAGGGCAACATATTGTAGTTTCCACACTTTGAACTTAGTGGTGGTTTTATGTGTGAGTAGGTCAGCAAGGATCTTTAGGTGTGTGGCTATGGCTGCACAACTAACATGATGTCCCAACACCCTATTCCCTACATAGTTTACTATTTTGACAAGAGCGCTATGGGCCCCGGTCAAAAGTAGTCCGCTATGCTTTTCTTTTCTAAGAGTGTAGACCTAAAGCAGAGTCTTTGCAGGACATCTGACATTGCAGCTCAAAATGTTATCTCAGCACTCCAAACCACATTGGGCAGCAAATATGTGAAACTTTCTTCAACCCCTACATTATCAACCCTGTTTTCCCAACCCTGGTTTTCCCAACCCAACCCTGGGTCATTTCTTAACCCTGTTTTCCCAACCTTGGTTCTCCCAACCCAACCCTGGGTCATTTCTTAACCCTGTTTTCCCAACCCTGGTTTTCCCAACCCAACCCTGGGTCATTTCTTAACCCTGTTTTCCCAACCCTGGCTTTCCCAACCCAACCCTGGGTCATTTCTTAACCCTGTTTTCCCAACCCTGGTTTTCCCAACCCAACCCTGGGTCATTTCTTAACCCAGTAACTATAAATTAGTGAATGTTGAAGGTGCAATTTTGGTGGCCCATTCAGTCAGGACTGGGTGTAGGATAAGAATTTGAATTTAATATAATTTTATTACAATTTACTAAAGAAGATAATAATAGTCTGTGTTTATCTTTCTAGTAAATAGCAGATGTGGGGTGCGTAAGAGAAGAAGAATCCAGTTTAGAGTATCTTGAAGACAAGATACATAAATGTTTCTTATTTTAAGGTACTCAAAGTGCAGCAAATGTTTCAGCTCAGAATTTTTACATAAAATAAGCATTTTTTGGAGAGTGAGCACTTTTAAAATGTATTTTATTCAATTAAATAATCACATATATTTTCCGAGGCAATTTTAATTTACAATGTGATTCACAAGTGGTGAGGGAAATGTTGCACTTGAGCCATTCAACACAACAGTCATAAAAATAACTTTATTCATTACATTGGTATCTGTTGACATAGAACAAACAAAATGTTACTGATTGACATTTAACACATACAACTTTCCTTGCTGATAAATCACAAAATCAAGTACAGTAAAATGCATAACCATAAAGAAAAGTAGGAAATCTGAGGTTGAAATTAAGATGAGTCACAACGACCCAGAAGCTCAGTCATACATAAAGAAACTACATCGCTCAAGTTAACCACCAAGCTTTTAATTCTAATGGAGGCTTTTTGGAACAACTTCTCTGGATACAGAACCCCTTCCCTCGCTTCTCTCCCAGGTTATCTTTGTTGATCCCCCCCCCCCCTCCCCCTCAATTGGCATCACATTGATGGTTCAGTCAATTGGTGGTTTAGTAACGATTACATGATGCAGTCTCCTTCAACTCATGGTACCCCTGGTGGTTTGGCTCTGTAAGGAGACAGAGAGGGGAGTTAGGAGTGGGAACTAATTGTATCTGCTCTCTTGCTGTAGTTCCTAAAAAAAAAAAGCCGCTTTTAGAATTATCAGCTTTCCAGTCCCGAGGAAAAACTCTCTAACATGTAATACTTATTTATATTAGGCCTACTGGTATAGTAGAACATGTATAAGAAAACCATTTGTGGACAGTTAATGTTTGTGGAACGCATTTTTGTATCACAGTGTAGATGGAAAAGTTTGAATCAAAACTGCCATCTCAAGTGAAGTCCATTACTACTATTGCCTCCTCATCCAATATTCAGTAAGAGTAGAGTGGTCTGTTCAATGAAAACTGCTTTCACCACCGTCCATTATTTAATTTGAACATGATCTGCAGTCTCGCAGAGAGAGCTCCCTCACTTTATAATTTTCTGAACATCCCAAACAATATAGGCGAACAATCCCACAAGCAGAATACGTTTGAGAGTGTAGATAAGAGTTACAGTACCCAGACTCATATTCTCCTCCACCAGAGGCCTGGAATCGGTGCAGTTGACCGCGTTTCCCCGTGCCGCTCCTAAGATGGTCATGATATCCACCAGGTTGAGCTTCCCTTCCTCCTGCAGCTCCTCCACTTCCTCCTCCAGCTCCTGTGCTGCCTCGGCCCTCTCCTCGATTTCCTCTGCCGTCAGCATCCCTGCGCCCTTCACGCCATTCCCCTTCCCGATCTGCGGGGATGCCAGCGAGCATACGGCCCTCAGCCTGCCATAAGACTGCAGATGCGCCACGTTAGCTCGCAAAAACAGCAGAAGAACGTTGAGGTCGTTGAGCGGGCAGCCCAGCTTGCGACCGCTGTTAAGTCCCAATGCGGGTAGAACCTCGTAGACCGACAATAGAGTCGTATCCCAACAGAAGAGGCGGACCAAGCTGAACAGCACGATAGGTACCAGAAGGACGTAGATAGCGCCGTTAGCCACGCTAATAACCTGGAAGACCAGTTGGCCGGTCATTTTGCACTGGACCAGTTCTGGGACCCAGTTTTGGTCGCGCAGCAAGCCGGTGCGGACAAAGCAGCTAAACTCATCCTGGAGAAAGGCGGATAGGTGGAAGTAGACGAGGTAGAGGCAGGCGGCAGACATGAAGGTGAGCAAGAGGAAGCCGCGCAGAAAGAGCATGCTGACCAGGAAGTAGGAGCCGTGTTTGCTCTGCATGTACCTCTCCAACAGGGGATACTCGAAGTAACGCTTCCGCTTTGCCCTGAAAAGAGACCATGGAAGAGATGGGGTTAGAGGACAGTTGGCTCAAACACACTCATGTTATTGGCTCTGATGTTTGGTAATGGAGGTTATGTGAGGATCTAAAGCATTTATCATAGTATTCAAGATTTAAATAGTCAGTCACATAACTGTAGTTGAAGCCTAAATAGGGTCTTGTTTTCAGTTTCCATTTCAGATACTTTTAGCTGTAATTAGCTTACTGGACCTTTTGTTTTTTTTCCTAGCACCACACAGCGGATTCAAATAGGTGGAGATTCACACAAAGAAAAAAAAACATGATGGATCAGAGGGAAAAAAAATGAAGAAAATGAGTAATTGAATGAAATGTCCAGTAGATATATTTTCATTTTGCATTTGAAGGAGTTGAAGCTGTTGCAGTGCTTGAGGTAGTCCAGGAGACAGTACAAAACAGACCTATAGTATGTAAATACTGCCTTCGGAAAGTATTCAGACACCTTGACTTTTTCCACATTTTATTACGTTATAGCCTTATTCTAAAATGTATTAAACGTTTTTTCCCTCAATCTACACACATTATCCAATAATGACAAACAAAAGCACGTTTTTAGAAATGTTTGATAATTTATTTATTTAAAAATAATATCACATTTACATAAGTATACATACCCTTACTCAGTACTTTTGTTGAAGCGCCTTTGACAGAGATTACAGCCTTGAGTCTTCTTGGGTATGATGCTACAAGCTGGACACACCTGTATTTGGCGAGTTTCTCCCATTCTTCTCTGTAGATCCTCTCAAGCTATGTCAGGTTTGATGGGGAGCGTTGCTGCACAGCTATTTTCAGGTGGCTCCAGAGATGTTTGATCGGGTTCAAGTCCGGGCTCTGGCTGGACCACTCAAGAACATTCACAGACTTGTCCCAAAGCCACTCCTGGGTTGTCTTGGCTGTGTGCTTAGGGTCGTTATCCTGTTGGAAGATGAACCTTCACCCCAGTTTAAGGTCCTGAGCACTCTGAAGCATGTTTTCATTTCGGATCTCTCTGTACTTAGCTCTGTTCATCTTTGCCTCGATCCTGACAAGTCTCCCAGTCCCTGCCGCTGAAAAACATCCCCACAGCATGATGTTGCCACCACCATGCTTCACCGTTGGGATGGTGCCAGGAATGGTGCCCGTTTTCCTCCAGATGTGACATTTCCTCCACATTTCAACCAGATGTGACACACAAAAAGTTCAATCTTGGTTTCATCAGACCAGAGAATCTTGTTTCTCATGGTCTGAGAGTTTTTAGATGCCTTTTGGCAAACTCCAAACAGGCTGTCATGTGCCTTTTACTGAGGAGTGGCTTCCGTCTGGTCACTCTACCATAAAGGCCTGATTGGTGGAGTGCTGCAGAGATGGTTGTCCTTCTGGAAGGTTCTCTCATCTCCACAGAGGAACTCTAGAGCTCTGTCAGAGTGACCATCGGGTTCTTGGTCCCATCCTTGACCGAGACCCTTGTCCCCGATTGCTCAGTTTGGCCGGGCGAACAGTTCTAGGAAGACTCTTGGTGGTTCCAAATTTCCCCCAATTGAGAATGATGGAGGCCACTGTGTTCTTGGTGAACTTCAATGTTGCAGAAATGTTTTGGTACCCTTCTACAGATCTGTGACTCGACACAATCCTGTCTCGGAGCTCTACGGACAATTCCTTAGAACTCATGGCTTGTTTTTTGCTCTGACATGCACTGTCAACTGTGGGACCTTATATAGACAGGTGTGTACCTTTCCAAATCATGTCCAATCAATATAATTTACCACATGTGGTCTCCAATCAAGTAGCAGAAACATCTCAAGGATGATCAATGGAAACAGGATGCACCGGAGCTCAATTTCGAGTCTCATTGCAAAGTCTGAATACTTATGTAAATACAGTATTTGTTTTTAATTGTTAATAGATTTGCAAAAATGTCTAAAACCTGTTTTTGTTTGTCATTGTGGGGTATTGTTTGTAGGTTGATGAGAGAAAAAATAATAATTTCATCCATTTTAGAACAAGGCTGTAATGTAACAAAATGTAGAAAAAGTCAAGGGGTCTGAATACTTTCCGAAGGGCCTGTAAGTAATGGAAAATGTACCAAATCTTGTACGGAAAAAAGGGGTGTGGACATCTTGTAGAATAATGATGAAACGTATTGAGTTTGAAATGAGTTTGAAAAGAAACAGGGATTAGATTTATTTTGAATTGGAATACAAATAAACAGACTTGAAGTTGATCGATATCATAAATATTGAGCATTTGAAGGAGATGAAAGAGTGGAGAGGAACTGGCACGACTGTCGGAGTGAGTTGCCATTCTCACAAAACACTTGAAGAATTAAAATGTTATTGAGGTTGCTTATTTAAGTACTATATTGCAATATGACATGACTGGATAGATTAAGTTGTAGTATACATTCAAAATGATGTTATGATCATTGTAATTGGATATACGGAAAATTGTTTCTTTAAAAAAATAATTTACGTTTACGTAGGACAATGTATTTGCTTTGAAGCAATTGTCTCGGGTATTTTTTTTTACCTCTCCTCAACATGGTCTCTTAAATTGCATTTAAACGTCATCATATTGTTAAAAAATGTCCTGTGTGCAAATTAATCAAAATAGACATCAATTTTAAGCCTCCTTACTTCCCCTCTTCCCCAGTCCAAAATTCCTGCCTCAACCAATCTGTCTGGATCTATCTCTGCCACAATCTTTGCCACACCCACTCTCACCTCTCAAGCTCGGCCTGGAAGGTAAAGGGGTTCTGGGTGTTCTGGCGCATCTCCAGGATGCTCTGAGCCAATCGCACGGAGCGGTTGTAGGATTTGTCCAGCTCGTCAATGATGAAGAGCAGGTCGGAGCCCAACGACGGCATGACCAGGAAACGCCATATGAGGGCAGGCAGGTACATCATCATGGCCATAGCCAACAGAGAGTACGGGAACATCTGAGAGGGAGGGAGGGAGAGAGGAAAGAAAGAAGGAAGGAAGGAAGGTGATGAAGAAATGAAGAGGAAGGGAGGGGACGGAGCGGTAGAGAGAAAGAGAAGAGAACAGAAAACAATTGTGAGAGAGTGAAAGTATAAGAGAAAAGAAGAGAACGAGAGTGATTTACAGTTCACATTTTACATTTATAATCATAAAGATTAATGACTTTTAATGGATGCTCCTCATTGTGACATTAAGGAAGCAAGAGGAACTTTTCATTCGAAAGTAATAACGATTACTGTACAAACAAATGATACAAATACAGCCCTTCATATTTCTCTTCATAGCTACTCACAATCTTGCCAATTTTCCCATGTTGAACACCTAAAACTTCATAAATGTGTACTGTACAACTGAGAAAAACACACACACACAGGCACTCCGCACAAGCTTGTGACACAGCTCCTTACCCTCATCTGAACAGACTGTCCACCAAATACATCAAAATATACAAATGGACACAGCACACGGTTAACTCCATCATTATACCCATGAGCATGAGATTCACGTCTTACTTAGACAGCCCAGTATTTATATAACTACTTATTATATATTTATAGAACCCATCTAAAATGACACGTCTGAGCTTTGAAATGAATTGCTACTGCCCTCAGTAACATAAACCTCAGGTCTTGTCACAGTGTTTTTATTGTGTTACTTTTTATTATTTTAAACTTTAGTTTATTTGGTAAATATTTTTGAACTGCACTGTTGGTTAAGGGCCTGTAAGTAAGCATTTCACGGTAAGGTCTATACACTTGTTGTATTCGGCGCATATGACAAATAAAGTTTGATTTGATTTTAATAATGTCATGTCTGGAGAAATCTTTAACCGTCCCTTTTAATAAAGTATATATATTATTTTCTTTCTTTTCTATTTCACCTTTATTTTATTTAACCAGGTAGGCCAGTTGAGAACAAGTTCTCATTTACAACTGCGACCTGGCCAAGTTAAAGAAAAGCAGTGCGACAAAAAACAACACAGAGTTACACATGGGATAAACAAAAGTACAGTCAATAACACAATAGTAAAATCTACATACAGTGTGTGCAAATGCAGTAAGGCGGTAAGGCAATAAATAGGCCAAAAGTAGCGAAGTAATTACAATTTAGCAAATTAACCCTGGAGTGATAGATGTGCAGATGATGATGTGCTAGTAGAAATAGTGGTGTGCAAAAGAGCAAAAAAAGTAAATAAAAACAAAATGGGGATGAGGTAGGTAGTTGGATGGGCTGCAGCAGCTGCAGCAATCGGTAAGCTTCTCAAATAGCTGATGCTTAAAGTTGGTGAGGGAGATATGAGTCTCCAACTTCAGCGATTTTTGCAATTCGTTACAGTCATTGGCAGCAGAGAACTGGAAGGAACGGCGGCCAAAGGAGGTGTTGGCTTTGGGGATGACCAGTGAGATATACCTGCTGGAGCGCGTGCTAGAGGTGGGTGTTGTTTTCGTGACCAGTGAGATGAGATAAGACGGTACTTTACCTAGCAAAGACTTATGGATGACCTGGAGCCAGTGGGTTTGGCGATGAGTATGTAGCAAGGGCCAGCAACCTCATAGGTTTCTATCTTAAGAATGCATTGGTAATGCTTGTTTTTAAATTGGGAATCTTCCAACAACACCGCCAAATACCAGTATAGCACACAAAATGCCTCCAGTATACCATTGACTCTTCATCCACTTCAGTCAATGCCTTTAAGATGAGGGAGGACGATTTTGTTTGTTCATGAGCATGACCTTATTTCTATTGCAGCATATTGGATGACTGTCATTCATATTCCATTCACCCAGTTCAATGCAACAGCGATAGGTTTAGGCTAGTACACGACACTCACATTTCCACTGTACTCATCATGAGGTTGCTGCGGATTGAATACACTCCTAATCAAGCCTAAACACAGTTCACTTTCATAACAGCCACGTTGTATTCCTTCATGCATCTATGCACTCTCCTCTCACCTTTTAACTTTGCTTGTTGACTTCAATGTACAACACATCAGCTGTATGTGACCAGGCAAAAAAAACTTTCCAAGCTAAACATATCATAACTGCAAAACATTTGCAATTTGATTTTAAAGAACTGACTTTATCATTAAAAGACTCCAAAAAACAGTCAATAATTTCAGGGTCAGTTCCATCGATGGGCCGCGTGAAAGATTCAGCAGACTGCTGGCATTGCACATCTGGCTAAAATACTACCTTAGCTCTGCTGGAGTCACTTTTATTGATAACTTTGACACCTTCTGGAAACAGAAGATACTCTACAGGAATAACGGAGTCGATCCAAATCATCTTGGCTCCTGGACACACATTTCAAGTCTGCGTTGAAAAAATGACTGGTAAATGATCCAAGACCAGCTCAGTTAATCCCTACAATTGTGACAATGAGTCATCATAGTGCTGCATCAAATGTACATGATCTTAGGGGCACTGGCATTCACAATGTAATTAATTTAATTTATGTACCCCTAATTGCACCGAATACATCTGTTTATCCTACAGCTATTGTAAGCGGTAATCATAAGTCCTGTGTGGCTCAGTCGGTAGAGCATGGCGCTTGCAACGCCAAGCGTCGTGGGTTCGATTCCCGCTGGGGCCACCCATATGTAAAAGTAGTGGCCCCAGCCGACTTGTAAGTTGCTTTGGACAAAAGCGTCTGCTAAATGGGATATATTATTATGAGCCTATAAACCAGAGTTACACTTAGCACTGAGGCGGTGTGCAATAGTAGGAAGACCACTTTATGCAGCTCACCCTGCACTATCAGCTCCAATGTAAATAACATGAGTAAGTCTACCTCTGATAAATTTCCCAGTAAAGCATTAAAAACAATCAAGCAGCCCAGAAAAGTGGTAAAAATATCCCATATTAAAATATAGGAAAAAGGTCCAAGTCAATAACATGCTTGTAGCAGATTACATTCATATTCTCTGAAACTCACCAAGGTAATACCTTTGATGATAATACAGTGGTAGAAATACATGGTTATAAAATCTACCGAAAAGACAGAAATGCCAACGGAGGTGATGTTGCAGTCTATATTCAGAACCACATTCCTGTAAAGCTTAGAGAGGATCTATTGTTAAATACTGTTGAAGTAATATCGCTACAGGTTAATCTGCCTCACCTAAAGCCCATTCTTGATGGGAAGCTGCCATTGACCATTAAGTGCTAACGGGCAGTATCTGGATAATATGAGTGAAATGCTTGATAATGTATGTGATTTCAACAGAGAAGTATATTTTCTGGGTGATTTAAATATTGACTGGCTATCATCATCGACTCTTTTCTCTGTATATATCAATGATGTCTTTCTTGCTACCTCTACACAGACGACACCATTCTGGCACTTCTTTGGACACTGTATTAACAAACGTCCAAATGAGCTTCAATGCCATACAACACTCCTTCCGTGGCCTCCAACTGCTCTTAAATGCAAGTAAAACTAAATGCATGCTCTTCAATCGCTGCCCGCACCCGCCCGCCCGACTAGCATCACTACTCTGGATGGTTCTGACTTAGAATATGTGGACTACAATAAATACCTAGGTGTCTGGCAAGACTGTAAACTCTCCTTCCAGACCCACATCAAGCAATTCCAATCCAAAGTTAAATCTAGAATCGGCTTTGTATTTCACAACATGGCCTTCTTCACTCATGCTGCCAAACATACCCTCGTAAACTGACTATCCTACCGATCCTTGACTTCGGCAATGTCATTTACAAAACAGCCTCGGACACTCTACTCTAAATTGGATACAGTCTATCACAGTGCCAGCCATTTTGTCACCAAAGCCCCATATACAACCCACCACTGCAACCTGCATGCTCTCGTTGGCTGGTCCTCACTACATATTCGTTGCCAAACACACTGGCTCCAGGTCATCTACAAGTCTTTGCTAGGTTAAAGCTCAGCCTTATCTCAGCTCACTGGTCACCATAGCACCACTCACCCATAGCACGCGCTCCAGCAGGTATATTTCACTAGTCATCCCCAAAGCCAACACCTCCTTTGCTTTGGTGTTCCTTTCCTTCCAGTTCTCTGCTGCCAATGACTGGAACGAATTGCAAAAATTGAGACTTATCTCCCTCACTAACTTTAAGCTGTCAGAGCAGCTTGCCGATCGCTGCAGCTGCACACAGCCCATCTGTAAATAGCCAATCCAACCAACTACCTACCTCATCCCCATATTTGTTTTTGTTTTTCTGCTCTTTTGCACAACAGTATTTCCTGCACATCTGCAAATATTTCCTGCACATCTGCACAATTGTCACTCCAGTGTAAATTGCTAAATTGTAATTACTTCGCCACTATTGGCCTATGTATTGCCTTACCTTCTTACTTCATTTGCTCACACTGTATACATATTTTTCTATTGTGTTATTGACTGTACGTTTGTTTATCCCATGTGATAGAGTTACTGTGTTGTTGTTTTTGCTTTATCTTGGCCAGGTCGCAGTTTTAAATGAGAACTTGTTCTCAACTGGCCTACCTGGTTAAATAAAGGTTAAATTAATTTAATTTAAAAATCAAGCTGTCCACTCAGGAAAAAACTTCAAACTGTAACCAGTGCCTGCAACCTGGATGAAGGTTGTCAGTCAACCTACCAGGGTAGATAAAAACAGCACAGGAATTAAATAATCAACATGTATTGATCACATCTTTACTAATGCTGCAAATGTTTGCTTTAAAGGAGTATCCAAATACATAGGATGTAGTGATCACAATATAGCCATATCTAGGAAAACCAAAGTTCCAAAGGCTGGGCTTAATATAGTGCATAAGAGGTCATACAATAAGTTTTGTAGTGATTCATATGTTGATGATGTAAAGAATATTTGCTGGTCTGTGGTGTGTAATGAGGAGCAACCAGATGCTGCACTTGATGCATTTATGAAAGTACTTATACCAGTTACTAATAAGCACGCACCCATTAAGAAAATTATTGTAAAAACTGTTAAATCCCCTTGGATTGATGATGAATTGAAAAATTGTGTGGTTGAGAGAGATAAGGGAAAAGGTATGACAATTAAGAAATAATATGAATCAGCTAAATAAAAATAAACTTAAACTACACTATGAAGCAAAGAAAAATGATATAAAGAATGATAGTAAAAAGCTTTGAGGCAACTTAAATTACATTTTTGGAAAAATAGCCAACTCGGCTCCTTCATTCATTAAATCAGATGGCTCATTCATCACAAAGCCCACTGATATTGCAAACTACTTTAATACTTTAATGACTTTCTCAATGGCAAGATAAGTGAACTTAGGGATGACATGCCAGCAATAAACGCTGACACTACACATCCAAGTATATCGGACCAAATTATGAAAGACCAGAATTATACTTTTGAATTTCGTGAAGTCAGTGTGGAAGAGGTAAAAAGATTATTGTTGTCTATCAGCAATGACAAGCCACCGGGGTCTGATAATCTGGAAGGAAAATTACTGAGGATAACAGCAGAATATATTTCCACTCCTATTTGCCACATCTTCAATTTAAGCCTACTAGAGAGCATGTGACCTCAGGCCTGGAGGGAAGCTAAAGTCATTCTGCTACCCAAGAATAGTAAAGCCCCCTTTACTGGCTCAATTAGGCGACCAATAAGCCTGTTACCAACCCTTAGTAGACTTCTGAAAAAAATGGTGTTTGACCAGATACAATGCTATTTCACAGTAACCAAATTGACAACAGACTTTCAGCATGCTTACAGGTAAGAACACTAAACAAGCACATCACTTACAGAAATGACTGAAGATTGGCTGAAAGAAATTGATACAATGATTGTGGGGGCTGTCTTGTTAGACTTCAGTGCAGCTATTGACATTATCAATCATAGTCTGCAGCTGGAAAAATGTATGTGTTATGGTTTTACACCCATGTGGGGTGTGGATGTGGATAAAGAGTTACTTGTCTAACGGAACACATAGGGTGTTCTTTAATGGAAGCCTCTCAAATACAGTCCAGTTAGAATCAGGAATTCACCAGGGAAGCTGTTTAGGCCCCTTGCTTTTTCAATTTGAGTAAAGCCAGAGTGTCTATGTATGTGGATGACTCAACACTATACACATCAACTACTACAGCGGCTAAAACACTCAACAAACTAAAAGCATTGTATTTGGAACAAAACACTCACTAAACCCTAAACCTCAACTAAATCTTGTAATAAATCTTGTGGAAATTGAGCGAGTTGAGATGACTACTTATAATACTTATTTTCCACCATAATTTGCAAAAGAAAATCATTAAAAATCCTACAATGTGATTTTCAGATTTTTTTCTCATTTTGTCTGTCATAGTTGAAGTTTACCTATGATGAAAATTACAGGCATCTCTCATCTTTTTAAGTGGGAGAACTTGCACAATTGGTGGCTGACTAAATACTTTTTTTGCCCCACTGTATGTGGTAGTGGTGGAGTAGGGGCCTGAGGGCCCACAGTGTGTTGTGAAATTTGTGAATGTATTGTAATGTTTTTAAAATGCTTTGCAGCAGCTAATGGGGATCCATAATAAATACAGATACAAATACAGCCTACATCGTTGTCACCATATTAGCTAAAGTAACACCATAGTCAACATAGCTAATAGAACGTTAGTAAACCCGCTACAATCATACAGTAACATTACAGGGTACAGTCAGTAAGCAGTTTAGCACTTACACAGGCAGGCTCCAGTGGCAATAAATTAGTAAAACCAAAAGCTTACCTTGACTTGGAAGAGTTCCAGTGTCGTGTTGGATACTCATAGCCAGCTAGCTATATCCCTCTGTTTGAGCAGGGTGTTTGAGTAAGCTAAAATAGGTTGCTGCATTTGCTAGCTAAGTAAGTGAGAAAAAAAATCTCTTTGTCTATATATATTGCTTCTCCTTCATTTTCGAAGAAATTAATTTGTTAAAAACTGTTCAACTATTGTCTTTCTCTCTCTTTGAGTCAACTACTCACCACATGTTATGCACTGCATTGCTAGCTAGCTGTAGCTTATGCTTTCAGTACTAAAATAATTCTCTGATCCTTTGATTGGGTGGACAACATGTCAGTTCATGTTGCAAGAGCTGATAGGTTGGAGGATATCCTCCAGAAGTTGTAATTACTGTGTAAGTCTATGGAAAGGGGTGAGAACCATGAGTCTCCTAGGTGTTGTATTGAAGTCAAAGTACCCAGAGGAAGACGGAAGCTAGCTGTCCTCTGGCTACACCATGGTGCTACCCTACAGGGTGCTGTTGAGGCTACTGTAGATCTTAATTCCAAAACAGTGTGTTTTAATCAGTTATTTGGTGACGTGAATATATTTTGTATCGTTTTATCTAAAAAGGAAAACTTTTTAAATGTGTTACAACTTTTATTTTTATGAAATTCACTGAGGAGGATGGGCCTCACTGATCCACTTCCACTTTATCACCTGACAAAGAGCAACCATTTACAGAAGTTGCATTACCTTCCTGTGCCACAGTGGAACTGACAGCGTTTTAGCAACATGTCATCTTATAAACATCTGTTCATATACACGCCCAGGAAGAATATGATACCTCTTTTTTTACCGCTTAAATATGGTCATTTTCATACTTTCATAGAATGTTTGGGAATGATGTATAAGGCATTTGGGATATTCCTATAGCAATATAGAGTGGGAAAGCGTCCATGGGTTTGGACAATTAGATCATTAGAAGGCTTTCGCCAAAAGCCACAAAATACACCTGAATGCATTTCTCCTATATATAAATACCATGGGAGTCCTCTTACATTTGTGAACTTTACAGCGCTATTGATCAAACAACCATGAACAGGTATGCTCTCTCTCCCTCAGTTACCTATGCACATCAACAACAAAAAGATAAACAACTAATGTTGGCTAGTAAAATATGAGCATAAATCTAACAAGGGAACAGTAGATCAACCCTCTCAAACTTTTTCAGCTCGTAGTTGGCCGTCCACAATTGCACTGATAAACGATGGGGAATAGTAGCCGGTTCGCCCTTCTGCAGCTTGCCTGCCAATGCATGCTTGTCCCAACCCACGTTTTAATAACTGAATGGGAACTTGCCTGCCTCCTTACCCATTTGATCGATGCCAAGTACATTTGATTGACAACTCAGAGATATGTTAACAGTCATTTAAGTTCAGCATAGCTAGGTAACAAAGTGATTCATATTTATTGCTAGCAAACCAAATGACACCGCTCACCCACTCACCTAATAATATCATCCCAGAAGTGTTAGGCTCTGTGTTTTTATCTGACTAAATAAATAGCTACATAAATAGACAAGCTAGCCTATTAGCCACATTATGACTGACATTGCCCTTGCTAGGTGTATTGTATTGACATTCCCAGCCTTAGTTACATTCGTCTGTTTTTGTCCTAAATATTGACTCATTGAAACTGAATCCCGAAAGGCTGGAGGCAGCAATCAATGCAGCAGGCCAGCTGTGATTTACAACCTGATAGCAATATTTGTTGGACTACCAAGAAATATATTGGTGAATTATATTGATAATGCATTGAACTGTATACATCTATTCTGTCAACAATGCCTTATTCTACGTCATGAAATGTTGAGAGAAATATAACCTGATTTAAAAAATTCTTATAAAGTTGGTTTGGTAGCATAAACTGGGAATTTGATATTTATGACTGATACTATGATCGTTTGTTTCATTTTATTATATATATATATTTTTTTTTATTTTACCTTTTTTTTAATTTGTCAAGTCAGTTAAGAACAAATTCTTTACAATGACGGCCTACCGCGGCCAAACCCGAACGACGCTGGGCCAATTGTGCGCCGCCCGATGAGCATATCTGCATATTCATATCTGCAAAGTAGTTAAAACGCTGTCAGCTCCACTTTAAGGTGTGTGTCTCTCATTCCATCATGACAGAACCGAGCCTTACCTTGTGCACCCAGAGGGATCGCTCCTCAAAGTTTCCATCTGTGTCAAACTCATGGTGCATCAGGGAGTCCCAGCAGTATGTGTCCACATAGGCTGCCTGCTTGGCTGTAAAGTTATTGGGGGGGAAACAGCTGATCTGTGGACCTAGAGGAAAAACATGAACTATTTTGTAAAGGTATCATGATGACATAAAGATGCATGCATGTGCACACACAACATACTTGCATGCATAGGCATAAACACACACGAGAGAGAGAGAGAGAGAGAGAGAGAGAGAGAGAGAGAGAGAGACTTTAATGTGCAAGTGCCCCTTTTCCAGAAACAGAAATGTCAAAAAAATCTAAATCATATGTTTCTAAATGAAAAACTGGGTTTTAAAACAGGGTGGTATTACTCTCCTAATGTGTGGGTGTTTTTCAGGACCTAGCCCAGCCCGCTCCACCATACAGATGGTTGAACCACAGAGACAGGGGTCCACACCCTTCCCTTCAGTCTATCTCCACTACAGCAGTGCTGGGAGGGCAGGGTAGGGCGATGGGCGTGCCCCTTGCACTTCAGAGGAAACCCTGAGTTAAACGCAGGACGCCTATTTTTATAGACAGCCTCCACATCTCCACATTCGTGAGAGTCTCCTAACGCAACCATAAACTCTCATATTGAGAGTTTTCTCACGCAACCATAAATTTACTGACAGGACACGCAGAAGGCTTATGCTGCACCCATACTGTTAGTATGTTATTATGTCATTACTGTACATGGACAGATTACATGTAACACAATGTAGATGTGAAAGTGTGTGTGTGTGTGTGTGTGTGTGTGTGTGTGTGTGTGTGTGTGTGTGTGTGTGTGTGTGTGTGTGTGTGTGTGTGTGTGTGTGTGTGTGTGTGTGTGTGTGTGTGTGTGTGTGTGCGTGCGTGCGTGCATGCGTGCGTGTGTCTTTTAGTAAATTGAGATCGCTGGGGACATACTGTATAGGAAATGGACTATTTAACAAGACCGTCGGGTTACAAGGTAACACAGACAGCAACAAAGCATGTTCCTTCTACCACAGACAGTTTGACAAAGAACCCCTATTGCCATCCCTATCTTGCTTGTTACACATTGTACAACAAGGGCTCCTTCTCACCCAGCTATTTGTAGCTGTGGCAGAAATCTTGTCTGCAGCCGCAGGTGCACACAACACACACAACCAACACCACACACAACACAGACACCAACCAGACAATCAACGAAAGATAAAGCAGTAAACAAACCAGATAAGAAGGGCCAAGATCCATCAACTGTTCCTAGACTGTTTTCCGTTTTGCAACATCTTCCAGGTAATTAACATGTCCTATCATTTGACTTCGATAGAGAGCTGCAAAAGCAGCAGGTTGCCTGTAATTACCGAGCAATGCGGCGTCAGCGAACGCTGCTCTCAATCATCCCCCTTCCTATAAGCATCTGTAGCGGCTGATTATAGGCCAGCTCCGTAGGAAGACGCTCGTTAGCTCAATGTCAATGAAACGAGGAAATAAGCTTGTCTGTACGTAGCCTGTTATGGCTGCCGCTACCACACACATTGTTGCATATTAGTGTTATTGCTGCAGTTGACCAAGGTTGGGGTCCAGTACATGTCAACTCAAATCAGGAAACAAATGTAAATGCTATGAATACATGTAAAGACTTCATTGAAAATAATAGGATACTCCTGCAATTCATGAGAGCCGTTAGAATGAACTTTTTGAATAGTTAATCGAATAGCCTAAACACAGGTTCTCACCCCCACACAGTAAAGGGAAAAGACTAGAGAGAGAAATGTGAGGCAAAGGAAAAGATAATGAGGCAGATGACACAATGATACATGGGACAAAAGAGGCGTGAGAAAAGAGAAAATAACACAGAAAAGGGAAAGATAGGCAAAAAGAGAGGAAAGAAAATGAATATCTCATAATGGGCCAAATGTGCAGCAAAACAAGGGGAGGGAGAGAGACAGACTGACCGATGGAGATTTCTCGAGCGAAGGCCATGGACACTAGCAGTAAGGGCAGCCCCACGGACACAAACTTGATGACCCTGTCAAGTGGCAGCTCCAGCTCCAGGTGACCGATGCGGTTGCCCCCAGCGCCGTCGCGTAGCAGGGCGTCTGACAGCATGGCCTGGGCAGCCGCATTAGCGATGGACATCTTGGGGCCTAGAAAGGGACAGGAAAATGTTGAATTTAACCAACATCACCGACCTGAGTCCACTGAGACTTGATAGCACTAAGCCCTATAGTGCATGAAGAGTTTTTAGACTGGGCAGGATCTAATCCCAACTGACAACCAAGAGTTAGCTAGGGAAAATAGATGTCCTACCCTGTAGCGTATTAGAAGGTACTTTGTATTCACTTGTGTTAATTTTTTTATTTAATTATTGATACATATTTCAGATTGCCCTTGTAATGTTATTAAACACCTGGAATTATAGTTTTGATGTCCAATTTGAGAAATCAAACTGGTATTCTATGTGTGACGGAATCATAACTGTATACAAAACTATGGCTAAGGATGAGAAGAGAAAAATGGTATCAGATATTTCTCTTCAGTTGACAACACTGCGTCACCATAAGGTAAATACCAAACATCCATCAGTCATTTAAACCATTGATATAAATACCACTTATTCTACACACCTCTAGCTCCCTAAATGTCAACAGCCTTTAAATCATGATAATAAAAAAGCCTCCACGTTACCTTCAATCTGCTTGCTCTTTCCAGTGACCGGTGACTGCAGGATGGAAATGAGACAACTGAACCAAACGGACCTCTGAAGACCAGAGCTGTGTTGGCGAGGCCCTTAAGTAGTCCAGGAGGGCCCTGCTAAATGAGAGGCTGGGACTGGGCTGGACTGGGCCTGGCTCCTGGGTCTATGGGTCTAATTACAAGGGACCACTGTTGCTGTATGCTGGAGCCCAGATGGCAGTGGGGAGCGGGGGTGACGGTGTGTGTGTGTGTGTGTGTGTGTGTGTGTGTGTGTGTGTGTGTGTGTGTGTGTGTGTGTGTGTGTGTGTGTGTGTGTGTGTGTGTGTGTGTGTGTGTGTGTGTGTGTGTGTGTGTGTGTGTGTGTGTGTGTGTGTGGACTTACGTATGCATGTGTGTGCCTATGAGACACTGTCCTTGCTATCCTATGATGTCCCAACCATGCTCTTGACTGCCATGGCAGCAGCCCACTTCAAACAAGGCCCCAGCACCAGTGGCTTTTCCTGCCTCTGTCATTTCCCTTCCTATTTATACCTCAGGTTGGCTCAAGAGATGCTGCTTCTAGCACATAGTATGGAGGATGGCAGTTACAGTTAGGCTTTGCCTGCTACAGCTATTTCAGTACTGCTGATGGGACTGGTAACATTATGCTCCTTTCTGACTGTAACACCCGTGTTACACTAATGTATACACCCCTATGTTATACTGTGGAACTTGTGTTTCCATAGCTAGGGCTGAGAGTGAAGACTTATGAAGAGCAGAATCAACAACCTCTGCAGAATCATTTTTTTTTGCTCGAAGCCATTAACTTCTGTGTAAAAACAAAATAGTAAAAGTTCCCAGTTAGTCATTGTTATGTAAATGCAAGTTAAAAAGTACCAATGACGGCAGGTTCGCTGGTGCCATTGCCCAGTGAGACACAGGTGCCAGCCCGCTTACATGAAAACAGAAAGTCTGAGCCTTTTGGGTAAAACACTGGGGTAAAAGTGTGTGTGTGTGTGTGTGTGTGTGTGTGTGTGTGTGTGTGTGTGTGTGTGTGTGTGTGTGTGTGTGTGTGTGTGTGTGTGTGTGTGTGTGTGTGTGTGTTGATATGGATGCAGTACCAATCAAAAAATTAGACATACCTCCCCATTCAAGGGTTTTTCTTTATTTGTACTATTTTCTACATTGTAGAATAATGCTGTGTCCAAACTTTTGACTGGTACTGTAGGTGCGTCCAAGTTTGTGTGTGTGTGTGCATGTGTGTGTGTGTCCATACCAGTGATAAACTGCAGAATGTCTGAAATCAATATATAATGGCAATCTACAGAAGATCTTAGTTGTATCATATTCAGCAAATGTGAAGTGATAATCTGTATTTATATGGATCACACAAATGAAAAGCTGGGAAGACATCTGTGTGGTACTCCAGCAAGGCCAAATCATAGGCTTGATTAACAACTGGTGAGTGGGATATAAGACAAAGAAAATGTAGGAGGTTTCTCTACATTGAGGCCGGTTGGTCTGAGAGTCATCTTTAATTTGGGTAGTTCGTTTACGGGAGGATTCAGTTAAAAACATGGAGAACTGTGGTTATTCTCTAATACTTGGAAGTTGAACTCTTGTGGTCTTTCTTGTTGCAAAGCAGAGGCCCAGCGTTGGGTTACTGTCAGCTTGCAACAGGTAGTGTGGCTGGGGTGAACTTTTCTGACAGGAGCAATAGAACAAGACTTAACAATGAGCAACAGGCACACATTCATGACAACATGTGGGGTTATCTTTAGTGCTTTCACAGTGTGCTTCCTCTGAGTGAGGCAGATAGAACAACCACCACAGCAGTTAAGGGTACTGAAATATGACATCATCATTCACAGCTATTTGGATTGTATTTCCTAGTCTGGAGACAGGGAGGAGGGCTGTGGCTATTACACGGTCAAGATGCTGTTATGATGTATAATGACACGAAACGTCACACATTCACTGTGTCATACTCATACAGTTTCTATAATAGACTCAGACTAAGCCTGTCCTAATATGTACACTGTATGCTCAAGATGTGCAATCAAAGTCATATGCACACAAATGGAACTGTACACATTTTTCTGTCTCAAAAGGATACTCAAACGAGTAGCTTTATATCTTTAATTATTAAAAATGGTCTATTGAAACAGAATAGATTATGACATTAATGTGTACAAACTAAAAAAAAATGTTTCCCTATTGTCACCTGCGCTGGAAAAACCGTTTAAAAAAATAAGCAATCAAGAAAATGAATAATGAAGAACATACTTCACAAAGACCAAGAATTCAAGAACAGGTTTTTCTTTTCTTTTCAAGACATCACATCAGAAATGGGTGACTCCATTTTGTGGATTTTGTTTAGCACAAAAAGAGAGCTGAGATTAGTTTTCACAGTTTCTTCAAATCCTTCACGTAAAAGATATGGCAGGAATTTAACTATTCTCTTTAAATCTCCAGGCTTCTGCTTCAAATTGCATTTTTCTTGTAAAGGCTGTCAGTTAATATGAATTGAAGACATCACCTCTCTCCATGTTGGTGTGTTTTTCTTTAACTCATTGAGACACTGTTACCAGGGCAGTGTTTTGTTTGTCATGTGAATTCTCAATGTGACATTTTGTACAGTCTAGAGATTTTGTCAGCTTGACTGGCCATCAGTAACTTCGATAACTCAGATTCACGCAATTGCAAGACCTCCAGAACGTCACAACAGTAACTTTGTGCATTCTACAAAGAAGGTTCCGCTTGGACCGCCTTCTGAGAGCTCTAAGAAAGAACATAATAAATATGCAAGCCTTCAACAACATAACACAAATGTTAAAAATCGAATATACATACTTTGTGCTGTCAGGTTACTGAAAACGTTTTTGCTCATGGATGCAAATAATTCCATGTTTTTTTTTTACTGAGTGGCTGCGGATCCGACTTTTACTGGATTTTTCTTCCTGGGGGTTTAAGTCCCACAACTTAGGAGCATGTGAGGGATTCTCTATTTATGCACAATCTCTGCAGTCTGCTTTACTTCTAGAGAACAGGCTACTCTGGCGAACGGTGCTAGTTTAATACATTTAAATCAAAGCTGAATAAATGTCCGCAAGATCACATAATGATAGTATTGTATATAACATAATGGTTGCATTTTTCTCTAATGAACAGCGTGCGCCTCTTGGCAAAATATGTGCTTTATTTGAAACAAAACACAGATATGCTACAGTTTGTTAACTCCATCTGTTCTAAAATTCACTCACTGTACATAATTCGAAACAACACTGTACATAACTAAGAAGATCTAAATGCATATTCCCATGAAACTGATTGAGATCAAATGATTGGCATGCAGATGCTGCATGGACGTTTCACCGGTAAAACTTGAAAGATTATCATTCACGACTGACAGTGAGAAATATCAACGGAGGATGACCACAAAAATGTGTGCGGAAATTAGAGGTAAAGAAAAACATGTGCAGAACATGGTACAGATCTTTCCTGGGGATCCAATGGGGAGGGGCAGGGCGGGGCAGGGGCGAGACGGGGGCGGTTACCTACGGATCCGCAGCCTCAGCCTTTTTTTATCACACCTGAAAACATCAATTTTGTTGCAGCAAATAATCGCTCATCATCAATGTCATGAAAACTTGTGTGGAAAACTGTATGACAATGTCGTGCTTATGGAGTCAATGGAGTCAACCTGAGAACCAAAGAGTCATTTAAACGGACTACGGCATGGATGATACCAAAGCATGGAACCCAACGTGATGGCCAGGTATAGACCTACAGTACAGCTCACAAGCAACTCATATACAGCAACTCATAGTTTTCTTCATAGTTTTCTTCATTGTCATTGTCATCAATTTTGTCTGTAATAAAACATAAGAGGATTGGGGTGACCCACTAGTCCACATAGTATGGTGTCCATTTTAGGACACCTTCAGCCTCATATAGGCTCTTCAGTCTTAAGAGTTCTGATGGGAAGGATCTGTAGTTTCTATACAGACATCCATGGTAGAAAAAACAAAAGGCCCATTCGAGGTGTGTCTATGGCCTGAATCTAGGGGCTGGTCAAGGGGTGACTTTGAATGGAGGTGTGGGTTGTAGTGGGAGAGTACACTCTAAATAATGCTGGGTTAAAAACAACCCAATTTGAGTTATTTGGTAACCCAGCACTGGGTAAATATTTAACATATTTATTTTGACCCAGACAGTTGGGTTGCATGAATAACCAAACATGTTTGGTTGTTGGGATTACCCTAACATGGGTTAATTTGACCATAAATGTGTTTTTTTTATTCACTTTCATACTGGGTTGACCCAGTAGCTGTGTGTTTTTTTCTGGAGGTGGGGCTTATTAGGGGCGTGGCTTTCAGATAGTTATTTTTTGCCACCTATGAGAGTAACTTTATTACCTGTTCATCATGTTAGGTTTGCACATGTCTATTTTACTTGACTATTTTTGCAAATTACATATTCTAAAATGTTATTTACATATTGTAACAAAGTGGTAATTATCTTACCATTGGAATTTGCATAAGCTCTTAAGGAACTCATGCACTTTTGTAAGCGTCATTAAAGCTACAAAACTGTCCGTGTTCAGCCTTAACATGTGATAACAGAACAGATGAACAAGAATGACATTTACACTCACGGGTGCCCAAAAATAACTATATGAAGGCTACGCCTCCAGTCTTCTGATCTGACCCGCTGGGTCATATCTTAATAACCCACCATCAACAACCCAATATTTTTATTTTCAAAGAAAACAACCAAACTATGTGACCCAATGCCTGCAACCCTGAGGTTGGGTCATCCAAACAACCCAGCATTTTCTTTTGTGTATGGGCTGGGTTGTGTGCGTTAGGGCAACAGAAATTGAAAATGACTGTTTCTTATTGGAGAAGTCAGTCAAAATGTTCTTCCATTTGGTGACTAATGAACACAACCCAGGTGTCAAAAGGTCAAAAGGTCACGTAGTCCTCTAACATCTCTCATTACTCGAGTCCCTCTCTATGCTCCATGCCCAGATCTCTCCTTCCTCCCTCGCTCTCTTCCTCCTCATCATCCTCCTCTTCCTCCTCCTCTTCCATCCCTTCCTCTTCTTCTTCCTCTTCCTCTTCCTCTGTGCCATCCATGGAGTCATCGGTTCCCCCGAGCATGGCTTGCTGCATGGACAGTGTGGCTGAGACAGAGGACAGGGGCTGGAGGCTGTCAAAGCTTAGGGGGTCTGTATGAGAAGGAAGAGAAACAGGCAACGCAGGGTTAACACACTTTAACTGCCTTCGATTCTCTACCCTTCTCATCTAAGTGATGAACTCATTCAATCCCCCTCATGGGTTTAAAAATAATGGACTTGTCTAATGTGGTGGAATCTATATAGCCCATGTCAATATTCACTGTATTTCGCCGATCCATTGCTTTAAAAATCAATGACTATTGAGTGTGTATGTGCACATTAACTATGCACATTGACGCAAAATGATTCCCTTGATAAAGTAGGTTGAAATAACAAGGAAACTATTTTGAAATTACAAGAGAACCATGGTGACTCAACCAATCTTTGTCTAGAGTGTTGAAACAGACCGACAGACGTGGACAGAACGTTTGAATGGTTTAGTGACGTACTGTCGGCGTTATTAGAGTGAGGTCCATGTGTCTGCAAGACTCCAGCCACAATGGAGTCTGGCCAGAAGCGCTGGGTTGGACGATGTTGGGACTTCATCTTCTTAGCCTTGGGGGCTGGGTCTGGGTTACTGGCATCAAGCATGGGCTGGAGGATGCGCCTGCGAGCGTTGATAAACCTAGAGATTGTGAGAGAGAGAGAGAAAAAGAGAGAGGGACAGAGAGGGAGATGGAGAGGGGAGGGAGAGGGAAGGAAAATAGACAAATAAAAAGACATACAGACAAGTGTAAGAGAAACATAGAGACAGACTTTTTTCTCTGTAAGGGTTTTGTACTCTATGATACTGAGAGCATTTTTAGACCAGTAGATGGCGCCAATATGTTGTGAATCACCATTATGGGGTAGAGCAAAGGACTGAGGTTAGAACTCATCATTCACCATTAATTTCATCCATACTTTTAGCCAGTTGATTTTCATGTTATATTGCATTGGCAGTAGTAGTATTACAATCTTACCAGTTGTTGACCTGTAATAAGGTGAGATTGGTTTGTCCTGCAATCTGTCTTTTCTCATCCTCTGTTGGGTAGGGATGCTACAAAAGGGAAAGATATAAGATGTTTTGAGTGCCATCAGTAAAGTTGAATCAATTTCAATTAGAATTGTTGTGAATTAATAGTTCAAACCCTCCACTCGCACCTCTCATCCCTAACCCTTACAATCTTCACACTGACTTCTCAATCTAACCTGTTAACCTATTTTCACACATTAAAAATTCCTCATAGCCTATCAGACAGGGTGGAACTACCATCTTGCTTATACCTACTCAATTCATTCAGATCCCTAGTGCCTATTGGTGTAGAAGCTATAGGAGCTGTTTCTAGATGGGCCCTCAGTCATACACAGCTATAACACTAACATTTTCAGCTCTAAACCCCTTACCCCGCTTTTCCTCCATTGCTCGACCCTTCTCAATATCTTCCTCCATAGCTTAACCCATGGACTACTGTTACCAGCTTCAGCAGCACATCAGAAAAAAAATGTGATGGTTCTGCACTCAGAAATATGATGCATGAAGCTTAATTTACTTTTCCATCAAATGTTTTGCTTATCTGGATACAACGGTTTTACGCACCAAACAAACTTTTTGAGAGTGTGATCGCCCTCTTTTGAATAACTCCAACTCCATTAACATTGATATGAACACTGAAATGTTGCTAGCTCACCATGAGGTGCTGGAAGAGCCAGGAGCGCATAATGTTGGTGGCATGCTTGGGCAGGACCCCTCTCTTGTTTTTGTGCTTCTTGTCGTCACTGTCCAAGAGTGAAGCCAAGTCCAGGTTTACCTTGGATGGAAGAGAGGGATGGGGTGTTATTGTTGCCATAGTAACAAAGAGAGTGTGCCAATTACTCGTCTCTTTGGCAAATGCAGAACCGCCCTCTTCACCATTGCCATAGCAACCCAATTTGAGTAATGATACTTAAAATAAAAGGCGAGGAAGGAATGTGGATTCGCAACACCCTTGACTCTGAGAAATCTGCGAGGCCGGTCTGATCTAAAAAAGAGAGCTCAGATGAGAAATCTGCCTCAAAAACCTGGCAACGTGTGGTGGGAAATCAAGAGAGTACAAGTAGGACGCTTGTAATTAAAACTTTGGCTTTGATAAGAGTTTTGTGCCAACTCAGTGGGTGGTTGAGAAAATTGTGAAAAAGCACTTCTTCAATAAATCGCTGATTTCTGTTTTACAGTATAGATGATAATTAACTGTTCCAGTGTCCTAGTTTAAACAGCAATGTGTTAGAGGCTTTCGTTTGCATGTCCCCACAGATAGAAAATAGAAGTATTGTGTGTGTGTGTGTGTGTGTGTGTGTGTGTGTGTGTGTGTGTGTGTGTGTGTGTGTGTGTGTGTGTGTGTGTGTGTGTGTGTGTGTGTGTGTGTGTGTGTGTGTGTGTGTGTGTGTGTGCGCGCGCGCAAGAAAACACATCTACGCACATGCACACACACCAAGACATCTACAGTGGCATGAGATTACTATGCATGAAATCTCAAAATGTCCATCTCTAGTCCACACACAAAACAAATAGTGTCTGTGTCATTGGCGCAAACATCAAAGTGGAGATCCTTCATTCATATTTAACAACACATTTGAAATGGTTAAAACATACCAAGAATATTAACATTTTATCTGGATCATGAAAACATTGGCAGGACAAAATGCAAAAATAAATAAACAAATACATAAATATACTCAGCTAAAAATGCATGTGATAAATTTCATGCAGACACTGGCATTGTAAAGTCATTAAAAAGAAACGGCTCCCAACTGACTCTGATATAAATATATAAAACACACAAAACAAGCCTCATTACAGTTGCAGCTGGGGTATGGAAATCCCTCCCCCATCCCCCTCGGCCCAGGGAATGCGTGTTCCGGGAAAGCGGGGTTGAATTAATTGGCGGCACCAAGCCGGGGTATCATAACCGGGAGTTTGCCGGTGGTGTAGCTACAGGGATGCACTCTATTCCCAGCCCACGTGTAGAGCGCTGCTTCGGCTGGGTCTTGGATATTCACAGAGGCCGCCGCTGTCTGTCAAACACAGAATTTCCTGCCTGGCTGATACAGCCGCAGAGTAACGCACTAAACAGTCTGCTCCATAGCGGAGCATACGGGTGGTCTGACAGTCTGACTCAGATATGGACCTCCTGTGTGAGGTTCTTCAGAACTTGGGGAATGCATGGGTTTAAAGGGACATGCACTCGCCCACTCGGACATCTAGAGCTTTCTTGGCAGGTGTGTTAGACTTCAAATAAAAATAAACAAGTGCACATTTCATCAAGGAGAACATTTTAGCACATAGGCTAAAGAATGAAACGTTACATAAAAAACAAGTGATACTTCGCAAACACAGTGTGCCTAATTTCTTAGGTTTACCAATGACACCTTAGCTATTCATATTTCATGCTAGTACTGTCGTCACATGTTCATAACAGATAGGCCTGCCCTCTGGTGACAGCTAATGGCGAGAAAAAATGAATATACTGCATGACATTAAGAGTATTTGGAGTTTGTCAGTCATAATCTTAAGGCAGGATATATTTGATTCTTATGACAGTGATACGATATGATAAACACTATATCTCAAATAAAGTGTTATCAATGAACTAAATATATTTTTCTACTGTTCCTCTAACTGGGTCAAGAGCTTCAAGTTTCTCGGTGTCCACATTACTAAGGAATTAACATGGTCCACGTAACACCAAAACAGTGGTGAAGAAGGCACGACAATGCCTCTTCCCCCTCAGGAGGCTGAAAAGATTTGGCATGGGCCCACAGATCCTCAAAAAGATCTACAGCTGCACCATTGAGAGCATATTGACAGGCTGCATCACCGCTTGGTATGGCAATTGCTTGACATCCGACTGCAAGGCTCTACAGTGGGTAGTACGTATGGCTCAGTCCATCACTGGGACAGAGCTCCCTGCCATCCAGGACTTCTATACCAGGCGGTGTCAGAGGAAGGCCCTAAAAATTGTTAAAGACTCCATCCACGCAAGTCATAGACTGTTCTCTCTACTACCGCATGGCAAGTGGTGTCGATGCACCAAGTCTGGAACCAACAGGACCCTGAACAGCTTCTACCTCCCCACCCATAACCCTGCTATATACAGTGCATTCGGAAAGTATTCAAACCCCTTGACTTTTTCAACATTTTGTTACGCTACAGCCTTATTTTAAAATTGATTCAATTGTTTTGTTCCCCCTCATCAAACTACACACAATACTCCATAATGACAAAGGTAAAACAGATTTATTTTTCTTCTCAAATGTAGTAAAAATACAAAACTTAAATATCACATTTACATAAGTATTCAGACCCTTTACTCAGTACTTTGTTGAAGCACCTTTGGCAGCAATTACAGAATCAAGTCTTCATGGGTATGATGCTACAAGCTTGGCAGACTTGTATTTGGGGAGTTTCTCCCATTCTTCTCTGCTGATCCTCTCAAGCTCTGTCAGGTTGGATGGGGGAATGTTGCTGCACAGCTATTTTCAGGTCTCTCCAGAGATATTTGATCGGGTTCAAGTCTGGGTTCTGGCTAGGTCACTAAAGGATATTCAGACTTGTCCCGAAGCCCCTCATCTGTTGTCTTGGCTGTGTGCTTATGGTTGATGTCTTGTTGGAAGGTACCAACAAATGGTTCACCTTCCAACAGGACAATGACCCTAAGCACAGCCAAGACAACACAGGAGTGCCTTCGGAACATGTCTCTGAATGTCCTTGAGTGGCCCAGCCAGAGCCTGGACTTGAGAGACCTGAAAATGTGCTGCAACTTATGTAAATGTAATATGGATACTTATGTAAATGTGATATTTCAGTTTTTTATTTGCAATAAATTTCTAAAAACATTTATAAAAACCTGTTTTTGCTTTGTCATTATGGGGTATTGTGTATAGATTGATGAGGGGGAAAACGATTTAATCCATTTCAGATTAAGGATGTAACGTAACAAAATGTGGAAAAAGTCAAGGGTCTGAATACTTTCTCAATGCACTGTATGTACATATCTACCTCAATTACCTCGTAACCCTGTACATCGACTCGGTACTAGTATATAGCCAAGTTATCATTACTCATTGTGTATTTATTCCTCATGCTACTATCTTTCTATTATTTCAAAAAATGTCTCTCTGCAAAAAAGTTGATTTGATATGATTTTAATTGGTTTCTCACATGCATTGAAATAAGTGTGCCTATAACAAAAACACGTTTTGGTGAGAAGAATGGTTTTGAATCTTGAATAGAGGGAACAGCAGGGATTCCAGGGACAAGATGGATTGTGGGTACAGCAGGCATTGTGGGGACAAGATGGATTGTGGGGACAGCAAGGATAGTGGGGACAGCAGGGATTGTGGGGCGACTGGATTGCGGGGACAGCAGGAGGGATATGCTAGGTAAGCAGCTGGTGTCCTCACCTGTGAATTCTGGATCTGGATGGTCCCCTGGGAGAGTCCCTGGGTTAACACCTGCCCTTGCGATGTCACCATGGCAACCGGCTGATACAAGGTTCCACCTGAGGGTATAATCTGCGGTTATGAAAGTCAAGTGGCTTCTTCTTCTGTGAAAAACAGTCGGCCTCGCGCAGGTTCGACTCGAGAGATATATTATCTCACCCTAACACAACAATAACAAGAACAACACGTAAACACGGACGGCGAGAATAAAGCACAAAACAAAAGGTGTATTCTTTCACCTCGGGGTCCTTGAGGAAGGAGTTGTTGTTTTGCTACTAATTACCACTCATTTAGATTCTCTGATTATGGGTGTTAAATTTGAGTTCATCTGAGTGTTGTGATCAAAGAGAAAGCTGGAATGAGATTGATTATTCTAGGTTGAAAGGGATTTCCGGAGGGTAGGGGTAACATTCCGCTGTACATAATAACAAGAAACCCATAGTTTCTTGAGTGAAACCAATAGTCACACTCTTGAGTGATATAGAACCTTCTGTCACCCTGCTGTTGTTTTTAGATAATTCTGTTGTAAGTCCATTTTGTGCATGCAAGGTAGAACACTCTGTACAATTTGTACATAAACTTCAACTGTTCCTGCCTATGTATCTAAAATGTATAGGCAAAAGGGGCAGTTGTTATAAAGTACAATGTAAAGATGTAATATTAGCAGGTTACATACAACTGGCTTGTGGAAGGTGGAAAGGCTTCTCACCTGACACCACCTGGGAGTTGATGGTAGTCATGGCAATGTTGCCCTGTTGCAGGGTCCCGGTGGGCACCATGATTCCCGAGGAGTTGACGGAGCTGGAGACTGATGTCATGGACGGAGAGGACGTCTGGAGGAGGTCCTGGTGAGGTCAGAGGTCATAAGAAGAGAGGGAACCAGTGAGGGATCTGAGAAGGGCAGTTGAGGACTTACTGAATGTTTCAGATAGAAATGCCATGAATAGAGCTGACAGGACTCATTATTGCAACATGTAGGCGACAAATGTCTGTTCTTCAAAATGTACTTGTATCAAAACCTTCTACAATGTTGTACACTACTGAATATGACTCAGACGTTTGGACACAAGTATAATGGCCTTTCAGAAAAACAAAACAGTCTTGGCAGTAAAGTCAACAGATAAAATCATATTTGAAAGTAATTGTTCTTACGAATTGCAAAGTTTTATAAAGGATGTCCATTCCAAAACACCACCTGGCACCCAGGGTGTATAAAATACAAGGGGACTACACCTTCCGTTAAGGAAAAAGATTTGAAGATGAATATACAAGAATGTAATGGGAAAAGGTGCAGATTTTTTTATTTTAATGTACAGAGTCTTAAACACAAATGGTTCAGTATAATATAATGAATATAACTTGTTGGACTCCCTCTAAAATGTACAAGGCAAAAGTGACAATCGACAGCAAATATTGGAGATTTAAATCTGATGATCCTGAGCTTGTACATACAGTATGTTGGTCAAGTGTCCTAATAATTAAAGAAAAGCATTGTAAGTTAGAATGTTGTAAAGTTAGTGTGGGAGAAGTGGAAAAGCTATTGTTGTCGATCAATAATGATAAACCTCCTGGCATTGACAACTTAGATGGAAAGCTACTGGTAGCTGACTCTATATCCAAATGTATCTGTCATACGTTTAATCTGAGTGTAGAGGAAAGTGTTTGTCCGCAGATCTGGAGGGAAGCCAAAGTAATTCCGCTACTTTAAAGTGGTAATGCAGACCTATCCGCTTTCTGCCAGCTCTTAGCAAACTGTTGGGAAAAATGGTGTTTGACCAAATACAATGCTATTTCTCTGTAAACAAATTAACAACAGACTTTCAGAATGCTTTAAAAAAATGTATTTAACTAGGCAAGTCAGTTAAGAACAAATTCTTATTTACAATGGCGGCCTAGGAGCAGTGGTTAACTGCCTTGTTTAACAAAGGGTTGCAGTCAGTTTTAAACCTCAGCTGAATCTGGTAATGAAATGTGTGGCTGTTGAACAAGTTGAGGAGACTAAATTACTTGGTTTTACCTTAGATTGTAAACCGTTATGGACAAAACATATACAGTGGGACAAAAAAGTATTTAGTCAGCCACTAATTGTGCAAGTTCTCCCACTTAAAAAGATGAGAGAGGCCTGTCATTTTCATCATAGGTACACTTCAACTATGACAGACAAAATAAGGGAAAAAATCCAGAAAATCACATTGTAGGATTTTTTATGAATTTATTTGCAAATTATGGTGGAAAATAAGCATTTTGAAAGAAAAGCAAAAAATGTTGGCCTTTAAAATAACATCAAATTGATCAGAAATACCATGTAGACATTGTTAATGTTGTAAATGACTATTGTAGCTGTAAACGGCTGATTTTTAATGGAATATAGGCGTAGGCATACAGAGGCCCATTATTAACAACCATCACTCCTGTGTTCCAATGGCACATTGTGTTAGCCAATCCAAGTGTATCAGTTTAAAAGGCTAATTGATCATTAGAAAACACTTTTGCAATTAAGTTAGCACCACTGAAACCTGTAGTTCTGATTAAATAAGCAATTAAACTGGCCTTTTTAGACTAGTTGAGTATCTGGAGCATCAGCATTTGTGGGTTCGATTACAGGCTCAAAATGGCCAGAAACAAAGCAACTTCTGAAACTCATCAGTCTATTCTTGTTCTGAGAAATTAAGGCTATTCCAAGCGATAAATTGCCAAGAAACTGAAGATCTCGTACAAAGCTGTGTACTACTCCCATCACAGAACAGTGCAAACTGTTTCTAACCAGAATAGAAAGAGAAGTGGGAGCCCCCGGTGCATATCTGAGTAAGAAGAAAAGTATATCAGAGTGTCTAGTTTGAGAAACAGGTGCCTCACAAGTCCTCAACTGGCAGCTTCATTAAATAGTACCCGCATAACACCAGTCTCAACATCAACAGTGAAGAGGTGACTCTGGGATGATTGCAAAGAAAAAAACATATCTCAGACTGGCAATTAAAAAGAAAAGATTAAGATGGGCAAAAGAACACAGACACAGGACAGAGGAACTCTGCCTAGAAGGCCAGCATCCCGGAATCGCCTCCTCGCTGTTGACGTTGAGACTGGTGTTTTATATTTTTGTTCAGTATAAATTGTAAAGCATTTTGTCTGTAATATCTTTTTTGTTATGTGTAGGAACGCAGTAACACTACCTGTCACCATTGGCATTGGCTAATTGGGCTACTAATAAGTCAAACCCTATTGGAAAATAATATTCTCTCTATTTCAAGGTGCAATAAAAATGTAATACACACAAATGCAGCCTTTATCTTGCTGGGAATTAACCTCCCGGAGAATACACCAAATGCTTACATGCACAGGACACTAACTCTCATTGCTAAAAGGGTCATTGTAAGGGATAGGAAAGAGGAGCAGCCGCCCTCATTTGCAGAAGGGCTCCAACTGTCTCTGTCAAATTTGAGATAACTATTGCAAATATAAATGGAGAGTCAAAAGAAAAAGATATGGGTCATGCTTGAAGTTACTTCCTTAGAGTGAACGAAAACAGGGGGAAATTTATGTCATTTATATTAACATAAAAAAATAAAAAGACGAAACAGATTAAACAGTTGGCTCTTTCTAAGTGCATACCAGAGACATTCTGTTTAGAGTGCATATGTGTATGCGTGCACCAGTGTGCATATCCCATGTCATTTCAAAGTCTAGTTTTGATTTAATTTTGGTTGTCTTGTCAACTAACGTTAAATGTGAAAATAGCAACAAAAATTCACCATGTCAATGGATTTAGGTAAAAAAATATTAAATTAAAATATGATGACTTGTTGCAAATCCAATCCGTTAATTCAATGTCATCACATACATTTTTTGCAGTTGAAATGACATGGAAACAATGTTGATTCAAGGAGTTTTTGTTTGTCTGTCTCTTACCTGCTGCAGGCTAAGTGAGGTGTGCGAGGGCGAGTAGGGTCCGCCCAGATCATTGCGAAGCAGGTTGTCGCTGTGCATCTTGGTCTTGAGGCAGGTGATGTAGCGGTTGCAAAAGTCCTTGCAGAGCTCATTAACCTTCTCCAGTTCCAGCAGGTGGATCCTCAGCACCTGGATGGCCTTCACCATCTGAGGAGAGAGAGAGGGGAAAATAAGAAGGCTCAATGACTGGGGAAAGAAGGAGGCTATATGCTAGCCTTCATGCTAGTCTGAGCTAGCTCAACTTTAGCTAGCTCCATTGTTGCTTTCTCCAGCTTTAAAAAAGTACAACTAGGGGTTGTTTCTGGACAGACCCCTTCTGTGCCTTATAGATGATGTGCTTGCCCTAGTCTGTCAGTCCCTGAACATACTCAGATAGCCCTTGACATAACACTTGCTAATCCATGACCCTCTCAAAATTCTTAACCATGATCCAATCCTTTTCCCAACCAGGCTTCCCATTCCTGTGCTCACTCTCTCAAAGTCAGCACTCAAGGGCACCAGAATGGGGTGGAAGAGTGCTTGACCAAGGAGGAGAAAAATCTGGCTGTAATAGCCTTGTTAAAGTTTTGAGTTTATTTGTTACAATTCATTGGTGCAAGATGTAAAATATGATCAAATTGCTTCTGTATTGTAATGTCGTTAATGCATTTATTTTGAATAAATATTTATTTAATGTACAAGTGAATATGTTGGTTTACTTTTAAGTTTTGACCAATTAGGTAATGGTGATTGACAGAGTTGAAAGCCTTGGCCAGGTCGATGAAGACAGCTGAACAGTACTCCCTTTTATTGATGCTGGTTATGATGTCGTTTAGGACCTTGAGCGTGGCTGAGGTGCACCCATGACCAGCTCGTATAGTGGAGAAGGTATGGTGGGATTCGAAATGGTCGGTATTCTGTTTGTTAACTTGGCTTTCGAAGATTTTTGAAAGGCAGGGCAGGATGGATATAGGTCTATAGCAGTTTGGGTCTAGCGTGTCGAACCCTTTGAAAAGGGGGAGGACCGTGGCAGCTTTCCAATCTTTGGGGATCTCAGATGATACGAAAAAGAGGGTGAACAGGCAAGTAATAGGGGTTGCAACAATTTCGTCGGATAATTTTAGAGAGGGTCCAGATTGTCTATCCCAGCTGATTTGTAAGGATCCAGATTTTGCCACTCTTTTGGAACATCAACTGGATTTGGGTGAAGGAAAAGCTTGGGAAAGTTGCTGCAGGGGGTTGTTGCCCTGGGTAGGTGTAGCCAGGTGGAAAGCATGGCCAGCCGTAGAAAAATGCTTATTGAAATGATTAGTTATCGTAGATTTATTGGTGGTGACAGTGTTTCATAGCCTCAGTGCAGTGGGTAGCTGGGAGGAGGTGCTCTTATTCTCCATGGACTTTACAGTGTCCCGAAACTTTTTGGAATTAGTGCTACATGATGCAAATTTCTGTTTGAAAAAGTTAGCCTTAGCTTTCCTAACTGACTGAGTTTATTGGTTCCTGACTTCCCTGAAAAGTTGCATATCGCGATATGGGGGCTATTTGATGCTAATGCAGGACGCCAGAGGATGTTTTTGTGCTGGTCAAGGTCAGTCAAGTCTGGGATGAACCAATGGCTATATCTGATTTATTATTGCAAGCTTATTTAAGATGGCGAGGAAAGCACTTTTAAAGAGCAACCAGGCATCCTCTACTGATGGGATGAGGTCAGTATCCTTCCAGGATACCCGGGCCAGGTCGATTAGATAGGCTTGCTTGCTGTTGTTTTAGGGAGCGTTTGACAGTGATGAGGGGTGGTCGTTTGACAGCGGACCCATTATGCACACAGGCAATGAGGCAATAATCGCTGAGATCCTGGTGGAAGACAGCAGACGTGTAGTTAGAGGGTAAGTTTGTCAGGATGATTTCTAAGAGGATGCCCATGGTTACAGATTTAGGGTTGTACCTGGTAGGTTCCTTAATAATTTGTGTGAGATTGAGGGCATCTATCTTAGATTATAGGACGGCCGGGGTGTTAAGCATATCCCAGTTTAAGTCACCTAACAGTACGAACTCTGAAGATAGATGGGGGGCAATCAATTCACGTATGGTGAACATTATCAGTGTTGGTGAAGAAAAACTATGAAAGAAGATGATAAAAATAGAACAAAACACGTATCTACCGAGTTTTGAAGGGAAATTTTATTTTATAAGAGAGATTTTATTTTATAAGAGAGTATTATTATTTTGTTAAGAAAGACTTAGTAGAGACTGAATCTACCGTCTCATCGTGGCGGTATTTGACAGCCTCGAGGTCAGCCTAGCATCGTGCGAGACCTGGAGAGAATTGCTTGTGGAAGATTAATGAGTTTATGTTTCCATGGCATATCGGTTGCTGTTAATGAGTACTGTTTGCATTGATGGCTGTGCTTGCTGTGGATCTTGTGAGGACAGCTGCACGGAACTGTTATACTTCGCTGAGGAAATATCTACGAGTAACGTTGGTGAGTAACCACAGCGATGGGGTGCTTCGGGACATCTTCTTTTTTCAGCTCCAACGCGTGCTAACGAGTTTAAGCAATCTTGCAAGTAATTTGGACACGGGTTCTGAAAAATCTTTGGTGTTTATTATTTTAATATCTTTTGGTGTGGTACATTGAAAATGTGACAAAATACATCTTGAACCTTACGTCTGTTGCATTGGTTGAGTTATTTACTGTTTCATCTTCATTTAAATGCATGAAAGCATATCCTTAATATAATAAAAAATCTATAAGCATTCTACCTGAAGTTAATGCCCTAGTTGTCATCACCCGAACAAGTTTACAATAGGGATTCTTATTGGAGATGTCCCTCTCACCTAATATCCCATGCTGTTGAGATATTCTACGGTAATATCGTAAGAGTCAAATTCGAGCCGGTTGAGATGTTACATGGCAATTACCGCTGCTTGTTTAGTCGGGGCCTTGTGCCATCTCAGCCAGTCAGCTTACTGTACTGTGGAAGAGTTAGTGTGTGCTGGGTCCAGCCCCCGACCAGCACCTTGTAAAGCACACAGATGTGGGGTTAATTGACTGCCGCACCACTTGTCGCCAAGCACCCACATAATTATTTCTCTCCCTCTAGCCACCCTCCCTATTTCTCCTAATTTCTAATTACTGCTAGCTGTCATAGAATGGTAGGAGGGAGAGATCATGATGGGAAGAGTGGGAAAGGGGAAGAGAGAGAAAGGGTGAATAGAATAGAAACAGATATTGAGAGAGACAAAGGAGGAAAGTAAGAGGTACAAGAGGGAGGGGGTAGAGGTAGACGTGTATGAGGGAGCAAGAGAAAGAGCTAATTGAAGAGAGAACTGTGTACATGAGAAAGGGTGAGAGAGAAAATAAGACAACCTTATTGTGGATGGGACCTGAAAGGGATATTTAACAGAACTTCCTTACGCTGAGGAGGCTTCTCAGTAGTCCAGGGTGGCTTACTAATGTTGAGGATGATTTGCTCTCTCTTACTGGTGGAGGAAGTCATCACAGTATGACTATGACTACTGCTCAATATTAGGAAGCCATGTTAGACTTTGAGATGGTTCAAATCCATGTTAAACTATTTAGATGGCCCTCAGGCGGGGTACTAACCAGGTTGTCCAGCTCAGGGTCCTCACTGAAGAACGGCTTGTGGTCCTGCTCCTGCTGGTGGACAAAGTTTTCGATGTCCACATCGAAGCTGGCAGAGGTGATGCACTCGGAGCCCTGGGTGGCCTGCTCACACTTCTCAAACAGCAGGGCCAGCAGTGGGAATAGAGGGTGTCTGGAAGGATAGGAGAAGACAGGAATAACTGCTCTAGCTGTATCTTGATTGCCGTATAAGTAGTAGTTCTAGGTACAAAGAGGACAAGTAAATCTGTTTGAGAAGTTTGCCTTGGTAATGGCGTATTTGAGGTATGTATCATGTTAACAGACTGAGGCAGGTATTCAATCCGATCGCGCTTTTTAGACAATGGTCCTTTTAAAGGCAATGTTTGTGTTCGCTGAGACCACATTCACAGTAAACACTGCAGATGTCGGCTCAATTGGAAAATACCTAAATTGTCCCAATGTGCGATCAGATTTAATCCCGGCCTTAGAGGGAAGTTTAGTTGTGCATTGTGTGTTAACTATAGCATGTTGTACTGCAACAATGCTCTATTTGACACCCAGGAACTGCATTAGCAAGATAACTTGATCGTTAACTCAAAAGACAAATGCAACAGACAAAGAAAACGGTAGACAATGAGATCCGACTGGGCACAAACTAGTTGTTTCAATGTAATTTGTCAACATATTGTGACGATGAATCTATGTTTGAAACACATTTGGATTTGCAAAATGTAATCAACCAGTAGTGTTTTCATATAATTTCAACCTGCGTTGCAAACATTGAAATTACATTTACATTTAAGTCATTTAGCAGACGCTCTTATCCAGAGCGACTTACAAATTGGTGAATTCACCTTCTGACATCCAGTGGAACAGCCACTTTACAATAGTGCATCTAAATCATTTAAGGGGGGGCGAGAAGGATTACTTTATCCTATCCTAGGTATTCCTTGAAGAGGTGGGGTCTCAGGTGTCTCCGGAAGGTGGTGATTGACTCCGCTGTCCTGGCGTCGTGAGGGAGTTTGTTCCACCATTGGGGGGCCAGAGCAGCGAACAGTTTTGACTGGGCTGAGCGGGAACTGTACGTCCTCAGTGGTAGGGAGGCGAGCAGGCCAGAGGTGGATGAACGCAGTGCCCTTGTTTGGGTGTAGGGCCTGATCAGAGCCTGGAGGTACTGCGGTGCCGTTCCCCTCACAGCTCCGTAGGCAAGCACCATGGTCTTGTAGCGGATGCGAGCTTCAACTGGAAGCCAGTGGAGAGAGCGGAGGAGCGGGGTGACGTGAGAGAACTTGGGAAGGTTGAACACCAGACGGGCTGCGGCGTTCTGAAATACAATTACTTAACCTAACTTCACCATAATCATCAAACTATGTACTGTATATGTTGAAATCCATGTAAAATTGCAAAAAATCTCACTTAGAATCTACATGGGAATTGCAGCACATGCAACATCCGATCCATTCTTTTTATGACCATCTTGTTCTTTCTGCTTGCATTTTGTATTTATATAAATGTGTGTATTTTCTGTAATGTATATAATTCAGGGCTCATCTGTAAAAGAGCCATTGGTTATAGTATGACTCCCTGATGAAATAAAGGTTTAAAAAATGATATATATAGTGTATATTGGATGGATTAAATTATGTTGAATTTCATATTTGATTAGACATATTTTATTTGACCTTGTTTCAATGTCGATAGTAAAAAGGTATGTTTGAATCTATGTCAATGTTTCAACATCATGCCATCAACCTAAATAAAGAGATGTCAATATTGAAATAAAATCTGAAGCCACAACGATATCTGCCTGAACAGTGACTCTGTACTTGTATAATGAGGGGACATGTACCATTCAGACGACTACCTCAAGTTGTGTTAGTTTCTGCTGAGCTATCATCTCAACACAAATGGACACGGATCAGCGTCCATACTCATTTGCATAGCTATGCTGTACCGTAATAACATTGAATGATTGAAAGTAACTCCTTTATCTTGTTTTACACAAGCTATGTAAAAGTAAGTTCAGAATAAGATTGGGTTTATGTAGGCTACATTCAATGTAGTACATTGACATCTGATTTGCCCAAAGGACATCATCATTTCAATGTATAGCTAGGTATACTATCATTAATTTATGATTGTTTGCTATAAATTTGGAAGTATTTACGATTAGCCCTATAAATAGGATGCCACGTGAATTATATTAATAATACACTTTTACCTTTGGAAATTGTATTTAATAAATATGTTTTTCATAATACTCTGAACAAAAATATAAACGCAACATGCAACAATTTCAACGATTTTAATGAGTTTACAGTTCATATAAAAAAATCTGTCAATTTAAATAAATAAATTAAGCCAAAATCTATAGATTTCACATGACTGGGCAGGGGCACACCCATGTGTGAGCATGGGAGGGTATAGGCCCACCCACTTGGGAGACTGGTCCACCCACGGGGGAGCAAGGCCCAGCCAATCAGAATTTGTTTTTACCCACAAAAGGGCTTTATTACAGATGGAAATACTCCTCAATTTCATCAGCTGTTCAGGTGGCTAGTTTCAGACAATCCCGCAGGTGAAGAAGCCGGTTGTGGAGGTCCTGGGCTGGCGTGGTTACACGTGGTCTGCAGTTGAGACTGTTTGGACATACTGACAAATCTTATAAAATGACAATTGTGGAGAAATTAACATTCAATTGTCTGGCAACAGCTCTGGTGGACATTCTTGCAGTCAGCATGTCAATTGCACACTCACTCAAAACGTGAGACATCTGTGGCATTGTGTTGTGACAGAGTTGATATTTTTGTTCAGTATATATATATATTGATAATACTATTATTAATATAATGAATTTGGCATTCTATTTATAGGGCTACATTTTCATATGATATTTTGTGATTGACATTGCATGAAATTTTGCCACACTGGTGAAAAGGGTACAGTATCTCGTCAACATGTTTGATGCCGATTGACACCTGCACCCAATTGACCTGATTGCCTTTAGTATGAGAAGCCTACACAAAGCACAACCAATTTCAAGCTAAACAAGCCCTGTGGAGAAGACGATTGCTGAAGAGGTAAGACAATCATTTTATCACCTATAGACTTATTTTGATTGTTTGTTGGACTACTGCAATTGAGCTGTGACTTATCATCAACGGTGGCGTAAATGCCATGCAGCTGTTTTAGCTCTTGTAGAGTCTAGCGATAATGGAAAATCTGACATTTTGACTGAAACTAGTGTAGATGGTAACGTGAGTGACACCTCCAGTGTTACAACAAGTGATCGTACTGAAAGGTTGTGTGATAGGGATGAGATTAAGAGGTTGTCTGATTGTGTGAAGCAGGATCTTCTCAAACTGCAACAAAGGGTGGTATATGTGTGAAGCTGGGATCTTAGGCTAATGAAAATAACCTCACCAGGGGTGGAATAAATAGTTTCAGATTAAAGGCTCTTTGAACGGAAGGGTAGAGTTACACTCCGAGGGGACACATCCAGAGAGAAAATATGAATTCAATAACTTGGCCTACATGGCTAGCCATCAAGTAGCTACATCTCCATTAGTAGACTCTGGAGTTTCTTGTATTTCATGGTTTCTATTAGATTATATGCATATGGTGTGCTTGGGCGTCATGATTTTCCTTAAATGAGGCCCTAAAACATTCATTGTCTTCCTGTCAGAAAATCAAGTTGTCAGAGGCTCTGATCTCCTTTCAAAGGCATATTGCCAAAATAATTTGCCTGACAACCTCTGTGACTGGCAGGACTCGACTGACGAAAAGCCACGGAGTACAGGTAGTTTTTGCTTTACACTGGTCCCATAGTATTGAAGGATGTTTCCAAAAAGGTCTAACCTGGACGATGCTGTGTCGCATCCGGCCACGACCGGGAGACCCATGAGGCTGTGCACAATTGGCCCAGCGTTGTCCGGGTTAGGGGAGAGTTTGGCTGGCCGGGATGGCCTTGTCCCATGCACACTGGCTTCGGTTGCCAGCTGTACAGTGTTTCCTCCAACACATTGTTGCGGGTTCCTTTCAGGCAAGCAGTGTGTCAAGAAGCAGTGTGGCTTGCGTCCGTACGGGAGTTGCAGCGATGGGACAAGACTGTAACTACCAATTGGACATCATGAAAAAGGGGTGAAAAAAAAATGTAAATAAAAGCCCACATAATCCATTGGTACAAGAGACAAGGCGACTGTCTGAATCAAGCCAAGTGAAACATACTGCCAAGAACATCCAACCATCATCACCGTTGGTAGGATAATCATAATCGTAGGTCATCAATTTTATTTTCCAATGATTGCATGTTAGCAAGTAGAATGGATGGCAGCGGGACTTCACTCGCTCGCCTAAGGATTCTCAGAAGGCAGCCCGATCTGTGCCCTCTTTTCCTCCATATTTTCTTAAGGAAAAAGCTTCTTCCAGTTCATGGTGAGGAATCGCTGTTCTGATGTTCTGTCACGCTCGTTGAAATGAGTAGACCAAGGTGCAGCGTGCATAGAGTTCCACATAATTTAAATAAACCGAAACTCACTGAACAAACAACCGAAAGAAATGTGAAGCTACTGTTGTGCACTCAGGCAACTAAATGTAGACAAGATCCCACAAACACAAATGAGGAAATGGCTACCTAAATATGATCCCCAATCAGAGACAACGATAAACAGCTGTCTCTGATTGGGAACCATATCAGGCCAACATAGACATACAAAAGATGACCCACCCTAGTCACTATCACGCCCCAACCAACATAGAGAAAAAACAGCTTACTATGGTCAGGGCATGACATGTACAGAAGTTACTACCAAGAAGGCTCAAATGCAGCACAAGCCACCAGGTAATGACGACCCCTTTGTCTCCCCAATTTCGTAATATCCAATTACAGTCCCATCGCTGCAACTCCTGTACGGACTCGGGAGAGGCGAAGGATGGGAGCCGTGCGTCCTCCAAAACATGACCCTGCCAAGCTCGCTTATCTCGGAAGCCAGCCCTACCGACGTGTCTGAGGAAACACTGTACAACTAGTGACCGAAGTCAGCTTGCAGGATCCCGGCTACCACAAGGAGTTGCTTGAGTGCAATGGGAAAAGGAATCCCGGACGGCCAAACCCTCCCCTAACCCAGACGACGCTGGGCCAATTGTGCGCTGCCTCATGCGTCTCCTGATTACGGTCTGCTGTAATGCCTCAAGCACTGCGAAGCAGTGCCTTAGACCGCTGTGCCACTCGGGAGGCCCCAACATCTTATTCTTGATCATTGTATTTGATAAAGGTATTCCATTTGTAAAAATAATTGGCATGATGTTGTCTAATCTATTATTTCAGAGAATCATCTTGGTCTCTCACATGGCTTAACCCTGGAGCTTGAGGGCTCGAGGTTTCTTTCTGCCTTCTTAATTGAGGGTTCCCCCTCAACAAATCGATGCAAAGGATCAGACGCAAGTACGAAACTCTCCATTTAGAATTATTTAAAGTATAATTTAAAGTTTAATAGAAATGACAATGTGTTTAGGTTGCATTTTAGGTTGCCTTTTAATACTTTTACACTTAAATGTGTTTTATGGTGGGAGAGGACCTACCCAAGCGCCATAACCTGTACCACTGCCACTGAGAAGCAAAAGGATAAAACACCATGCAAGCCACCAAGTGTGTGGATAGGGAAACCCAACCCAGCGATTTATAGTGCGGTGGACCCTTCACAACATAAGCCAACCCCTTATTCTCATTCTTGATCGATGTATTTGGGAAAGGTATTCTAATTTTACCAAGAATTGCCATGTGGTCCAATATTTTCCAGCAGAGAATCTTGAGCATTCATGCTCCGAGGACAGGTCATGTGGGAGACCGAGGTCTCCTTCTGCCTCTTCAGATGAGATCCCCCTCACCAAAGCACTACAAAGGCTCAGACCCTTTTCTATAACGGAAGCAAGTACAACACATTTCATTTGTGTGAGTGCAACCATATCCGTAGGCTAGTTGGATTTCCAAATAACAAGAAGTGATTAATATGTTTTTAATCTTCTCTTCTATTTTATTTGTTTCCTGTTATAGTCTTGTCCAGTCAATTCTACGCAAGTATCCATAAACTTTGCCCATCTCTGTATTTTCTGACAAAACATTGATATATATTTTCTTGACACCAAGAATAAAGATACTGCAGTGAACAGTCATTCTTGCCTGAGTTGTAGAAGTTGGAACCACTATATTAAACAGAGGGGGCTTTGCAGATGGATCATTTCCATATCATTCCCACTTAATATCTTCATATTGATTCATACCATAGCTGAATGTCCTGGGCAACATGAGAAAACGATCCAAACTAGGGTTGCACAACTTCTCCAAAATCCCCAAGTTTTCATTATTCCTGGATTGAAGATTGACAGAATCAGAAGGGAATAAGTAGGGTGTCAGAAATCCTTCAACCAGGAGTTCTGGGAATTTTGGGAAAATTACCAGATTTTTAAAAGCCTCGTCCAAACTATTGATAACACAGTGATACAGGGTTGCGTCAAACAGTTTGTTCGTTATTTTGTTTACTTGTCAGGAGGTGAAAAAGGAATCTCTGAACACTTCAATCAGATGCAATTTGAGTTTGAATTGCGTCTGATTAAAGTGTGTGTAGGCTGCTTTTTCACTCAATCATTTACTCCTCCATCTTTACTTAGCCTGCCACTGGATGTGCGGCACATCATTTCACTGGACACGTATTTCAACACGGTAATATGGTTCATATTTGGTTGAGACGATGATCAATAAGATTTCAACCTTTATTCTCCCATTCAAAAGACAGGCAACAGTTATTTATTTTATTTCGGTACTATAGTTTGAAAACTATACTTAATTAATAATCAACTATTGCAGTGAAGTTGAGAACACATTGTGATCTGATTTGACCAAAACACACCATGAATTCAACAGGGATTGTCACCAATCCATGAAGTGTGTTGATTAGACGTTTAGAAGTAGTTGCCATTTTATGATGTAGGCTTCTTTACATAAGGATAAGAGCCTAAGATAAGAATATGAAAACAGACTATCAACCAGGACCTTTGATGTTGCACGCTCTTGAAAACCACAATACAATTGTACTCGTGGTGCAAAATGTATCTTCCAGACATAGGGTCTATAGTACTGTTAGCTATTTTCATTCTGTGTAACACAATTAGAGCAGTGACCTCGAACAGCATTGTGTAAATCTTTGTTCATGTAAAAACTTTTTGTCAGTCAAAAATAGTTTAAATGGTGAGTAAGTGAGCAACTATGTACATACATTCTGGTCATGTTGAAAGTGTATTGGGATGATGTTTATTCCGCTTTAAATGAGGTGTACCATGTAGAAACACCACAACACTCATTGGTGGCTATCCTGGGGGTGATTCCAGGGTGCATAGAGGGAAGGAGTCAGAACTGTCTTTTGCTGATTTTGCTCACAGCAATCCAATGAAATGGTTCAAACCCAACCCTCCAACATATAACTCGTGGCTGCAAAAGTTTTGGGAGCTGTATGAGATGGAATAAATAACACATTCACTTCAATGAAAAAGACCTACATTAATTAAGATGGAGCCCAGTAATGAGACTTAACATTGTATTTGTGCTATTTTGTGTGTGGGTTTGGGTGTCTTTTTCTATTGCTCTTTTTGCTTATAATAATTATTATCTCTGGCTGGAAATGTGCCACCTTACATATTCACTTATTTTACCATGTAGCATGAACTGGACCAATCTGTATTAATATTTGTATATTCATCTGCTTTTTAAAATTGTAAAAAAAAAGAACAGTTGAAATAATGTATTGCACCCCAAAATAGATGTACAAGTTTTTAAAAAAGTACAAATCTGGCACAGGCTTCTGGAAACACAGATAAGATATAAAATAAACAAACAAAAAACTCTCATCCCTTTACTTACTGGCCTTTGTGGTCAGGTGCATATTTCAGACAGGTTGACACCGCCTGTAGTATTTCTGCCTCCGTAGCTTTTGGTTTTGTCACGGTTTTGTCACGTGCGTGTGCCTGCATGTAGGCATGCATGAATCCACATGCGTATGTACGAACAAACGTGTGTGTGTGTGCGTGTGGGTGGTGTGAGGGAGTCGGTAGTTAGGGGGAAAGCAGGCATGCAGCACACAGGAATACTGTAGGATGCTGGGAGTGTGGGTCTCTGCTCTGGCTCTAACCCATGGCTCTCATTTGCAGCCTTTAATAGCCCGCTATATTAGACTCTAATCTACCTGATCCCGATTTAATGTGGCTCCCTCTGCCAGACGTGAGACGAATACTAAACAGGCAGCCATGCGCAGATCACCGAGCTGCAGTCCCCACGGCCTCGTCCATTGGGTGTGTGTGTGTGTGTGTGTGTGTGTATGGGGGTGAATCAGTATAAGTGCCAACCACTTCCTCCCTCTGGCTGCAAAGGTGTATTATGTTCATTATGGCCTGTTTTGCAGGTTCTATTCTATGGCAGGTGTTCAACTGGACTAGTTATTACTTAACTTGCTGCTGATCTAAGAAATTGAAGTGTTGTAGACAGTTATTTTCTTATGAGATAATATAGCAATTTGTCATGTTGTTGATTCCAACAGCTGCCTTTCTCACAAGTGATGATTTACAGCTTTGGAGTGGAATGTTTGTTTTGCCATTCGTCAATGGTGTTCTCTGTAAACACACAGACACACACAAAAACTGGTGTAATGGAAATATGACACCATGTGGCAGGGCTGGATTGGCCATCTGGCAATTCTGGCAGATGCCAGAAGGGCTGGACCATTTTTTAGCTGGGTCAAAATTGACACACACAAATTAAAAAAGTGACATTGCCTGCAGAAATGGCTGGCCCCTCTACCAAGACGGGCCAGCCCGGTTTTCTCTCCCGGATGAGGTGGCCCGAAACCTACTTTGATTATGTCAAGAACCCCGTAGTGTGGCAGATTACGCGGTAGACTTTCGCACGTTGGCAGCCAAGAATGCCTGGAACCCGGAGTCTCCGTTCGATACTTTTCGTCATGGACTATCGTAGGAGATTAAAGATGAGCTTGCAGCTCGGGAGTTACCCCTGGACCTTGACTCCATCATAGCCTTAACTATAAGGATTGATGGATGTCTACGGGAATACAGGGGGGAGAGGTCTGTTTTCAGCCCCACTCATTTGTCCACGGCTGCTTGCTCGCCCCCGAAGAACCCCGAGAGTCCCCGACGCCTGCATTTCTGAGAGGATTCGAAGTCACCCGAGTGCCCTCGGGAATCATCAGGAACGGGCGACTCGTTTTCTACTGTGCTTATGCAACAGGGCAGAGCTAAATTGTCACCTCAGGAACAATTACATAGGCTTTACTCCAACAGTTGCCTGTATTGTGGTGCTATAGGGCATTACAAATCCACCTGTCCAGTGAAAGACCAGACTCATCAGTTAGGTAAGAGTACTATGGTGGGCCATACTGGGAGTTTTCTAACTCCCATTACTCGCACTCCCTTCCATGTTATCCTGCTGTGGGGTGACCAGTCTAAACTTTGGGTCTGATGAGAGTTTTATGGACCCTACTCTGGTATCGGAGCTGGGTATCTCCATGCAACTTCTCTCCATTCCCATGGATACCAGAGTACTGGACGGACGCACCATTGGCAATGTCACTTATAATACGGTGCCCATTAACCTGCCTGTGTCAGGCAATCACAGTGAGTCCATACAGCTTCTTCTCATTGAATCTCCCTATGTTCCTGTTGTTTTGGGATTTTCATGGCTCCCGAGGCACAACCCTGTTATTGACTGGACCACTGGTTCTATCTTGGGATGGAGCCTGTTCTGCCACTCACATTGTCTTAAGGCGGCGCAGCCTGCCCCGGGATGTGTCCTCCTGCGGGCTCTGTTAACCTCTTACATCTATGGGGGCGCTATTTCATTTTTGGATGAAAAACGTTCCCGTTTTAAACAAGATATTTTGTCACAAAAAGATGCTCGACTATGCATATAATTGATAGCATTCGAAAGAAAACACTGTGACGTGTCCAGAAATACCAAGATATTCTCTGTGCGTGCCCTAGAACGTGAGCTTCAGGCAAAACCAAGATGAGATGGCATCCAGGAAATGACAAGGATTTTTGAGGCTCTGTTTTCCATTGTCTCCTTATATGGCTGTGAATGCGAGAGGAATGAGCCTGCCCTTTCTGTCGTTTCCCCAAGGTGTCTGCAGCATTGTGACGTATTTGTAGGCAGATCATTGGAAGATTGACCATAAGAGACCACATTTACCAGGTGTCCGCCCGGTGTCCTGCGCCGAAATTGGTGCGCAAAAGTCACCTGCCAGTATTTTTCCATGCGATACAGAGAGGAAAGCAAGCTTCCACGAACTGCATATCAATGAAGAGATATGTGAAAAAACACCTTGAGGATTGATTCCAAACAACGTTTGCCATGTTTCGGTCGATATTATGTAGTTAATCCGGAAAAAGTTTTACGTTGTAGGTGACTGAATTTTCGGTTCGTTTCGGTAGCCAGACGCAATGTAGAAAACGGAACGATTTCTCCTACACACAGACGCTTTCAGGAAAAACTGCGCATTTGGTATGTAACTGAGAGTCTCCTCATTGAAAACATCAGAAGCTCTTCAAAGGTAAATGATTTTATTTATTTGGTTATCTGGTTTTTGTGAAAATGTTGCGTGCTAAATGCTACTCAAAATGCTATGCTAGCTTTGCATACTCTTACACAAATTAGTCAATTTCTATGGTTCAAAAGCATATTTTGAAAATCTGAGATGACAGTGTTGTTAAGAAAAGGCTAAGCTTGAGAGCAGACGCATTATTTTCATTTTATTTGCGATTTTCAGAAATCGTTAACGTTGCGTTATGCTAATGAGCCTGAGGCTTTAGTCACAAACCCGGATCCGGGATGGGGAGTTTCAAGAAGTTAAAGCCTCTAATTTTTCCGCCACTCCCGAGTACCAGGACCTCTTGGATGTTTTCAGCAAGACTTGTGCCACCTCCCTCCCTCCGCATCGACCCTACGATTGTGCTATTGATCTCCTCACGGGCACAACAACGCCTCATGGGTGGCTAGATTCTCTGTGACCAAGGCCATAGATGAGTACATTGAGGACTCTCTGGCTGCTGGGAGCATTCATCCTTCTTCCTCCCCTGCCAGCGCAGGGTTCCTCTTTGTGGAAAAAAAGGACAAGACCCCAAGTCCATGTATCGACTACCGGGGCCTCAATGACATCACGGTTAAGAATCGTTACCCTCTACCACTCCTCTCCTCGGCTTTCGTACCTCTCCAGAGGTCAACCATGTTTTCCAAGTTGGACCTTCGGAATGCCTACCACCTAGTTTGGATACACAAAGAAGACGAGTGGAAGATGGCCTTTAACACAGCTAGTGGACACTATGAGTACCTGGTCATGCCATATGGACTCACCAACGTTCCCACAGTAGTGTTCCAGGCCTATATGCTCTGTGACATGTTGAATTGATTTGTGTTTGTATACCTCGACGACGTCCTTGTTTTCTCCCGTTCTGCTCAAGAATATGTCCTCCATGTCTGACAAGTCCTTCAGCACCTCTTAGAGAACCATTTGTTTGTGAAAGCAGAGAAGTGCAAATCCACCGCTCCACTATCTCCTTTCTGGGAAATATCATCAATGAAGGGAATGTTCAGATGGATCCTGAAAGATGAGAGTGGTGATGGATTGGCCCCAACCCACATCCAGAGTACAGATGCAATGTTTCCTGGGATTTGCTCATTTCTACCGCCGGCTTCATTCGGGGCTACAGCACTCTGGTGGCTCCTCTCTCTGCACTCACTTCTCCCAAGGTGCCGGTCACATGGTCCCAAAGCTGTTGACAAGGCGTTTTTGGCCCTTAAGCATCGGCTTACTACAGCCCCCATACTTATCCATCTGGAGCTGTCCTGTCAGTTCGTGGTTGAGGTTGACGCTTCTGACGTTGGAGTGGGAGCCATCCTGTCCCAGCAGTCAGCTCAGGACCAAAAGCTGCATCCCTGTGCCTTTCTGTCCCATCGTCACAACCCCGCTGAGAGAAACTACGACGTAGGAAATCGGGAACTCCTGGCGGTCAAGAGGGCTGGAGTAGTGGTTGGAAGGGGCGGAAAATACATTTTTGGTGTGGACCGACCATAAGAATATAGAATATCTCCACACAGCCAAGCGCCTTAACTCTAGGCAGGCCCTTAACTCTTTTGGGATGAGGGGAAGCATTTTCACTTTTGGATGAATAGAGTGCCCAGAATGAACTACCTCCTACTCTGTAATGCTAATATATGCATATTATTATTAGTATTGGATAGAAAACCCTCTGAAGTTTCTAAAACTGTTTGAATGATGTCTGTGTATCAACTCATATGGCAGGTGAAAACCTGAGAAAAATCCAACCAGGAAGTGGGACATCTGAGGTTTGTAGTTTTTCAAAGCTTGGCCTAACGAATACATAGTGTCTATGGAGTCAAGTTGCACTTCCTACGGCTTCCACTAGATGTCAACCGTCTTTAGAAACTTGAATGAGGATTCTACTATAAAGGAGGGGCTCATGAGACCTGTTTGAGTCAGCGGTCTGCCATAGTGCCTTGGTCTCGTGACGCACGCTCCCGACAGAGTTACCTCTCGTTCCAGTGCTTTTCTTCAGACATAGGAATTCTCCGGTTGGAACATTATTGATGTTTTATGTTAACATCCTAAAGATTGATTCCATACATCGTTTGACATGTTTCTAAAGGACTGCAACGGAACTTTTCAAATTTTTTTCTGGACTAAGTGCTCACGCCTCATGAAGATGGATTACTGGGCTGAACACACAACAACAAGTGGCTATTTGGACATGAATTATGGACTTTATGAAACTTTATGGAACAAATCAGTCATTTATTGGGATTCTGGAAATTGAACTGGGATTCCTGGGAGTGCCTTCTGATGAAGATCATCAAAGGTAAGTGAATATTTATGGTGTTATTTCTAACTTCTGTTGACTCCAAAATGGTGGATATTTCTGTGGCTGGATTGGGCTCTGAGCGCAGTTCTCAGATTATGCTTTTTCTGTAAAGTTTTTTTGAAGTCTGACACAGCGGTTGCAATAACTATAGGCAGGCTCTGTTATTCACCAGGTTCAACTTCACCATCTCCTACCGCCCAGGTCCAAGAATGTGAAGCCGGACCCTCTCTCTCGCATGTATAGTTCCGCTGCCACACCTTTTGACTCTGAGACCATCCTCCCTACCTCATGTCTTGCAGATACAGTTGTCTGTGATAAGGCACAACGACCCTAACCGGATGTTTGTCCCTCATTCGGTCCGATCTCAGGTCATGGAATGGGCTCATTCCTCCAAGCTCACCTATCATCCCGGCTCTCGTTGAAACCTGGCCTTCCTCCGACAATGCTTCTGGTGGTCCATTATGGTTCCTGACGTCTCAGCCTTTGTCGCCGCATGCACTGTGTATGTGCTCAGAATAAGACTCCACAGCAAGCTCCGGCTGGCCTTCTTCAGCCACTCCCTGTTCCTCATCACCCCTGGTCCCATATATCCCTGGATTTTGTTACTGGGCTTCCTCCGTCCGATAGCAACACCAATATCCTGAAAGTAGTGGATAGGTTCTCTAAAGCCACCTACTTCATTCCTCTCCCCATGTTACCTTCAGCCAAGGAGACTGCCCAGCTCATGATGCAGCACGTCTTCCGAATCCATAGACTCCCTGTCGACATTGTCTCTGATCGTGGTCCTCAATTCTCGTCCTGATTCTGGAAGGCATTATGCACCGTCATTGGGTCGTCAACCAGCCTGTCCTCCGGGTTTCATGACCAATGGCTAGTTGAATCGTGCCAATCAAGACCTGGAGACAACGCTTAGGTGCCTCGTCTCGACCAACCCCACCATCTGGAGCCGGCAACTTTTGTGGGTGGAGTATGCCCGGAACACTCCTCCTTGCCCAGCCACTGGGCTCTCGTGCTCCATGGGGTATCTACCCCTGCTCTTCCCAGAGAAAGAAGATCTCAACATACCCTCGGCCCAGATGTTCGCCCACCGCTGTCGGCATACCTGGAAAAGAGCTTGTCTACTCTTCTCAAGACCACCTCCAGATATCGTCGACAAGGGGACCGCTACCGGACTCCGGCCCCGTACCCTCCATATAAATCCCACTTTTCATGCATCCAGGATTAAGCCCTTGTCTCACAGCCCTTTGTCTCCTGTTTCCAATTAAATTGATGGCCATTTTATTGAAAGTGTACACGGTGTGACGCCTCCTGTGTTTTCGACCTCGGAGCATGGGTTTCCAGTACCTGGTTGACTGGGAGGGTTATGGCCCGGAGGAGAGGTGCTGGGTCCCCGCTAAGGATATTCTGGACCCGGCCCTCATCGCCGACTTTCACCACTGGCACCCTGGTCAACCAGGTATGTGCCCAGATGGGAAGGGTGGGGGGGTATGGCGCTCCTGGGGGGGGGGTGGTACTGTCACACCCTGATCCTGTTCACCTGGCTTTGTGCTTATCCCCAGTGTATTTATACTTGTGTTCGCTGTTTGTCTGTTGCCAGTTTGTCTTGTCTCGTCAAGCCTACCAGGGTGTTTTTCCGTGCTCCTGTTTTTCCTAGTCTCTGTTTTCTAGCCCTCTCGGTTCCGACCTTTTCTGCCTGCCCTGACACTGAGCCCGCCTGCCGACCTGTACCTTTCGGACTCTGACCTGGTTAATGACCTTCTGCCTGTCCTCGACCTGCCTATTGCCTGCCCCTTGTATTTTAATAAATATCAGAGACTCTAACCATCTGCCTCATGTGTCTGCATCTGGGTCTTGCCCTGTGTCGTTATAAAGATATTTGATATAGTAAATGTGTTTTGAGGGTTTTCAACCCCAAATGAATTAGCCTCTGATATCAAGATAAAATGCCAGGGCTAAATTATTGTGCCAGTCCACCCCTGCCATGGAGCTTCTTCAAATAACCCTAGACATTATGGGTATGCACAGCAAGTTTTATTTGCTGACTGGCCCACACCTCCAACACCACAGTATGAGGACAAGCAAAGGAGTAAATAATAAACAACAGCAGTAATTACCAGTGGCATAAAGTAGTTAAGTAAAAATACTTTAAAGTACTTCTTAAGTAGTTTTTTGGGGTATCTGTACTGTACTATTTATATTTTTGTAAACTTTTACTTCACCACATTCCTAAAGAAAACAATCTACTTTGTACGACACACCCTTTTCTTGACACCCAAAAGTACTCGTGACATTTTGAATGCTTAGCAGGACATGAAAATTGTCAAATTCACACACATATCAAGAGAACATCCCTGGTCATCCCTACTGCCTCTGATCTGGTGGACTCACAAACACAAATACTTTGTAAAGATATCTGAGTGTTGGAGTGTGTCCCTGGCTTTCTGTAAATAAATAAAAACATTTTAAAATTGGTGCAGTCTGGTTTGCTTAGTATAAGGAATGTGAACTGACTTATACTTATATGTTTGATACTTAAGTATATTTAAAACCAAATACTTTTTAACTTTTAAGTAGTATTTTACTGGGTGAATTTTTAAGGCATCTTTACTTTTACTCAAGTATGACAATTGGATACTTTATCCACCACTGGTGAATACATGATTTCATCCATATTTTATAGGGAATTATTCAACAGTACTGTAAGGTTCCAGGCATATAACAGTCATTGATTGACCTTTTACCAGATTAGATTTTTTTCCCCCTGGTTTTGGACCTTTTTCCTGGTTTTGAACATTTTACTTTCATTGAGCTGCTCAGCTTGGAGCATGTAAATGTACCATGCTAATTAACATGAAAATGTTTCCCAGTTCTATAATGTGTCACATTTATCTTCACTCGATTTCATGTGTTCTCTATTTCAGTACTTCTGTATGAATATATCGCCCCATGCTTATGTAACAGATCAGAGATATGCATGGTTAATCAAATATTCGGATATCCGAATGCTCCGAATATGTTAGTATTCAAATACTTGTGTGAGTATTCATTTTGGGCCTCCCCCATAAATTCTAGGCCCATGTTAACACAAATGCTTTTTCTAACTTAAATAAAAGTATCCATGTGACATTTTTACATTCGACGATATATCATAAAAAAAAGTATTATTAATTGAATAAAAAGATTGGGAGCCTTCATGTGTGTAGCTTGTTGTTTATGTTGGCCAATCTATGTGGCAAAGAGGCTCAGTGTGTAGCAAGTAGGGTGAGATTTCCCTAATGCAATGCAAATTGGAATGAAATAACAGAATTAAAAGTTAGAGAAATGAGAAGACGTAAGCTACAACAAGCAACCAAAAGGTAGGCTGTTGTTTTTTCTGAATGGGATTTGGGTGAAAGCACAGCATGTGGCCTCAATTAGCCTAGCTAGAGAGGCACTGATATATGAGATGATAAATAACACTGTGGCTGCTACAAGTTAGTTAGTCTTGGCTGTAGCCCGAGTTGCCTTGGCGTCTCTCTCTCTCCCTCTGTCTGCTCAGCTCACTCATCTCATACACACCGCCCCCTCCGCAGCTGCAGCAATAGAGTGCCAGTCTCTCCCTCACGCAGCAGTACTTAGGTTAGAAACTTAAGTTTAAAAAAGCACATGTATTTAAAATATCTGCATATCTGTCAAAAATGTATGATACTACTCAAATAGTGAAATTATTTCAAACCCTCATCCCTAGAACAGACAGTGATAAATCAGAGAGTGGATTGGACTGAGGAGATTGCACCCTTTACCTGTACAAGTCCTGCTGAGTCAAAGGCTGTCTTAATATGGACACTGTTTACCTGGACAGCCTAAGGTGTGTGTAGGAAGTCAGATGTGTGCACATGTATGTGTGTCCATGCCTGCCTGCACTTCATTAGAGTGGGACCTCCCAATCCACCACCATCACATTGACCACAAAAAACAGCCAGGCTCTATCTGCAGTGCGACGGAGTGGAGACGGCCGACAGGGGGATCATTACTCAGGCCATAAAAGAGCCATTTACAGGATGGAGAAGCGAACGGGGAGTCAGTAAGCACGAAGTCTCTCCTCCTGCACCATCCGGGCCACCACAACACACCACAATGAAACGTTCCTCCATGAATCATAGGTGCAGGATACGTGATGACTTAAACATGGATGGGGAATGATTATAAAAAACAGACCATTTTTCTGCAATTTCGTAGGTAAATCAAAGGCACTGTGTGCGTCCAAAATGGCACCCTATTTACTTTTGTTCATTTTTATTTAACTAGGCAAGTCAGTTAAGAACAATTTCTTATTTACATTGATGGCCTATTGTGCGCTGCCCTATGGGACTCTGCCCTATGGGACTCCCAATCACGGCCGGATGTGATACAGCCTACATACCTACTGTATATAATGGTCAAAAGTAGCGTAACTTTGGAGTTGAAATGTATCGGCTTATTGATCTGTACTTATAACTGGGACTTATTTATTCATTAGTTATAGAAAAATCATCCACTCAGAAAAACGTTAAATCAAATTATTTACAAAAATTTTAACAATCAGTGCTTCCCCTCAAAACAGCAACCATTTGTTGCTATTCCACATTTTTTTTCTCTGCCATTGTTTTTGTTGGGCGCTTTATGCACAGGCCAGGGGACGAAGGGAGGAGGGAGGCGGTGAGGGAGGTGGCTCTCTCTGTATGTTCACCGTGTTTGCCTTCCTAATCAGTCCTGCCGTATGCCCGGGCGCTTTATTAGAACCTAGTCTGTAGCAGGAACCATGCTGTGGTTCCTCTTGACAAGGCCCTCTCCCCCAGGCTAAATGTCTGAAGCACACCCTGTACAGGGGGCACACACACACACAAACACACACTCTTTCCCCCTCCACCCTCTTTCTCTGTCTCTCCTACTCTCTCTTTCTTCCCTCATCCATCCTCCCTTCATCGCCTGCAATGCGGGGTAGATGGGCAAAGCTGGCACAGGGTGCAGTGTCTGCTGTATGGAACATCTGAAGTGTGTGTGTGTGTGTGTGTCTCTGCCTATGTCCTTGTCAGTCTCTGTCACAGTCAGATTGTAGAGAGCAAGTGGGCCCATGGGAGACGGAGGCAGATGGGATGGTGTCACCTTCCTTTCATTGGAGCGTGACACTGTCATCAATTCAGTTTTTTGCCAGTTTCCTCTTTCCATGTTACTCCTTTCAAGCTGTACTCTGTATTCACCATTCAAACTGTCCAGTCAGTTTGAATCTATTCAGTCATATCAGCTGTGATTGTTAATGTATCAGAGTTAGATTACCTGCAGTTGACGTTATCGAAGATGATTACTTTCAAAAGTACCTATATCAAAGTTCTTGTCATTCTTATCATTGGATTACCCAGATTATTTGATGTTAACAAATATTTCCACAAGTTCTCTGTATCCATAACAATATCAAAGTTCACATCGCTTGTTAACCTCCCTCACAAATATCCGACAGCCCTTCCTCTCTCTACTCAGTCAAGTAATATGGCAAAAACCCCATAAAAAACAACCAGATATTGGACTGACCGAGCCAATAAACCACAGGGCTCTGACACAAACTCCTCTAACTCCTCCATCTCGTGGCAATTTAGCACCAGGCAGCTGAATTCGCGAAGGGATGCCTTTTAAAAGAACATGGGAGGCTAGCTTTGTGCCATCAAACAGTGCTGGTCGTTAGGATGTCGGAAGCCGATGGGAGCCGAAATGGCAGCGAGAGTTTCACAGCGGCGATAGTAAACAGACTTTATGGTGCATTACCGAGGCCCAAGAGCAGACAGCCTGCATGGCGTACCTCATCCCAGCGCACAGTCAAATTAAAAGCGTTCCCGCTGTGTATGATATGGGATGCCTTTGCCTCACTGCTGCGCCTCAAAGTCTTTGCTCTATGGAAACACATGCCTGTGCATGCTAACACACACACACACTCAAATACACAAGCACACACACAAGTGGTGCGTGCAAACACACACTCTCTCATTCCTCTATTCCCTGTGAATAAGTCCATCTACTGGACTTCAATAAGTGCCCGTGTGACTGTTACCCCCCATCCACACTTGCACACATCCATGCAAACACACACACACACACACACACACACACACACACACACACAGTTGAAGTTGGAAGTTTACGTACACATTAGCCAAATACATTTAACTCAGTTTTTCACAATTCCTGACATTTAATCCGAGTAAGATCACCACTTTATTTTAAGAATGTGAAATGTCAAAATAATAGTAGAGAGAGATTTATTTCAGCTTTTGTTTCTTTCCTCACATTCCCAGTGAGTGAGAAGTGTACATACACTCAATTAGTATTTGGCCTTTAAATTGTTTAACTTGGGTCAAACGTTTCAGGAAGCCTTCCACAGGCTTCCCACAATAAGTTGGGTGAATTTTGGCCCATTCCTCCTGACAGAGCTGGTGTAACTGAGTCAGGTTTGTAGGCCTTCTTGCTCGCACACACTTTTCAGTTCTGCCCACAAATTTCCCCCTTTTTCCTCCAAACATAACGATTGTCATTATGGCCAAACAGTTCAATATTGTTTCATCAGACCAGAGGACATTTCTCCAAAAAGTACAATCTTTGTCCCCGTGTGTAGTTGCAAACCGTAGTCTGTTTTTTTTATGGCGGATTTGGAGCCGTGGCTTCTCCCTTGCTGAGCGGCCTTTCAGGTTATGTTGATATAAGTCTCGTTTTACTGTGGATATAAATAATTTTGTACCTGTTTCCTCCAGCATCTTCACAAGTTCCGTTGCAGTTGTTCTGGGATTGATTTGCACTTTTCGCACCAAAGTACGTTCATCTCTAGGTGACAGAACGCGCCACCTTCCTGAGTGGTATGACGGCTGCATGGTTCCATGGTGTTTAGACTTGCGTACTATTGTTTGTACAGATGAATGTGGTACCTTCAGTCATTTGGAAATTGCTCCCAAGGATGAACCAGACTTGTGGAGGTCTACAAATGTTTTTCTGAGGTTTTGGCTGATTTCTTTAGATTTTCCCATGATGTCAAGCAAAGAGGCACTGCGTTTGAAGGTAGGCCTTGAAATACATCAACAGGTACATCTCCAATTGACTCAAATAATGTCAGAAGCTTCTAAAGCCATGACATACTTTTTGGGATTTTTCCAAGCTGTTTAAAGGCACAGTCAACTTAGTGTGTGTAAACTTCTGACACACTGGAATTGTGATACAGTGAATTATAAGTGAAATAATCTGTCTGTAAACAATTGTTGGAAATATTACTTGTGTCAAGCACGAAGTAAATGTCCTAACCGACTTGCCAAAACAATAGTTTGTTAACAAGAAATTTGTGGAGTGGTTGAATAACAAGTTTAATGACTCCAACCTAAGTGTATGTAAACTTCTGACTTCAACTGTATATACACACATCCCACCTACACAGGGTTCTAATCCGATATTAATGCAAAACACTCGGGTGAACCAGCATAAGAGAAGCTTTCAGCATAGGCCCACTACAGAGGAGAGTAAATCATAATACACCACATACAGGGCTTTGCACTGCAATTTGGGCCATTTAAAAAAAGGATGGCATTGGCACCAATGTCAAGGGAAAGGAAAAATATATGTATTTACTGTTGAAAATAAGCATGTTATAGCATGTAAGGCTGTTTACTTTCCATTTTGAGATTTAAGATCTATGACAAGTATGTGACTTTTGTGTGAAACAGAGTGGTCCATTTTGTCAACCATTATGTAGGTTTCAAGTTCACAGCACGTCCGTTATTTTCTCTATCTACAGAACAGAGCCCCATACATACTGTACCTCAATATCTCAATAACCCATATATGCAAAAATAGTTGCCACATTGATTCTGTGAGATATGTTCCTGTTTTCCTTTTTTACTACAGCTTTGCAAATCAAAACAACGTAGCTAAATTTTCCCCATCCCACATTTCACTTACATTTACAACCACAACAAATTAAAAAACGCCTCTCGTTCAACCGCCGACGTGTTTCCATCTAAAAGTGGGCCGAACTTCCATCAGTTGGGCATAGTGGAGAGACTGCTGGAAAACAGACCCCCTGCTAGCTCGCTAATAAGACAAGCCCAATCCAGCGCTTCTTCATCAGAAGCTTCAAAACTCGTTAGGGTAATTACAACTATCACACGTTGATTCCACCGGTAGTAATTAAGAGACAACTTGTCAAAGAGAATAGAGGAGCTAGACAGCTCTTCCGCACACAACAAACTCACTATCCAGGCAATTAGCTAAAGGCTTCAGTCATACAAAAGTTATACTTAAATCCGAACTGGTTCTCTAGTAGATTATTAAGAATGTCTCAACCTGTGTTCAAGAATGTCCTTTTTCCCTTTATTCAGATTACAACCTCTCACTCAGTTATTTGAAAATGAAATCATCTCCAAAATATCCCATAAAGAGTTGGTTGCAGTTTAATCCACTGGAAAAGACAGAACAAATATTACAACAAATAGTATGGTTAAACTCAAATATACTAATTGATTAAAATATTTTTGGAAGAAATGTTTACAAATGTCATAATCTTTGTAAATTATATCATAAATAGGACTGGTGGAGTTATGTAACACACGCAGCTATCAAAAATGTATGGAAATAACCTAAAAAAATGGAAGAGGCAAGTGGATGGGGTGTCACGTTCTGACCTTTATTCCTTTTTTTGTCTTTATTTAGTATGGTCAGGGCGTGAGTTGGGGTGGGCAGTCTGTTTGTTTTTCTATATTTTCTAATTCTGTGTTTGGCCCGATATGGTTCTTAATCAGAGGCAGCTGTCTATCGTTGTCCCTGATTGAGAACCATATTTAGGTAGCCTGTTTTCCGTTGTGTTTTGTGGGTGGTTATTTTCAGTCTTTGTGTGTCTGCACCAGATAGAACTGTTTCGGTTGTCACTTTGTTGTTTTGTATTTTTGATGTGTTCAGTTTTTTTATTAAAAAGATAAACACTAAACATGCTGCGCTTTGGTCCTCTCCTTCTTCCACTGACGACAACCGTTACATGGGGGAGAAATTAAGGAACTTATCTGTCAGCCCTGAATTAAAGACCAATATTGGTTAAAGAAATAGTTAAATAAAAAAATATACCAGTTTCCATACAGATTGCAAAATAGTTGAGAAGCGATTTTCGATGTACTGATTCCATTGTTTATGAACTGATACACAAAACGACGCTGGATTCAAAAGAGTTTTTCTATTTAAATGATTATACAAAGTTCTTGTAATCAATAGAATGTTATATACAGTATATGGGGAATACAACCATCCCAACTCTGTAGATTTTGCTGTGATTATTTGTTTTGTACTGTCCATACGTAGTTTGTTTTTGGTCACAGGTTCAGGAGTGGCTGAAGAATTGCAACATTTACATGGCTTTTTCTTTGCAATTCTGCCTAGAAGTCCAGCATCCCGGAGTCGCCTCTTTACTGTTAACGTTAAGACTGGTGTTTTGCGGGTAGTATTTAATGAAGCTGCCAGTTGAGGACTTGTGAGGCATCTGTTTCTCAAACTAGACACTCTAATGTACTTTTCTTCTTGCTCAGTTGTGCACCGGGGCCACCCAATCCTATTTCTATTCTGGTTAGAGACAGTTTGCTCTGTTCTGTGAATGGAGTAGTACACGGCATTGTACGAGATCTACAGTTTCTTGGCAATTTCTCGCATGGAATAGTGTTAATTTCTCAGAACAAGAGTATACTGACGAGATTCAGAAGAAAGTTCTTTGTTTCTGGTCATTTTGAGCCTGTAATCGAACCCACAAATGCTGATGCTCCAGATACACAACTAGTCTAAAAGAAGGTCAGTTTTATTGCTTCTTTAATCAGAACTACAGTTTTTAGCTGTGCTAACATAATTGCAAAAGGGTTTTCTAATGATCAATTAGCCTTTTAAAATGATAAACTTGGATTTGCTAACACAATGTGTCATTGGAACACAGGAGTGAAGGTTGCTGATAATGGGCCTCTGTACGCCTATGTAGATATTCCATAAACAAATCTGCCATTTCCAGCTACAATAGTCATTTACAACATGAACAATGTCTACACTGTTTTTCTGATCAATTTGATGTTATTTTAATGGACAAAAAAATAGCTTTTCTTTCAAAAACATGGACATTTCTATGTGACCCCAAACTTTTGAATGGCAGTGTAAAAAAATAAATATTTATATCTTTTTTTTTTTATCCAGCGCTTCTTAGGCTAATTACAACTATCACACATTGAGTCTGCTGGTAATAATTAAGAGACGTCTCATCAAAGAGAATAGAGGAGCTAGACAGCTCTTCCGCACACAACAATCTCACTATGCAAGCAATTAGCGAAAAGAACTGACGTGTGCACAAACATTAATAATAAAGAGATGCTGATGACTAAATTCCTGGATAAATTACAACGATTCTAATTCAAACTTTTGTCTCGCTTTGAAACTTCTCAACCCCCGAATGGCGGCAGGGAACTGGAACAGTGCCTAACAGGGGAGGAGCAGCTTTCTGGAATTGAGAATGTATTTGCTTCCTTTGCATCATTCGACAGTCGTGGGAGGGAGGCAAGACAGTGGCTTTGAAGGCTATTCATTGAACATGCTTTAAAGTTGTGTATAAAAGTATTTTATTAAATATAACACAGTCTTTTGTCATAAAGGCCATCCAAATAAGAAAACAAGACAAAGATGGGAGTAGTCTGTCTTTAATCCAAGAAGGTTTCCAACAATTTGTTCATCAATTGGCACAGTCTGGTCATGTCAGATTTGATTTAACCAAAAATGACTAGTTACAGTATACTGCATTCAATGTACAGTATGTGTCGGGTTAGCTTTTGGCATTGCAGTAGCATGTGTTGTGTGTTGTGCTGCTGCATGGTGTGAGCGCACTATAGGAGATGATCAATGTAGAGGAAGACAGGAAACTGTCTGCTTTGTCTGTCAATGTTTAGAATGTTGTAAGACTATTTAGAAGTGTCGGAGAGGATGAAAAGGCAACGTTTTGAAGCCCCTTTGCTTTCAGTTTCATACCCTTCAAGTGATAGGGTTAGGTGTGTGTGTGTGTGTGTGTGTGTGTGTGTGTGTGTGTGTGTGTACAGTACATCCATTTGTGTATGTGTGTGTGAGCACGACGGCGAGCCCGCCTGTGAGTGTGTGTTTTCAGGAGGGAACTGTAGTGAGTGAACAGGCAGCAAGGGGCTGGGGCTGAGTCTGTCTTTTTCAGCGCTTACAGCCCCCCTCAGGCTGGCTGCTCACATCAAAGAGAAGCCTTGTATCTCAGAGGAGCTTAGAAATTCAGCCCCAGGCTTGGCGAGGCCTTCACAGCTCTCGCCTAAGGGGCCTGAGCAGCCAACCAAGGGCCAAGAGCACTCAGACAAAAGCAGTGGATAACCGCACTAGGGGAGAGCCAAGGAGCTAGGACAGCGAGCCAAGCAAAGAGTATACAGTGTCGTCCTAGAGCTTGCTGAAGACGGTATAGGGGAGAATATAAATTCTTCTAAGTAGCACAAATTAGTGGTTTCTTGCTGGAGCATGATTTCTCGCTCTGCGATTGCTGAACATATAAAAAAAATGATGTGTTCTATGAATAATTTACTTCATAAATAGATAATATTAGCCCATTATGAAAGTACATTAATATTCAAGTGATGAGTTGGGAGAGGAGGGTGTTTTTCAGAATCTATGTTTAGTTTTCAGTTGGCAGCAACTGTCTATTCCCTTCATTACTCTTACAAGTTACAAGCAGAGGCTTGTAAAAAAAAAAGTAAAACAAATATATAACATTCTGTTATAAACAGCAGTGCCCATAGGGGGAACAAAGGCACGTGCCCCCTCAGATTAGTCCTGTTTTAAAATTTGTCAGATGTTAAATTAATGTTAATGTTGAAGGAATTACTAATACATGTTTAAGCCCACATTTTATCATAATTATTTATAAAAAAGATCTATCGGCAGTATTTTGGGGGGGGGCACACTGACTGGACCAGGAAAAGAGTACCCTGTTCTCAGCAGTAAGTGGTTCGTTCCAATGTGCACCACGGAGCAAGAGAGAGAGAGTAGAGTGACACACAGCATTTGATTTTAGCTGCCGTTGATTGGCAGGACTCGCAGGAGGTATATTTGTAAATTAATTTGATCATGCTATGTAGCCTATTGATTTCATCTTGATGAATATTTTTATTTTTTTCCCTGTAATATTAGCCACCTAGCAATTTTATAAGGTTGGCTTGATCTAGCCAGTGTCACGATCGTTGTTCGAAATGGACCAAGGTGCAGCGTACTTAGAGTTCCACATGTTTAATAAATATAATGAAACTCACCAAAAACAATAAAGAAGCAAATGAAACATGACGTTATGTGCTGCTCACAGGCAGCTACACAAAAACAAGATCCCACAAACAACAGGTGGGGAAAGGCTGCCTCAATATGATCCCCAATCAGAGACAACAATAGACAGCAGCCTCTGATTGGGAACCATACCAGGCCAACAAAGACATAGAAAACATAGACTACCCACCCTAGTCACACCCTAGGCTGGGTAGTCTCTAAGGTCAGGGCGTGACAGCCAGCTAGATATGTTCCCAATCTCCCGACCTCATAACTAGAAACAAAGCCGTTTCAGACTATCAATCCAGTTAGAGGAGCTTGTCTAAGTATCTTAGCTGGCATGCCTGCTGGCAAGGTTGGAAGACTTTAGAAAAGCAATCAATTACTAAATGTACTGAATAAGACTCACATTCCTTTCAACCTTTTACCCAGATTTTAGCAGAGATGCAGAAAAGCATATTACATTTTTTTTCTCCAAAGAACCACCAGTCCAAAGGATACAGACAGCTCAAGAGGTATACTTAAATATGCAGAAAAATGCTTTGTTTAAATTTAATTTAATGTGATAATATCATGATATTTTGTCTATTAATTATGATAATATGATATGTTCCTGTATTGATGATGTGTATTACGATCCCATGTACTGTGTAATGTAGATATAATATATGAGACATGGTAGTGCAGTATACAGTGTTAAGACTTTTATTTTAATATTTGTTATTTCACCTTTATTTAACCAGGTAGGCAAGTTGAGAACAAGTTCTCATTTGCAATTGCGACCTGGCCAAGATAAAGCAAAGCGACACATACAACGACACAGAGTTACACATGGAGTAAAACAAACATACAGTCAATAATACAGTAGAAACAAGTCTATATACTATGTGAGCAAATGAGGTGAGATAAGGGAGGTAAAGGCAAAAAAAGGCCATGGTGGCAAAGTAAATACAACATAGCAAGTAAAACACTGGAATGGTAGATTTGCAGTGGAAGAATGTGCAAAGTATAAATAAAAATAATGGGGTGCAAAGGAGCAAAATAAATAAATAAAATAAATAAATACAGTAGGGAAAGAGGTAGTTGTTTGGGCTAAATTATAGGTGGGCTATGTGCAGGTGCAGTAATCTGTGAGCTGCTCTGACAGCTGGTGCTTAAAGCTAGTGTGTGAGATAAGTGTTTCCAGTTTCAGGGATTTTTGTAGTTCATTCCAGTCATTGGCAGCAGAGTACTGGAAGGAGAGGCGGCCAAAGAAAGAATTGGTTTTGGGGGTGACCAGAGAGATATACCTGCTGGAGCGTTTGCTACAGGTAGGTGATGCTATGGTGACCAGCGAGCTGAGATAAGGGGGGACTTTACCTAGCAGGGTCTTGTAGATGACATGGAGCCAGTGGGTTTGGCGACGAGTATGAAGCGAGGGCCAGCCAACGAGAGCGTACAGGTTGCAATGGTGGGTAGTATATGGGGCTTTGGTGACAAAACGTATGGCACTGTGATAGACTGCATCCAATTTGTTGAGTAGGGTATTGGAGGCTATTTTGTAAATGACATCTCCGAAGTCGAGGATTGGTAGGATGGTCAGTTTTACAAGGGTATGTTTGGCAGCATGAGTGAAGGATGCTTTGTTGCGAAATTAGAAGCCAATTCTAGATTTAACTTTAGATTGGAGATGTTTGATGTGGGTCTGGAAGGAGAGTTTACAGTCTAACCAGACACCTAGGTATTTGTAGTTGTCCACGTATTCTAAGTCAGAGCCGTCCAGAGTAGTGATGTTGGACAGGTGGGCAGGTGCAGGCAGCGATTGGTTGAAGAGCATGCATTTAGTTTTACTTGTATTTAAGAGCAATTGGAGGCCACGGAAGGAGAGTTGTATGGCATTGAAGCTTGCCTGGAGGGTTGTTAACACAGTGTCCAAAGAAGGGCCAGAAGTATACAGAATGGTGTCGTCTGCGTAGAGGTGGATCAGAGACTCACCAGCAGCAAGAGCGACATCATTGATGTATACAGAGAAGAGAGTCGGTCCAAGAATTGAACCCTGTGGCACCCCCATAGAGACTGCCAGAGGTCCAGACAGCAGACCCGATTTGACACACTGAACTGTATCAGAGTAGTTGGTGAACCAGGCGAGGCAATCATTTGAGAAACCAAGGCTGTCGAGTCTGCCGATGAGGATGTGGTGATTGACAGAGTCGAAAGCCTTGGCCAAATCAATGAATACAGCTGCACAGTAATGTTTCTTATCGATGGTGGTTAAGATATCATTTAGGACCTTGAGCGTGGCTGAGGTGCACCCATGACCAGCTCTGAAACCAGATTGCATAGCAGAGAAGGTATAGTGAGATTCGAAATGGTCGGTAATTTGTTTGTTGACTTGTCTTTCGAAGACCTTAGAAAGGCAGAGTAGGATAGATATAGGTCTGTAGCAGTTTGGGTCAAGAGTGTGTCCCCCTTTGAAGAGGGGGATGACCGCAGCTGCTTTCCAATCTTTGGGAATCTCAGACGACACGAAAGAGAGATTGAACAGGCTAGTAATTGTGGTGGCAACAATTTCGGCAGATAATTTTAGAAGGAAAGGGTCCAGATTGTCTAGCCCGGCTGGTGTGTAGGGGTCCAGTTTTGCAGCTCTTTCAGAACATCAGCAGACTGGATTTGGGAGAAGGAGAAATGGGGAAGGCTTGGGCGAGTTGCTGTGGGGGGTACAGTGCTGTTGACCGGGGTAGGGGTAGCCAGGTGGAAAGCATGGCCACCCGTAGATAAATCCTTATTGTAATTCTCAATTATAGTGGATTTATCAGTGGTGTCAGTGTTTCCTATCTTCAGTGCAGTGGGCAACTGGGAGGAGGTGTTCTTATTCTCCATGGACTTTACAGTGTCCAAGAACTTTTTTGAGTTAGTGTTGCAGGAAGCAAATATCTGCTTGAAAAAGCTAACATTGGCTTTCTAACTGCCTGTGTATAATGTTTTCTAGCTTCCCTGAAAAGCTGCATATCACGGAGGCTGTTCGATGCTAATGCAGAACACCATAGGATGTTTTTGTGTTGGTTGAGGGCAGTCAGGTCTGGGGAGAACCAAGGGCGTGATTGTGTGATTTACAACAGTCAGAATTGCACCCTAATTCAAATGACAATTAAACATGTAACAAGGTATGCTTGGATAACATATGTAGACAAATAGACATATTTTTGACATAGAATTAGGCACAATGATTATAGCTCTAGATTGCAGGAGAAAAGCTGTTTCAGGTGTTTGAAAATGCATAAATTCTCCAACCACTCCAACCAATTCTCCAACCACCAAAATAATGTGTGCCTGACACCCCTGCTTACAAGGACTTCTTAATTGCAATACTGCTTTTTTAAAGGGCATTCCATTCAAAAGTTATACAAATAAAGTGCTTGAACATGGAGAAAACCAACTGTTGTTACGTAGCATTGGGAGTGCGTGTTTGTGTTTGCGTGCTTGTGTGTGTGTCAAACCAATCAGACAGAAGAGGACAGGTATTCCCTTCAATGCCTGATTCTTCTCAAGGCTAGTTCAAAGGAGTTTTGCCTTACCACTTTTTGGAGAAGTTTGCTGAATTAACAGAGAGAATTTACAGTATGGCACAAAGAGCTTTACATTGTAAATGTATTTTTTGAGACCACATCTTACCTGTACACGGCCCGCTTGTCTGACTCCAGCTGGGCCTGGGGGTCAAGGGTCACACTGACGGGGGTGTTCCCAGCCGCAGTGGATGCTGTGATGTGGACCTGCTGGGCCTTGGAGTTCTGTTGGGTGGTGCCTGTCATCTGAGGGCACAGCAAACAGAACCACAGTGAACTACAATACATAGACTGGTAGCCCTGGTCCCAGATCTGTATGTGAATAAGCCCTCTTTTGAATGGGCTTTTGACTTAGAAGACTGGGTTTGTGTTCCACTATCTTATCTCTATCGTGCAGACACACACCTTATCAGATTCTGTGAACTACATGAGAGTGGATAGACAACTGGCTTGATCTTTCTACAAGGCCTATAAAAGATGAGTGTGTTACTGTGATGTGACAGTCTGGATGTGTACAATGCCTCTCTTCAATTGTGTTGGTCCCCTACCCCCACCTCTCTCTCTTTCTCATTCTCCCCCTTCATCCTCTCTCTCCCCTCAGCCTTTGGAGACAAGGAAATTAGGACCCTCCTCCCCCCTCCAAATCCCTCCTTACCCCACCCCCTCTGTGTTGGTTTGGGGAGGAAGCTTCAAGTCTTAATCCCAGCTCCAAATGGGAAATAAATTAGCTTCTTCACACTTAACTAGCTCTCATTTGCATTTTGTTGCCAGCGCTGACTGAGACTCGAGAGATCTCCCCTGGCACTAATCCTCCGGGTGAAAGGAAAGAGTGGTAGAGAGGAGACGAGGAGGGGAGTGGTAAGGTGCTCTGGCAAACCTGCTCTACTTCCTTCTCTAGGATAGCTAGGATGAGGTTGAGGTTGAACTGTTTGTCCAAGGTCATTTTGTCTCCTAATGACGGTGGTTGAGATTGAGGTAGGGTAAGTCCTAGATCACAGGAGGCTGCTGATGGAAGGATGGCTGATTATAATGGACGGAATGGTGTGAATGGAATGGTATCAAACACGTGTTCGATGTGTTCGATACCATTCCATTTATTCTGTTCTAGCCATTACTGTACTTTGAGCCCATACCCCCCAATTAAGGTGCTATCGGCAGCATGTGTCCTAGATATACAGTTTGGGCTAGCCTCTTCTTCAAACTCTTATAACAATGTTTGTTTGGAAGTGCACTTGATTAAAGACAAATAAGAGACTCAGGATTTTTCAATTGATGAACTGAATTTCAATACATTTGCTGGATTGACTGAAATAAAAAACTGTCTTGGACCCCAACCCTGAGCTGACCACTAGTGGTGTACTGACCTGTTGGCTCTCCTGGTACGATGGTGGAGGAACGCTCTGGGTGGCCATCATTGTCAGTGCTGGTGCTGGGGACACATGTTGCATCATGGGACAGCTTCACATGGAGACCTGCAGGGGGATACAAACACACATGGTGTTAGGAGTACATTACATGCATTTTTGTAGAGGAGTGAACTACATGTAGTTCAACTAGGAAGTTTACTACATTTTGCAGTAGCTTGGTGGTAGTTGAACTAAAGTCTAAACTAGGTTGTGTTTTCAGTAGTTAATTACTTTTTTGCCATGTAGCTGTGTAGCTAACTACTGGAACTACACAACTCTTTTTGCAAAAACAAAAGAAGATATGGTGAAGTAGGCAATCATTTACTTTATTTTTCAGCATCAGACCTGCCTGATTTTTACCTGAAAAATACTGTTGTTTTTTTTGTTTAATAGGCTAAATTACACATAATGTTAACCCCAAAGTTATCTGTTCTTGCAATTTGTAGTCATTGACATTTCAGATTGACATATTATCATTTTTCACAAAGTAGTTTGGATGTGAACTACTTTTTGATAATAACTTTAGTTAAGTAAACTATATTTTTCTTAAGGTTAGCTTTAGTGTACCTTAACTTCTTACAGTGTAAAGTAATTGGTAGCTTGATAATCTTTTCAGATGAGCTTCCCCAACACTGATTATACTGTATGTAAACATCAGGTGTTGTGTTGTGATAGAAGTGGCCTCTAACTGCTGGTGCAGGGTCAGAGCCTGTATTCATAAAGTGTCTCAGAGTAGTAGAGCTTATCTACAGTTATGCTTTTTACAATAGACCATGATGAAGAAGAGCTTGTTTCAATCCATATCGCAGAAGTTCAGCGCTATAGCGTGTTTGAAATTTAAAGGCGATGAATGCAGTCTCCACATTTCATGGTAAACCCTGTATATGTCGGTTCAATTCCGAAATTACCTTTAAATATCAATTACTCTAAAGCACTGAACATCCATTATACGGATTGAATCGAGCCCTAAGACTAGATCAACACCCCTCTGAGAAGCTTTATGAATAGGCCCGTGTATTTACTTATCCTCCTAATCAGCTTTAGTTGGTGTTTTTCCTTGCTACTCTCAATACCTTGCTTGGTGCATTTCAATGTACATTAATAAAATACTTGATTGTTTGGATTTAACAGGGTGATAACACATTTTATTTAAAACATTTAAAAGCATTTAATGACTTGAATAAATATGCTTATGCAGCAATTGCCACATTTTGACAAAGGTAAGCAGAAAACTCCCTTTCACTAAATCCACAAAATGATGAAGTTGCTGTACAGTATGTAAAATGTATCTGGTGTTGAGAATGACTGAGCAGCAGTTGGCTGGTTTATTACTGTGCAAGGCAGCCACCAGGTGCTGCTATGATTAAGTAATGGGAGAGGGGAAGAATACTGAACTATCTGTTATTTTTCTCCTCCCTGTGTTTTCCGTCTGTCTCTCCTACATTCTCTGTCTCTCTCTCAATTCAAAGGGCTTTATTGTCATAGGAAATATATGTTTACAAGTGAAATAGATAATAAACAAAGTGAGGGAAAAAAATATGAACAGTAAACTTTACACTCACAAAAGTTCCAAAGGAATAGAGACATTCCAAATGTCATATTATGGCTATATACAGTGTTATAACGATGCTAAAATAGTTCAAAAAGTACAAAAAGGAAAATAAATAAACATAAATATGGGTTTTATTTACAATTGTTTTGTTCTTCACCGGTTGCCCTTTTCTTGTGGCAACAGGTCACAAATATTGCTGCTGTGATGACACACTGTGGTATTCCACCCAAAAGATACTGTAGGGGAGTATATCAAAATTTGATTTGTTTTTGAGTTCTTTGTGGGTCTGTGTAATCTGATGAAAACGTGTTTCTAATATGGTTATACATTTGGCAGGAGGTTAGGAAGTGCAGCTCAGTTTCCACCTCATTTTGTAGGCAGTGTGCACATAGCCTGTCTTCACTTGAGAACCAGGTCTGCCTATGGCGGCCTCTCTCAATAGCAAGGCTATGCTCATTGAGTCTGTACATAGTCAAAGCTTTCCTTAATTTTGGGTCAGTCACAGTGGTCAGGTATTCTTCCACTGTGTACTCTCTGTTTATGACCAAATACCATTCTTGTTAGCTTTTCTTAATTCTTTCCAATGTGTCAAGTAATTATCTTCTTGTTTTCTCATGATTTGGTTGAGTCTAATTGTGTTGCTATCCTGGGATTCTGTGGGGTCTTTTTGTGTTTGTGAACAGAGCCTCAGGACCAGCTTGCTTATGGGACTCTTCTCCAGGTTCATCTCTCTATAGGTGATAGCTTTGTTATGGAAGGTTTGGAAATCGCTTCTTTTTAGGTGATTGTAGAATTTAACAGCTATTTTCTGGATTCTGATCATTAGTGGGTATCGGCCTAATTCTGCTCTGCATGCAATATTTGGTGTTTTACATTGTACACTGAGGTTATTTTTTGCAGAATTCTGCATGCAGAGTTTCAATTTGGTGTTTGTACCATTTTGTGAATTATTGGTTTCACCCCAGACCTCACAACCATAAAGGGCAATGGATTTTACAACTGATTCAAGTATATCAAGTTTATATCAAGTTTAATTGGTATATCGAATGTTACGTTCCTTTTGACGGCATAGAAGGCCCTTCTTGCCTTGTCTCTCAGATCTTTTACATCTTTGTGGAAGTTAACTGTGACACAGATGTTTAGGCTGAGGTATGTATAGTTTGTTGTGTACTCTAGGGCAACCATGTCGAGATGGAATTTGTATTTGTGGTCCTGGCAACTGGACCTTTTTTGGAACACCATTATTTTTTGTCTTACTCAGATTTACTGTCTGGGCCCAGGTCTGACAGAATCTGTGCAGTAGATCTATGTGTTGCTGTAGGCCCTCCCTGGTTGGGGACAGAAGCACCAGATCATCAGCAAACAGTAGATATTTGACTTCAGATTCTGTAGTAGCATGAGGCCGGATGCAAGTAGCATGAGGCCGGATGCTGCAGACTGTCCTAGCTCTCTCTCTCTCTCTCTCTCTCTCTCTCTCTCTCTCTCTCTCTCTCTCTCTCTCTCTCTCTCTCATACTCTACTCTCTCTCTCTCTCTCTCTCTCTCTCTCTCTCTCTCTCTCTCTCTCTCTCTCTCTCTCTCTCTCTCTCTCTCTCTCTCTCTCTCTCTCATTCATACATACATACATACATACAACCATATGATACATTGTAGATATGTATACCATAGCTTCTAAATAAGTCCACAAACAATGTAGCATCACAGCATAAGTGACATTGTAATAAGAAAACAACATTGCACACAAAAGGGAATAAGTGCCCTTGTTTTTCCGATGTAGTGGGTAGTAGGTTATACTTATAACACCAATCTAATCAGTGTCCAATTAAAGCTCCAGCCAGTGGACTAATTGCTATTGTCCAGAGCTGGAGGAATCCTGCAGGGTTGTCTACTGTACCAAGTGGAGTTCCCTGGGGAGCTCATTGGCTTATAGAGTCTCTGGAGTTGATACACACACACGCACACACACACACAAACACAGGGACCCCCTACCTGCATCACAACCTGTTAGGTAAACACAGCAGGCTCACCTCAGTGTGTTTCTAATGGTCTATCTATGTGACTGTGGGCTATATGTATATACTGACTACACAATACCTAACTTTTTGATACAATCATATTAACCTCATAGTAAGTCAAAAAATATATCCTAGTATATACACTGCTCAAAAAAATAAAGAGAACACTTAAACAAGACAATGTAACTCCAAGTCAATCACACTTCTGTGAAATCAAACTGTCCACTTAGGAAGCAACACTGATTGACAATAAATTTCACATGCTGTTGTGCAAATGGAATAGACAACAGGTGGAAATTATAGGCAATTAGCAAGACACCCCCAATAAAGGAGTGGTTCTGCAGGTGGTGACCACAGACCACTTCTCAGTTCCTATGCTTCCTGGCTGATGTTTTGGTCACTTTTGAATGCTGGCGGTGCTTTCACTCTAGTGGTAGCATGAGACGGTGTCTACAACCCACACAAGTGGCTCAGGTAGTGCAGCTACTCCAGGATGGCACATCAATGCGAGCTGTGGCAAGAAGGTTTGCTGTGTCTGTCAGCGTAGTGTCCAGAGCATGGAGGCGCTACCAGGAGACAGGCCAGTACATCAGGAGACGTGGAGGAGGCCGTAGGAGGGCAACAACTCAGCAGCAAGACCGCTACCTCTGCCTTTGTGCAAGGAGGAGCAGGAGGAGCACTGCCAGAGCCCTGCAAAATTACCTCCAGCATGCCACAAATGTACATGTGTCTGCTCAAACGGTCAGAAACAGACTCCATGAGGGTGGTATGAGTGCCCGACATCCACAGGTGGGGGTTATGCTTACAGCCCAACACCGTACAGGACATTTGGCATTTGCCAGAGAACACCAAGATTGGCAAATTCGCCACTAGTGCCCTGTGCTCTTCACAGATGACAGCAGGTTCACACTGAGCATGTGACAGACATGACAGAGTCTGGAGATGCCGTGGGGAACATTCTGCTGCCTGCAACATCCTCCACCATGACCGGTTTGGCGGTGGGTCAGTCATAGTGTGGGGTGGCATTTCTTTGGGGGGGCCGCACAGCCCTTCATGTGCTCGCCTGAGGTAGCCTGACTACCATTAGGTACCAAGATGAGATCCTCAGACCCCTTGTGAGACCATATGCTGGTGCGGTTGGCCCTGGGTTCCTCCTAATGCAAGACAATGCTATACCTCATGTGGCTGGAGTGTGTCAGCAGTTCCTGCAAGAGGAAGGCATTGATGCTATGTACTGGCCCGCCCGTTCCCCAGACCTGAATCCAATTGAGCACATCTGGGACATCATGTCTCGCTCCATCCACCAACGCCACGTTGCACCACAGACTGTCCAGGAGTTGGCGGATGCTTTAGTCCAGGTCTGGGAGGAGATCCCTCAGGAGACCATCCGCCACCTCATCAGGAGCATAACCAGGCATTGTAGGGAGGTCATACAGGCACGTGGAGGCCACACACACTACTGAGCCTCATTTTGACTTGTTTTAAGGACATTACATCAAAGTTGGATCAGCCTGTAGTGTGGTTTTCCACTTTAATTTTGAGTGTGACTCCAAATCCAGACCTCCATGGGTTGACAAATTTGATTTCCATTGATAATTGTTGTGTGATTTTGTTGTCAGCACATTCAACTATGTAAAGAAAAAAGTATTTAATAAGAATATTTCATTCATTCAGATCTAGGATGTGTTATTTTAGTGTTCCCTTAATTTTTTTGAGCAGTGTATAAAACAACATTCCGGCTACCTAATCTTATTGGCCGAGGAGCATTCCTTAATATAACCCTGGAACCCTGACATTGTGATAAATGTCAAGTGTATTGCATTGTTTAAACCTCTTAAGTATCCACCCCTTGATTTCAATTTTTTGACGTACCTAAATCTAACTGCCTGCAGCTCAAGACCTGAAGCAAGGACATGCATATTCTTAATACCATTTGAAATGAAACACTTTGAAGTTTGTGTACATGTGAAATGAATGTAGGAGAATATAACACATTAGATCTGGTAAAAGATAATACAAAGAAAAAAAATCATCTTTGAAATGCAAGAGAAAGGCCATAATGTATTATTGAAGCCCAGGCACAATTTAGATTTTGATGGCAGCAGTGTGTGTGTAACGTTTTAGACTGATCCAAGGAACCATTGCATTTCTCTTCAAAATTTTGCCAAAATGGGCCTAATTGGTTTATTAATAACTTTTCAAGTTCATAACTGTGCACTCTTCTCAAACAATAGCATGCTATTCTTTCACTGTAATAGCTACAGTAAATTGGACAGTGCAGTTAGATTAATTAACAAGAATTTAATCTTTCTGCCAATATCAGATATGTCTATGTCATGGGAAATTTTCCTGTTACTTACAACCTCATGCTAATCGCATTAGCGCAAATTAGCTCAACCGTCCCGAGGAAGGGACACCTATCTGTAGAGATCCGTAAGAGGTTGCATTTTGAATACAGTTTAATTTGAGCTTGATCTCTAGTATTGTCTAGTGTGGTACCAGCAAGTGGTTTCTCTATGTAGACCAATACATATATTGACATGTCTTTCTGTGCATATACAACAATACACATGTTGACCTGTCTGTCTGTATATACAGTATACACATGTTGACCACTCTTTCTGTGTATACGGTACACACCAATACACATATTGACCTGTCTGTCTGTGTATACAGTATACACATGTTGACCTGTCTTTCTGTGTACTGTATTTACACCAATACACATATTGACCTGTCTGTCTGTGTATACAGTATACACATGTTGACCTGTCTTTCTGTGTACTGTATTTACACCAATACACATATTGACCTGTCTGTCTGTGTATACAGTATACACAAATACCCACAGTGACCTGTCTGTCTTTGCATGTACTGTGCCTTCAGAAAGTATTCATAACCCTTGACTTATTCCACATGTTGTTATGTTACAGCCTGAATTCAAAAATTGATTAAATATATCTCAGCGCAAGTGATGTCACCGATTGAAATGCTACTAGCATGCATAGCTTACTAGTTAGCCATTTCACACCGGATACACCCACATTCATACATACACGCACACAAACACACGCATATTCATCCACGCAAGCATGTACAAACACACATGCACACACATACAGAGTGTCTATCCCCTCTTGCTGACAATGCTGTATGCTCCTCACCCCCCACACACCCCTGTTCAGCACATTCAGACCTAACCAACTCCTTCCCCCCCACACACACACACACACACCCCTGTTCAACACACGCAGACCTGACACACTTGGCTTGACCTCTTGAAAGCTACCCTCCTCTACAACACTACATCTTTTGAACACACACAGACACACTCATGCATGCACAGACACACACATACACACACAAAAAACATACACACACACACACACACTTTTCCCATGCAAAGCACAACATCAGTGAATCAGCATGTCTCGTCATGAGCATGAAGGTCCCTCAGGATGCTATGGTATGAATCACAGTAATTGCTTGTGTGTTTACAGAAAGATTGGGAGCGGTACTGTGGAATAGATTATATTTGTCATCCTTAATACGAAGGCTGAACTTGTATGGTAATTGTTAACAATCAGAGGTGCCCAGAAGTTAAGTCATATTGACATTGTGAGTCATACCAAAGCAAGGCAGAGAGTTGCTTTGGACTGCACCATTTCAGCTGTATTTTACAGGCAGAAAAGACTAAAAGCAGGGCACAAATTCCGATACTTCCATGCAAATAACTGAGACATTATAAAATGTTCTTTAAAAACAGCTGTATAGCATACCCAGTCACCATTTAGCATAAATCATGAGCCTGCTCTACTCTGAATAGAAAGTGTCTTTGAGTTTGAGGGGTCACAAGTGCACAAGACAGCACATAGATCCAGACAGACAGAAGGGACAGGAAGTGATGTGAACGGCTGCTCAACTCTGACACAGACAGGATGACACAGAGGACATGCGTGCTACACCAGTGAGCTCATCCCATCCTATCCTAGGACCTGGGCCTGACACCAACATGAGTGGAAAAGTGCCAGGGAGGCCAAAAACATAACACCCCCTCAACTCAGCCCTCCACTCAACACAGATTTGGAAAGGATCCTGGCTCACATTTTTTATTACATCTGACGAGCTCCGTTCCAAATCATACAAATTGAGGATGTTGTGTGTGTTAGTGTGACTGTGATTTCTATACTGATTGCTATTCCTGGCTTGTGTTTTCATTCCAAGTGGAATCAGCTAAAAGGCATCTTCTCTGTTATCGGTGCTCATTTTAATTGCAAATGCAGAGAGCGAGTTAGTAATTAAATGGAAAATTGCAAATTAACCGATGAGTCTAAAAGATAAAGCAATTCCAATTATTGCACAGTATTTTAGGTGGCCTCTCAAGTCTCCCATCCCTCGAAGGAATGCAGTAGGCTACCTAACTGCGTTTCTAACACAACCACATTGATTTACAGGCAAATACACACAGACCTACAGTGCCTTCAGTAAGTATTCACACCCCTTGACTTTTTCCACATTGTGTTGTTTTATAGCATGAATTTAAAATTGATTACATTGAGATTTGTTTATCCCTGGACGACACACCCCATAAAGTCGAAGTGGAATCAATGTTTTTAGACATTTTTACTAATTCATTAACAATGAAAAAGCAGAAATGTCTTCAGTCAATAAGTATTTACTGTAATCCCTTTGTTATGGCAAGCCTAAATAAATTTCAGGAGTAACATTTTTCTCAACAAGTCACAACAACAAGTTGCATGGACTCACTTGTGTGCAATAATAGTGTTTTAACATAATTTTTAAATGACTGCCTTGTCTCTGTACCCCACACATTGAATTAAGGTCCATCAGTCAAGCAGCGAATTTCATACACATATTCAGCCACAAAGACCAGGGAGTTTTTCCAATGCCTCGCAAAGAGGGCACCTATTGGTAGACGAGCATGGTGAAGTTATTAATTACACTTAGGATGGTGTATCAATACACACATTCACCACAAAGATACAAGCGTCTTTCCTAACTCAGTTGCCGAATAAGAAAGAAATCGCTCAGGGATTTCACCATGAGGCCAAATGGTGACTTTAAAACAGTTACAGAGTTTAATGGCTGTGATAGGAGAAAACTGAGGATGGATCAACAACATTGTAGTTACTCCACAATACTAACCTAATTGACAGACTGAAAAGGAATCCTTTAATGAATAAAAAAATGCCAAAACATGCATCCTGTTTGCAACAGTTGTAAACGAGAGATTCTATTGGACAAATTCAGGGATGTTTATCCCCATGTTGTTCCATTTGCTTCTGTTTAAGAAATATTTTTCAACAGAATCGGCAGAATGAATACACCCCTGATCACACGTAAACACAGTTCACAGTTTCATAGCAGCCACGTTGCATTCCTTCTCGCATCTACATTATGCACTCTCCTCCTTTCACCTCTTCCCTTCGCTTGTGTACTTCAATGCACAATAAATCAGCTGTAAGCCAAACCACTACACACAGCCTACATCGTTGTCACCATATTAGCTAAAGTAAGGCGGCAGGGTAGCCTAGTGGTTAAAGCATTGGACTAGTAACCAAAAGGTTGCAAGAGTGAATCCCTGACCTGACAAGGTAAAAATCTGTCATTCTGCCCCTGAACAAGGCAGTTAACCCACTGTTCCTAGGCCGTCGTTGAAAATAAGAATTTGTTCTTAACTGACTTGCCTAGTAAAATAAAGGTAAAATAAAACAAAAAAATAAAAAACATCGTAGTCAGCGTAGCTAATAGGACTAGCGCATTAGTAAACCCGCTAAATCATACTTTCTGATTTATGATCCCTTGATTGGGTGGACAGCATATCAGTTCATGCAGCAAGAGCTCTGATAGGTTGGAGAACGTACTCCAGAAGATGTCATAATTGCTGTGTAAGTCTATGGAAGGGGGTGAGAACCATGAGCCTCCTCGGTTTTGTAATGAAGTCAATGTACTCAGAGGAGGACGGAAGCTAGCTGTCCTCTGGCTACACCATGGTGCTAGCCTACAGAGTGCTGTTGAGGCTACTTATAGACCTTCTTTGCAAAATAGTGTGTTTTAATCAATTATTTGGTGATGTGATTATATTTAGTATAGTTTTATCTGAAAATGATAACTTTTCATGTATTAACATATTTATTTTTCTGTAATTCAATGAGGAGGATGGTCCTCCCCTTCCTCATCTGAGGAGCCTCCACTGTTGTCTAGCAATGATCAACAAAGATCTGACAGAGCTTGAAGAATTTTGAAAGAGACTTACCCAGAAACACTCACAGCTGTAATCACTGCCAAATGTGCTTTTAAGTATTGACTCAAGGGTGTGAATACTTATGTAAATGAGATACACTACATGACCAAAAGTATGTGGACACCTGCTCGTCAAACATCTCATTCCGAAATCATGTGTTTTAATATGGAGTTGGTCCCCCCTTTGCTGCTATAACAGTCTCCATTCTTCTAGGAAGGCTTTCCACTAGATGTTGGAACATTGCTGCAGGGACTTGCTTCCATTCAGCCACAAGAGCATTTGTGAGGTTGGGCACTGATGTTGGGCGATTAGGCCTGGCTCTCAGTCGACATTCCAATTCAAGGTGTTCGATGGGGTTGAGGTCAGGGCTCTGTGCAGGCCAGTCAAGGTCTTCCACACCAATCTTGATACACCATTTCTGTATGGACCTCGCTTTGTGCATGGGGCATTGTCATGCTGAAGCGAAAAGTGCCTTCCCCAAACTGTCCTCACAAAGTTGGAAGCACAGACTCGTCTAGAATGTCCTTGAATGCTGTAGCGTTAAGATTTCTCTTCACTGGAACTAATTGGCTAAGCCTGAAACATGAAAAACGGCCCCAGACTATTATTCCTCCTCCACCCAACATTACAGTTGGCACTATGCATTGAGGTAGATAGCGTTCTCCTGGCATTTGTCCGTTGGAAGCATGATCTCTGCTCCAGAGTCCAATGGCAGCAAGTTTTACACAACTCCAGCCGGCGCTGGGCATTGCACATGGTGATCTTAGGCTTGGGTGCGGTTGCTCGGCCATGGAAAGCCATTTCAGCTCCCAACGAACAGTTCTTGTGCTGACGTTGCTGCCTTAGGCAGTTTGGAACTCGATGGTATGTTGCCACTGAGGACTGTCACAGCAGCCTCCTGTCCAGCTCAGGTGTACGGCATCGCCGGACTTCTAGCTGCTGCCAAACCTGCTGCTGGCAAATGCCCTTCACTCACCAACCTCGGACTTGTCTCGCAACCATTACACACATCTGGTTCCAATCCCCACTCTATCACTGTATATATACTCCCTCTGTCATTTGTCTTTGTCGGTCATTGTAGATGTTGTGTGTTTTCCTGAGAGGAATCTCTCCTACTATTTTCTGAGTACTTTATTATTTTGCACTTTGGGCTTGGTCATGCTTTTATATATGGTGCTTTAATAAATTCAGAATTTCTGGAACCTCCAGCGAGACAGATGCCATGGAGGTGGGCACGACGCACCTTCCCCCAGAGGAACGTATACACTGCTGTCAACAGGGGAGTCCTGCTGCAGGGACCCCTGGAACACCGGTCCCAGAAGGAGAACCAGACGAGGAAGCGACAGGCCGAGCGCTGCTCCTGCACCTTCCCAGGTAGGCATGGACGTGCCTTGCTCCTCTCTGTCCACCCAGCCCGTCCTCCTTCCTGTCACCTTGCCGGACAATCCTGGCCCCTCACTGAGTCCTGCCCTAGGGGACTCAGGTTCTGCAGGCAATTTCCTAGACCGGTCAGTGGTCTTATCATTATGCATTAGTCCCTTTAGTCCCTTTTACAACCCCCTATCAGGAGTGTCAGGGGATGTGTCTCTCTGTGTCTCTGTGCCACCTCTGTGGAAAGTCCAGACCAGGCCACCCACGTCCCTATCCCGGAGGAATACCGAGACCTACAGGTGGATTTTTCGAAGACTCGTGCCACGTAACTGTCCCCTCATCGCCCATGGGACTGCACTATTGACCTACTGCCTGGTTCTACCCTCCCGCGGAGGCACATCTACCCTCTCTCGCATGCAGAGACTGAAGCCATGGAGGTCTAAATCCAGCAGGCGCTGGCCCAAGGATTACGCCCATCGGCGGCACCCTAGTTCCAATCCCATCTTTATCACTGTATATACTGTATACTCCCTCTGACACACTGTATGTCTTTGTCTGTCATTGTAGATGTTGCTTGTTTTCCTGGGAGGAATCTCTCCTGCTATTTCTTGAGAACTTTATTATTTTGGCTTTGGGTTTCATCCCGCTTTTATATACGGTGCTATATACGGTGCTACGGTGGGAATTGTGGATGAAAAGCGTGCCCAAATTAACCTGCCTGCTACTTAGCCATAAAAGCTAGAATATGCATATAATTACTAAATTTGGATAGAATACGCTCTGAAGTTTCTAAAACTGTTTGAATGATGTCTGTGAGTATAACAGAACTCATATGGCAGGCAAGAACCTGAGAAAAAAACAACCAGGAACTGGGAAATCTAAGGTTTGTAGTTTTTCAACTCTTGGCCTGTCGAATACACAGTGTCTATGGGGTAATATTGCACTTCCTAAGGCTTCCACTAGATGTCAACAGTCTTTAGAACCTTGTTTGATGCTTCTACTGTGAAGTGGGGGCGAATGAGAGGGGAATGAGTCAGAGGTCTGCCAGAGAGCCACGAGCTCAGTCTCGTGCGTTCACGTGATAGTTAGCTCTGTTCCATTGCATTTCTACAGACAAAGGAATTCTATGGTTGGAACATTATTGAAGATTTATGTTAAACATCCTAAAGATTGATTCTATACATCGTTTGACATGTTTCTACGGACTGTAACGGAACTTTTTGACTTTTCGTCTGCTCCTAGTGATCGCGCGTCGTGAGTTTGGATTGTGTACTGAACAAGCGAACAAGGTATTTGGACATAAATGATGGACATTATCGAACAAAACAAACATTTATTGTGGAACTGGGATTCCTGGGAGTGCATTCTGATGAATATCATCAAAGGTAAGTGAATATTTATAATGCTATTTCTGACTTCTGTTGACTCCACAACATGGTGGATATCTGTATGGCTTGTTTTTGTGTCTGAGCGCTGTACTTAAATTATTGCATGCTGTGCTTTTTCTGTAAAGTTTTTTTGAAATCTGACACAGCGGTTGCATTAAGGTGAAGTGGATCTAAAATTCCATGCATAACAGTTGTATCTTTTAGCAATGTTTATTATGAGTATTTCTGTAAATTGATGTGGCTCTCTGGAACTACTGAACATAACGCACCAATGTAAACTCAGATTTTTGGATATAAATATGAACTTTACCGAACAAAACATACATGTATTGTGTAACATGAAGTCCTATGAGTGTCATCTGATGAAGATCATCAAAGGTTAGTGATTGATTTTATCTATATTTCTGCTCTTTGGCTGGAAAAATGACTGTGTTTTTCTGTGACTTGGCTCTGACCTGACATAATTGTTTGGTTTGCTTTAGTCGTAAAGCCTTTTTGAAATCGGACACTGTGGCTGGATTTGCAACAAGTATATCTTTAAAATGGTGTAAAATACATGTATGTTTGAGGAATTTTAATTATGGGATTTCTGTTGTTTTGAATTTCGTGCCCTGCAGTTTCACTGGCTGTTGACGAGGTGGGACGTTACGTCCCACATACCCTAGAGAGGTTTATAAATTCAGTAGTTCTAAATCTGCGACTGCCTCCTCCTCTTTACACTTGTGAAAAGAACAGACTATTTTTACACGATATGCGCTTCAGCACTCGGTGATCCTGTTCTGGTGTGGCCTACCACTTCGCAGCTGAGCTATTGTTGCTGCTTGTAGTTTCCACTTCACAGAAACAGCACTTATGTTTTGATGTTTTGCATCATTGAGTGCTGAAGTCATTTCCTGTCACAACTTGTGGACTTGTTTACATACTGCTGTGCATTTTGTTGCTATCGTTACTTTGCTACCTGCCAACATTACGGTTTTTACTTTTTAATTAACATTTTATGTATATTTTTTTTGTTTTTTCCCCCTCGCTCGACTTTTTTCAATCAGCTTTTTCACCCCAGACGTTTTATCTGGACATGGTTTTACAGGACCTTCACCAGCCGAAGCTAAGTAGTAGCATTAACATTATGCCTCACTGTACTCATAATATACAGGAGAACGAGCCTGGTACGCAGGCTCGAGGTCGGGGCAACCCAACCAAGGATTATCAAAAGCTGTGCTATACATTCTCAGAAAACCCAACGATTCCTAGATGCCCTTCCAAGACTCCCTCCACCTACCCAATGATGTCAGAGTACAACAATCGGTTAACCACCTAACTGAGGAACTTAATTTAACCTTGCGTAATACCCTAGATGCAGTCGCACCCCTAAAAACAAAAACATTTGTCATACGAAACTAGTTCCCTGGTATACAGAAAATACCCGAGCCCTGAAGCAAGCTTCCAGAAAATTGGAACGGAAATGGCAGCTACACCAAACCGGAAGTCTTCTGATTAGTTTGGAAAGACAGTACCGTGCAGTATCGAAGAGCCCTCACTGCAGCTCGATCATCCTACTTATTTGAGGAGAATAACAACAATCCTAGATTTAATTTTGTCACAAAGCTAACTAAAAAGCAGCATTCCCCAAGAGAATGTGTCTTTCACTTCAGCAGTGATAAATTCATGATCATCTTTGAGGAAAATCATCATTGGAAATAAAATCCTCTTTAAATCTGCGTATTTCATCAAAGCTCAGTTGTCCTGAGTCAAGTTTTTTAATACTATATCTCTTGACACATTGATGAAAATAGTCATGGCATGTAAACCTTCAAACTGCAGACTGGACCCTATTCCAACTAAACTACTGAAAGAGCTGCTTCCTCTGCTTGGCCCTCCTATGTTGAACATAATAAATGGCTCCAAATCCCCCCGGATGTGTACCAAACTCACTAAAAGTGGCAGTAATAAAGCCTCTCTTGAAAAAGCGAAACCTTGACCCAGAAAATATTTTAAAAACTATCGGCCTGTATCAAATCTCCCATTCCTCTCAAAAAAATGTGAAAAAGCTGTCTGCCTTCCTGAAGACTAACAACGTATACAAAACGCTTCAGTCTGGTTTTAGACCCCATCATAGCACTGAGACTGCACTCATGAAGGTGGTGAATGACCTTTTAATGGTGTCAGACCAAGGCTCTGCATCTGTCCTCGTGCTCCTAGACCTTAGTGTTGCTTTTGATACCATCAATAACCACATTCTTTTGGATAGATTGGAAACCAAAAATGGTCTACACGGGCAGGTTCTGGCCTGGATTAGATCTTATCTGTCGGAAAGATATCACTTTGATGGTTTGTCCTCTGACAAATCAACTGTAAATGTTGGTGTTCCTCAAGGTTCCGTTTTTGGGCCTCTAATGATTTCACTATATATTTTACCTCTTGGTGATGTCATTCAGAAACATAATGTTAACTTTCACTGCTATGCGGATGATACACAGCTGTACATTTTGATGAAACATGGTGAAGCCCCAAAATTGCCCTCCCTGGAAGCCTGTGTTTCAGACATTAGGAAGTCGATTGCGGCAAATGTTTTACTTTTAAAATCGGACAAAACATAGATGCTAGTTCTAGGTCCCAAGAAACAAAGAGATATTCTGTTGGATCTGACAATTAATCTTGATGGTTGTACAGTCATCTCAAATAAAACTGTAAAGGACATCAGCGTTACTCTGAACCCTGATCCCTCTTTTGACGAACATATCAAGACTGTTTCAAGGACAGCTTTTTCCATCTATGTAACATTGCAAAAATCTGAAACTTTCTGTTCAAAAATGTATCCATGCTTTTGTCACTTCTAGATTAGACTACTGCAATGCTCTACTTTCTGGCTACCCGGATAAAGCACTAAATAAACTTCAGTTAGTGCTAAACACGGCTGCAAGAATATTGAATAGAACAAAAACATTTGATCATATTACTCCAGTGCTAGCCTCTCCTGTTCAGGCTAGGGCTGAGTTAAAGGTTTTACTGATAACCTACAAAGCATTACATGGGCTTGCTCCTATCTATCTTTCCGATTTGGTCCTGCCGTACATACCTATACATATGCTACGGTCACAAGACACTGGCCTGCTTATTGTGCCTAGAATTTCTAAGCAAACAGCTGGAGGCAGGGCTTTCTCCTATAGAGTTCCATTTTTATGCAATGGTCTGCCTATCCATGTGAGAGACGCAGACTCAGTCTCAACCTTTAAGTCTTTATTGAAGACTCATCTCTTCAGTAGATCCTATGATTGAGTGTAGTCTGGCCCAGGGGTGTGAAGGTGAATGGAAAGGCACTGGAGCGATGGACCACTCTTGCTGTCTCTGCCTGGCCAGTTCCCCTCTCTCCACTGGGATTCTCTGCCTCTAACCCTATTATGGGGGCTGAGTCACTGGCATACTGGTGCTCTTCCATGCCATCCCTAGGAGGGATGCTTCACTTGAGTGGGTTGAGTCTCTGACATGATCTTACTGTCCGGGTTGGCACCGCCCTCGGGTTCGTGCCGTGGGGACGAACTTTGCGGGCTACACTCGGCCTTGTCTCAGGGTAGTAAATTGGTAGTTGAAGATATCCCTCTAGTGGTGTGGGGGCTGTGTTTGGTAAAGTGGGTGGGGTTATATCCTGCCTGGTTGGCCCTGTCCGGGGGTACAGTCGGACGGGACCACAGTGCCTCCCGACCCCTCCTGCCTCAGCCTCCAGTAATTATGCTGCAATAGTTTGTGTTTGGGGCTAGGGTCAGACTGTTATATCTGGAGTATTTCTCAAGTCTTATCCAGTGTCCTGTGTGAATTTAAGTATGCTCCCTCTAATTCTCTCTCTCACTTTCTCTCTTTCTTTCTTTCTTTCTTTCTCCCTCTCTCACTCTCCCTCTCTCGTGTTCTCTTTCTCTTCTCTCAGATGACCTGAGCCCGAGGACCATGCCTCAAGACTACATGGCCTGATGACTCCTTGCTGTCCCCAGTCCACCTGGTCGTGTTGCTGCTCCAGTTTCAACTGTTCTGCCTGTGGCTATGGAACCCTGACCTGTTCACCCGAAGTGCTACCTTGTCCCGGACCTGCTGTTTTCGACTCTATCTCTCTACCACATCTGCTGTCTCAAACTCTGAATGATCAGCTATGAAAAGCCAACTGACATTCACTCCTGGGGTGCTGACCTGTTGCACACTCTACAACCACTGTGATTATTATTACTTGACCCTGCTGGTCATCTATGAATGTTTTAGCTTCTTGGCCATGTACTGTTATAATCTCCACCCGTCACATCCAGAAGAGGACTGGCCACCCCTCAGAGCCTGGTTCCTCTCTAGGTTTCTTTCTAGGTTTCTGCCTTCCTAGGGAGTTTTTCGTAGCCACTGTGCTTTTAAATCTGCGTTGCTTGCTGTTTGGGGTTTTAGGCTGGGTTTCTGTACAGCTCTTTGTGACATTGGCTGATGTAAAAAGGCCTTTATAAATACATTTGCTGTAGCAGGGCAGAAATTTGCTGCCACGTTGAAAGTCATTGAGCTCTCCAGTAAGGCCATTCTACTGCCAATGTTTGTCAATGGAGATTGATATACACGGCTGTGATTATAATCGAAGAGAATTCTCTTGGTAGACAATGCGGTCGGCGTTTGATTGTAAGGAATTCTAGGTCAGGTGAACAAAAGGAATTGAGTTCCTGTATGTTGTTATGATCACAGCACGACTCCCCCCCAGTGGGCGATGTGCCCGTCTACGGAGTCTGACCAGGAGACCGCTCCATCTGCCACTTCTGCGGTGACGTTGTTTTGGGACGTCTGCTGGAATCCGATCCATTGTCCTGGGTGGTGGACCAAACAGAAGATCCGCTTCGGGAAAGTTGTATTCCTGGTCGTAATGTTGGTAAGTTGACGTTGCTCTTATATCCAATAGTTCCTCCCGGCTGTATGTAATAAGACTTAAGATTTCCTGGGGTAACAGTGTAAGAAATAATACATAAAAACGAAATAATGCATAGTTTCCTAATGGAGCGAGGTGGCCTTCTCTGTCGGCGCCTGATGTGAAAGACAGAAACTGAAACAGGAAAATCTTGTGCTCAGGTCTGTTCAACACTGGTCGAACCAATCTGATTCCACACTTCAAGATTGCTTCGATCACGTGGACTGGGATATGTTCTGGATAGCGTTGGACAACAAAATTGATGTATACGCTAATTCGGTGAGCGAGTTTATTAGCAAGGTGATGTTGTACCCACGGCGACTATTAAAACCTTCCCCAACCAGAAACCGTGGATTGATAGCAGCAGTTGCGCAAAACTGAAAGTGCGAACCACTGTTTTAATCAGGGCTAGGCAACCGGAAACATGACAAAATACAAACAGTGTAGCTATTCCCTCCGCAAGGCAATCAAACAAGCTAGGAGTCAGTATAGAGACATAGTAGAGTCGCAATTCAATGGCTCAGACACGAGGGGTATGTGGCAGTGTCTACAGTCAATCACGGACTACAAAAATAAAACCAGCCCCATCGCGGAAACTGATGTCTTCCTCCCAGACAAACTAAACCCAGACGGCATCCCTAGCCGCGTCACCAGAGCATGCACAGGCCAGCTGGCTGGTGTGTTTACGGACATATTCAATCAATCCCTATCCCAGTCTGCTGTTCCCACATGCTTCAAGAGGGCCACCATTGTCCTGTTTTCAAGAAAGCTAAGGTAACTGAGCTAGGTCCACAGACGACGCAATCGCAATCACACTGCACACTGCTGTAACCCACCTGGACAAGAGGAATACCTATGTAAGAATGCTGCTCATCAACTACAACTCAGCATTTAACACCATAGTACCCTCCAAACTCGTCATTAAGCTCGAGCCTGGGTCTCAACCCCGCCCTGTGCAACTGGGTCCTGGACTTTCTGACGGGCCTCCCCCAGGTGGTGAAGGTAGGAAACAACATCTCCACCCCGCTGATCCTCAACACTGGGGCCCCACAAGGGTGCGTTCTCAGCTCTCTCCTGTACTCCCTGTTCACCCATGACTGTGTGGCCATGCACGCCTCCAACTCAATCATCAAGTTTGCAGACGACACTACAGTGGTAGGCTTGATTACCATTAACCATTAACGACGAGACGGCCTACAGGGAGGAAGTGAGGGCCCTCAGAGTGTGGTGTCAGGAAAATAACCTCACACTCAACGTAAACAAAACAAAGGAGATGAATGTGGACTTCAGGAAACAGCAGAGGGAGCAGCCCCCTATCCACATCAACGGGACAGTAGTGGAGAAGGTGGACGTTTTAAGTTCCTCGGCGTACACATCATGGACAAACTGAAATGGTCCACCCACACAGACAGCGTGCTGAAGAAGGCGCAGCAGCGCCTCTTCAACCTCAGGTTGCTGAAGAAATGTGGCTTGTCACCCAAAAACACTCACAAACTTCTACAGATGCACAATCGAGAGCATCCTGTCGGGCTGTATCACCGCATGGTACGCCAACTGCTCCGTCCACAACTGTAAGGCACTCCAGAGGGTAGTGAGGTCTGCACAACGCAACACAGGGGGCAAACTACCTGCCCTCCAGGACACCTGGAAGGCCAAAAAGATCATCAAGGACAACAACCACCCGAGCCACTGCCTGGTCACCCCGCTATCATCCATAAGGCGAGGTCAGTACAGGTGCATCAAAGCTGGGACTGAGAGACTGAAAAACAGATTATTTCTCAAGGCCATCAGACTGTTAAACAGCCATCACTAACATTGAGTGGCTGCTGCCAACATACTGACTTGAATCTCTAGCCACTTTAATAATTAAAAATGGGATGTAATAAATGTATCACTAGTCACTTTAAACAATACCACTTTATATAATGTTTACATACCCTACATTACTCATCTCATATGTATATACTGTACTCTATACCATCTACTGCATCCTGCCTATGCCATTCGGCCATCGATCTTCCATATATTTATATGTACATATTCTTAGTCATTCCATTACACTTGTGTGTATAAGGTAGTTGTTGTGAAATTGTTAGATTACTTGTTAGATATTACTGCATGGTCGGAACTAGAAGCACAAGCATTTCACTACACTCGCATTAACATCTGCTAACCATCTGCATGTGACCAATAAAATTTGATTTATTTGAGACTGCATGGCTTTGTGCTCGATTCTATACACCCGTCAACAACGGGTGTGGCTGAAATAGCCAAATCCACTAATTTAAAAGGTTGTCCACATACTTTCTTATACAAAGTGTATTTTTGTTTTGCATTTTCAATAAATTCACTTTTTCATGGGGTATTGTGGGTAGATGGGTTAGAGAAAATATATTTAATCCATTTTGAATTCAGGCTGTAACACAACAAAATGTGGACTAAGTAAAGGGGTATGAACACTTTCTGAAGGCACTGTACATACACACAAACGCAGACACACACACACCCACAGTGTCACGTTCTGACCTTAGTTCCTTTGTGATGTCTTTGTTTTAGTATGGTCAGGGTGTGAGTTGGGTGGGCAGTCTATGTTCTTTTTTCTACGATTTGGTATTTCTGTGTTTGGCCTGGTATGGTTCTCAATCAGAGACAGCTGTCAATCGTTGTCCCTGATTGAGAACCCTACTTAGGCAGCCTGTTTTCACCCTTGAGTTGTGGGTGATTATTTTCTGTTTCGTATCTGTACCAGACAGAACTGTTTCGGTTTCATGTCGTTCTCTTGTTGGTTTTTGTATTTTAGTGTTCTGAGTTCTATTAAAGAATATGAACATTTACCACGCTGCGCATTTGTTCTCACCTTCTTCCACCACAGACAACCGTTACACACAGGGGGACAACAAAGGGCCAATTAATATCAGTACCTGTATTTTTATGGAGTTGAAGTATAACACCCAAATGGACAACAAAACTAGCCTGGTAGAATGGTAGGGTTAGGCTACACCATAAACCACAAAATACGTGCCAGTTGGTTGAGAACCCAATGTCCGAAAGATTTTTGTATTTAACAAAGAGCACCCCTCAAATATTCTAGAATGCACAATGCATACCAATGGAGAATTGCCTGTAGTCAATGCGAAAATACAAAGGCAAGCATAAAAAGAATCATAAAAAGTCATTATAAACATCAAAGGCTTTTCTAAATTTGGAGGAGCATGGCGGCAAAGGGTGACAATTGTACTATTTAATCAGATTCAGGGAAGTGTATAATATTACTGTAAAGACCACACCTTTTTCAAATTCAATTTTCCAACCAGGTTAATTTCTATTATGAGCCGTAAAATCGGCCTACATCATATTGACTCAAAGCCAGTTAGTGGCACTTGGATTGAACACAGAACCCTCGGCACCGGAGCGCTTCACCATCCCTGTCAACAACGCACTAGCAAGACGCCAGCTTACTTGAAGGTAATAGGGCTCAGAGTTGCCCCTAGTGGCTGGTTTTGAAGGCAATTGTAGAGCTTCTATGGACCTGGATGCATGTCTAACTTCGACTTCAAACTAGAGTGATCTCCCTGATGTGGCAGGAACTTTGGGTTCGATCGCTGAGCCTTCCCACCAGGGGCTTCATGCTCCTTGAGAGCCCTGGCTGAGGAAAGGCTAAAGATGTCATCGATAATTCTCGACATGAACCCGGGCAGCAATCGTTAGCTCGTCTGATAACAGTGGCTAATTTATACAAGCGTCTAGGGAGTCCAGGCTATTGATGAGGCTGGCTGAGGAGGGGGAAAGCACCGTGGTGTCTAGCTGCTCATGTAGCTGGCTGGCTCCGAATCTCTCAGATTCTGTGTTTTACTCAATGTGACTGAAAACAGATACACATAGCCATGTATGTCACACTCTCTGTCACACTCTCTGTCATATTCTCTGTCACACTCTCTGTCACACTCTCTCTTTCTCTCTCTCTTTTTTGCAAACACATGCACCCAAACATATACACACACACACACACACAAACACACACACAAACACACACATACACATTCTTATTCCTCTTTTGCTAATACTAGGCCCGGATCAGATTTCTACCAAATGTGAGTTGCAGTATTTAAACAATTAACTCCCCCACCAAAAACAAACAGTGAGAAGAAGTGTTAGTAAAAAAATAGTGTGAATGTTTGAAGTTGAAAGACATCTCCATCGATGTGTCTGACACACAGTGATTTGGCGCTCTTGAACAGTGCTCAGCTAGGTTTCCCAGCAAACAGAAAACAGGTGATGCCTGCAGTCAAGGGGATGTGGTCAGATGAGTGTTTACAGCACACACTTCATCCAAATACTCTTTGGCTCTACGAAAAAGGCTGGGAAGGAATTAAGGAAACCATGTGTTGGAGGATGTTGCGTGAGTCCTTCCAACACACACATACTGAGAAACTATCAACAGCACAACACAGACTTACTTCAAGATCGATCGCACATATGATTGTTTCATGCTGCACAATGCCAGACTCTGATGTCAAGAAGAACATGTTGGAATGTGGCAGTTTAAAAGGGATTTTGAAGTTAGTGCGCCATGCTCCGATTTCAACTGCGCGTTCAGGATCATAAAGGAGAAAACCACTCTGCGAGGCAACCACCACAACATTTGTTTGAGCCAAAGGGCTGCTATTTCAGAAACTGAAATCCCCCCCTTTTCCCATTTGAGTTTCCTGGTGACGGAGATGAATAACATTTGTATCGGAGGTCACACCTAGCCCAAATATCATGCATCTTAATGTCCTGAGTTATAGCAATAGCACAGGTGAAGAAATAAATGAGATACTCTGAATATGGGTATCCAATCACTGCTCATTCGTAGGGGTAGATTTGCAATGCAAAGGGAAGAGAAGGGGAGGCCTTGGCGGGTATTCAACATGTTAGAGGGAAGGCCTTGGCAGGTGGTAATGATGGGTACCACACACACACAAACACACATACACCACACCGTAGAGCCCGAGGCGGGTGGGCTCAACAGTGGTCCTCTGGCCACATGGCCCCAGGCTAGGAAGAGGCTCACACATCACAGGGCCCAGCCTTCTTCTCCCAATCCACCTCATTAACCTGGCCAAGCAGCAGGTAGAGCCACCTCAACCAGCACCTCTACCCGCCGCCCACGCTCCTCTCTATCCATAACTATACTCATCAACCTCTGCTAGTCTCCTTACTTAGCATTCATCCTACTATCCTTCACACAGACATAATCCTGGCTGTGTATTTCCACTTTCCATGTTATCTGTTATTTGTAGCTTGTGAGTTGTGGAAACACTTTGTTGTTTTTATGTATTTTTGTTTTGTTGCTTTTTGCACGTAGCACACTTTTCTGCGTGCTACGTGTTGCTAGTCCTATGTTGCTCTGCATGTGCTCACTGCTATTTTGTTATTGTAATTGTTTTTAATAACTTTCCCAGGGACTGCGGTTGAAACTTTTACTGAAAAGTTGATAAACGTCCCTGTAAAAATTGTAAATACACTCAAACACAAACACAGAAACATACACAAAGACATACACAGACAAACACGCGCACCTCAATTGGGATGGTTTCGATGCTGTGGCTTGGTGAAGGCCACTCATAGACATTGTTATGGACATAAGTTCAGCAGAGGTCACTGCACAGATAGTCCTGAGTGAGAGACTCTGTTGCAGATTGATTTATAGTGAGAATACCATCGTTTTGATTTGTTTTTGCTTTAAATGGTGATATTGTACCGATCAATTAACTATGTCTGAAAAGTTTGCAAAGTGACCATTGAATTTTGGGAATGTTGGGCAGATGAGATGTAGACGGTGTTTGTGTGCGTCTATAAGTTGTTGTTTGTATAAGTTTGCATTATTATAAACAAAAATGATGAATAATGGGTAACACTATCTTCGAACAACTTGTTTATAATGCCACATAGTGCAACATAAATCTTCCCATACACATAAATAATAGCTCACATCTCCTTTTAACATTTTTTTGAAATGCATTAAGGCTATAGATTCCTTCACGCATCACACACAAGTACTATAATGCATAAAGATGAATAGTTCCTTATAAGACCCTATTCGAATGCATAAGTGTGCATAAATGCATTTATAAGTCCGATGGCTCACAGAAAGTGTTTCTGAATGTTTACTCCTCACTCTTTCATACAAACCAGTCAAAATGACCTTATTTAGTAGATTTTGTGATAATGTCCTTCATATATTTAAATGTGCCAAATAAACATACATAACACACTACATTACTTGTGTACCTACCAGCAGTAACACAGCCTTGGGTTGGAAGTAACAGCTGGGAAGAAGTGCACAATATCAGTCTTATCTCCATGTTTCTGGTTTGTGATGCTCAGTACTTTCAATAAATGTACTATCAGCCATAATTTCATGTTTGTGTCGATTTGAATAATTAATGCTGTAGGTTCCTAATTTATGAAAATAACCCATGCGTCAACATCGCAATGTTCCACAACCACAATATTTTGGACTTACAATATTAATCTGATCACATAATAGCTATATTAACCATCATTTTCTCATCTCACTTTAATGAGAATGTAGTAGGAGATGTTGTTAACCATTTTTAATGACTGTTCATGCTTAGCTCTACCAATCAGGTGTGCTCCAGCTGTCTTTGTCATGCGCGCTCCTCATGTCTTGATAGAATAAACGTCATTATTCTCTTCACAAATGACAAACTCATGCTTATCACATTTCCATGGCTTGACATAAGGTAATTGACCACCAGAACCATGACGATATATGTGTTTAACCACTAACCTGTCAATAAAAGCTTAGCATGTGAGAAGCTGATCCATCAAATCAATTGATTAAGGCATGATTCTAATGATGTCATATCTACTTTTCAAACATTCAGCTACTTGTTGATATTTTTCTAACATTATAAAAGTTTTAGCCTGTGCTTAAACATATTTGTATTTTTATTCCAGTTCATGAGTTTACATTGTTTTACTTTCGTCCCACCCATCTCTCATGTTCTCCCAGCTAAAACCCAAGACAAGCTAGTTAGCATGACACTTGAAACGTATTATTTAGTCACTAGATGGATTAAGTAAATGACATAATGTATGTTTCGAACATTAAACAACTAAATACAACTCTAAACCGAAAAACACTTCCGGGTAATATTTTTCTTACTCAAATCGCTCAAAACCATGTTTTGTTGATAACTGGGCAAAACATAGTCAGACTGCAGTTTTTTTGCAGGGAGGTCATCCTCCATATTAGGAACGTGCTGACTTCACTCCGTCATTCCAGCTTCTGTGTTATCTGAGAAAAAGGGGGTGTTACTTTTGCCCATGTTACTTTCGTCCCAGCTCTCCCCTAATGATATAGGTGTTTTAGGTTTTATTTATTCGCACCATAGAAAAGAAGTGAAAGAAAAAACATGTAAAAGTGGGGAGGTGAGGTTAGAAGCCCAAAAGAGCTTATATGAAAACCACACCACAAATATACGTACATAAAAAAAGATGGTTCAATCAGTTAAACAAAGCATATTATTTATAATTGAAAATGATTTACTCAGTAAACAATAAAAAAACATGTTTGATTATGAGTGTATCCATGTGTGTGTGAGAGTTAGGCTACATGGAGGGGATTATTGGGTAGTCTGGCTCATCAGGCTGACCCCCAGTCTTCACTTGAAGTTATTGAGGGATGAGGTTTTAGCAATGTGAAGATAAGAATTCTAGAGTATGGTACCTCTGTATCTGATAGAAAATGGACTATATGTTGGTGCGAAGGTTTAGAAGGTGAAGGTTATGACAGTGTCTTGTGTTATATAGATGGATTTCAGAATGAACCTGGAAGGATCCATTGAAGGGTTTAGGTAAACGGTCAGAGAGGTATGAATATTTGTAGATGAAAGTGCATAATTGGCTTACATTAGTGTCGTAAATAGACACGATATTGAGTTTCTTAAACAAAGGTGCAGATGGAGCCAGGTAATTAGAGGTGGCTAGACTTTGTATTTTTTTATGATGAGTAATTTGTCTGGTTAGGAGGCAAATGTACGAGCCCAGACAATATTACAATATGTGAGATATGGGTAAATTAAGCCATAGTATACAGTTAGGAAGCAAGCCTGATGAACCAAACCACTAATCTTTCTGTTGATACCAACATATTTCATCTCTTTGCTAGAGACAAATTCAATATGATCTTTCCAGTATAACTTTTCATCAATTAGAACTCTGAAGAATCTGTAGATGTGACTCGTTCCATTTCCGCAAGGTCCTTGATATTGATTAGGAATAACAAAGGTCCAATGTAAGTGTGATGAACGTGACATCCCGGCAACTTTGAGAAAAATATCAGACACCTAATTTGCATAGGGAGCGATACGTCACATTTTCTGGCCTATCAAGACAGGATCGAACTCCCTTGGCTGTGAACCTCGCAGCTCTGCTTATAAAAGGGGAGACTAACGAATGCAGCAAACCCAGTCTCATCTCGTTGAAATATTCTCCAATGGATTCAGAGCTGTCAACAAGAAACAATAGAAAATAATTTTGTAGAACTGAAACAAGCTATTTCTCTTGGTCACAGAGGGACAAAATGACCTCGTGCTTAAAGCTGAAGTTATAACGAGTCAGCAGGCATGCGTCGCTCAGAAGATGCTGGCTAAAAAATACTCTGTCATCAATTATATGAAATTATGGCAATTTTGTACTGTCACTAAGATCATATTTATTTTACAGTTATAAGAACGGTGAAATAGTCATTTATAATTTGATTATTACTACATTTAGAAAGCTTTTAAATAATTTCAAGTCCTATTCCCCCAGTTTTGTTGAATAGGGGAAAAAGTCTATATATGAGTGTATTTGTATTTGAGCTTGTGTCCTCAAAAGTGACTACACCTCAGCAATTTATTAAAAAATAAATACATTAAAGGTGAGATTTTAATCTTTCTGGCAGTATAAGCATTACTAGGTTTTGTTTATGGCCCTCTCATGATAAAAATTGATTTTGAGTATGTCTATTTAGGCAGAAATCTACATTTTGACTTTTAACATTTAACACCTCAAAAAGCAACTGTTTTGATGATGCAGAGGTTGTTGATTCTGTTCTTCACAAGTCCTCACTGTCTGTCCTAGCTATGCAAACACAATTTCCCCAGTATAACATAGGGGTGTATACACTAGTGTAACACTGGTGTTACAGTTGAAAAGCAGCACAATGCATGACTCCATGTCCTGTGCCCTTAATTCAACAGGTTTTAGAGTGTATATTAGCTATACATCACCTAAAATTGACACCGATGGTAAATCCAGAGTTTACAAGGTTGGTGAGAGTCTCATAGTTCGTGAGAGTCTCATAGATAGCTTTTAATCGTTTGTTGTTCAAACCTTTACAGACGTTTTTGTAAAAAAGACCCCGCTCTAGCTCAGCCCCCGTTAATCACACAGACTGATACCAACGGATAGAATAGACGGATCCAATGGAACAACCCAAAAGTCTGAAGACCAAACAGACAATGTTTAAAAGGGGTTAGAAGTCCTAAATCATGCCAGTGTGACGGTGGGACTCATTGGGTTTAAAGCACCTAGTCATCTGTATGCAGAGGATTCCATCCCTCTATCCCTCTATCCCTCCCTCTATCCCCCCCTACAAAGTAAAGGACAGGCGAGGGGGAATATTTGAGGAGAACAGAGGGGGGCTAATGAGTGGAGGGATTAACAGGTGGGGGGGTGTAGAGAAGGTAGAAGGGTTGGACGGGCAGCCGTGATTGTCAGTAGATTCCTGGCAGAGAGGGTTCAGGGAGGTGGGGAGGGGTTTAGGGGGGTTCCATTTCAAAAAGGACGCTTGAGAGTAGAGAGGGGCGGGAGTGAAGGGATGCTGGGGTAGGGACTTAGCCTGGGATGAGGACCCCTCGTCAGAGTCTGATAGAACCGCAGAGGCCGGTCATACTAATATAGCATGTGGAGGAACCAGGGCAAGGTGGATGAGATGTGGAGTGGTGGTCGGAAGATAGACCTTCACCTCCATGAGGGTGTTCCTTTACAATGTGGGTTTGGACCTGTGAGGAAACCGAAGGGTAACCAATTCTGGGTTGAGTTAAAGGGGGAACTGGTGCACAGTCTAAAAACTGTCTGAAAGATACAGTAGCTAGGCTACGGAATATGCTAGCTAATTGAAAACCAGTTCATAGATGCTTCCTTCAGAATTATTGGAAAGTGAACGACTATTATCCCTATCTCCAGTTTCATCCCCTGCAAAAAGGAACCGCTTCCCTAATTTTATCTCTTAATCCAGATGTATTTTTCCCATAAAATGGAAATCTGATAACTGTTCCCAATTTAACTTGCTGATTGATAACCTTAAAAAAAAACATTGTGACCATTATTAGAAACGATTGTAGTGGGTATACAGTAAGTGGAGTGTCGGGTATATGGGGAGCTGGGAGAGACGTCTCGGACACAAACCAAGCAATAGGGCTTTGAAATGAGAGGGGCCACTAATGAGGGAGATGCTGGTTTTTGCTGCTCTTGGCAACGACAGCTGATGTTTGTCTTTGTGTCGGGGCAGGAGCCAAGCCGAATGGAATCCTTGGAAACACCAAACAATCCAATATTACATTTCCTCTCTCATGCCACAGGGAGTGGAGGGGAGCGTGTGTGGGAGATAGAGAGAAAGGTAGTGGGAGAGGAAAAGAGTAGTAGATAAAGAAAGAAAGCGAGGGTAAGAGATGTAGAGAAACTAGTCAGGAGATAAAAAAGAGAGGACAGCACACAACACCAGAGAGAACAGAGAGGATGAGGACTCAGTATTACCAATGTTGTTTTAAAATGTAAAAAATAAAAACTCCCACAGAGCTCCTTGCTCTGCTATCATGAGCCAACGATCAAAACTGAATTGGCGAGCTGCTGCAGGTGCATCAACAAGTCTCTCCATCTGCCTCAGCCTCCGCCGAGGATAATACGTATGTGAGCCAATCCACAGGAGAGTCCCAAATTAAATGTTGCCAAAATCCCCTTGCACTACCTTCAAGTCTGCAAAGTCAAAACTCCCTCCTTTCTCTGCAACACATAACTATTTACTTTGCCGAAATACTCATCAAGGCTAGTATGTCTGCATCGAAGCCAGAGCTGTGTGATCCCGGTTACATGTGTAGCCTAGCCTCCATGGCTGGTGGTGCAGGTGGGAATGGTATAAGCACACAGCCAGAAATTACAGTCTAAATACCCTGTGTGATGGAGACTCGGGGTTTGTCTGTTTCAAACATATATGGGCTTAGTCCAGGGTATAACCTAGAAATCTTATCTCTCCTCTGGGCTTTTAGAAGCATTTGGAAGGTGATGAAATAGGGCCTTTCCCAGGCCATCACCAGGGTCCAATTTATTTGTGCACAACGTAGCAAAAACGTTTTACAACGGAAAGCGAAAAACAAGCGTTTCTAAATTGGCCAAGTTCAGGTAGTTTCTCCCCGTTTCGGTCCATTTTCTTCAGTTCGGTGCCTAATGAACTCTATCCACTGCTGCCCATAGCCCCATAGTTTTCCTTCTCTCCCTGTAGACCAGGCCCAGCCCCAGCCAACAGGACATGTGGAGTGCATTAGAGCTCTGAGGACATTGGATCTCCCCCGAGTGGCAAGGCTGGATGGGTGGCCCACTGCAGCCCCCTTTCAGCAACAGGCCCGGCCCTTTGTGATTGATAGGGGGCCCGCCAGGAGGAGTCCTTGCCTACTTAACACTTACACACACCGTGCATGCCACAAACTGCACACACTAAACACTCAAGTACAATACACTGCATACACCACATTATACATTGAGGGTACATACATGTTATGTAAATGTACTATTATATTTATCACTCAATTAAGTGAACACTGCAAATGGCAGAAAGTGTGCAGTTAACACCCATGGGCACATTGCACACAGTTAACACTTTTACAGTGTTGCACATATCACTCATTGCTCCATTCCTGCTCTCTCACCACTCATGCACACAATACAACACAAAGAACTTGAAATAAAGTATTATTATTAAGAGATTAGACGTTCTTCACAATGTTGCAAAACCATATTTTGGAGTCTTAATCTGAGTTCAACTGCACCTACTCTTGACTAGAACTTCGGGGTCATTATTCGTCACATACAACATATATACAATACAGTACCAGTCAAAAGTTTGGACAAACCTACTCATTCCAGGGATTTCTTTATTTTGACTATTTTCTACATTGTAAAATAATAGTCAAGACTATAAAACTATAAAATAACACATACGGAATCATGTAGTAACCAAAAAAGTGTTAAACAAAGAGTGTGCAAAGCTGTTAACAAGGCAAAGGATGGCTACTTCTTAGAATCGCAAATATGAAATATATTTTGATTTGTTTAACACTTTTTGGTTTACTACATATGGGTTGTTTCATAGTTTTGATGTCTTCACTATTATTCTACAATGTAGAAAATAGTAAAAGTAAAGAAAAAATGTTGAATGATTGGTGTCTAAACTTTTGACTGGTACTGTATAAATAATCCATCTCTACATATGGAAGCAATGTGAAATTATTTTGAGAAACAACATACAATTGATTCACTTCGAGATCATCAAAGCAGTGCCTACATCACTGACATTATCATAAACCATCATCAATGATTCTTAAGCTATTGTAAAATGTCTTCCCTATAAGTTTTCAGTATTCTTGACAGTGAGAACTTTTTTCAAAGAGGAATAAATTGCCCTCGCCTGATTTGCCATTTAAAATAAATTGCAGCGTCGGCCCAAATTTGCAATTCACAGGAACTTCTCTGCGGTGTGCCACGCACGACACAGACAAGGTTAATCCATATTTTACATTTGAATATAAGATGGAAGCGAAAGAGAGATAGAAGAGAGAAGGGGAGCTAGGTGGCTCCATCAGCCTCCATGCCAGAAGATGAGGGGAGAAAGGTAGACTGAGTCAGACCAAGGCATACCGAGAAGAAAGGAAAGAAACAGCCGACATTTAGAGTAAATGGCATCCAAAACCCACTCCAATTATCTTTGCCAGCCATGCCAGCGAGACTGACTTAATTAAATGACTTGAGAGGGACGGGAACGGAAGGAGCCGCCAGTGATTAAGGGGGCAAGGCAGGTACATATCAGCTGCGAGCACAAAGCTTGGTTGGCAGTCGACTGCCGACCACACTCCCTTTTCAAATCTGACATCATAAGAAAATAAAGAAATCATAAGAAAAAAGAGAAGCCCTTGTCGTTTGGAGCCATGTAATTGCACTATTCAAATCAAATGTTTCTATCATCGTTCACATATTCTAAAGAATACATGTATTTATATATTTTTTTAAACTGATTTTATTCCCCCTCCAAATCCCCCATAATCCTCGTGCCTTTCTGAGGCTGCCTCTGACGGTGACCTTTTCGCAGGGAGCCTGTTACCATAGAAACCGACAGTGCAACCCCACCGTTCTTTCTGTGTTTCTGTCACTGTTTGGGCAAAAAGTGTTGACCTTGAGGTAAATAACAAGCATTATTTTCCCCTCCCTCTAAGTCAAGTGTTGTTTGTGTGTCTTACATGTCAAGTTACAGGTGTAGCTTGGTGGACTCTACATGTAGAACAGAACAATAATGTCCTGAAAATGTTTCATGTACCAAAATAATAGATGGTTTGATTCTCAATTTCCATTTGTCTTAAACTGATTTACATGTATTATCATCAGAAGGTCCACAAAGCATGCCAAGCTTTGTTGAGAAATCTCCTTTCACTTAAAACGAAACCTTGATCAGCAGATACGGTGGTTCAAGTGGCACTGCGTCTTCGCTAACACCTGTTACTCTTTCCGTTACTGTTTCTATTGTCTCCTGTGCTGATTTGAATCTTGGAGATGTTGTTTGTACATAAGGATGGTGGGTGGAAGCTTTATTCTTATGTTTTTGTGTGAACACAGAAATATATAACAATTAACAAGTTGATAGCCATTGCCTACCACAGTGTACATAGCTTTGATGTATTCTGCAGTTTGAGAATAACAGTGTAGGCATAACCTCATTACTGAAGTTAGAGCAACAAACTTATCTGGACCAGCAGAAATCAAATGAAATAACCTTATTTTGCTTGAAAAGACAGAGTTTATTGAATTACAACGTATTATAAAATAGCATTTATTTTCATAGAATATAGCTTGCTCGGTGCTGGTGTAATATAACAAAAATACTCAACATTTTGGCAAAGGGATAGGGATTTTTTGTTCTAATCATCACTGGTTGGACTGTTGAATACAAGATGGCACCCAGGGACATTTTTTAAGTCTTACATATAGTGTTTCAGTCATTCGAACGCTACCTCTGAGTTCTGGAGGCGGAAGATCAGGCTCCCACCATAGCCTCACTCCCTGTGGGGAATAACTGAGCTAGGTGAAGGGTTGAAGAGAGATTGAAAGAGAGAAGGAAGGGGAGAAGGAGGAGGGGGTTGGGTTAACATGACAACTGCTGTTTTGTCAGGGCTAAAACCAAGCTTCTCTCTCACTCCCTCCCTCCCACCCGCCTCTCCGGATCCTCTTTCTCTCCCTCCCTCCCTCCCTCCCTCTCCCTCCTCTCCCCATCCCTCACTCCCTTCTATCCACTTCTCTCTCTCTCTCCCTCTCCCTGTCTCCCCGCTCGGGAGCGCTCGCATTCCCCTGTTTTGTGCTTAGAGGCGAGCCATAGCGCTTCTCTCATCTCAGTGGCAGGATTTTTCTCAGGGCTCTAGATCCTCCACCAGTTGCCGTGGAGACCGCCATACCACAGCTCTGACCCTGGAGGTTTGGGCCTGTTTTACTCCCAGCAGGAGCTACTGGCAGCTGGAGAACAGCTGTTACTACCAGGACCAGGGCTAAATCGGCTGCAGGACCCAGCACAGGCCTACAACCACCCAGAACAAACACTGGGTACACACACTGAGTACACTGTCTGGTGTGGATGAAGACAAGGAATATGTGGAAGAAAAGCAAGAGAGTAAAGTTGGACTGGAAGTTTTTCAGGAGGCCAGGAAACTTTGAATCGTTCAATTGTCTTTTGAGAGACTTTGCTTAGGACAAGTCAGTCAGTTAGAAACATGTCGTTTATGATCTCAAACAGTTGTGTATTTTGTGCAAATCACGATTTCTCATTTCCTGTGAATGGACTGAATAGCCGAGATATTTGAATGGCGACAGAATGGAGCAAAAAGTAGCTGATGTTCACTTTACAGTATCCATTACACACTGGGTCTAAATGCTCCTGCAGGTGAACACTTAGCTTTATTCACCGTGTAATAGATTTTGGCAGGACCCTCTTACAGAGGAGCCAAAAGGCCCATTGAGCTGAATCCCACAGCAGGCCAACCGTAACAGAATTAAGATGGCGCAGAGGATTAAAGTATGGGCAACTGATCCGCAACCGCAAGCTTCACAATGTAGCAATTCCTATAGGGGTTCTCCAAAATGGTGGACAAACTTCACATGCATACCAAGGGCAGACTGATGACAGATGAGGGAATATTCAAATCCATTTCATTGGCATCTGTACCAAATACATACATACTGTATACATTCTGTACATGTCTGGGTTGGAAAACATCTTAACACGAGATGCATCACATTGCTGCCTATCGGCAGTGATTGGCGATCTCACTCATCTCCATTCCATAGATATCATCTGCACATTGAAGAAGTTATCATATCTTTTCCCCCTATAAAATACATAAACCGAACACTTGCAAAAGTATTTTAACAATATGTACAAAACCAAACGTTGCTGCTGTTAAATTCTTGTAGCACTTTGTGTGCCCTCTTTTTGAGTTGAGCACTTTCCTTCTTTCAGAGTGCATCAAACACTGCCATATCCCCCACTGCACAGATGCACGAATGCTAACTCAATCTCAGCGCAGCACGTTTGATGCCTCAACTGGGTTAAAACCAGGGCATTGTCTGTCTGGAAGTTTCATCAGTACTATTTTTTTAAATGAGTTAATATACTGAATTAGTTAGTGTCTGTATCTGTTGTACATATAGCTGATGAAAACATTTACTGTGATATTACCAACTTGACTCGGTATTGATCTGCTTAAAATCGAGAGAGAAGATTGCAAGTGAAATAATGTTTTTTCTGTGTTAAGTGCTACATAATTACAGGCTAGAATACTTTTTAACAAAGACAAATAAACATTCTTGTCACGTTCTGACCTTTATTTCCTTTGTTTTGTCATTATTTAGTATGGTCAGGGCATGAGTTGGGGTGGGCAGTCTATGTTTGTTTTTCTATGATTTGGGTATTTCTATGTTTCGGGTGATTGTTCCTGTCTCTGTGTTTTTGCACTAGATAAGGCTGTTTTTGGTTTTCCACGTTTATTGTTTTGTAGTGTTCGTGTTTCTCTTTTTTTTTATTAAACATGAATCAATATAACCACGCTGTGTTTTTGGTCCGCCTCTCCTTCAAGTAAAGAAAACCGTTACAGAATCACCCACCACAACAGGACCAAGCGGCGTGGTAACGGGCAGAAGCAGGAGCAGCGCAATAAAGACTTCTGGACTTGGGAAGAAATCCTCGACGGGAGAGGACCCTGGGTAAAACCAGGGGAGTGTTGCCGTCCCAAGGTGCAGCAGGAGAAGCGGCAGCAGGAGCAGCGCGAGGAGGAATGGACATGGGAGGACGAATTGGACGGAAAGGGACCCTGGGCACAGCCAGGAGAATATCGCCGCCCCCAAAGAAGAGCTGGAGGCGGAGAAGGCAGAGAGGCACTGGTATGAGGAGGCAGCACGGCGGCCTGGATGGAAGCCCAAGAGTCAGCCCCAGAAATTTCTTGGGGGGGGCACACAGGAAGTGTGGCGAAGCCAGGTAGGAGACATGCGCCAACTTCCTGTGCTTACCGGGGGTGAGAGAGACCGGGCAGGCACCGTGTTATGCGGTGGAGCGCACGGTGTCCCCAGTGCGGGTGCATAGCCCGGTGCGGTACATACCAGCTCCACGTATCAGCCTGGCTAGAGTGAGCATCGAGCCAAGTGCCATGAAGCCGGCTCTACGCATCTGGTCTCCAGTGCGTCTCCTTGGGCCGGCTTACATGGCACCAGCCTTGCGCACGGTGTCCCCAGTTCGCCTGCATAGCCCAGTGCGGGCTATTCCACCTCGCAGCACTGGCAGGGTGACCGGAAGCATTCAACCGGGTAAGGTTGGGCAGGCTCGGTGCTCAAGAGCTCCAGTGTGCCTGCACGGTCCGGTCTATCCGGTACCACCTCCACGCACCAGCCCTCCGGTGGCAGCCCCCCGAACCAGGCTGTCTCTCTGTCTCATCCCTACAGGTGCTCACGCCTGTCCAGTGCTGCCGGAGCCTTCCTCCTCTCCAGCGCTGCCGGAGTCTCCCGCCTATTCAGCGCTGCCGGAGCCTTCCTCCTCTCCAGCGCTGCCGGAGTCTCCCGCCTGTCCAGCGCTGCTAGAGCCTTCCTCCTCTCCAGCGCTGCCGGAGTCTCTCGCCTGTTCGGCGCTGCCAGAGCTCCCGCCCCTGAATCCAGAGGCACCAGAGCTACTCAGTCCAGCTCTGCCAGAGCCTTCCTCTCCAGCGTTGCCGGAGCTTCCCGTCTGCCCAGCGCCATCTGAGTTCCCCGTCTGCCCAGCGCCATCTGAGCTACCCGTCTGCCCAGCGCCATCTGAGCCACCCATCTGCCCAGCGCCGCCTGAGCCACCCGTCTGCCCAGCGCCGCCTGAGCCACCCGTCTGCCCAGCGCCGCCTGAGCCACCCATCTGCCCAGCGCCGCCTGAGCCACCCGTCTGCCCAGCGCCGCCTGAGCCACCCGTCTGCCCAGCGCCGCCTGAGCCACCCGTCTGCCCAGCGCCGCCTGAGCCACCCGTCTGCCCAGCGCCGCCTGAGCCACTCGTCTGCCCAGCGCCGCCAGTGCCGCCAGTCTGCCCAGCGCCGCCAGTGCCGCCAATCTGCAAGGGGCCGCCAGTGCCGCCAGTCAGCCAGGGGCCGCCAGTGCCGCCAGTCAGCCAGGGGCCGCCAGTGCCGCCAGTCAGCCAGGGGCCGCCAGTCAGCCAGGGGCCGCCAGAGCTTCCGCCCCTCTGTCCAGAGCTTCCGCCCCTCTGTCCCGAGCTTCCGCCCCTCTGTCCCGAGCTTCCGCCCCTCTGTCCCGAGCTTCCGCCCCTCTGTCCCGAGCTGCCCCTCTGTCCCAAGCTGCCCCTCTGTCCCGAGCTGCCCCTCAGTCCAGTGGGGTCATTTTAGTAGGGTCACCGCGGTTAGGAGGCCACAGAAGCGGACAAGAAGGCGGACTAAGACGTTGATGAAGTGGCGTCCGCGTCCTGCGCCAGAGCTGCCACCGCGGACAGACGCCCACACAGACCCTCCCCTATAGGTTAAGGTTTTGCGGCCGGAGTCCGCACCTTTGGAGGGGGGGGGTACTGTCACGTTCTGACCTTTATTTCCTTTGTTTTGTCATTATTTAGTATGGTCAGGGTGTGAGTTGGGGTGGGCAGTCTGTTTTTCTATGATTTGGGTATTTCTATGTTTCAGCCTAGTATGGTTCTCAATCAGAGGCAGGTGTCGTTAGTTGTCTCTGATTGAGAATCATACTTAGGTAGCCTGGGTTTCACTGTGTGTTTGTGGGTGATTGTTCCTGTCTCTGTGTTTGCACCAGATAGGGCTGTTTTTGGTTTTCCACGTTTATTGTTTTGTAGTGTTCGTGTTTATCTTTTTTTTTATTAAACATGAATCAATATAACCACGCTGCGTTTTGGTCCGCATCTCCTTCAAGTAAAGAAAACCGTTACAATTCTGAAAAAAAAAACTTGAATTTTTGCTATAATTGAAATACAATGACACAAGTGGAAGCCCACAGACTTTCTATAAAACCTTCCACCCTCCAGGCCTTTCAATAACGCTATAATGTTTTACATGGATGGGGTGGGGGGTTGATGGTGTGGTGAGGTGAGGTTATAGTTGTAGTGTTTTGCTGCCTACGCAGTCTTTCGGCTCTTCCTCTCCATCTGTTTTGTTTTCCTTCCATCGTTCCTTTATGATGAGCTGGGTCTTCAGTCCCCCCAATAAAATCCCATTAGCTCTTAATGAAGTCGGTTTCGCAGCCTCTCAGCCTCACCTCATTTAGCACGATTGTCTGGCGGCCATTAGCATGGAGGCAATTACAGCCGCGCGGTGAGAGTAATTGGAAATGCCGACAGGGACCCCAAGAAATGGGGAATAATAAAAAAAATCAAACTAATAAGCTTCCATTCAGATGGAGGGATGGATGGAGGAGGGGGCTGTGGCTAAGTTAAATCAACATAATTAGAATTAGGGTTGCTGGGTAGGTGGGGTAACAAGAGCAGGGTTGGGTAGCTAGCAGGGTGAGGAGATGTAAGGGTTTCACAGGGGGATGATGGTTGAGATGGCAAGAAAGATGGGATGGGAGCTAGTGGGGTAGCTAGTGTGCTAACAGTTATAATAAAAGGCATACAGGTTAATTTGAGATTGCCCAACAAAAAGTTGCAGTTGCTATATTTACAGGCGTACTCCAATTTGTTACCTTTTTCCGTTTTTCATTCCATTATCGAAATGACAGCTAAATCGTTTAATACATTTGGAAAATGCCCTTACCCTAGGCCGCACCCTCGGCTCACAGTTTCACAGATTATCCACTAATATGGCTTGTTATGTATGGAGGCAGTGCAGGCTAAATTACTTTCTCGAGGGTTTACATTGGATTTCCTTGTGGGATTGGAAATGGCAACGTACACTATTTAATTGTCTGTAAAGACAGTGGGAGGTGTCAGGTGCTTCAATCTAAAATAAACTTAGTTGACTCACCTGAGAGTGAGCATTTTAGATGTTATCTGTTTAATGGCTTCCCTCTCTAAATTCAAATCAAATTGTATTTGTCACATGCGTCGATTACAACAGGTGCAGACCTTACAGTGAAATGCTTACTTACAAACCCTTAACCAACAATGCAGTTGTAAGAAAAATAAGTTTTAAGTAAAAAATAGATAAGTGAAAAAAAGAAAAGAAAAGTAACAAATCAATAAAGAGCAGCAGTAAAATAACATTAGTGAGGCTATATACAGGGGTACGGGTACTATGCTATGCTAACCTTGCTATGCATGTGCTAGATAGTTCATATGCTAGATACAATTTTGTGAGCAGGAAACTGTAAACTGTAAACAAGGTACTCATCGGAGTCCTAATGGCATTCCTTAAACACTTGTATTGACATATCAAAACATTAAACACGCAGCTTTGATTCCAACAATGCAACATTAGCTGTAACTAACCCCTGAGATGCTAGTCATTAGCCACATGCTAACACTAATGCTAACAATACAATTCCCTACCACCATTTATTTTGTCCTCCTTGATAAAGAACTTCACAGTGGAGAAATTAAATTAAATGAGATTAAATGAAAGGTCCAGAACATTGGATCCAGTACTTTTGGCACATGGCAAGCCCCGCTTTGTGCCAGATGCCTGGGCATCTCCCCTGGCTCCCTCCCTCCATCCCCTCCCTCCCTAAGCTGAGCGACAGGTGGAAGAAACCTGATCCCCAAGCACAGGCCTTTACCAGGGGGCACCTCTGCCAGTACCGGGCAGCCTGCCCACACCACCCACAATGGTGAAAGAGGTGGCAGAGGTCTGGATAGAACCGAACCAAAGAGGGAGTTAGGGTGATGCAGGCATGGAGGGGAAGAGGAGACTAGAGGTAGGAGGTGGAAGGGGGTTACAATGGAGCCTTTGCGAGACCTGGCACTGGGTGTGCAGGGCCTAAGCGGGAAACAGGAGGTCTGCTCCCACAATAGTCGGGGAGAGTCTCCTGAGGGGGAATCCACAATAGCAGGACAAATGGCTGCTGTCAACAACGCTCTCAAGGCCCCTTCCAGGCATCGCCTATGTTTAGACCTGGGCCCACCCGGTGACACTTCCCCTAGAACACCACAACACAGTGTTATACAATGCAGGGAGACTTCTTGAGATATACACTGGGACTGATAGGGACATTTTGGTTACTGAAACCCCTTTTTATTGCATGTAGTTTTACAGGCTGTTTCCTTGTTAGGAATGACAACAAAGGGAACTACAGGAGAGGAAGACAATATTTGTATTCTTATGCATCTATCCATCTTAGAATTGGTCATACTATATGTGCATATGAAAGCATATGCCAATGTCAAAAGGTTTTCTATTAATCCATACAGACCGGTGTGGATTGGGTGAACGGCTGTGTGGATTGGGTGAACAGCTGTGTGGATTGGGTGTAAAGCTGCATGATCGCTGCCCATTTATCGATAAAATAACACGTTGATGTGAAGGAATGGAAAGAGCTAGAAAGCCATTGACAGGGTTCATAAGAGATTATCATCAAATATGTTTTATAACTAACTCAAGATAAACCACAGCCTGTCATTTACAATGGGAGCAAATTAATCATAGTGGGCAGAACAAGCAAGGAGGTGGGCAGAGCCAAGCATGAGCTATCGAGATCCTATTGGTGTGTTCTAGCATGTATTTGCATATTTCTGTTAGGGAAAGCCTACTTTGTGAAGTGCACGTGTGCAATAACTCATTTCGCCCCTTGCACTCCTTCTAAACAATGTATTTTTTAAAATCTTTTGGCAAAGAGTAAATGTAGTCCACTCTGTTAACAGATTCGTAACAGATTCTATATGGACAAAAATCTAAATGCAACATGAGAACTGTTGGTCCCATGTTTCATGAACTGAAATGTTCCATACGCACAAAAACCTTATTTCTCTAAAATGTTGTGCACAGTTTTGAGGGAGCGTGCAATTGGCATGCTGACTGCAGGAATGTCCACCAGAGCTGTTGCCAGATAATTGAATATTTTTTTCTACCATAAGCAGCTTCCAACGTCGTTTTTAGAGAATTTTGCAGTACATCCAACTGGCCTACCAACCGCAGACCATATGTATGGCGTCGTGTGGGTGAGCGGCTTGCTGATGTCACCGTTGCGGACAGAGTGCCCAATGGTGGCGGTGGGGTTATGGTAGGGGCAGGCATAGGCTAATGACAATGAACACAATTGCATTTTATTTAAGGCAAATTGAATGCACAAATAAACCATGATGAGATCCTGAGGCCCAATGTTAGGCCCATTTTTTTTTTAAGGTATCTGTGACCAACAGATGCATATCGGTATTCCCATTCATGTGAAATCCATAGATTAAGGCCTAATAAATATATTTCAATTGACTGATTTCCTCATATGAACTGTAACTCAGTAAAAAAAAAATTGTTGCATGTACAAATTACTTCGACTATCATGTACCCCTGCACATTGACACGGTACCGGTACCCCCTGTATATAGCCTCGTTATTGTTATTTTATTGTTACTTTTTATTTAATTTTTACTTTAGTTTATTTAGTAAATATTTTCTTAACTCTGTTTCTTGAACTGATTTGTAAGGGCTTGTAAGTAAAGCATTTCACAGGAAGGTCTACCTACACCTGTTGTATTCTGCACATGTGACAAATAAAATTTGATTTGATTTGATGTTGCGTTTATATTTTTGTTGAGTATAGTTTTGGGAACAGAGAAAATGTGCAGAATGTCGCCCAAAATCCATCTCGCTCCATCTCCTCCCACTACCGGCCACTGGGCTTCTTCTCATTGCCATTTGGTGGTGAGTGGAAATGCCAACCGGATGCTTCAGATGTATACATCCGGTGAAACATCTGGCTCATTGTTCTATCTGTGCTATCATCTCATGGCTGCCATTCCACTGAGGAGAGACAGTGGTACCTGGTGCGGATGGCTGCCTCTTCCCTCACACTGAATCCTAGGTAAAAGCCTATAAGGACTATCAGAAATGCAGTCAAGCAGCTTGGCACAAAATAAGAGGAGCGGAAAGAGCAACACAGGCCTCATCCCGTCAACACCCCCCTCCACTCCCCTCCACTCCTCTCCCCCTGCCTTCGGAATGAAAATGTTTATTTGTCTAAAAAGATCTATACAAACAATCGCTCTGTACGATAGGCGAGATGGTGACTCCAGCCATGAGGAGATTTAATTAGCGAAATCTTGTTAGGTCTAACAAAATCAAGCGTAAGACAATCCTCGGCAGGGCTTCGAAGGATCCAGGCGGGAGAGGGGAAGCAGGGGCTGGGAGCGATTAGGGCTGGGATGATATGGAAACGGGCAGCACCAATGCACCACTGCTGTGGCGGGAAATGGCTCGGAATACCCAGCTGCTTTCACACTCAATTAAAGAGACTTCCCTCTCTTTCTGCCCTCCACCCTCCCTTCTCATCCTATTCCCCCCTTGATAAAAATGAGTTCACCTCACTGCTGCCTGTCATTATAGTGTCACGGTAAAGCCCTCGTCTCGAACTCCTCCCACAGCTTCTCTTAGAACTCGTCAACTCCAGTCAATTCCATCCTGGCCCGCTCAGCCATTAAAGACATAAATAGTGTTTTTAGAGTGTATCTGACTGCTATTAAAAACAAGATGGGAAAAGGCCGCATCCAACGTTGGGAAATGAACTCCCTGTGAAAAGTAAAGACAACTTAAAAAGTCCAATTTGGAAATACAATTTAGCCGGCGTATTTAGGAAGAGGCCTTAAATGATTGATGTTGTGCTACCTCAACCGAACCACGAAGGAGTCAATCAAAGAAATCAAAGAGATTGAACTACTCTTGCATGGCAGTATGTTTAAGGTAGGAGTTACAATTAATCGTGTGCTCTTAGTCTTAGCCTTTATCATGGAAGATAAAAACACTTGCAGATGGATCGGAAGAGGCAGTTCGACAGAATTAGATATAACAGATGTTAGTCATGCATATACAACACTTGCCTAAACACTACACTTAGGCCCTGCTAAATAAACCTCTTCTCTAATGGTGCTGTAAACAAACATACAGTATGTAAACATCAACTTTAATGAAGAAGACTTCAATAGTTAATTGTCACACACATTGCACCTAATGTGGATCTCCCATTTTTCTTCCGACATTTTCATGGGAGTCTATACTAAACAAAAATAAACGCATCATGCAACAAACCAATTTCAAAGCTGTTACTGAGTTACAGTTCATATAAGGAAATCAATCGTTTTTAATGAATTCATTAGGCCCTGATCCATGGATTTCACATGACTGGGAATACAGATATACATCTCTTGGTCATAGATACCTTAAAAACATTAGGGGCGTGGACCAGAAAACCATCTGGTATCTGGTGTGCAGTCTCTCTATGTGCAAAACTGATAGAGACATACCCCAAGCGACTTACAGCTGTAATCGCAGCAAAAGGTGGTGCTACAAAGTATTAACTTAAGGGGGCTGAATAATTTTGCACGCCCAATTTTTCCGTTTTTGATTTGTTAAAAAAGTTTGAAATATCCAATAAATGTCGTTCCACTTCATGATTGTGTCCCACTTGTTGTTGATTCTTCACAAAAAAATACAGTTTTATATCTTTATGTTTGAAGCCTGAAATGTGGCAAAAGGTCGCAAAGTTCAAGGGGCCCGAATACTTTCGCAAGGCACTGTATATACAGTGTGTGCAAATGGAGTAAGGAGGTAAAGCAATAAATAGGCCATAGCGAAGTAATTACAATTTAGAAAATTAACACTGGAGTGATAGATGTGCAGACGATGATGTGCAAGTAGAAATACTGGTGTGCAAAAGAGCAAAAAAAAGTAAATAAAAACAATATGGGGATGTTGGATTGGCTATTTACAGATGGGCTGTGTACAGCTGCAGAAATCGGTGAGCTGCTCAGATAGCTGATGCTTAAAGTTAGTGAAGGAGATAAAAGTCTCCAACTGGAAGGAAAGGCGGCCAAAGCAGGTGTTGGCTCTGGGGATGATGAGTGAGATATACCTGTTGGAGCGCGTGCTACGGGTGGGTGTTGCTATGGTGACCAGTGAGCTGAGAAAAGGCGGAGCTTTACCTAGCAAAGACTTATAGATGACCTTTAGCCAGTGGGTCTGGCGACAAATATGTAGCAAGGCCCGGCCGACGAGAGCATACAGGTTGCAGTGGTGGGTGGTATATGGGGCTTTGACTGCATCCAGTTTGCTGAGTTGGAGGATATTTTGTAAATGACATCGCCAAAGTCGAGGACCGGTAGGATAGACAGTTTTACGAGGGTATGTTTGTCACGACTTCTACCGAAGGTAGCTCCTCTCCCTGTTCAGGCGGCGCTCAGCGTCGCCAGTCTACTAGCCATCACCGATCCCTTTTTCCTTTTCTGTTTTTTTTGTCTTTGGTTCTTTTTCGCACCTGGTTTCATTTGCGTTAATTTCTGTGTGTATATACTGTATGTACCCTGTTGCCTGCCTAAGTTTGTGCGGGATTAGTCTTTCATTGTGATGTGCTCGGTTAGGTTATGCCATTATTTGTTTTCACGGATTCTTAAGTGTATGATTGTCAGGTTCTCTGTTGTCGAGGGCGTTGTACCTTTTTGATTGTGCCATTCCTGTGTTGGTGGACTTTCCTATTAAAACACGCTTCTCAGACATCCCTGCTCTCCTGCGCCTGACTCCTACACCTACCACCTAGACGCAACATTATCACAGAATCTCGCACCACTTCGATGGAGTCAGCAGGAGCGGACGCGCTCCCAGTGTCTATGGAGGAGCGCGTTCAACACCACACGGCAGTGTTACACCGCCTGGGGACCGTGATGGATCAGGTGATGGTGACGATGGAAAGATGGGAGAGAGGTGGCCTTCACACACCACCATCAGCCACATACCACCACAACCCTCTCCTTCATTGCCTGGGTCCAGTTTGAATTCGACTCACACTCCCAAGAGCGTACAATGGGACAGCGGCCGGGTGCCAGGGGTTCTTACTCCAGATGGAATTATACCGAGAGGCGGGTGATCGGCTGTTCCATCTGAGGCAGGAGAAGAGGAGTGCTCAGGACTTTGCCCTAGAGTTCCGGACCTTGGCCGCTGGCGTGGGACGGAACGACAGGGCCCTGCTCAATCACTATAGGTGCAGTTTGCGCGAGGACGTCCGAAGGGAGCTAGCCTGTAGAGACACCACCCTCTCCTTGGACCAGCTGATAGACATGTCCATTCGTTTGGACAACTTGATGGCGACCCACGGACGTCCAGAACGGGTCCTGTCAGTTTCATCCCCCAGCTCCTCCACTCCAACGCCCATGGAGCTAGGAGGTGCTGCAGCGAGGGCCACCGGAGGAGGGGGCCTTTCCTGTACCAGCTGTGGTCGTAGAAGGCACACTGCTGACTGGTGCTGGAGGGGTCCTCCAGGGAGTCAAAGACGCCAGGCTGAGCACTGCTCGGACACCTCAGGTGAGTCGGCACCAGGCTCACCCAGAGCCCTCTGTTGGTCACATGTATGTGTTGATTTTTTCCCCCTGAATTTTCCCCTCATTCCCAGCATAAGGCGCTAGTAGATTCAGGCGCAGCAGGGAATTTTATTGACTGCGGTTTAGCGCATGTTCAGCTTGACAAACCCTTCCCAGTGCACGCCTTAGATAGCCGACCATTAGGGTCAGTGGGGTACAGTTACCCGCTACCTCTCATTGCCACGGCGATTGAGTCATTTCCACGGAGCACGCTTTTTCACAAAACTGGATCTCAGGAGTGCGTATAACTTGGTGCGTATCTGGGAGGGAGATGAGTGGATGACAGTGTTTACTACCACATCCGGGCATTATGAGTACCTCGTCATGCCGTACGGGTTGAAGAATGCTCCAGCAGTCTTCCAATATTTTGTAGACAAGATTCTCAGGGACCTGCATGGGCAGGGTGTGGTGGTTTATATCGATGATATTCTGGTCTATTCCGCTACACGCGCCGTGCATGTGTCTCTGGTGCGCAAGGTACTTGGGCAACTGTTGGAGCATGACCTGTACGTCAAGGATGAGAAATGCTTGTTCTTCAAACAGGCAAGTCTCCTTCCTTGGGTATCGCATTTCCACATCAGGATTTGTGATGGAGTGTGACCGCATTGCAGCCGTGCGTAATTGGCCGACTCCAACCACGGTAAAGAAGGTGCAGCGGTTCTTAGGGTTTACCAATTACTACCGGAAGTTTATCCAGGGTCTTGGGCAGGTGGCTGCTCCCATTACGTCACTGCTGAAGGGGGGTGCGGTGCGTCTGGGGTGGTTAGCTGAGGCGGACAAGGCTTTTGGTCGCCTGAAGGCTCTTTTCACCTCGGCTCCCGTGCTAGTGCATCCAAATCCCTCTTTGGCATTCATAGTGGAGGTGGACACGTCCGAGGCTGGGATTGGAGCCGTGCTCTCACAGCGCTTGGGTACGCCACCGAAACTATGATGTGGGGGATCGGGAGTTGCTGGCTGTCGTCAGGGCCCTGAAGGTGTGGAGACATTGGTTTGAGGGAGCTCAACACCCTTTTCTCATCTGGACTGACCAACGTAATCTAGAGTACATTTGGGCAGCGAGGAGACTGAACCCTCAGGCAAGGTGGGCTATGTTTTTCACCCGATTTATGTTCACCATCTCCTATAGACCAGGCTCCCAGAACACTAAGGCAGATGCACTGTCCTGACTGTATGATACACAGGAGCGGGCCATCGATCCTACTCCCATCCTCCCGGCCTCTTGTCTGGTGGCACCGGTGAGGTGGGAGGTGGACGCAGACATCGAGCGAGCATCGCGTGTAGAGCCTACTCCACCACAGTGTCCAGCTGGACGGGTGTACGTTTTGCTGGAGGTTTGAGACAGGCTGATTTGGTGGGCTCACACATCCCCCTCCTCTGGTCATCTGGGGATCGGTAGGACGGTGTGATGTCTTAGTGGGAAGTATTGGTGGTCCACTTTAGCCAAGAGTGTGAGGGTTTATGTGTCCTCCTGCTCGGTGTGCTCTCAGTGCAAGGCTCCTATGCACCTGCCCATAGGGAAGTTACAACCTCTTCCCGTTCCACAGAGGCCATGGTCACACCTGTCGGATGATTTCCTAAACGATCTGCCGCCATCACAGGGCAACACCACGTTCCTGGTCGTTGAGGATCGGTTTTCTATGTCCTGTCGTCTCATCCCTTTGCCTGGTCTCCCTACGGCCCTACAGACTGCGGAGGCCCTGTTTACTCACGTCTTCCGGCACTACAGGGTGCCTGAGGACATTGTTTCTGATCGGGGTCCCCAGTTCACGTCCAGGGTGTGGAAAGCGTTCATGGAACGTTTGGGGGTCTCAGTCAGCCTTACCTCATGGTTCTGGTACCATGGCATCAGAGCCAGACCGAGGCTCCTGTGGTGGACGATTGGGTGAGGCACTCAAGGGAGACCTGGGAGGCCGCCCAAGGGTACCTTAAACGGGCCGAGGGGCGGCAGAAGGCAGGGGCTGACCACCACCGCAGCGAGGCCCAGGTGTTCGCACCGGGGGACCTCCCTGCTCTCCTGTGCCTGACTCCTATACCTACCACCTGACGCAACATTATCACAACGTTTGGCTGTGAGAGTGAAGGAGGCTTTGTTGCGAAATAGCCGATTCTAGATTTGATTTTTGATTGGAGATGCTTAACTTCTTTTGGTGCAACCATCCCGTTAGCGAGATCATTTTCTTCAACATCCTCTGAATTGCAGAGCGCCAAATTCAAAATAAATTACTAAAAATATTTAATTTTCATGAAATCCACCTGGTGTGTCAGATTTCAAAAAAGCTTTACAGCTAAAGCAAACCAAGCGTTTATGTAAGGACATCTCTCTCATTAGACAAAACATTAAAAACAGCTAGCAGCAAAGTAGATTGGTCACAGATGTCAGAAAAACAATAAAATGAATTGCTTACCTTTGATGATCTTCGGATGTTTGCACTCACGAGACTCCCAGTTACACAATAAATGTTCCTTTTGTTCCATAAAGATTATTTTAATATCCAAAATAACTCCAGTTGGTTGGAGCGTTTTGTTCAGAAATCCACAGGCTCGAGCGGTCACGACAGGGTAGACGAAAATTCCAAATAGTATCCGTAAAGGTTGTAGAAACATGTCAAACTTTTTTATAATCAATCCTCGGGTTGTTTTTACAGTAAATAATAAATAATATTTCAACCGGACCGTAGCTTTTTCAATGGAAGAGAGAGAGAAAATGTCTGCTCCAAGCTGTTGCGCATGCAAAACTCTGCTGGCACCCAGCCATCCACTGACGCGATGTGATCGTTCTCGCTCATTTTTCAGAATAAAAGGCTGAAACTATTTCTAAAGACTGTTCACACCATGTGGAAGCCATAGGGAAAGGAATCTGGTTGATATCCCTTTAAATGGAGGGAAGGCATGCAATGGAACAGAAAGCTTTCAAAATAAGAGGCACTTCCTAGTTGGAAGTGTTAAACTCACAGACAATATTTTGACAGTTTTGGAAACTTTAGAGTGTTTTCTATCCTAATCTGACAATTATATGCATATTCTAGCTTCTGGGACTGAGAAATAGGCAGTTTATCGATATGATAGCGACATTTTGTTACCAAAGCCCCATATACCACTCACCACTGCGACCTGTATGCTCTTGTCGGCTGGCCCTCGCTACATATTCGTCGCCAGACCCACTGGCTCCAGCTCATCTATAAGTCTTTGCTAGGTAAAGCTCTGCCTTATCTCAGCTCACTGGTCACGATAACAACACCCACCCGTAGCACGCGCTCCAGCAGGTATATTTCACTGGTCATCCCCAAAGCCAACACCTCTTTGGCCGCATTTCCTTCCAGTTCTTTACTGCCAATGACCGGAACGAATTGCAAAAATCACTGAAGCTGGAGACTTATATTTCCCTCACTAACTTTAAACATCAGCTATCTGAGCAACTAACCGATCGCTGCAGCTGTACATAGTCCATCTGTAAATAGCCCACCCAATCTACCTACCTCATCCTCATATTGTTTTTATTTACTTTTCTGCTCTTTTGCACACCAGTATCTCTACTTGCACATCATCATCTGCTCATTTATCACTCCAGTGTTAATCTGCTAAATTGTTATTGCTTCGATACCATGGCCTATTTATTGCCTACCTCCTCACGCCATTTGCACACACTGTATATAGACTTTCTTTTTTCTATTGTGTTATTGACTGTACACTTGTTTATTCCATGTGTAACTCTGTGTTTTTGTTTGTGTCGCACTGCTTTGCTTTATCTTGGCCAGGTCGCAGTTGTAAATGAGAACTTGTTCTCAACTAGCTTACCTGGTAAATAAAGGTGAAATAAAAAACAGAAAAAATAAAACAATATCCTGATTGAAAACAGCAGAAGTGTATTTGGAGGGCAAGTTGGCCAGGATAATATCTATGAGGGTGCCCATGTTTATGGATTTAGGCTTGTACCTGGTGGGTTCCTTAATATTTTGTGTGAAATTGAGGGCATCTATCTTAGAATGTATGACGGCCAGGGTGTTAAGCATGTCCCAGTTTAGCAGAACGAACACTGAAGATGGCTCAATGGGGACTGTGTGAGGTACAGGCTACGGAGCTTGAAGAATGGAGATATAACAGACAGGGGGAGGATGGATGTATAGACTGTAGCAGTTATATGGCTTCTTTGTTTACTTTACTTCAAGACCACTAACAAGTGATAGATCTGGATTGAACTGGATAGAACTTTATTCCACCATATACCATTTAGTTTCAATGTATGAACTCATGTCAGACCAATGCTCATGAAAGGAGATGAGGAGAGGAGGCTTTTTAAAATAAAATTGGGATGTAGCCTCTAGCCTGGGTCGTTCACTTCACCAACACTACTGTCACCCAAGGAAGATGGGGGGAAGGCATTTCTCAGGTTTCCTCCAGCTACAAAGAAAACATTTTAGCCTGGTCAGTAATCCCTCTAGAAGCCTCCTCTAAGCTCCAGGGCCAACAGTGGCCTTCCTCTCTGGCCACTCAGCCGCCAGGCCTGCCCAGGCCCAAGAGTCCCCCCAGTCTTCCTCCAGGACGACCCCCCTGGGGCCCTGGACCGGCCTTCCTGTTGACGGCAAAGTGAATTAGAGTGGGGCCGAAGCAGCAGAGGCTCCCCCTGGGGGGCTGGAGGGCTAATCACCATGTTTCTCACAAACCACAGAGGAAGCAGGAAGCATTAGCATTCCTGCAGCAGCAGACCACCACACCGGCCCCACTAAGGCCTGTCAGCCCGGCCGGCTGGCTGGGCCCCAAAACAGACATGGAGAGAAGAGAGAGGGCCTGCCTGACTTGGGGGGGGGGGGAAGTGGGGTGTTTGATTTTTCTCACATACAATCGCTGTCTCGGTCTCAGAGTCTCAAGGAGTCTGGCACGTCTCCTCATGCGAGCAGGCCTAGCACACATGCTCACGCACACATGCACAGTCCCCCAGTCGAGGAATTCTTCATTCAAGCGAACAGTGGGAGGATGGGGTGCTGCTCTCGGGTTACGCTTTGACTTGATTAATGCTGAAGGAATTGGACAAGTTGTGCTTCCTGCGAGTGAGTTTTTATCGCGGCCGTGTACAACATTTGCTCTCGAATAACAAGATGCATTCGAATGCGGCCCCACGTTACGAGACAATCCAGCTCATTTGCTCCACTTTTTTTACCATTCATTTTGTGGAGTACGTAGTTTGTTATAGTTTCAGGCAAACATGTTCAGAGAAGATAGCATTATTATGCATTCTGGATGTTCAATAAATATCCTATAACCATACACAGACTCAGTACACAGTGGAATATTCCAGATGGACCTCTTTAAGATGCCCAAACTCTCCTCTTCGGAGGAGGAGGGAGGTCAAGGTGAGCAGGGAGGACCAAAGGACTCATTTCCCACAATCCCTTGCCAGCAAAAGCCCCCCAGCTGTTCAAAGCCTGCCATAACAACAGCTGCTCCAAGGTTTAGTGCTTCATGTTACTATGACAACAGTAGACTGATTCATATGCACAGTCTCTCTGTTCTAATAATGAAAGTGGCATTATGCCATAATTTAATTTCCATAAAACAAGAAAAGTTAGCTTGGTTGTTCTACACTAAGACGCAGGGCATGAAGAAGTTAATTCATTTTGTATAATGCTGAGTTCTGTAGCACATGCACCCAAACTCAAAACCCCAATGCATAAACTTGACCCCCCATGCTTGCAACAAACACCAAACTGAATGCATCTGTATCTATAGAATGAACTCAATATAAAATCCTTACAGTGGTATCCGTACACACACAATGGGACCTAAATATTCTGTCATCACTTACAGCTGTACACCAGAATATCACACAGATCACTGTCAAGCAGGATGTACAATTATAAAAGTTTCTTTATTCTGGCCAAACAGGAAGTGAGGTAATTTGGCCATCTACAGGGTGCAATAAGAAACACAGAATGGTACTTCCACATTTACAGTACAAAGCCTATACATTAACAATTCATCTCTTTCCATTGTCTTAAAAAAATCATACACTATATATATATATATATATATATATATATATATATATATATATATGGTGTCATTCAGTGTTTGTATTATGTTACCCCTATGGGAATACCTACAATGTGATACAGGCATATATAGAGTGATAGAGGCATATATATATATATATATATATATATATATATATGCCTCTATCACTCTTCAAAATGTAATATCACATTAACTATGTAGGTGAAGATGATTTCAGGGAGGGAACATATTTTGGGCATAATCAATAGCAGTAATCAAGCATTTTGACAGAAATGGAACCCTTACATTGCAAACTATTTCCTATTTCACCATCACACAGTTTGCAGGGTTCTTCTGAAACACAGACTATGTACTTAACATTTGGAATAGCATAGAATACATTTGCATGTTTAGAAGTTATCCTAAGCTCAACATTCGGGACTAGGCCTACTTTCAGGTCAGTATGGCTAAGACTGTTGTTTAAGGATAACAACTGTAGAATTCCAGGGAGTTAAGGAAGCTTTGGATGACAATTGTAGGTATTCCCATAGGGGTAACAGGACACTGCATGGTGTCACGAGGGGTTTACACCCAACGTTTAACGAGCAAGCAGCTGATTTAGGCAGCTGTAGCGGACAAAGCACGGGACACACACGGACAAAAACACACATAATACAAACACCGAATGACACCCTATCCACCCTTACATGCACACACAAAACAATACACACATGCATATACAAACACACACACACAATGATCCATATACTATATATCCATACTTTACACCCACAATTTTACTCTCACAAATGCGAGTGAACGCCATACAACCCATACTACATAATCCATTTAGTTCAACCTGAACAATACTTAAGATAAACCAAGTTGAGTAAAAAAAAATAAAAGTCATCATAGCCATTGTCTGTACTTTTTATTAGTCACTGCTACACTGCTGTGTCAGTTGATTATTTCCCCTCTGCTCCAGTCAGATCTGACAGAAGAAGAACATTCCACTCCTCTCCTCATGAGCAAACAGGGGAAAGCCAAACAGGAAAAGGAAATAACTGGCTATAAATATCCCTGAGCAAAGTGGTGAGTCAGGTTGGATAAAAAAAAGGAAATACCAAAAAAGAAAATCTACCTCTTTCTCTCTATACCTCTTATCCTTTTCATAAAGCCCTGAAAACACATTCAATCCATTTAAAACGGACACGCTGCTTCTGTATCGGCGATTGATTCTTTGCATCATGGTCATGGAAGCAACGTTTGTCCAATGTTTGTAAATTATTCGGTGATTCCAAATAGCTACTTCTATCTCTGTGATGGGCAGATATTTGTTTTTATTTAACCTTACAGTCAACTAAATACATTTTATCCAACAAATCTATAAGCCTAACACTTTGATATAGGATCACATAGTCACTAATTTGCAGTTCATACATAGGTATGTTTGCTAATTAGGCATTTATTCAGTGTGTGAATAAGAAAACACTGATAAATTGTCAATAATACCTAATAACTTAGCTATGAATATATAATTAGCATATACAATGTCATTCCTACTAAAGAGTTAGCAAATTGCTACCTTTATTTTCAGTGGTGGGAGATGTAGAGGGTAAAGCAAAAGGAAGTACAGAGACGGAACATTTGAAAGTAACATTGAAGAGATATGAACTTTGGGGTGTGGTCACTGGTTCCTCAGTTTGTCCTAATGCACTGCAACACGAAGTGACTTCCATCTTCCATTCTATATTTTCCAAATGGTTTGATTCTAGAAAACATTATATTAAATACGATTAGCATTAAAACATTACTCAAACTAGTGTTTAGCAATGTTGTCTACACTAGTGATAACTAAGGTCCTTTGACCAGTAAGACCAAACTCAACCCAGCAGCGCCCAATGATACATGTCCATTTTACAATCTTTTTCAATATTATTTAATGACATGAAAACGTGTTAAAAATGCTACTCGATATGACGAGTCGTAACACGTCCGTGCAGTTTATGCTATTCCATCACCCTCCCCAATCTCATAAAACTGAAGGAGATCTCGAGCTAGCACACATAACTTGTATGACCTGAACCATGCTCCTCAGGCCCCCACGGGTCTAGTTAGGCCAACCGATAGTGCATCATCTGCTCTTTTGCTAACACCAGATCTGAGCACCAGGCCCCAGTCCCCCAGTCTCAGCTCTATAGAAGTAGCTCCAGCCTCAGCTCTATCCAAATAGCTCCAGCCTTAGCTCTATAGAAGTAGCTCCAGCCTCAGTTTAATAGAAGTAGCTCCAGCCTTAGCTTAATAGAAGTAGCTCCAGCCTCAGCTCTATAGAAGTAGCTCCAGCCTCAGCTCTATTGACATAACTCCAGCCTCAGCTCTATAGAAGTAGCTCCAGCCTCAGCTTAATAGAAGTAGCTCCAGCCTCAGCTCTATAGAAGTAGCTCCAGCCTCAGCTCTATAGAAGTAGCTCCAGCCTTAGCTCTATAGAAGTAGCTCCATACTCAGCTCTATAGAAGTAGCTCCAGCTCTATAGAAGTAGCTCCAGCCTCAGTGCTATAGAAGTAGCTACAGCCTCTGCTCTATAGAAGTAGCTACAGCCTCAGCTCTATAGAAGTAGCTCCAGCCTTAGCTCTATAGAAGTAGCTCTAGCCACAGCTCTGTAAAAGTAGCTCTCAGCCCCATGAGCCATATTCCTATCCACTGCCCCTTAGTCCCACCCCAATAGCCTCATCCCTAGTCCTTGCCCCAAACCCAGCTCCAACCTGTGTCATCCCAGCACAACCCGGGTGGAGCTGAGGGGAAGGAAGGAGGGAATAGGGGTAACGGAGGGGAATAGACTGAGACACTGAGGTTTTACAGCAGATTCCTCAGGCTTGGGGTTGAATTCAGTGGAGGGTGGATGGAACCTCCACTAGCGAATGCTAGGCTGGTTGATCTAATGCACGCTGGGGGACACTAAAACTATCTTCCCCTGGTGGTGTCTTCCCTATTTTTGGAGGGTCACATACAGACATGCCTGTTTTATATTACTCCATTGGGCCTCCAATGGGCCCACAACGTCTCCCAGAAGTTAATTTGTTGTCTCTCTGTCTAGCATAAGGGAGAGCGGGTGGAGGGAAGAGGGAACACAATGAACTTGGCAGAAGAAGGGCAAGAGTCTGAATTCAAGACAGTGTAGAATTCTCTGTCTGTGTCTGAAGTCAGCCTGGCTAGCTGACCTTTAGCCAGTTTTCTTCCAGACTCCTCTCTCTTTCTCTAAGTAGGAAGGAAAAGGTTAACCCTTTCTGAAGCGCATAGGTCATAAATGTTTTATACTGTTTTAATTTAGCTGTACAAGGGTCAATATTTTAGAAGCAATATTCTGTAAGATGTGCTGGTACTCAAGCATTAGAACATTTGAGGTGCCGGTAATCAGTACCAGTGTGCACCAGCTAATTTCAAACTCTGGTTAGATGTATCATGTATGTGCTTGTCTGTATGTTTCTGAGTACAAAATGTATTTAAGAGAACAGGGAAAGCTGAGAGGTGTGCTGCAATCTGTATTAAATGTCTTCAACCGTTTATAAATACCACCACAGCAGGAAACCAGGGACAACAGCCAGCCTGTTAAATGGCTGTTACACACACACACACACACACACACACACACACACACACACACTGGAATCAAGACGAAGGTGCAAGTGATCCTACACAATCCTGCTCTTTACTGGGGACATCTCACCTCCAGAAAACGCTGCACTGACAGACAGTTCCACAGCCCTGGTCTCGGATCAGCTTTCCCTTCCCGATCCCTAACCTTACTCATTAAGATTAAACAAACACACCTGACCCCAGATCAGCACTCAGGGGCTACAATGTCCATTTACACATAACTGACCCTGGCCCGAGCCAACCCGGGGAGTGTGCCATGTATTTGCCACAGGGGAGTTTGACCGGGCAGACACCGAACCGAACTTCTGGCGGTGTGGAAAGGCTTCTCACCTCACCTCAGGCCTTGTCATTCTACTGCCGACATGACAGCGAACCACAGACCCACTGGCTGCTGTGTTCAGCCCCACACCGGTCGCTCTACGCTACACAACAGCTGTTTACATTTCACTTTTAGCACAGAGCTGTCATCAACCTTTTGAGGGACACCATTATAAAATTAGATATTTAAAGTAAGTGGCGGGGGAGGGGGGTGGCTGAAGTCAAGTGGAAGACGGAGGACAGGGGTTCACTATTAGGTGACATAGTCTGGTGCTCTCCTGTGTACAGTGCTGTGCCTTTTGTGAACCCACTGTGGCTCATTATAGGTGTCCTGTTTCAACTCTGACCTCGGGGAAGCAGGTTGGTTGGTTGGTCAATAGTCACTGTCTTTAGAATGGTATGGTGGTGGAGACAGGCGGTTATGTGGTTATGACTCTGGTAAGCTCGCTGGATCAGCCACAGGCATTAAACCTGTTAACGTTCTAACATGACTAGTCTCTTGTAAATTTGGTTCTGGGTGTCCAGATGATGCCATGACAGGCCCGTCCAAACCACCCAATGAAATATGGTGAAACTAGACAAGTCTATTGTTACTATGAGTTAGTGGTGGAGCAGGTTGCAGGGAGGTTATAAACAATTTGCAGTGGGGTTTTATAAATGGATGTAAACAGTATATGTGGTCTTTTATGGCCATTGAAAAGGCATGTAGTTGTTCATCAAAGCATCTGGAGAAAACCTCCATGTTCATAGGCTGGTTATCAGTGTTTTGTGTGTTATGAATTGGGGAAAATCAGGGTTGGGGTCAATTCGAATTTAAGGCAGTCAGTTCTGGAAGTGATTTGAACAAAACATTTTAGAAATTGAAATGCCTAAAAAATAAATAGCTTTGACGTTTCTTTTATTCAGAAGTCATTGAAAAAAAGGTCCTTTTTTTAGAATGGAAGAAGAGTTTATATCCAAAATGCTATATCCACCAATTTTTCACATTTCAGTTTTTTTAATCAGAAATGATTGCTTATGGATACCTTCATACTGTACTGTATGTGTGTAAAATATGTTCTCAGACGTTTAATTAAAATATTTTAGATGTGTATTAAAATGTGTTTTTCCGATAAATGCTATATATCTGTTGTTTAGCTGGAATGGAATGGTTCGCATCCTGTATATTTGACTGTGATATGTGGTTGTCTCACCTAGCTTTCTTAAGATGAATGCACTCACTGTAAGTCGTTCTGGCTGAGAGCATCGGCTAAAACCTAGCAGGACTACTTATTTCTCTGAGAGTGAGGCGGATATAACATTTAGTAAAATGATTTGTCTCTCTGAAATGAAACCATCAAGAGATAGATTTTAAACAAATACATGTCTGTCATTGAACAACCCCATGCCTTGATTAGACAGTGAAAAGTCACACAAATCTCTTTAGGAATTTCTTTAAACAATAAAAGCTAATTTACCAACATTTCTGAAAATAGATAGTTTACTCCCTTCAATTTGAATTTACCCCACCATGGGAAAAATACAATATTTACCACAAGAGGGGGAAAAGAGGATTTAAAATCCCTATTTTCTGGACTCTGATTATTCTGGACTAGAATGACAAGATGAGTACAGTGCAGAGTGCAGAAAATAGAAAACATTAGCTTAAATTCTGTAGACAAAAGCTGATGTACAAATTAGCTAAACTAACCTGTACCCCCGCACACTGACTCGGTACCGGTACCCCCAGTATGTAGCCTCGTTACTTTATTTTATTGTGTTAATTTTTATTATTTTTTACTTTAGTTTGTTTGGTAAATATTTTCTTAACTCTTCTTGAACTGCACTGTTGGTTAAGGGCTTGTCAGTAAGCATTTCACGGAAAGGTCTACACTTGTTGTATTCGGCACATGTGACAAATACAGTTTGATTTGATTTGTTATCAGCAGGCCCAAAATCCCCACGTCTTTTTGTCTGTTAGACCTCTACAGAGAACTGTACTCTTCTCTTCCTTAAAACCTTAACATGTCTGCCAAGAAACAGCCAAAAGTGATCATTCTAAAAGTCAGTTTAGTGTTAAGCCACTGGGCCTTAACTTGCCAATAAGTTCCAAACCTGTATGAAAACCATGCAGTTCAATGCATTGCAAATTCCACAGAACAGAGTGGAGCTATCAACACATAAAATGTCAAAGGACTCTTTCTTTGTGAATGGACTCTAGCACATCTGTGATTTAAATCGACTTATATCTATCTACCAGAAACCAGAATCAAATCATGCCTATCGCTCTCTGTAATATTTCTTTAGTATCTTTTTCTACTTGCTGGAGCATCCAAGAAGAGCAAAGTATAGAGAAAGAAAACGGTATGCTGAAATACATTGCTTATTCAACCGTGCCAAATTTGTATCAGTAACTCACACTTTTCAGAGACAGAAGGAACAATAGGGTCGTTAGAAAAGCAAAGCTCATATCGCGGCACATATCCTAACATACTAATTACCTGGAACACAGTTTGAATCTGTTTATTATGCATGAAATAATCTAATGTGATGACTGAAATAATGATGCGCACACAGATAATAAGATAAAAGAGTGGTAACCAATTATGGACAGGAGTCACAAATGTCTTTGTAGTGGAGAAAAGCTCAGTGATAGACTAGGTTGAAAATGAGTACTGTCTCTACATACTACTCTACATAATGTACTGCCAAGCTTGAATTAACATCTATAAAATGTCTGTACGACAATACATTTTGACATTTTATTACAATTCATATTTTCTTTATTTACTGCCATAAAGCAACCCTGGTAAGATGAGGTTAGTCACATAATTTAAAGACAATGTTAAATGTCTAAATGTTTTTCTATATGGAAAGTGTTCATTCTATTGTATGTTGATAGTTGGATAATTGGAAAATAGGAACTAGGGCCATTGTTTTAAGACACATAGTCTGAGTAAAATACATAGGTGTTCTCTCAATCGCTTGGTACAATGGGTATAAGGAAGACAGGGGAACTCTAACATGGACAATAAAACTGCGACCATTCTTTTGTCGCCAACTGTTCTGTGTGCAGTTTCCTTTAGAGTTTGTGTCTGTTATGATAATATTTCACAGAGCCTCTGCATCCACTTTATGCATCTGCCATCTTCTTGTTTACATTCTGACTTGAAAGTCAACAACTTGATGCCTTGGGTCCAATAAAACGTAACAAATGTGAAAGAACATAAAATAAGGATTGGCGTGTGTGGTTTGGAACAGCCAGTGGGAAGTAAGATGAATGTTGAGTCATAAAAATGCAACCACTTCTTAAATCAGAACTGGCATGAGCCTAAAAAGTCTTACAAACACACAGCTTTCATTCACGTGTGTGTGTGTGTGTGTGTGTGTGTGTGTGTGTGTGTGTGTGTGTGTGTGTGTGTGTGTGTGTGTGTGTGTGTGTGTGTGTGTGTGTGTGTGTGTGTGTGTGTGTGTGTGTGTGTGTGTGTGTGTGTGTGTGTGTGTGTGTTTGTGTGTGTGTGCCATTAAGAATCAAGGCATAAGAGTACCCACATTCATACACAGTCGTTTCATTTATGTTTCACTGTTTTTAAGGTTTAGATTTCATATTAACTCCCTTTTTTCAAGTCTGAATGAAATTCCTGGACACAAAGTTCACTGAGCATTTCCTGTTGAGGAGTGAAAACCTGTAACCTGTAGTCGTCCTTAGATTGCACAGATCTCTGATCAGCTTACCCTACCCAAAACCTTAATCATTAGAGGTTAGGGATGCAAAACGGACCTTAGATCAGTGTCTCGGTGCCTACTCTATACTATTTCTAAGAAACCTTGTCCTTGCTCACAAACCACCCTGGCCCCCTTGGGCTCTAGCCCTCCAGCAATACAGGAGCATGCTCTCTTGTAGGGAGGCTAAAGTAACACAGGCTAGGGCTAAACATGATCTGCTTGCAAAGGAACTGAAAGAGCAGTGAGCTATTCAGACATTTCTAACCTATCCTGCAGGGCAACCGGCCACAACTTTACATTCTCACATTAACTGTGAGTGATGTCACAACAAGTCTACTTCGCTTCTCTATACAAGAACTAGAATGTGCAGAGGAATTGTGCAAGCATACTCTGTGAATGAGCAAGGGAAGCAGCCGTTGAAATTCCAAACAAAATCTAAAAACTTGAACGAGGAAAACAGCAAAACAATCCAGTCTAACTGACTAAAAGCGAAGTGCGAGAAGGGACTGATTCTCAACGCAATCCTGTAGCTTTAACATTAACGTCAGTGTTTTTCTTACTCACTTATTGTTTTCTCACACACCCTCACTGAGTGCCAGAGTGCCAGACTCATAATTTTCTGAAACGAATGGGGTGACAACAAGAGAGGGGAAAGCAATGATTGAATGATCTGAATATGGCAGACTGGTCCTTCTTGGTGTACTGTGCACTTTGCGAGTTGACGTTTTCTCAATTTTGGTTTCAATAAAAGTTGTCAAAGACCATTAAAGTAACTTGAGGAAGCATGTGTATGAATCGCCCACAGTTATCTGAGGCTCATCAATTAGGAAGGAGATTATTTTCTTAATTAACTTCTCTATTTAAGGATTAGGGAACAGAATAGGAAAACGTCCACAAACTTTACTTTGAACAAAAGTGTATTTCAGATTCTTAAAGTTTGGACAACGTGAAATAAGTACAGTATCAACTATCAAGTACATCTTAACATGTGGACAAGCTGAATGTAAAAAATGCTCACTTCCATCCCCAATAAAGACTGAAGAGGTATCTTTAGAGGGACCTATGTTTTTCAAAGACCTACATTGCCTAGAACCCCTAAATCATGTAATATGTCAAAGCCGAGAGAAGCTGGGAGCTTTACAGTCTCCCTACGGCCAAAATGCATCAATGCACTATATTGCGGAGAGGAAACGGTACTCCTTAACTCCTTAAAGTATTTTGGAGAGTAAAAGTCTAGTAAAACATAAGACATAACATTACCAGGGAGAAATAAAATGCACTGCCACTCGTCAACGTCAGCATAAAATCATGGTGCTTTTTACAAGGAATTGGACCACATTGAGGAAGTCATTTTTAGTTAATAAGTGAAATTTCCACTAAAACGCAGTACAATAAATTATTCTGTCATTGCCGCTTAAGCGATGCTTTCAGTCCTTTGATCCACTGCTTCTGCTATAACAAAGCCCATCAGGAAAATGTCCTTGATTTCCTATGTCAGACGTTGCATCTGGCTTTTGATAATAAACCTCTATGGACATCATAGGGAGAACAAAAACAAGATGTACAGATGGATTTGTAGGGAAGGAAACTCAATTATAGACTAATGTTAAAAAGCCAAGAGGTTAGAGTACAGAGGGAAAATATTGTCCTCCAAACCAGAGATGTCCTGTAATACAATACACTGAGAAATACACAGGAAGTATACAGTAAGGCAGAAAGGGCTGAGTGATGTCATTCCAGCAAATTGTGAGAGATGGCACTTCTTAGGACAAAATGGCACTTAGGAGATAGCATCCATTCAATGGACCTGTGTACTGTTTTTCTAAGTACAGTCTACTACTGTCTAGTGCCAATCATCAACATAAGGAAATGGCCAACCAGATTCCATTAAGACAACTGTAGGCACATGGTTACCACCAAGGAGTAGTACTCTCTCCACGCCCTCTGTGTCTCGGCCAATGCTTTACAACACAGCCAGTCAAAATGTCTAGGAAACTCGAGAATGATATTTCACACCTCAAAACTAATTGTGGGAATATGAATGGTAGCTCGAGCTGTAGTTTTAACCTACGTTCCAAGAGTCTCCCACTAAGGGTGTATGTTTTTTAACCAACTGTAGGGTTATCATATTGCTGTGAGGGAAAAAAGTATTTGATCCCCTGCTGAGTTTGTAAGTTTGCCCACTGACAAAGAAATTATCAATCTATAATTCTAATGGTAGGTTTATTTGAACAGCGAGACAGAATAACAACTAAAATATCTAGAAAAACACATGTCAAAAATGTTATTAATTGATTTGCATTTTAATGAGGGAAATAAGTATTTGATCCCCTCTCAATCAGAAAGATTTCTGGCTCCCAGGTGTCTTTTATACAGGTAACAAGCTGAGATTAGGAGCACACTCTTAAAGGGAGTGCTCCAAATCTCAGTTTATTACCTGTATAAAGGACACCTGTCCATAGAAGCAATCAATCAATCAGATTCCAAACTCTCCACCATGGCCAAGACCAAAGAGCTCTCCAAGGAAGTCAGCGACAAGATTGTTAGACCTACACAAGGCTGGAATGGGCTACAAGACCAGCGCCAAGCAGCTTGGTGAGAAGGTGACAACAGTTGGTGCGATTATTCGCAAATGGAAGAAACACAAAAGAACTGTCAATCTCCCACGGCCTGAGTCTCCATGCAAGATCTCACCTTGTGGAGTTACAATGATCATGAGAGCGGTGAGGAATCAACCCAGAACTACACGGGAGGATCTTGTCAATGATCTCAAGGCAGCTGGGACCATAGTCACCAAGAAAACAATTGGTAACACATTGCGCTGTGAAGGACTGAAATCCTGCAGTGCCCGCAAGTTCCCCCTGCTCAAGAAAGCACATATACATGCCCGTCTGAAGTTTGCCAATGAACATCTGAATGATTCAGAGGACAACTGGGTGAAAGTTTTGTGGTCAGATGAGACCAAAATTGAGCTTTTTGGCATCAACTCAACTCACTGTGTTTGGAGGAGGAATAATGCTGCCTATGACCCCAAGGACACCATCCCCACCGGCAGGGTAGCCTAGTGGTTAGAGCGTTGGACTAGTAACCGGAAGGTTGCAAGTTTAAACCCCTGAGCTGACAAGGTACAAATCAGTCGTTCTGCCGCTGAACAGGCAGTTAACCCACAGTTCCTAGGCCGTCATTGAAAATAAGAATTTGCTCTTAACTGACTTGCCTAGTTAAATAGAGGTAAAAAATAAATTTAAAAAAACATGGAGGTGGAAACATTATGCTTTGGGGGTGTTTTTCTGCTAAGGGGACAGGACAACTTCACCGCATCAAAGGGACGATGGACGGGACCATGTACCATCAAATCTTGGGTGAGAACCTCCTTCCCACAGCCAGGGCATTGAAAATTGGTCGTGGATGGGTATTCCAGCATGACAATGACACAAAACACACGGCCAAGGCAACAAAGGAGTGGCTCAAGAAGAAGCACATTAAGGTCCTGGAGTGGCCTAGCCAGTCTCCAGACCTTAATCCCATAGAAAATATGTGGAGGGAGCTGAAGGTTCGATTTTCCAAACGTCAGCCTCGAAACCTTAATGACTTGGAGAAGATCTGCAAAGAGGAGAGGGACAAGATCCCTCCTGAGATGTGTGGAAACCTGGTGGCCAACTAGAAGAAACGTCTGACCTCTGTGATTGCCAACAAGGGTTTTGCCACCAAGTATTAAATCATGTTTTGCAGAGGGGTCAAATACTTATTTCCCTCATTAAAATGCAAATCAATTTATAACATTTTTGACATGCGTTTTTCTGGATTTTTTTGTTGTTATTCTGTCTCTCACTGTTCAAATAAACCTACCATTAAAGTTATAGACTGATCATTTCTTTGTCAGTGGGCAAACATACAAAATCAGCAGAGGATCAAATATTTTTTTCACTCACTGTAATGTATTTTTGGAGAAGGGAGTTCACAAATATGCGGCATCCATAACGGTTGGTGTGATTTTCTCTGCTTTGATCTGCTGTTGAATCAAAATCAAATATTTCTAACCTCACCCTGCTCAGCTGTTACCAGGGCTCTTGAATATAATACATTCAGGATTTACTGGCAGGCTTCATATTTCTCTCTGTGAGGCTGTATTATAATTTATTAGGATTATCTGCATTCCACCAGAGATAAAAAGCAAAAGCACAAAGAGGTTTGCAGTCTTGTTAAAGGTCTTTAAATGCAGAATTAATAATAAGCAGCTGCTAATTTGATTTAGCTTTTGATCCTTGAATAATCATTTTTACAGTAAAAAAACAACAACTTGATTTTGATGTGAATAATAATCCCCATCATATTGTAAAGAAGATTAAATGTACTTTCAATAAACGTTATTGTCATTATTGCCAATAAACAGGCAGTTAACCCACTGTTCCTCGGCCGTCATTGAAAATAATAATTTGTTCTTAACTGACTTGCCTAGTTAAATAAAGGTAAAATAAATAAAAAAAATAGCTGTATTCACAGCTTGACTATGATCTATCACACTATAATTACATCCACTTCAACAAAACACAATTAAAAACATCAGCCTTTTGTTTAGTGAGTTTTGCTTAGTTTCAGGAATGTCTCCCTGCTGTTACTTCATTTCCTCATTCAAAAAAAGGGCAATACGATCAAAGTGTTGATGCTAAAATCATTAGCAAATGACTAAATGTTTTATTCAATGCTATGACATGCTGTGCTCTTTTATAGTTATAGACTCATATCCAGATCTCCAACCATGAGGGTTGTCTGGACAACCTCTACAGAAGCATAAAGATCTTGCCACTATACTTGGTGATTTGATGATTTTGGAAAGCATATTGTTAAAGTAATAGGAACTAAATCCATTCACTTCTGCTGGTTGCTATTCAAATGTCGTGGCTTTGGAAAAATCCTTGAAAACATCTCAGAGAGTTCTAATGCATTTTCATGACCCTATCTATTTTCAGTCCTTCTGCAGACTGAGCAAGCAGCAGCGAAGGATCAGCCAATTGCACATGACACAAACAACATGGCAGATTGTTAAATACATCCACTGCTCCTCCAGAGCATAAATCAAGCAAATTTGTTTCCTCTCCATGTCGCTCCCCGGTGACGGACTTAGTGTTAGAGCGATGCCAACGCAGCAGTAGTGGGATAATGGGGCGAGGGATAAGGTATAAAAGCATCCAGGGTCATCCTTACACTGAGCCCTCCGACGGTTGAAGCAGGCCTCGTCCCTCCTCAAGAGAGCAATAGGGATCAAGCAAGCTTAGTGGACCTGGCTGGTGAGGGCCCCTGATGTGGAGGCCACAACATGCATCCCAATCATCTCGAGGTCTGCTGGTGTGCTGCACTATGGAGGCCTGTACAGCAGAGAAAAAGGCCCAAATGTTCCCGGGGATAGAACAAGACCTTGGTGCACTCCAACGTGATACACCCAGCAGACTAAGGCCTCATGAATGATTTCAAACAAAACGACTTTCTCTCTCTCTCCCTCCATCTGACTGCTAAGACGAAGATTATGAAATGGGGAATTAGTTAGAATGACACCTGAAAAACCTTGATGGTTTTCTCAGAGAAAATTATGTATTTGTTACTTCGGCACAGAGAAGGAGGTGGTATTAGGGACTAAGGCAAGGAAATAGCAGGCATTTGTACATCGCTTAAATTTTCTCAATCGCTTTATGGCAACACATAAATGCACAAATTGGCTTATAACATATGCTTTTCTCGCTCTGCTTATTTCCTTCATTTATGCGACTGAATTACTTTATTAGTGATTATCCCCAAAAAGCTGCAGGAGAGCACAGCATTGCACGTAATAATGTAATTGACCCATAAACTGGGGAATGGGAATATGCAAATAATGTCTGGGTGTTTTGTATCTGCAGTTTTGCCCCTGGGCTGCTTGTCCCATGACACAAATCAGCAATTAGGATCCCAGCAGGGTTTTGGAGCATCTAAATTGTCAATACCCCGATCTACCAACATTTGGAGTCATGTGGGGTACACAACAACATGGCACAAGCACTAAGGGTGAGTAGTTTGTGACAAAATGAAGATTATAGTGTGTGTGTGTGTGTGTGTGTGTGTGTGTGTGTGTGTGTGTGTGTGTGTGTGTGTGTGTGTGTGTGTGTGTGTGTGTGTGTGTGTGTGTGTGTGTGTGTGTGTGTGTGTGTGTGTGTGTGTGTGTGTGTGTGTGTGTGTGTGTGTGTGTGCGTGTGTGTGCTATTTGACTCTCTTATTTTCCACAACTAACTTTTGAATTATTTGCTTGGATCATGAGTCTGATATTTATTTTACAGACACAAAAGTTACATTAATTCTTTCACTCATATTCTTCTGTCAACACAAATAAAGACACATTAAAAAAATGCATTGTTTATGTTCATAGTCAAAGTTCAAACAAATCTGGTCCATTGAAGTGTTTACGACTGTCCCATATGTGGTAGATACCTAAGGGGACTAAATGCCTGAGTCACTAGCTTTTGTTATGTGACTTGTGAATACATTGCCGCAGCAATTTTATTACCATTGCTTGTGAGTACAACATGCAAAGACACCAGATGTTGTATTTATAAAGGGATAAGGGTCACTGTGCACAATACTGACCCTGCATCATGTTCAACACTATGCCACAAGGACTTTCAGCCTTCTTGAAAGTTGATTGAACAGAGCCCTTTAGTTGAATGAGGCCTAAAGATTAGCTTTCAATATTACATGTTTTACATATTATGTTTCTTTACAGTAATTTTACACGTTTCATGTTTACAATTACTTGGCATGTACATGGCTTTTTTGCAATTTCCAAATAAGATGCAGATTCTGATTTTGCACTAAATATTAACTACTTTGAATTATGCTCTCTGAATATAACTATCATCAGAATCTGAGAGGTTGTGTGGAATACTCCTTCAAAGGGAGTTTATATAATCATTTTTGTGGTAATACCTTGTATGTACATATCAGTTTAGTTCAAATATAAATAAACAAAAGGGTTATACCCAATAATGCCTCAACTACTGCGACTAAATAAAACCATAATGGAAGACCAAACATTGCAAATGGGCACATATTGAATGCATGAATTGTGAATCAGAACTCACTATAATGTTCGACAACTTTGAAGCTGAGAGGGAGAAAGACAAAATAGCTTAATTCTTTATAATCTATACGTGGCAATAAATTGTGAATACATGACTGGAGTCAACTCCAAATGATGTGACATTTTGAGAGTGTTCATGTCAAATGCCCAGCCCACTAAAAGCCCAGTCCTGGAATAGACAAGTAATCCAAAATAGAAAGTATATATAGCGACTAGGCATTGAGTCGTGCCACACAAAGAGCGCTAATGTTCAGTCTGGAGAGGTCTTGCAAGGTATGCCCCAGGAATGAAAATCAAACATTGTAGTCACTGAGTTGATGACAGCCATAAGCCATTCACTTATAATGATAGAAATATAGAAATACAGTAGCTAATAAAGTGTCAAACTGAATTTATTTTGATACATGGATTAAACTCATCCGATTTATTGACTAGGGCAATTAAATATCTATAACAATATTTTACATGATGCTATTTCAGATTAATTCAAACTAAAACACTGACTATAATGCATAAAAATAGGGCAGTGGGTTGGATTGCTTTGTTGGAGCGCCAAGTGCCAAGACTTCAAATTATCTAATCCAAACCACATAGCGAGCGCTACAATCAAATCTTTAAAACTCTTTGCCATGCTCAGGCTATTGCAAGATTTGAATTACAAGCCATAACCTACGTAAAATTTGTAGTTTAGACAAATTGGCAATGATTAGGCTACAATGACTAGCATAACGCATAACCTATGTGCCATAAACGCAAAATAATGCGCCTCAATTGCCTATACGTGAATTGATTATTAATGTAGCCCATGTGTTACTTATAAACAATTTTGTTGACTTTCATACTCTTATATTTATGTTACATACATTAGCAGTTATTTACAGTGAATTTGGGATAGCTTATTGATGCCAAACGGGACTATTTGTTGCCTAAAGTTAGTCCTATTCTATTACTTATTTTATCAGCCAGGTCTGACTGCAAAACGTGTTTTTTTCCATAGAGAAAAGGATATATTTCTTCCACCTATAGCCCATCTATAACAATAAGCTTATGAAAAGGATCAGATCGAATACAATGAAGTTTAAAGATAATCATCCAGCTGAAAATCTAGGAAAATTATAGACGACTCGATGTAAATATAAATCAAATCCATATCCAATAAATAGGTCTATCATGTAGGCTATGCCAGTCAAAACATATATGCAGATGCAATTAATAAAACAAATAAATATATACATGCATATTAATTAATTAAGAAATAATTATTCAATGAGCATGAATCCACCGTCGGAAAGCACGTTCAGGTGCAGTGTCTAAAAATGTCTAGTACAGTCTTCGATAATTCTCTCTTCTCCATATCCCTTGAAAACTAAAGTGTCCACGCAAAACGAAAACGCCTAATGCCATTATCTGAAACATATACATAGGCTATTTTATTAATCCAAACGCTGCATCCATCAAAAATCCTCGTCTTTCCATCCAGTACAAAAATATATCACCCTTCTCTGTTCTCTCTTTCCTCTCCTCTTCCCTCCCTTTCGCACATGCACTCTCTCCCTCCTCCCCTCTCTCCTTGTCTATCTTGTTCTCTTCCCCTCGCTCTCTCTCTCTCTCTCTCTCTCACTTCCTCCCTCTCGCTCTCTCTCTCGCTCTCTCTCTCGCTCTTTCCCTAGCATGGCCATGTCTGTATGAATAATGTGCTGCCTTTTGTAATGACGCTGGAGTGTTAGCCTGCTCCATGCTCTGACATTGAAAATGAATGACAGCTTACCTGAATGCCAATCTTCATCAGACTGACACTAGGCTGACAACACAGCCTATACTCCCCTGCACAAGCAGTGACGTGTACCATGTAAGACCCCTCCCACCCCCACCCCACCACCACCCCCGCCTCCTTGTAGCCCCCCTCCCATCACCTCCACTGGTCTCCCACCACACAAACCCCGGCCCTGCGCATCTCCATCTATTCAAACCGCGGAGTCTGCCGGCCCCCTGTCGGCGCAAATTAAAAATTACATATTGCCGGTGAGACAAGCAAGTGATGGGCTACATTAATTGGAAACATTGTAGCAGACATCCTAGTATGAGGATGGATACATTGCATAACTTCACAATGATGACACACCAGTGAAAAAAAAGAGCTAGGCTATAGGTCTGGGTCTGCGTTATTCATTATTCATAATGATATATTATTCCAATATTAAGGTGGCAATAGGCTACAAATAATATTATGACCATAATTTCTAAGATGTATCAGGTTCAGTACGTGTACTTAGTCCCCTCCTTTTTTCCCTGTTCACCCACGACTGTGTGGCCCAACACGACTCCAACACCATCATTAAGTTTGCTAACGACACAACACAACAGCCTGATCGCCGACAATGATGAGAGGGTCTATAGGGAGGTCAGAGAACTGGCAGTGTGGTGCCAGGACAACAACCTCTCCCTCAATGTGAGCAAGACAAAGGAGCTGATGGTGGACTACAGGAAAAGGCGGCCGAACAGGCCCACATTTACATCAACAGGGCTGTATTGGAGCGGGTCGAGACTTTCGAGTTCCATGGTGTCCACATCACCAACAAACTATCATGATCCAAACATACCAAGACAGTCGTGAAGAGGGCATGATAATACCTTTTCCTCATCAGGAGACTGAAAAGATTTGTCATCGAGAGCATCTTGACCAGTTGCATCACCGCCTTGTATGGCAACTGCTCCGCATCTGACCGTAAGGCGCTACAGAGGGTATTGCGTACAGCCCACGACATCCCTGGGGCCAAGCTTCCTGCCATCCAGGACCTATGTAATAGGCGGTGTCAGAGGAAAACCCATAAAATTGTCAGAGACTCCAGTCCCCCAAATTATAGACTGCTTTCTCTGCTACCGCACGGCAAGTGGTACCGGGCGCCAAGTCTAGGACCAAAAGTCTTCTCAACAGCTACCTCCAAGCCATTAGACTGCTGAAAAATTCATAAAAATCGCCACTGGACAATTTACATTTACCTCTTGTACACTGCTGCTACTCGCTGTTTGTTTGTTACCTATGCATAGTCACTTCGTCCCCACCTGCATGTAGATTCCCTCAACTAGCCTGTACAACTGCACACTGACTCGGTACCCGTGCCCCCTGTTTATATCCTCGATATTGTTGTTATTATTGTGTTCCTTTAATTATTACTTTTCATTTTAGCCTACTTGGTAAAATAAATATTATTCGTGAACTGCACTGTTGGTTAAGGGCTTGTAAGTAAGCATTTCACAGTAAAGTGTACACTTGTTGTATTCGGCGCATGTGCCAAATAAAGTTTGATTTGATTTAGTAGGTAGATTTAAGATTTTGTCATAGCCTGACCTTGGTGTCAAAGCTCATGAAATTGTAGGCCGGATGTTGTCTGAAAAGCATTTTGCGGCAGCCTGTGATTGAAATTACCCATGTTGAATCACCAAAATAATCATCACCACATTAGTTGAATTTATCGTGGTTATGCGATTGTAAAAAAAAAAAAAAAAGCATCCAAAGTTAAAGCCTAGGTAGTTCATGGCAAATAAACACAGGCGAGCCTACCCAATTTCAGATGCAACTTCAGCTAGGACTAGAATACACTACCCTTCCCAGCATTCTATTCGGCATTTAGTAACAACCACTCTGTATGGCTCTTTGCCCTAGTGGTCTATCCTATGAAATTGAAGGTTATTTGTAACCAAGAGAGCCAGGTGGTTACGTTAGTTGCTAAACAGTTCGCATACAAGCGGTTGGTAGGCGACAGTTGGAATGTTTGCGTTCACACACCATTATCATGAGCGGTCTCGAACAGTGATTCAATTATTTGGGAAGGAAGTTCGTTAGTAACAGTACGCATGCACAAGTTAGCCGTTTAGCTAGGTAACAAACTATTTTAAAAAAAATCAAACTTGACTGTCAACAGCGAGTGCAAAATGCCAGTTCAAACGAAGCAATTGGCATTAGACGATGCAACTCGTTTTGTAAAAACACAATTTCACGCAAATAGCTTTGCTTGATCAACAGCACTAGCTAACTAACATAGTTATCTCATTTGAATATCCTCAAGCCCAACGTGAGTAGTTAGCTAGCTAACGCGTTAGTCTATCCCTTTGATTTGGTGAAGAATGGCTGGTACGGTATTGGGCGTGGGAACTTTTTTTTCCCCCCATAGCTCTTATCTGGATTGTAGCTTTCGTGCTGGGGATGATCCTCTTGAGAGCTACTGGACCAACTAAGTAAGTTGTAAATACATACAAACATGCAGGCCTAACTTAGCTAGATACCTGACACATTATCTTGTGCTGATATGATACCAGTGTACACTGTACACCACACACCACTTTCTCATTTGCATTACCCTGAATAGCCTACTTCTACCTCTGCCAAGAGGTCTGGACTTTCATGTCGATTGACAACCTGGTCTTTTGTTATTTTATTATGATCCCCATTAGCTGTTGCAAAAGCAGCAGCAGCTACTCTTCCTGGGGTCCACATGAAACATGACATAATACAGAACATTAATAGACAATAGCAGCTCAAGGATAGAACTACATACTTAAAACAAAAAGGCAAACTATAGTATTTGTATTATTCTGTACTCCCCATATAGTATATGTTTCATGTGGTACACTACATGACCAAAAGTATGTAGACATCTACTCGTCGAACATCTCATTCAAAAATCATAGGCATTAATGGAGTTGGTCCCCCTTTGCTGTTATAACGGCCTCTAATCTTCTGCGAAGGCTTTCCACTAGTTATTGGAACGTTGCTGCGGGGACTTGCTTCCATTCATCCACGAGCATTAGTGAGGTTGGGCAATGATTTTGGGCGATTAGGCCTGGCTCGCAGTCAGCGTTCCAATTCATCCCAAAGGTGTTCGACGGGGTCGAGGTCAGGGCTCTGTGCAGGCCAGTCAAGTTGTTCCACACTGAACTCGACAAGTAATTTCTGTATGGACCTCACTTTGTGCACGGGGGGGGGGCATTGTCATGCTGAAACAGGAAAGGGCCTTCCCCAAACTGTTGCCACAAAGTTAGAAGCACAGAATGGTCAAGAATGCCATTGAATGCTGTAGCTTTAAGATTTCCCTTTACCGAAACTAGGGGCTTATCCTGAACCATGAAAGACAGGCCCAGACCGTTATTCCTCCTCCACCAAACTTTACAGTTACATTGGAGCAGCTAGTGTTCTCCTGGCATCCGCCAAACCCAGATTCATCCGTTGGACTGCCAGATGGTGATGTATGATTCATCACTGCAGAGAACGCATTTCAACTGCCCCAAAGTCCAATGGCGGTGCGCTTTACACCACTCCAGCTTATGCTTGATGTTGAGTGTGTTGATCTTAGACTTGTGTGATGCTGTTCGGCCATAGAAGCCCATTTCATGAAGATCCCGACAAATAATTATTGTGCTCACGTATCTTCCAGAGGCAGTTTGGAACTCGGTTGTGAATCTTGCAACCGAGGACAGGCGATTTTTATGCGCTTCAGCACTCGGCGGTCCCGTTCTATGTGCATTTGTGGCCTACCACTTCGCGGTTGAGCCATTGTTGCTCCTAGATGTTTCCACTTCATAATAACAACACTTACAGTTGAGCGGGGAAGTTCTAGTAATTCAGAAATGCAAAGAACTGACTTGTTGGAAAGGTGGCATCCTATGAAGTCACTGAGCTCTTCACCAAGGGTTAGCTAACATGTTAAATAGTTGCAAATTAGCTAAAAAGTTGAAGTAGTCAATTTATACATTTCTGAAGTTGTTATGATAAGATTTCAACTCGCAACCTTTGGGTTGCTAGATGTTTGCGTTCTATTCCCAACCCGACAAACCACCCTACTTTAATTTTTGCGTTAAGTAACCATCTGTTTCAAGTAACAATACCAAACATAACATATCATACTCATTTGAGTGTCCCGGACTAAACTATGTTACGTCTAGTCTATGAGACCAGGCTGTCATGTCCTGTAATCATAGGGTCATAGGTGAATGCCCCACTGGCTTTTCCACCTCAATCCCTTGACCTACACTTTTGAAGATTATACTGTACACATAATTTATTTTAGAGATGATTTTAAATAGATAGGCCCTACATCCTTAGTGTCATTTGACTTTAGACTAACTGTTATTTCCACTGATACCAGCTAGGCTACATGTTTTTCACTACTGCTGAAATGGTTCTGTCATGATTTTACTGAGAAAATTAATCGTTTCACTAAGGCTGCCTTTAGACAGCCAGACAAATTCAGATTTTTTTTCTACCACTAATTGATATTTTTGACCAATCCATGTGATTTAAAAAAATATATATATATTTTTTTTTTCCCTTCACATCAGATATTTTTCTTTGCTGATCTGATTGGTCAAAACACCAATTCGTGAAAACTATGAAGCATGAAAAAGCATGAACATTTGTGAAAAGGGGTTAGTTTACTGGTTACAGATTGGGTTGATTGAAGTGCCCTTGGCCAAATTTGCATTCGTCCTACAAAACACCCAATCAAGTGATTACTAGGAAAATTATTTAATGAAGAATAAAACATTTTCCCTTTGTACTGTTTACAGTACAACTCACATTATGGTGGGTATACCACCTCTAAGACTGAATTAGTCTGTTTGAGAAGGTTTGAATCCTAAGCAACCTGCCTACACGTTGTTTGAAGTACAGTAGACCAACATAGCTACTGTAGTAGATCAAAGCTGTGTGCTGGAATACCTTGGTAGAGAATTGGCCACTGACCAATCCCTATTTCACACTTAGTTTTTGTGTTTAATTTAAATTATATTTCTGTATTGTTTTTGTTGACTAACAGCTTCGGGGTCATCCCTGTCTTCCTGTATCCCTCATTTCCACTCTTATCCTGGTGTTCTTCGCCTGTAGCTCAGAGCCACTTTCACCATTCAAAGATTTTGAGGTAATCTATAATACTGTAATCACACACACACACACGTGCAAGTGAACTGCAGCTGGCTGCCTCAATAGTTGCCTTGTCAGAGCAGAAAGTTGTTGTTGTCACACTTGGGCTTCAAAGGCTCTCTTCAGAAGTGTGAGCCACTGGTGTCATGTGTTTTCTAATATTGATACTCAAGTTGAACAGGGTACTAACAGCAGCATCAAATTGTCTTGGCCACACAGCACTTTACTGTGCACTGGCTGAACGTCACTCAGGATTACACATACACTGTTTTGTTGAAATTGTAGTGTTGAGGGCTACCCTGAAAAAATAAAAGTTAATAAAAATCATTTTATATTTATGTCTGCTAAATCACTGCAGTGCAGTGTTGGCTGATTTTTAATGGAGTATGAAGATCTATTGAATTTGAATAGAGTAGTTGAGCTCATCAAATGATTCCCCTGAACAACACAGAGGGTTTTGTCCCAAACAAGTAATCTGCAACATTTTTTAAATCATCGTGGCTTTTGTTTTGTGGTCCATGTATGTAGGCCTAGCAGAGTGGCCTGATGGCCCTGGCTGCAGAGCTGCATTCAGAACATGTGGCAGTGTGTTTGTCGTAAAGACCTGGTCTGATTTATCTCTCCCCAACAGCAGCACAAACAGACTGCAGCGCTTTCCTCCTGCACCGCCTGCCAAATAATGCAGCCAGATCCGCCAAGCTGCCACCCCACAGAGGGCACCGCCAGCCTGGCCAGTTTGTGTTAGGTTTGTGTATGGGGAAAACCAGAACTACAGGGAGACATGAACTGCGTCTCAAATGACACCCTATTCTCTATTTGGTGCCATTTGGGACGCATTTACAGTGCTGTAGGCCTAGTGTCCTGTTAGTTTAGGCCAATGGGCAAGATCACCTCACACATGGACCTGAGGAATCAGATTCAGGCAATCTATTTTTGACTGCATGCATTCATAATTTTATTTTTTTATTTCACCTTTATTTAACCAGGTAGGCAAGTTGAGAAAAAGTTCTCATTTACAATTGCGACCTGGCCAAGATAAAGCAGAGCAGTTTGACACATACAACGACACAGAGTTACATAATCATGTGAATACATTCAGGATTTGCTGTTCTGCCATGATACTTTTTAAGGTTTTCTATGTTCCCACAGCGAAGTGTTAATGTAGTTAGGTTTATGTAGTGAAATATTATTTGACTTGTGGATGAGTTTCAAGTCCTTGGAATGTGTAAAAAAACAACAACACTATTTTATTGATTTACTGGTAGGGGTACATCATTTCTAGGCCATATGCAAATAAAAAATAAACAAGCATAGCTAAGATCGTTTTAATTCTGCTGCCTATTGCACATTGTAAATAGTTGTCTCAATGGTCTACAACTGGAGTACTAGCTATCGTTACATCAAAAACAATGCCAGTTGGTCTATTGAAATACGGGGGTATAACAGGCAACTATCTTGTCTGTTATACCTGTCTTAGAAGAGGCTCAACCAGATATTCCTTACCACAGAGATCCTATTAAATTACATTCTATGTTTTTGTGACTTACCTCCTAATAACTAGCTATTGTGTGTGTGTGTGCTAAAATAATAATATGCACCGTTTAAATAGCTAACAAAATGGCCACATGGATGGTCTGCATTGACCCTCTATACACACTCACTCTATGCACATTCTACACACTCACACTCTCACTTAATTCGCTCACACACACAACGTGCACACACATTGATACTGTACACCAGTGGAGGCTGCTGAGGGAAGGATGGCTCATAATAATGGCTGGAATGGAGCGAATGGCATCAAATACATGGAAACCATGTATTTGATACCATTCCGCTCCAGCCATTACCACGAGCCCGTCCTCCCCAATTAAGGTGCAACCAACCTCCTGTGCTGTACACACACTCTCAATCATCATATATGCGGCTGCTGTCATATATCCTAGTCACCTTACCCTTATACATGTCTACCTCTTATCAATCCAGTGCCTTAGGGGTAAGGTGACTAGGATATATGATAAACAGACTAGAAGCAGTATATATGATGATTGAGAGTGTGTGTACAGCACAGGAGGTTGGTGGCACCTTAATTGGGGAGGACGGGCTCGTGGTAATGGCCGGAGCGGAATAGGTGGAATTGTATCAAAGACATCAAACAAATGGTTTCCGCTTGTATGTGACAGAGAGAGAGTGTGTGTGTGAACACGAGAGTAAGAAACAGCTTACCTCTCGCTGTTAAACAAAAGCAAAATAACACAGTGCCAATTAGGGCCTGCCCTAGACAGGACCCCAGTACCGAGCAGTCCGATGCCACATTAATAAAACATGGCCCCCAGCTCTGGGCTCTGCTCGCTGGCTAATTGGCAAATAAGAAAGTGAGATGCATTAAATGAGAGAACACTGCATTCGCCAGAGACGATGTCCCCCCCCCCCCCCCCCTTTGCCTCACACTAAGGCCCTAGTAAGTATCCTATCTTTTAAGGAATATTGGTCTTAATGTATTCAACAACAAAAAGACAGAGTGATTATTAGCTTTAAGGAAAGCCTTGAATGATTCACATCGCTATTATCAAGTCTCTTGCACTATCATGTCAATTTCCTGAATGAGGCCATGTTTGCTTGAGTACAATATAATAACTACTAAGTCAAGTCAGACACTGTGATACGTTTACCAAAGTCCATGTTAAAGGCCCAATGCAGTTGTTTTCATCTCAATATCAAATCCTTTCTGGGTAACAATTAGTGCCTAACTTAGCAAGAGCAATTTCTCAAGCATGAATTTTACTAGGACAGTCTGAGTGGGGAGGGGAAAACTAGCTGTTTAATGGCAGAGGGGTTTGGAACACTGTTTGTTATTGGTCTAACTAATTGACCTCCTGATGATGTCGAGGCAGGCCAAAACTCTATCCCACCAAAACAAGCTGACATTTCAGGCAGTCTTTTCAAACACCTCTTACACTAAAAAGGCATTATCATAATTTTCACATGTTCACAATTTTATTGCACACATATAGTGTGCGCCTATATAACACACACAGAGAAATCACGTTGTTGACTGCACTGGGCCTTTAACATTTGGCTTATAATGAAATGTAAGGGGTAACCTGCCTTACCTTGCCTTCCATTTTCTCCCTCCAGAACTGATTGCAGTGGCTCACTTGTGACATCTGTTGGAAGAAATAGGAATTACACTGACCATTTAAACACAAGATACCCACTTATCAAACATACAGAAACCATCTATCCTAAACTAACCCATTTATCATCAGTTTGTACTGATGATAAACCAATGAAATGATAACTGTCTGAACATCTCTTTCTTCCTGCAGACCGTAGACACTTTCTTCATCAGCCGATACGTCCTGCTGTTGGTGGACAGCGTAGGCTTCTTGGTTGCTCTGTTCGGCCTGCTGCCCCCCCATTTCCTGGAAGCTGTCTATGCCAAGCCCTTGAACACACTAGAGCTGAGTGGCCAGGCCAAGTTGGCATTCTAGACTGGTGGCCAGGGCCCAATGTGCAGGGCTGGAGATGAGAAGAGGCCAACTAAGAGGGGCCCTAGTGAAATCGAGCGCAAGACAGGTTGGCAACCGAGCCCAAAAACAGACAGGGCCAATGTTTTCTCCGTGATCGACTGTTTGTTGTTGGGGGGAATTTTGGGCCAACTGAAATAAAGGAGGCTACTATGTTCTTTGGTATAGGCCACTGTAAACATAAACAATGTGTTTTGTGTTTATGGATAGCAATTAGGCTACTTTGAATTGTGGTGGTGGAGTAGCACTTGTATTAATATAATGCATTTATCTCTATTGCCTGATTCAGAAGTTCAGAGGATAAGACTGATAACTGTATGTATATTTTTGACATTCACTTTTTTTTCTCCACTTGTATTTATAAAATGGTTGTATTGTGATTTTTAGGAGAACTTTATTAAACTTTTCAATATTGTTAATCTTGCCTACTGAAATCTTTCCTGCTACTCGAAGTGTTTGAAATATAGAACTACGTCATCATACTAATTCTTTCACACAAAATCGCCCAGCATCAAAATGACGCTACAGAACTGAGGCCTAGTCCTGTATTAGACCCTGTAATGAATATACATAGCGCTTGTTGTCTACATTGTTCAGATGCAGCCGGGTGGTATTTTGATTGAATCTGGCTAAGTAAGATCTCTTCTGTGATTACACTCCTCATAACTGTCTGATTCCTGAAGTTTCTCAAGTCAGTTGAGCTAATTGAATGAAGAGAGAACCGTCAGTAGCAATGCTGTGATATACTGTGATGTGAAGTAGTAGCCCTCTCACATAGTTTAAATGGCGTGAGTGTGTTCAATAACTCCGGATGCATTCTGTGTTCTGTCACATTTGCCAGCATTTAAACCAGATTGCATCTGCACTCGACTACATTGAAATGTAAAATATTCGACTGACTGATGCCTTCCTTCTTTGAAAGACTGTCTCATACTCCCAAAGAATACAACAAAGCGGGAAAGCACAACTTTTGGGGGGGGGGTTTCCTCAAACAATGTGTGCTACTGTTTTGAAGTTATGTAATTTCGGTCTCAGATAAAACTGCATGCAATGCATTGTACAACTTGCACTCCTTTTCTTCACGAATCCTAAAAGTAGATGTCATACTCTGTCTGGACATGTAATCTCCAGGACGGCAAACTAATCATACAGTATACCAACTATCCCGTAACATTCGCACACTAACAAAACGGTAATGTGTGATACTGGGAGGCCAGTTTTGTAGAAGATCCTTGAAATTCAAGAAAAACTACAATAAATGGCCAAAATAGTGGATTCGGCTATTTCAGCGACACCCGTTGATGACAGGTGTGTAAAATCAAACACACAGCCAATCAATCTCCACAGACAAACATTGGCAGTAGAATGGCCTTACTGAACAACTCGGTGACTTTCAACGTGGCACCTTCATAGGAAGCCACCTTTCCAACAGGTCAGTTCGTCAAATTTCGGGCTTGCTAGAGCTGCCCAGCTCAACTGTAAGTGCTGTTATTGTGAAGTGGAAACGTCTTGGAGCAACAAAGGCTCAACCGCGAAGTGGTAGGTCACACAAGCTCACAGAACGAGACCGCCGTGTGCTAAGTGTGGTAAAATCACCTGTCCTTGGTTGCAACGCTCACTACTGAGTTCCAAACTTCCTCTGGAACATATTTCAGCACAAGAATTGTTTGTTGGGAGCTTCATGAAATTAGTTTTCACTTGACTGGCCTGCACAGAGCCCTGACCTCAACTCCATCGAACACCTTTGGGATGAATTGGAACGCCGTCTACGAGCCAGGCCTAATCGTCCAACATCAGTGCCGGACTTCACTAATGCTCTTGTTGCTCTATGGAAGCAAGTCCCTGCAGCAATGTTCCAGCATCTAGTGAAAAGCCTTCCCAGAAGAGTGTGCAGGCTGTTATAGCAGCAAAGAGGGCACCAGAACTTGATGATTAATTAATTATTTGAATCAGCTAGGGCAAAACCAAAACGTTTAACGCTTGGAGTTCTGAGGATCGAGTTTGGGAAACCCTGGAGTAGGGTTATACCAGGGGTGTATTATTGCTAACATAACACAATGAAACAAACATGCTTCCTTTGCCCTTTAGGGTATAGCTAGTAACCCACAGATGTAAGGATGCCAGCTCTCCTGTTGTCATCGATCATTTGTTTATCATACCGTACTGTTGCACATTGACATTATTATAGCACTGCTAATGATTCCACATAGTATGAAGCTTTTTGCAATGTAGGGGCTCAATTACAAGTGCTCAGCCCCCCTTTTGGAACCTTGCAGCCCCTCCCATTTAAAGTGTGAAGCCCGACGGGACGTGCAGTGAAATTCCAACCAGGATGATGAAAGCGAATCTAATGAATCAAAACCAATCCTATTAGTTCCGGCCCACGTTTCCCCACACAGGCTTTTTTTTTTTACACGGTCAGGCCCATCTACTACGAACGGTCCCTCTCACACAGGCTGGGAAACGGGTGCTAGTTGAGCCTGGCCTGGGATGGATCTGAGACCAACCCAAGGGGGGGGGGCTCCTTGCCTGTACTTGAGTGTGTGATTTCCACAAAACACGATCTTAGCCATAGAGGGGTAGAAGAACGGGTAACACTTTACTTGACACCCAGCGACATAACACGTTATGAGACGGTCATAACCATGTCATATGTCATAACAGCTGTCATAACCTGTCATAATATGGTCATGACACATATTTAGACCTGTTGTGACATATCTATATTGCATTATTTTAAGGAAGGTTATGACACCTACAAGGCAAAACATTGCATTCCACCACAGCCTACTTGTCAACAGTATGTTGATGTTATATAACATTTTCTTAAATGGACAGTATTCAATTATCATTGTTATTGGCACACATTGATGTCAGACATGCACCTACCACCTCTGTTTCTGATGACTGAGTTGAATGCAGGAGCAGATATCAGGAGAAGGGAATGTATGTGATTATCTGGTTTATATGATTATGATGGTCATAATGCTTCTTGACAGTGTATTTTTACAAGTTATTTAAAATATAATGGTAAAAAATAAGTGACTGTAAAGAATTCCTTCCAGCATCAACAATGGACTTTTAAATTTTTTATTGAACCTTTATTTAACTAGGACTTTCAAACGAAAGCAGGGAAAAAATACATTTGATAAAATGTGGGTTTTGACTCTCTGTAAGTGTCATAACCAGACATAAAATAACCAAATATATCACAACAGGTGTAAATATAAGGGTCATGACAGGTTATGACAAGTTAAGCTGTTATGACACTGTTATGACCGTGTCAGAACGTGTTATGACGCTGGGTGTCAAGTAAAGTGTTACCGAAGAATGTTATAGAGTGGTAGAATGTTTTGAAGCATAGTGACACTTGTTGTATAGGATTTACCTCTTAGTGTAGTCAACAAATGTGGCATACGCATTGAAATGTAATCAGAGACTCATTTATTTTCAGATGTGTGGGACTTGTCGTTGAAATGGTCCTTTTTGAAAGGTTTTTCCTGCAACAGCAGTTGGTATTTCAAGGTCGCGATGCAGCAGATGCCACTGATTACCACCACATCTTTCAGATGCCTCAGGCTCTAAATCTGACAGTTACAAGGCCTGTGCAAAGTGCAAGCCCAAACTTCTTTGCTCCAGCCGATCCTAGTGCACTTCCATGCTTTACCTTTTAAAAAACATAACTCTTTCTCACTCTTTCTTTTTGCTTTATCCCTTCTTCATTTTCAATTTTGTTTACAAACTCCCAATAGGGAGTGGGAAAATGGGCAGAACAAAGTGTCTGGGGGTTTGAGGTTCATTTGGATCCTCGATCCAGAGGCTTTGTGTAGCAGCCAGCTGGACATACAAAGAGATGGGGAGACTGGAGAGAGAGAAAAAAAAGAGGGAGAGAGATGTGGGGGCAAAGAGGTGTGTGCAAAGCTCAGGATGTGGGAGTGGGTGCTTGGTTTTGAAGCAGGGGAGGGTGCTCCTCACTAGATCCTCATTGAGATCCACTCAAGCAGAACTCCTGCCTTTCACACCCCCACCCTCTCTCTTCCTTGTGCGATATGGCCAGTTTCACCAAGCCTTTCTGCTCCCACTCAAGCAAACCCCGAAGACCATCTATCAGTACTCCGAAATATCCTGACCCAAGGTTAGAGCATCCCATCCATGCTGTTTGATAGGAGACAAGAGCCCATGGTTTAGCAGTGGCAGTATTGACGATAGATCTTAGATCCACTTAGCTGGCAAGTTTTCAGCAGGCTTCCATTGCTAATTTGTTATAGGTTTCAAAACGTAAGACATTTTTTGACGAGGGCTTATACAGGGGAACGTCAAAAAATATGTGAGCTGCTTCTAAATCTTTAATTTGAACTAGGACTCCCTGCCCAATGAGTGGAACTGTGGGAACATCCGAACCTCCAGTGAGTCCTCTCACTACCCTGGCTTGACTGGCTGCTTCACCAGAGCTGGGAAATGTTGTTGTTTTTTTTTTTTGAAATTAGCTTGATGCCGGGTTGCCCCGGTAACAGCTGATGTATTTTTGGGGCCGAGGAGTGTGGATTTTCTCACTGCCGCCCTGGTCTCGCTCCATTACCCCCTTTGTGCGAGGCCAGAGGGTGCTGTCAGTGCCCCACACACCCGGGGACAAATCTCGAGTCCCAGGACCAGACGTTGCCTCTGCCTCTTACTCCTTTCTCAGGAGGGGATTACCCCAAAGCCGCTCCTCCCGGGGGGAAGATGAAGGCCCAATTTAGAGGTCAGAGTGCTCTCCAATGGCCCACTGGCAGCTAGGACCCGACGCCCCATCGCGGGCGAAGCGTGGCTCTTTGGGCGTCCCTGTGGGGAAAAGATGTCCGAACATGGGCCACTTCCCGGGGAAGGGGCTCCAGTGTCAGGCTTTAGAAAGATTGTGGTCAAAATTATTGAGATAGAGATGGGTTGTCTGTAGTGGGTGGTCACTGGACCCCAAAAATATCTGATACATAGGATAAAATGTTTGCGTGGTGGTCTGTTTTTAGTTCATACACAGGGAGGACTGTCACAGGACACACCTGTTGGTCTTGCTCTTTGTATCAATCAGAGTCAAAGAGTGATTTTCATTTAAATAGTATCACATGCTCAATGAATGTGTTGAAGAAATGGCTAATGATGAACGAGGTGTTTGTACTATTGACTTGGCATATAAATGTTCCTGAAAAAGAATAGTGATAGCTCATTCAACTCAATAATTTGACTTTGGAGCTGAATTCACACTAGGGAGATGTTGTAGCGAACCAGATATTAAAATCTAATTTGATTTTACCCGGTAAGTTGACTGAGAACACATTCACATTTACAGCAATGACCTGGGGAATAGTTACAGATGGGAGGAAGGAGACAATTGGAAGCTGGGGATGATTAGGTGGCCACGATGATTGGGAATTTAGATAAGACACCAGGGTTAACACCCCTACTCGTATGATGTGCCATGGGACCTTTAGTGACGACAGATAGTGAGGACACCCGTTTCAAAATTCCATCTAAAAGATGACACTCGACACAGGGCAATGTCCCTAATCACTGCCCTGAGGCATTGGGATATTATTTTTTTGACCAGAGGAATGAGTTCCTCCTACTGGCCCTCCAACACCACTTCCAGCAGCATCTGGTCTCCTATCCAGCTAGCTATGTGTTCTAATGTGTACTGCTCACTGCTGGAAGAGATGCATACAGCAGAAGAGACCAGTCATAGTGACTTTTAGTTCATCAAAGTCAAGTCTGTCATTGTCCATTTAGCAGTTACAGGGCACACAGTGAAACACAGTCGAGGTTGTTGGGTTAAACCCAAGATCAGGTCTGATGTGTTAGCCCAGCACGGTACCTCTGTTACCTATTTCCCCCTAAGGCCTCTCTAGGATCCAACCAGCTGGACTGAATAGTGAAACATCGGACTAGAATGTTTCGACAAGGTCGTTGTAAAAAACTTTTGTCTGATTGTGATTGCTGAGCCAAGATGATGTATGAGGGCTCATACTGTGTTTGCAGGCAGCTACAAATTTGCCTGGCTAGTTGAGCTAGTGGGGGGTGGGCAATGGGGGTTTGAGTTGCCTTGTTAAAGGAAGACCGAGAGGCGAAAAAAGAACCCTTTGTGGTCCTTTTTCCCTTTTACGTATTCCTCATCAAAGGGAACTGGCTGTCTTGCAGCCAGATAATTGATACATGAGCTCCGAAAATGTAAATTGTCACCAGTGAAAATGAATTATCTCCACCTCAACAAATGAGAATGCTGCAGGCTTGATGTCTAGTTTTTTTTCATCTTGCATTTGACTTTTCGTGGCATATTGTAATATTCCTTGTCGGAAAAGCTTGAATATCCTCCAACAAAGGCTTGCCCTTTCTTGGCATTAATGCATTTAGAGTTATCAGAGAGGGTCAGACTTGTTTGGAAACATTCCCTCTCCAGTATTCGGTCTAAAACACTATGGGCAAGAAAGGGGGGCACACAGTAACAGATACCGCCTGCCTACTTCAGTGAGTCACCCTTGAAGAAATAATCTCAGAACACAAACCAATGGGTGTGGGGAAGCAATGCATATCAAATTCCTTTGATGGAGTGGAGAAAGTGGTATTGTCTGGTATTGTGCTGGACGTGATCAGTCAGCTGGTAGACACTTTATTAATGGAACTGATCTACACTGAACAAAAATATAAACGACATGTAAAATGTTGGTGCCATGTTTCATGGGATGAAATACATTTTGTGCACAAATGTGTTTATATCCCTGTTAGTGAGCATTTCTCCTTTGCCAAGATAATCCATCCACCTGACAGGTGTGGCATATCAAGAAGCGAATTAAACAGCATGATCAGGTGCACCTTGTGCTGTGGACAATAAAAAGCCAATCTAAAATGTTTTATCACACACCACAATGCCACAGATGTCTCAAGTTTTGCGAGAGTGTGCAATTGGCATGCAGACTGCAGGAATGTTCACCAGAGCGGTTGCCAGAGAATGGAATGTTAATTTCTCTACCATAAGCCGCCTCCAACAACGTTTTAGAGAATGTGGCAGTACGTCCAAACAACCTCACAACTGCAGACCATGTGTATGGCATTGTGTGGGTGAGGGGTTTGCTGATGTCAACGTTGTGAACAGAGTGCCCCATGGTGGCGACGGGGTTATGGTATGGGCAGGCATACGCTACGGACAACGAACACAATTGCATTTTATAGATGGCAATTTGAATGCACAGAAATACCGTGCTGAGAACCTGATACCCATTGTCGTGCCATTCATCACTTCATGCTTCAGCATGATAATACACGGCCCAATATCGCAAGGATCTGTACGCAATTCCTGGAAGCTGAAAATGTCTCAGCTCTTCCATTGGCCTGCATACTCACGAGACATGGCACCCATTGAGCATGTTTGGGATGCTCTGGATTGACGTGTATGATGGCGTGTTCAGTTCCACAGGCAACAGTCAACAACACAATCAACAGCCTGATCAACTCCATGAGAGTGAGATGTGTCACACTGCATGAGGCAAATGGTGGCCACACCAGATACTGACTGGTTTTCTGATCCACGGCCCTACCTTTTTTAAGGTATCTGTGACAAACAGATGTATATCTGTATTCCCAGTCATGTGAAATTCATAGATTAGGGCCTATTGAATTTATTTAAATTAACTCATTTCTTTATATGAACTGTAACTCAGTAAAATCTTTGAAATAGTTACATGTTGCGTTTATGTTTTTGTTCAGTATAGCTTAGGTGAAACAGGCTTCTCTGTATCTCCCCACCCCCTGCCCAAACTTGTTTCCCCTCTTCCTCCCCCTCCAGGCCTTGTTTTCGGTCTCCCCGCTCCGTGCAGAACGAATGGCACAGATGTTGTTGGAGAAGACAGGACCCATTTGGTCCCCTTCCGTGCCCTCCTCTCCCAGCATGGGGCCTGAAACTTGTTTTTCAATCATTGTTTCCCCTCCAACTTCTTTTACCCCCCAAAGAAAAAAGAAGCACAGAGAAAGAGGAGGGTGAGAGTGAGAGAGCAAGGAGAGAGGCAAAAAAGAAAGAGGGAGGGAGGGAAGGGCATCACAAAGCTGGGGTGGAAGGAATATAAAGAAAAAACATTCTTTATAACAATCTCCAATAATTTAACGCAGGGAGGTCCAAGAGTTGTCAGGGGAGAGACTAGTTGAGTTGTGCCTATCATGGTAAGGCATGGTGCCTTAGGCTAGGAGCTTCAGTGTAGAGCTGTGTCATCCAGATAGGGAAGACACGGAGGCTAGAAGATGCAAGTTGGCAGGTGGCTGCTCTGGGTGACCTGGCTCTATATCTGGGCGGAAGGGTCACGCCAGTGTCAATGCCAATGCACCTGTATACCTGAGCCGGGACTGGCCGAGGGGTCAAAGACACCGGTCAAGGAGCATGACCGTCATCGATTGGAACACCGGCAGCATCGACCACACAGGGACAAGCCACACCGGAGAAAAGGTAAGCACCCCCCTTCCTTCCCCCTGACCTACCTCAGACATCTTTTGAGGGAAACCTGTACCATAGCAAATAATGATTGATGAGTTCATTGGAGTTGTGGAGTGCTGATGCTAATAGCCTAGACAGTTCTCCATGTTCTCCATGTGCAGGATAGAAGTTGTGGAGTTAGGCTACATAATTAATTAATAATGCAATTCGGTGTCTTAATTTATAATGCATTACTGATTAAGTAATATATTTGATATTTTATAATCTATTGACTAATTATATAACAGTACAGAAAGACATCAAGTTTGCATACAAAGTCAAATTAATGTTGGTCAATATGCAAACATATTTTCTATCCAATTACTAATGAAAATGTAAATACATATGAAAAATGATCAGTTATATATGAATTATTTAAGGTTGTCATTTGCATGTTTGGTGTTTTATTTAATCGTAGCCTGAGACCGCTATGCCTGCGCCAAGCTGTTATGAGAAACATTGCACTCAGCATGTGTCCCAGTGTGAGGACCAATGCGTGAAATCTTTAAGATGGAAAACACTGAAAAATGCATTGGACGATTGATGGAAAACCAGTATGAGATGACTTGGGTCAGATTCACCGGCGTTGACTCTTGTTGCTGTATTTGCATCAATATTGTTGAAAACCTCAAACTGCAGCCAAAAAGTTTGGAATGCCGTTCTTCTTTCAACTTGTTTTAAGGATCAATTGTTGCTCAAACAGATGACTTGGAATCTCTTCATGTTTAGAAATGAATCTACTAACGTGTTATTAGCAGCAGCGTGAAAATAAACATTTATTTATGTTTGTGTAACAAAATATATTGAGTTACAAAATATTTTCATTAACAATTTCTTAACACATCTGTTTAGCATTCAATACACTAAGTGTAGCATGTAGCATAAAGATCAATGTACTTCAAACATTTCTTGACTTACTCAAAATGTTTAACCTGACACAACTCAAATCTGGACCCCCTACAAAATCAACTGTAACTGTACTCTGCTATGGTAGTGCAACAGGTTTCCACAAAGGTTTTGAGTAATAACAGCACATTGGGATTTACAGTGTACCTTTGATGAAACAATAATATATCCTCAATCTAATTACTTTTTGTGATAATTGACCTGATTTTCAGTGTATAACTATAAAAATGATGTAGCACTGGATTGCTTCTGTTTTAAGATACATTTGTGTAGTGGTCCTTCAAAAGAGATTGCAAGTCAGTGGGGGCTCCTCAGAGGAGGGAGGGGAGGACCAACAACTCAGAGAATTTCAGAAAAATAGTGAAACATTAAAGTTATCCTTTTTAGATAAAATTATATTAAATATATTCACATGTCACCAAATAATTGATTAAAACACACTGTGTTGCAATGAAGGTCTACTGAAGCCTCAACAGCACTCGGCACTTTATTGCCACCAGGGCCTGCCGGTGTAACTGCTAAGCTGCTTGTTGAATGTACACTGTACTGCATGATTGTAGCGGGTTTACTAACGCGTTATTTTAGTGGCTAGGTTGACTATGACGTTACTAACGTTGTTAGCTAATATGGTGACAACGATGTCTAGCGGTTATGATATGAAGGTTTGGCTTGGAAAGGTTTTTTCGTCTGGTCAAAGAGAGCTGATGTGTTGTCACTGAAGTCCACAAGCGAAGGGTAAACGTGAGATGAGTGCATAGATGCGAAAAGGAATTCTACAACGAGCCAAATGTTCATGCTGTTTGTATGTGGCTACTATGAAAGTGAACTGTCTTTACCGTGTGATCAGGGGTGTATTCATTCCGCCGATTCCGTTGAAAAACATTTCTTAAATTAAATGAACCTGGGAAAAACATACATGAATTTGTCCAATAGAAACTCTTGTTTGCAACGGTGGAGCAACCTCATGAGTATAGGGAAAATGTTAGTGTCATGTAGTAGCCTAAACTTATTGATGTTACATTGAGCTCTGTGAAAGGAATATGAATGACAGTCATCCAATATGCTGTAATATGCTGTAATATAAATAAGGCCATGCTCATGAAAAAATTATCATCCTCATCTTAAAAGGCACCTGTTGCAAGTATATATATTTCTAACTTGCTTGAAATAAAATAAAAAACACTTCAAAAGCTTTTAGCATTAAGTCCCTCTTTTTAAACACATTATTTTTCTCATTCCATTCATCTCTCTCACCCATTCCAACACCTCCTTGACCTTTGAGACTTGAGGTCAATTTTAAAGCCATCCCTCAGCACATCTTTAACCCACCACCATTTTCATGCATTGTGTTTAGGGCTAGCCATCTTCCTTCAGCCTCTCCAAACCTTTTGTTCACGGCTGAAATCTGGCCAATGCCACGGTCATCTAGCCCGAGTTCTTGGATCCATATAAGCGTCCATCACCTCGACTGGGCCTTTCTAGACCGACACAATGGCAGGTTCACTAAACAACACTTTATCTATGTGGTTTTTGGGAGGGAATTAACTACCAGTGGCAGTTTCCCCCTTTTATCTCTCTTCTCTCCCTCCGAGAGCCCTGTTTGCACAGGGGATCTTGGGTAATTGGGATAAGTAACTATTAGCTCCTGAAGTTGTTTTTCTTTTCTCTTCACAGCTGTCCTCTAGCAGGACCTCCTTGTTGTTTCTGCTGTAATGTATCACTTGGTGATGACATCTGAGTGGATTTGTAGCAAGATGGAAAAAAGAGAGATCCATTTTGTCTCAATTAAAATTCTAAATACTAAAAGAAGATTTAAATGCATAAGTTATTCTTTAGAGCTATTCTGCATGAATCTGTAGGCTAGAGCAAGTCAAACCTCTCCTTAAGTCATTTAAATGAAGTTGAAAAATAAGGCTGTCGATATTAGCAGATATTATTGTGATTGCATCTCTCTACAAAACAACTCCTTGCATTTCCAATTCCTTGTTGTGCAACATCTTTTCAGTTTAGATGAAATAATGCAATGATAAACCATGAGATATGACATGATTGCAAGAACTGTAAAATCTCTTCAGTTCATTAGAGATGAGATCATATCATTTACATCTTGTTTAGAAACATGGGAGCCTCCACATTTCCTGCCTCGCCATGTAGGGTTGACAGAACTGCTGCTACAAATAAGAAAACATGGAAGAAAACATGGAAATTGAAGACCAGTCCACATGGCTGTTTGTATTATAAGCTTCTAAGAATGCAGGAAACCAAACATACAGGCAACCAATATAGCTTATGAGGATCAATATTGCTGTAGGTTACCATCATTTATAACCCTGAAATTGGCACTTCAAATAAGGGAACATAAATGTAAACGAATAAGGTAGGCTTTAAAGTGCCCCAGAAGCAAATGATCTTATTATTGCGTTTCAGGAAACAATGTATGTTCAAAGAGAACCACAATATATCCTGTTTAGCCTATGTATGCAGTGGCAGTCCTTTTCATTTCTTGCCATTTATGTTTGTAATGCTTAGCAGGTATTGTGGATAAAACGGTGGCATAAGCTCCCCATGCGATTAAAGTCATTTCCAGCCAGGGAGTTAAAACGTGGGAGTGTCGCTTTTTTAAAGCGGTGACTTGTTGCGGCTTCGCCTACCTCTATTCTGTCCGCATCATAGTCACGAGGGACTGTTCCTCATTGCGTTGGCGCTTTGGGTGGATCTAGATAAAGCGGTAGTCATTGTGTGACTGATTGGCAAACGAAACAAACATTGAAATATCTGAACAATTTTATTCAATCTTGATAAGAAATTCCTCAAATTGAAATTTGGTTCGTGCGTAAAAGTTGAAAGGAAACGAACGTCCTAAAGTGAAATAATGTGCACCAGATAGATAGGTCAACGATACAATAAGAATTTGTTTACATGCTGTGTTTTGGTGACCTAACATTTAAAAATGACGGAACAGGTGTTTACTAGATTGCTGGTATTTTTTGCAACTCTTGGAAGCCTTGCAGGTAAGGCTTTTATTTTGATATGATATATGTAATGTAGGCCTATCTATGGTAAACATCGATTGTATGCCATATCTGATAATGCATTTAGTGTTAATTTAATTCTCATTATTGCTATCAATGTAATACCGTAGTTGTAGCCTATATTGGCCAGGTTATTGTTGCCTGGTTTGTGAGCTATTGAATGAATTGAACTCATTCTCAACAGAAGTTTCTCTCTCAACAAAATAACTTTATCTCAACAACAGTTTACAAACATAGATTCTAGTGGTATCAGAGCCCCCATTTGTTTATTGACAGGCTTAGCTTTTTAAAGCCAGACTTTAGGCTTAACTGTATGATCAATAGTTAATATAGTTCTCTCCTGTTACTGATTTTTTTTTTATCCCCTACTTTTTTCAACAAGAGAGGAACAAATGTATTTTTACATTTAATTTTCCTACTTTTCAATGGTGCTTTGTTGTTAAGTAAATAATCAACACTTGATCTAACCTACAGCACCTGCCAAGTCAGCCCATCTGTGTGACACACGATTGTTATTCCAATCAATATGGAAGTGACAATTTAGGAAAGATTTATTATTAAAATCTAGAGATTTTGAAAATAATAAATGTGTAAAAATATAATATTTGATTTTCAAAAAATAGTTGTAGGATTTCGAGATGTTTCTTCCTCACGGAATAGCTCTGTCCGAAAGAATATAGTTTTTACATGGCAAGCCACAGACAAGATTGTCTTATCCTATGATCAGGAGTAGGCCTATGGATAGCCTAGTGTTGCAAATTCAATCTGAAAAACTATGAAAAAGATCTTGACAGTCTTTGAAAGCATGTCCTCTAATGCATGATGAAAGCATCCACCAGATAGCTGTTCTAGTTGCAATATTTTAATAAAAAAATCAACACAGGCACATATAGCCCATCGCAGCTCAATGGCCAAAGTTTGTGATTTTTATCCAATAGTACATATCTGCAATTAAGCCTTAGAATCAATAGGGTATCATCCTCCCAAGTCCCTCCCATTGGCCCATGTGATTGACATGTTTTGACATTGCCATTCAATAAGGGCATTGTTGACAGGCCAGTAATAGCATGGGTACACTGCCACTGCCCAACGCTCAGCACACATGTGACGGATTTCCCTTTGAGCCCTCTTGATTTTGTTTGTGTGAATACGCTTTTGTTGCATAATTTGCTGCTGGCTTAAGAATAGACATTGTTTGTTGGTAGCCGGAGTCTCTGCTTGTTTGTGTTGGATGTTCTTAAGTGTGTGAGCTGACCCTGGACTAGGGGCACCCTCTGGGTGTGGTGTCTCTGTACTGTAAAAGTTCACTATTACTGACTCTTAAGTATACTCTTGCTCCACTTTGAGTTTGTTCATCTCTTCATCTGCTATTAGCCTTTGAGTCATATTGTACCACAATGTCATCTCCATCGCAGTAAAACTCATTTTTGAAGGTGGGAGTTACTTATGGAATGAAAAGCATTGGGGAGCCTCCCAATGGAGGCTCTTGTTGTATCTAGCCTTCAAAACTGACCCAAGATCGGGGGTGCTAGTGCTCATGCGTATGGAGTAGAAGCGTTCCTTCAAATCTCCTCTCCCCTTATTTTGAAATCTTTAATTGTTACCATTTTAGTTTCAAGTTTGCAAAAAAATATATACACATTGTTTAGTATGTTTCCCAGGCACTAACTAGCAGCAAAAAAGTTAAATATTGCGACGAAAACCAACAGAACAGCTAACACAAAATCTACACAGGCCCAACAAGCAGCAGATAGCTCCATTTGAGTACTGAAGGTGACAACTCTCCAAATACCCAGCAACAAAATTCAATGTGTCAACAAATAAAAGAGGCTGTAATAAATCTATCAACGATCATTTTGACAGGTTCGAAACAAAGTTTGAGTCTCTAAAGACAGCACAGGCCGAACTGAAGAGCCGCATGGACACAGCCAAATAGGACTTGTCTGACCATCACACCCGGATCGGAGGCCTGGAAACCACCTGCGCGCAGCTTAGAAAGAAGACCAAGGCGCTCCAAACCAAAGTTCTCGATTTAGAAGGCAGCAGTTTCAAGCTGAACATCAAACTTGTGGGGATTTTGGAGGATGAAGAACAGGGTTAACCCACAGAGTTCATGTCCTAGCTCATTCCTAAGCTGCTGGGCGACGACAACTTCCCAAAGCCGCTCATCATTGACCGTGCACACCGCTCTCTACAGGCGAATCCCTCACCAGGTGCCAAGCCACGCACCATAATTGCAAGGGTACATCGCTTTCATGAAAAGGAGCTCATTCTACGACTTGGACGACAGCGAGCTATGGAATAAAAAGGCCAAAAGGTTCTCATCTTCCCCGACTAAACCATGGAGGCCCTAATCTATGGATTTCAAATGACCTAGGAATCCAGATATGCATCTGTTGGTCACATATACCTTAAAAGAAAAGGTAGGGGCATGGATCAGTGATCATTTTCCCACTGAAGTTGGTTATGACACCGAACTGCAGTCAGATCAAAATCCTGAGGTTCCCTCAGACAGTTTCTGTTAGTTTGTGCAGAAATTCCTCATTTGTGAACCCACAGTTTCATCAGCTGTCCGGTTTGCTGGTCTCTGACGATCCCGCAAATGAAGCCAGATGTGGAGGTCCTGGGCTTGCATGGTTACACTTGGTCTGTGGTTGTGAGGCCAGTTGGAAGTATCTCCAAATTCGCTAAAACAACATTGGAGGCAGCTTATGGTAGAGAAATTAACATTAATTTCTCTGCCAACAGGTCTGGTGGATATTCCTGCAGTCAGCATGCCAATGACACACTTCCTCAAAACTTGAGACATCTGTGCCATTTAGTTGTATGTCAAAACTGCACATTTTAGAGTGGCCTTTTATTTCCCCCAGCACAATGTACACCTGTGTAATGGTCATGCTGTTTAATCCGCTTCTTAATATGCCACACCTATCAGGTGGATGGATTATCTTGGCAAAGGAAAAATGATCACTAATGCTCATTGCATTTATATTTTTGTTCAGTGTACATGTGGGTAGGGGTAAAAGTAAGGCAGGCAGTTCGGATGCGGGAGGGGTTCACCGACACAGCTGATATAGGGAGAAGGATGAAGTGAGGGAGGGAGACTGTTATTGACAAAATAAGGTTGTTAAACACAAAGTGTTCAACAGGAATCTGTATGTGTCTGTGGCCCCACCTGGGGTCCACAGTGTCCCCCCTAAGTGGCTAAGAGTACTTTATACTGAAAAACAGACACACACACTCACATCAGTGGCGGTTGGTGCCATTTAAGATTAGGGAGGACAATTGTTATTGTTATGAACATGGCCTTATGTCTATTACAGCATATTGGATGACTGTAATTCATATTCCATTCACCCAGCTCAACGTAACATCAATAGGTTTAGGCTACTACATGATACTCAAAGTTTCCCAATACCTATCATGAGGTTGCTACAACCTAGCCTATGAATGAAAGTTTAAAACTTAGGTGCACAGGTCGAGAGAAATTTGAGTAATCAAGGTGACGGTGATTGACACATTCAATACTGCCTTGCACAGTCTTGCCTGTATCTAGCTGTTCTAGGGTGTAATCATTAGTCAGATGCAAACAAGAGTTTGTATTGGACAAATTCAGGTATGTTTATATTTTTATTTTATTTAACCATTATTTAACTAGGCAAGTCAGTTCAGGACAAATTCTTATTTACAATGACGGCCAACCAATAGGAAAAAGCCTCCTGCGGGGACTGGGGCCTGGAATTAAAAATTAATACAATATAAATATAGGACAAAACACACATCACAACAAAACAGACAACATTCCACTCCATAAAGAGAGACAGAAGAAGACAACATAGCAAGGCAGCAACACATGACAACACAGCATGGTAGCAACAAAACATGATAGCAGCACAAAACATGGTACAAACATTATTGGGCACAGACAACAGCACAAAGGGCAATAAGGTAGAGAGGACAATACATCACACAATGCAGCCACAACTGTCAGTGAGAGTGTCCATGATTGAGTCTTTGAGATTGAGATTGAGATAAAACTGTCCAGTTTGAGTGTTTGTTGCAGCTCATTCCAGTCACGAGCTGCTGAAAAGAGGGATCGACACAGGGATGTGTGTGCTTTGGGGACCTTTAACACAATGTGACTAGCAGAACGGGTGTTGTATGTGGAGAATGAGGGCTGCAGTAGATATCTCAGATAGGTGCTCATCAACCAGTGGGTCTTGCGACAGGTATACAGAGATGACCAGTTAACAGAGGAGCATAGAGTGCAGTGATGTGTCCTATAAGGAGCATTGGGGGTAAATCTGATAGCCGAATGGTAAAGAACATCTCGCTGCTCGAGAGCACCCTTACCTGCCGATCTATAAATTATGTCTCTGTAATTGAGCATGGGTAGGATGGTCATCTGAATCTAGGTTAGTTTGGCAGCGAGGGTGAAAGAGGAGGGATTACAATAGAGGAAACCAAGTCTAGATTTAACTTTAGCCTGCAGCTTTGATATGTGCTGAGAGAAGGACCATCTAGCCATACAAGCTCTAAACCCTCAGAGGTAGTAATAACACCTGTGGAAATAGGGGCATTCTTCTTACCAAACCACATTACCTTTGTTTTGGAGGTGTTCAGAACAAGGTTAAGGGTAGGGAAAGCTTGTTGGACACTAAGACAGCTTTGTTGTAGAGCATTTAACACAAAATCCAGGGAGGGGCCAGTTGAGTATAAGACTGTATCATCTGCATATACATGGATGAGAGCTTCCTATTGCCTGAGCTATGTTGTTGGTGTAAATTGAGAAGAGTGCGGGGCGTAGGATTGAGCCTTGGGGTACTCCCTTGGGTACAGGCAGTGGCTGAGATAGCAGATTTTCTGACTTTATACACTGCACACTTTGAGAGAGATAGTTAGCAAACCAGGCCAAAGACCCCTCAGAGACACCAATACTCCTTAGCCGGACCACAATAATGGAATGGTCTACCGTATCAAAAGCTTTGGCCAAGTCAATAAAAATAGCAGCACAATACTGCTTAGAATCAAGGGCAATGGTGACATCATTGAAGACCTTTAAGGTTGCAGTGACACATCCATAACTTGAGTGGAAACCAGATTGCATACCCGAGATGATAATACTATAGACATCAAGAAAGCCAGTCAGTTGATTATTGACAAGTTTTTCCAACACTTTTGATAAACAGGGCAAATTAGAAATAGGCCTATAACATTTAGAATCAGCTTGATCTCCCCCTTTAAATAAAGGACAAATTGTGGCTGCCTTCCAAGCAATGGGAACCTCACCAGAAAGGAGATACATGCTTCATGATTATATGGGCAGCAACCTTAAAGAAGAAAGGGTCTCAACCATCTGACCCAGATGTTTTTTGGGGTTCAAGTTAAAAGGAGCTCCTTTAGCATCTCGGACTCAGTCACTGCCTGCAGGGAGAAACTTTGTAGCGGGGCCGGTGAAAACGAGGGAGAAGCATCAGGGATAGTCACATTAGAAAGGGTGGGAGATGAGGAAATGTTGGATGGGCAAGGAGGGATGGCTGAGTCAAATAGGAATCCTGACTTAATGAAGTGGTGATTAAAGAGCTTAGTCATGTGCTTCTTGTCAGTAACAACCACATCATCAACATTAAGGGACATGGGCAGCTGTGAGGGGGAGGGTTTATTCTCCAGGTCTTTAACCGTTTTACATAACTTCTTGGGGTTACAGAGAGAGAACTGCTCCTTAAAGTAACTAACTTTGGCCTTCCGGATAGCCTGAGTGCACTTATTTCTCATTTGCCTGAACGATAGCCAGTCAACCTGAGTATGCGTGTGCCGAGCCTTTCGCCAAATGTAATTCTTAAGGTGGAGTAACTCTGCAAGATCACGGTCGAACCAGGGGCTGAACCAGTTTTGAATTCACATTTTCTTTATGGGGGTGTGTTTGTTAACAATACCACTGAAAATATAAAAAAGAAAGTCCAAGCGTCATCGACAGAGCTGATCAAGCTGATTCTATACCATTTTACAGAGGCCAGTTCATGAAGGAAGGCTTGCTCATTAAAGTTTTTTAGCAAGCGACTATGACAAATCAGGACAGGTCGTTTCACTGAGCAGCCATTGCGAACACAGACTGTAAAATAGTGATCACTAAGGTCTTTACAGAAAACACCAGACTGATACCAATCAGGATTATTTGTGAGAATAACATCGAGGAGAGTAGCTTTTTTTTGGGGTGTTTGGAGTCATACCTTGTGGGATTGGTAATAATGTGAGAACTATTTAGGGAGTCCCATTGCTTTAGGACTTGGTCAGATGGTTTAAGCATGTCCAGGTTTAAGTCACCTAGCAGGACAAATTCAGACTTAGTGTAAGGGGTCAGGAGAGAGCTTAGGGCAGGTAAGGTATGGGCCGGTTCTGATGGAGCATGATAGCACCCAGCAGCAGTCAACAAAGAGCTATTTGAAAGTTTAATGCTTCAAAAGCAGCAAATCAAATTATTTGGGGACAGACTTGGTGGAGGCAACTGAGCACTGAAGGGGATCCTTGGTAAAGATAGCCACTCCCCCACCTTTGGATGATCTGTCTTCCCGAAAAAGGTTATAACCTATTTCTCAGCGCCATATGCCAGAATATACATATAATTGACAGCTTAGGATAGAAAACACTCTAAAGTTTCCAAAACTGTAAAAATATGGTCTGTGAGTATAACAGAACTGATATTGCAGGCGAAAGCCTGAGAAAAATCCAATCAGGAAGTGATTCTTATTTTGAAACCCCTGTCTTTCTATGCATCCCTATTGCCCATTGAAAGGGATATCAACCAGATTCCTTTTTCTGTCTACAGCCTTTAGACATAGTTTCAGGATTTTATTTTGAAGAATGAGCGTAAACGCCCACATTGCGTAAGTGGTCAGTTGTTGGCTCTCAGTGTGATTTTTTTTTTAACTCAGCTCATTGGTCACCATAATAACACCCAACCGTAGCACGCACTACAGCAGGTATATTTCTCTGGTCATCCCCAAACCCAACACCTCCTTTGGCCACCTTTCTTTCCAGTTCTCTGCTGCCAATGACTGGAACGGATTGCACTGAAGTTGGAGAATTATATCTCCCTCACTAACTTTAAGCATCAGCTGTCAGAACAGCTTACCGATCGCTGCAGCTGTACATAGCCCATCTGTAAATAACCCATCCAACCAACCACCTACTTCATCCCCAAATTTGTGTTTGTTTTTCTGCTCTTTTGCACACCAGTATTTCTACTCGCACATCTTCATCTGCACAACTATCACTCCAATGTTAATTGCTAATTGTAATTACTTCACCACTATGGCCTATGTATTGCCTTACCTCCTTACTTCATTTGCACACACTGTACACATGTTTTTATATTGTTTTATTAACTGTACATTTGTTTATCCCATGTGTAACTCTGTGTTGTTGATTTTGACTCACTGCTTTGCTTTATCTTGGTCAGGTCGCAGTTGTAAATGAGAACTTGTTCTCAACTGGCCTAGCTGGTTAAATAAAGGCGGAAAAAAATCTCAAATTCAAAATACACTTTTTTTGTGTTTTTTCATAGTTTTGATGTCTTTACTATTATTCTACAAAATAGTAAAAATAAAGAAAAACCCTGCAATGAGTAGGTGTCCAAACTGAGTAGGTGTCCATACTTTGACTGGTACTGTATGTCACCAGTAGGCCAAGTAATTGTACCGTTAATACCTGTCATTTGGTTACATTAGTAAATTTTGCAATTGTCTTTTGTTTGGCGTGATCAATGAGCATGTCTCTGTCTGGTTTCTCTGTCCTGATAATGTTCAGGGAACGTGCACGTCTGAGCAAGCATAGAAGTACCTGGCCTGCTGCACGCAAATTTAGGAAAGTGCCCATTTGGGATGTCTGAGTTCTGATGATCCCATATATACAGTTGAAGTCGTAAGTTTACATACATTTAGGTTGGAGTCATTAAAACATGTTTTTCAACCACTCCACAAATTTCTTGTTTACAAACTATAGTTTTAGCAAGTCGATTAGGACATCTACTTTGTGCATGACACAAGTAATTTTTCCAACAATTGTTTACAGACAGATTATTTCACTTATAATTCACTGTATCACAATTCCAGTGGGTCAGAAGTGTAAATACACTAAGTTGACTGTGCCTTAAAAACAGCTTAGAAAATTCCAGAAAATGATGTCATGGCTTTAAAAGCTTCTGACAGGCTAATTGACATAATTTGAGTCAATTGGAGGTGTACCTGTGGATGTATTTCAAGGCCTACATTCAAACTCAGTGCCTCTTTACTTGACATCATGGGAAAATCAAAAGAAATCAGCCAAGACCCCAGAAAACAATTGTAGACCTCCACAAGTCTTGTTCATCCTTGGGAGCAATTTCCAAACGCCTGAAGGGAGCACGTTCATCTGTACCAACAATAGTACGGAAGTATAAACACGATGGGACCACGCAGGAAGGAGACGCGTTCTGTCTCCTAGAGATGAACGTACTTTGGTGCGAAAAGTGCAAGTCAATCCCAGAACAACAGCAAAGGACCTTGTGAAGATGCTAGAGGAAATGTACAAAAGTATCCATATCCATAGTAAAATGAGACGTATATCGACATAACCTGAAAGGCCGCTCAGCAAAGAAGAAGCCACTGCTCCAAAGCTGCCATAAAAAAGCCAGACTACGGTTTGCAACTACACATGGGGATAAAGATCATACTTTTTGGAGAAATGTCCTATGGTCTGATGAAACAAAAATAGAACTGTTTGACCATAATGACCATTGTTATGTTTGGAGGAAAAAGGGGGAGGCTTGCAAGCTGAAGATCACCATCCCAACCGTGAAGTACAGGGGTGGCAGCGTCATGTTGTGGGGGTGCTTTGCTGCAGGAGGGTCTGGTGCACTTCACAAAATAGATGGCATCATGAGGTGGGAAATTATGTGGATATATTGAAGCAGTCCCGTACATATGACTAATATAACTTGAACTTGAAAGAACCTGCATTTTCAGCAGGATATTTCCTACTAGTTTTATTTGTTAGCTTTAGGCCTATCTATTTGACTTTGTTGACAATGGAAGTTATAGGCCTACTTCTCCCCATGGGAAACAACTATGACTTAATCGTCTTGGATCCCATTCGATGCTAAATGCATAGTATGTCTTGTAAAAGTAATAAACTATTTTCGGATCTTCTGTGAATTAACAGACACAATAGCCTACTTTCACAGAACCAGAATTTCTCCATCTTTCCTCCGTCCACTGTTCTTGTTCCCTCCAGGTTCCAGACTGAGGACGGATGTGGTGGAGGTGCGCCCGCGGATTGTCCACCACCCCTCAGATGTGGTGGTCAAGGTAGGCAGCCCCGCCACCCTCTCCTGCCGTGCCGACGGCACACCCGAGCCCTCCATTGAGTGGCTCCGCAATGGCCAGCCCCTGGAGATGGACAAGCTGGACAGCCAATCGCGGCCCATCGTCCTATCGGAGGGCAGCCTTTTTTTCCTCAGCGTGGTGCCAGGTAGGCGGAGTCAGTCACATGAGGGTGTGTACGCCTGCATGGCAAGGAACAGCGCTGGCAAGGCTACCAGCCGCAACGCCTCCCTCTATATCGCAGGTAAGACTGTGGGGATGTCTTTCAAATTAGATGGACATGCGTATCTTGTTATAAACTCCAAGATGCCATGCAGAAATAATTGCACAGCAGGATGAAGAGAGGTACCATGTTATAAAGAGGTCCCACTGTTATAGATCATGTGAGTGAAGAGACTATGTATCAGTCTCAGCAGTGGGCAGACTAACTAATAAACCACTCAATGGCTTGATTGGCTGACTCAGGTGTGCTCATACTGAGATGGAACCAAAGCCACACACAGCTGCCTTCCAAGCACTTAAAAACACTATACCAGATGCATGTGAAAATCTGGCCTTAGAATACATTCTGTTGTCTTGGTTGGATGGCCCTCTGTGGCTCCTACATCCTGTCCCATTAACTTCTCTCCCTTCATGCTGATCTTAAATGTGATATCAAGCTGATATATTATCCTTCAGTTCCACGGAAAGCCCGCAGTAACCACAGACCCCTGCTCCAGAGAAAAAGCGAGAGACATTGAGATTGTCCGTGTGATTGCTGAGTAGAATAATTATTTTATATATATATATATATATATATATATATATATATATTGAAAAACATTTATTTAACTAGGCAAATCCGTTAAGAACAAATTCTTATTTACAATGATGGCCTACCAAAAGGCCAAAGGTCTCCTGTGGGGACCGGGGATGGGATTTAAAAATATATTTATTTACATGTATATATATATGTCAAAACACACATCACGACAAGAGACAACACAACTCTACATAAAGAGAGACTTAAGACAACAACACAGCATGGCAGCAACACATGACAACACAGCATGCTAATACCACAATATGGTAGCAGCTCAAAACATGGTATAAACATTATTGGGCACAGACAACAGCACAAAGGACAAGAAGGTAGAGACAACAATACATCACGCAAAGCAGCCACAACTGTCAGTAAGAGTGTCCATGATTGTCTTTGTCTTTGAATGAAGAGATTGAGATCAAACTGTCCAGTTTGAGTGTTTGTTGCAGCTCGTTCCAGTCTCTAGCTGCAGCAAACTGAAATTAAAGGGGGTCCAAAATCAATGTTTACCACATTCCCGGGACAAACACTGCTAATTTACCCTTAACCCCCAGCCTCTGTTTGCACACAAAATAGGGTCACCCACAGACCACTGGATTCCTGAGCTGGCTGGTATAATTAGTGGCTGATTGACTTGTTGGGGGGACTTCCCTGGAGCAGTACGTGGTGGAGGCATGGAGCCATTGGCACTTTACTTTCGATTGAGTTATAGAAGCAGATCGATTGTAGTATAGTTTGCGTTTAACCTTTTATTTATCCAGGTTAGTCTCAATAAGATAATTGTGCAATTGTGACCTTTTGTAAGTAATATTTGAACAGGTTCGGTTAGTAGCCTCTACAGTCATGAACCATGCAGCACTGTTAATTCAAGAGTTGTGCTAAGTTCTCTATCTAGCTAGACAACTATTGAGTTCAAGAATACCTGTAATACATGTTAAAGAAGTCCAGCCTTGGATGAAGAGTGGAGATATTCCAGTAGTAGTTTATGGCACTAGACCATTGTAACCACCATACATGTGACCAAGTAGATGCCAAATACTTCTTGTCTCATGATTCCATGTGGTGTTATAACATAGGTATTGCATTAGGACATCAGTGACGATTTAAACAGACATCCTAAACATGTGGTAATGTACACATGCAAGGGGAAAATACCATTGTCTCTGTCCTTTTGGATATAATGGAAGGGAGCTCCTTAGACCTTCAACTGAAATGGTTCACAGTGACTCTTAACGATTGAGTAAACATGACAAGTCCCTGCAAAGACGTCAGGCTTGTCCGTCATGTACTTGTGTTAATAGACGGGTCAAATTTGCTCTATGAATTGTTTGGGACCTCTGGGGAATATATGAGGTTGTTGATGGGGCAACACTGGACAAAAGCACTGTGTATTCTGTGTATAAAATATATGGATATTTAGAGCTGTGCGATGTGGTCCAAAACGTATAGTGTGATATGGTGTGGTAATGGTACTGTGAAATAAGATAAATCATTAGATTAGTTTATTATAAGCCTTGCAAATTTTTGGCGGTCAAAAGTCAAGTCAAGCAGACAGTGGTGCGTGTGGTGCTGGGCACATGTTTCCCAGGCAATGTTTATTAACTACAGGCTTGTAGACTGACTTTGTTATCCAATGTAATGTTATGGCCTTGTGCACCAGCTAGTCTCAAACCCACTGTTTATGAATGGACGACCTCTGTGTGTTCTTTCAGCTCTGCGTGAGGACTTCCGGGTGCAGCCCTGTGACGTGGAGGTGGCTGTGGGGGAGGTGGCGGTGATGAACTGCAGCCCGCCGGTAGGCCACCCCGTGCCCAATACCACCTGGAGAAAAGATGGGGTCCCCATCAACAACACCAATCCGCACTACACTGTGAGACCTCCTTTATAACATCGCTACATGCTTTGTAAGGCTTTCTTTCTATGCTTTTTGAAATTAGAAATTGACAATGGGACAGTTGTCAGTGTGCATTTCTGTGCAGTAAATGTATTTTCAAGACACTATGGTTTTTCCATAATATGGAACAGATGTTCTATATTATTGTAATTAATTTTTTGAACTAATTTCCAGAGGTGGCAGGAGCTGAAATGCATACCGTATTGAATTCTTATTTCTCGAATCAAATCAGTGGTAACACGGTATTACCAATAGAGGGCACTGTTGTACAACATTTTGATTAAAACCACAGGCTGCTTCATACATTTTCCTCCATTATTAATAAAAGAGGACATGTCACCTTGGATGAAGAACTATCCCCCCCAAAATCCTTGTTTATTTGTAACTGTATGTGCATGATCCCCATGTGATCTATAGGAACTGAATGGGAAGTTGATAATCGCCCCAGCCCAGAAAAATGACTCTGGCATGTACATCTGTGTGGCCTCCAACACTGTGGGAGTAAGAGAGAGCAGGGCCGCCCGCCTGTCTGTCCTAGGTAAGATGAACCCTGACTCCATGTACAGGACCATTTTAGCAATAACCTTTTTTACACTACTGAGCCAAGCTGTACGTTGCTGGCCTGGTTATGCATCCACCATAGTTGTATTTGCCCATGCTTTCTCCATCCCCAGCCAAGCCAGTGTTGGTGCTGAAGCCTCAGGATGTGTCGGTGGGGACAGGAGAGTCTGCCCAGTTCTACTGCGAGGCTAAAGGAGACCCCATGCCAGCTGTGGAGTGGAGCCGAGTGCAGGGCCCTCTGCCCAACGGCAGGTCTGGTTCTTGATTCAACACATTTTTTATTGTCCATTAAATCTACACTAGAAACTGTTCTTGACATGAGGTTTACAACATGTGGTTTGTATGCGTGAATGTAAGTCGCTTTGGATAAAGACGTCTGCTAAATGGCTTATATTATTATATACAGGAGGTCAAAAAGTATTTGGATGGTGACAATATATATATTATTTTGGCTCTGTACTCCAGCACTTTGGATTTGAAATGATACAATGACTATGAGGTTAAAGTGCAGACTGTCAGCTCTAATTTGAGGGTGAACCGTTTAGAAATTACAGCACTTTTTGTACGTAGTCCCCCCCGTTTTATGGAACCAAAAGTATTTAGACAAATTCACTTGTGTATTAAAGTAGACAAAAGTCTTGGGGGTGTAATCTTTGTTTCTTTGGGCTACTCTTCTGCACAGTCAGTACATGTGTCATAACATGCATTATTAGTATGCAGTAATATTAATAATAATAAGTAATTCTTTGATTTCTAATAATTCCATACAGTTTCTATAGTGAATGTTGTGTTGGTTGCTGTGTCATGTCTGTAGGTATCTAGTGAATCCTGACCAGAGCCTCCAGATCCACTACGTGACACCACAAGATTCAGGGAGGTACACCTGCACAGCTGTCAACAACGTGGGGGTGGTCACCGCCAGCGCACAGCTTGTGGTGGAGGGTAAGAGTACTTAGCTTGAGCCTTCACCACGACATTTATGTGTTGTGTATTTGTTGAATGTGTAATGTACCATGTTTATTTTGCATACAGCAGTACTGTTTGTCTAAGACAGTTTCTCCCTGAGGGAAATGAAAGTTGATCCTATCCTATTTCCTTACAGCTAGAATAGAATGTATTTCTTTCTCCCAGGGGAATACAGAAAACTCTACTGGAATGCTAAACAAGGACCATATTATTCACAATATTTGCAGGATGTAACACAAACAAAAACATGACTTTTTATGATGTTTGTGAGATGGTGAAGGAAATGAGTGTGGTTCAAAGTAAACTGTTTTTAGGAGCACTATGGGACTTTTCGTTACATGGAGTTTAGTTTGTGTCAATTTCAGTGCCAGTTGGGAATTTCAATTTATGAATAGAAAAGTGTACAACATTATTTTCTATGAAGATTTTTCTCGCTCCTTCACAGGAGCTGCAAGCACCAGACAGAGGGACCTTCACAGAGAGTTGTCGGACCTGCGCATAGCTCTGCAGAATGTGACGTTGCTGACTCCAAACTCCAACATGTCCCAAGTGCAGTGGAAGGTACAGACATCAGACACGTCACATGGAGGTTCATGTATTTCTATGATAACTGTTTTCACATAACAGATGACTGCATCAAGACGTTGAGAGAGTATCCCCCAGCTAACACTTCAATAGTGAACTCCTAATGTAAGGAATTTATCTTTGTGCTAAACTAAGATTCAGGCCTGACATTTTTTGTTTGTTTAGAACAATATTTTCATGTCACAAACCACATTTCCATTCTGTTTTTTTATGCGAGTAAAGGCAAACCGTTTGTAAAAAAAAATATGACAGCTGTGATGGAAACAGGAAGTTTCGGTACAATTTTATAAATGACGACAGATCATTTGTTCGTTTGACATGGTGGGATCTTTTTGTGCCTCTAAAATCAGTTATGCGAGAAATGGAAATGCCTTCATGAGCAAATATTGATATACATGAAAACTGCACACAAAATCGTCTATGTCATCACGCACTGATTTATATCCGCAACAAGTCCGTTTGGTGGAAGCACACCACTGGTGGCAAAATGCACATATTTTCTTTATGCGCATTTTAGACTATTCACATGAAAATCTGTCGCCAATTGGATGGAAATCTAGCTATACAGATAACATTCAAAGAATTCAAAACTGCCATAATGTTCTGTAATTTTTGTAATTATCAAGTAATCAATGGCAATCTGTTAATTTATACCTGAATACATTTTGTAAAATGTATTCATATTTAGTATTGATTTTTTATATCTGTGTCCATATTATCCATGAGTTTCAAGTGGATATACCATCTGGCTTGCCTAGTTAAATAAAGGTTAAATAAAAAAATGTTTTTACATTTAAATGGTTAAAGAGGAAATAGCTTAATTAATGAAAAAATAATATAATCAACAATGGCATTGTTTTCAATTAACTCTGCAACTCCTCCAACTATTTACTTTTTTCATAACTGCCACCAGTTTGGCTGCAAAAGATTTACAACAAAAGACATATTGACATAGTAAAATAAATAAAGGTGTGTAATTTTTTTAAATATATATATTTCATGCTGAAACTCATATATTAAACACCAATGGTATTCACAAAGTCTATGGTTTATATGTAGGCTAATGTTTTACAGCTTTGCCAGTGTATTTTTTATTTTTTTATAATCGTATTTGATTATTTTATATATTTGACATGTGATAAGGCCACACAGAAGGCTATAGATAACAAGACGCCTGTTATAATCTAAAGTTCCCAAAATGGCCACTAGATGACGCGTGATAAAATTCTCCCCAAATCTGAAAGTTACCAAAGTTCTGGTAGTTTACTGGTAAAATTCAAATGTTACCAGTAATATACCCTCCCATTGCAACCCTGGTTTCTACACTCAAAAGCGCAAATCTCATTAATGCTTGATAACTGTCTTTTCTTTTTGTTCTTTTTCTTTCAGCTCCAGTCTTTCCCAACCCAGCCTCAATACCTGGATGGTTTCGAGGTCCTCTGTCGCTCTCTCTTGCCCGCCAGTTCGGACTGGGCTGCTAAGAGAGTGCCACTACCCAACTTTCAAACACTGGTCGGCCCGCTCAAGAGGGGCTACAAGTATGACTTCAAAGTGCGTCCCTACGGCAGCAGCTTGTATGGCCGGGAGAGCAACACCAAGCACCTGCGTGTACCTGAAACAGGTAAGGAAGGGCTCAAAAAAGTTAGCAGGCTGTTATCAACCAAAAAGTATGAAAATATACTGTAGGTGTGTCTTTGGATACTGTGGCTCAAGAGTAGTCCGACTTTATTGAATAAAGGTGGTCCTTTGCGTGAATCTGTACTATGAAGATAAAAAAACTAGGATTTGAATCAAGATGGGTCATATGTGTGTTTTTTACACATGTATTGTTATTTTCATGACACTCCATCTTCCTGCAGTGCCTAGCGCCCCACCTCAGGCCGTCTCCATAACAAGTTCCCCTGACCACAATCACACGGTCTATGTGACCTGGGAGCCTCCACCCCACAAAGCTCACAATGGCATCATCCAGGGATACCAGGTAAGAATAAGATGGCTACCTACACCTTTACCTTATTATATCTATGCCTGAAAAATCTAGCACCTAGCATTCTTGTATGCTCCACAATATGTTTTATGACATCTTTGAGAGCATGCAAGAAATTCCAGGGTGAGTTTATTTTCTCTATATGCCTGACATTATGTTGTGTGTTGAAAGAATCCTATTTTTCAATAACATTGTACTGTGTTTACCATATTAAATTCACATTCACAATTTAATTACACATTGTATTGATAGGGGTCCTCTGCAACCCTGGTGTGCAAGCTTTTGTTCAAGTGCAAAATAACTGATTCAACTAAGCAGTCCTGATAGAAGACCATGATAAGATTAATCAAAGGTGTGGGCTGTAACAAAAGCCTGCTTTCCCTGACCAGAGTTTCATTGTATCCCTGCTGTGGAAGCTGTTACCTGAGTACACACACATGTACACACGCACACGTACACGCACACACACACACACACACACACACACACACACACACACACACACACACACACACACACACACACACACACACACACACACACACACACACACACACACACACACACACACACACACACACACACACACACACACACAGAGTTCTCTGTAATGCTTCCTTGGTTCCCTCTTTGAGCTGTGTGTGTTTGTCCTGTCCAGTTGTGGTGTGTGCAGTTGGAGGAGCAGCAGTACTTGAACTGGACAGTGGACAGTGGGACCCACAGTCTGGAAATAAACCCTCTGTACCCAGACAAAGAGTACTGGGTCCAGGTGGCAGCAGTCAACGGAGCTGGCGTCGGGGTGCAGAGTGACCCCCGTAGACTGGTCATAGGTCAGTGACAACACGCCACAGATATCTGTATGGTCAACCAAACACCACAGGGTTACGAAACCTTACATAAAACAAGACTACAATAAGTAGTTTTGTGCAATTTGCAGTCCAGTTCATTGAAAGCATCAATGTGGGTTGGAAGGTTTGAAGATGAATGAAACAGATGTGTATAACACTATATGTGTTAGTATCAGTAGTGAAAAAACAACCCAATTGTCATACTTGAGTAAAAGTAAAGATACATTTATAGAAAATTACTCAAGTGAAAGTCACCCAGCAAAATACTACTTGAGTAAATATCTAAAAGTATTTGGTTTTAAATATACTTAAGTATGAAATGTCAATGTAATTGATCAAATATACTCAAGTATCAAAAGTAAATGTATAAATCATTTCACAATTAAGTAAACCAGACGGCACGATTTTCTTGTTTTTTAAATTTCCGGATAACCAGGGGCACACTCCTCCACTCAGACATAATTTGCAAACAAAGCATTTGTGTTTAGTGTTTAGTCCACCAGATCAGAGGTAGTAGGGAGGAGCAGGGATGTTCTCTTGAGAAGTGCATGAATTGGACCATTTTCCTGTCCTGCAAATCATTCGAAATGTAAAGACTACTTTTGTGTTTAAGGGAAAATGTATGGAGTAAAAAGTACATTCTTTTCTTCAGGAATGTAGTGAAGTAAAAGTTGTCAAAATATAAATACCCCCAAAAACTATTTATTTTTTACTTAAGTACTTTATACGACTGGTTAGTGTTTATATAGATAAAGTTGGCACAATTCCGATATTTTGCCTAATTATTGACAAAAGATCTGATCTGATTGGTTAAAACACCACTACATGTAAAAAATATCATAATTAGACTGCTTGTGTAAATGCAGCCTTTGCTGTACAGTGCCGTGAAAAAGTTTTTGCATATGGCAATGTATGTATGTGTATGTATGTATGTATGTATGTATGTATGTATGTATGTATGTATGTATGTATGTATGTATGTATGTATGTATGTATGTATGTATGTATATACATACATACATACATACATACATACATACATACATACATACATACATACATACATACATACATACATACATACATACATACATACATACATACATACATACATACATACATACATACATACATTGCCATATGCAAATAAATATATATATATATATATATATACTGCTCAAAAAAATAAAGGGAACACTCAAACAACACAATGTAACTCCAAGTCAATCACACTACTGTGAAATCAAACTGTCCACTTAGGAAGAAACACTGATTGACAATAAATTGCACATGCTGTTGTGCAAATGGAATAGACAACAGGTGGAAATAATAGGCACATCTGGGACATCGTGTCTCGCTCCATTCACCAACGCCACGTTGCACCACAGACTGTCCAGGAGTTGGCGGATGCTTTAGTCCAGGTCTGGGAGGAGATCCCTCAGGAGACCATCTGCCACCTCATCAGGAGCATGCTCAGGCGTTGTAGGAAGGTCATACAGGCACGTGGAGGCCACGCACACTACTGAGCCTCATTTTGACTTGTTTTAAGGACATTACATCAAAGTTGGATCAGCCTGTAGTGTGGTTATCCACTTTAATTTTGAGTGTGACTCCAAATCCAGACCTCCATGGGTTGATAATTTTGATTTCTATTGATCATTTTTGTGTGATTTTGTTGTCAGCACATTCAACTATGTAAAGAAAAAAGTATTTAATAAGAATATTTCATTAATTCAGATCTAGGATGTGTTATTTTAGTGTTTCCTTTATTTTTTTGAGCAATATATATATATATATATATATATATATATATATATTGCTCAAAAAATAAAGGGAACACTAAAATATATAAAATATAAAACTAAAATATATATATATACATACATATACCTATACATACACACACTCACTGCCATTGAAAAGTTTGGGGTCACTTAGAAATGTCCTTCTTTTTGAAAGAAAATCACATTTTTTTGTCCATTTAAAATAACATAAAATTGATCAGAAATATTGTAGACATTGTTAATGTTGTAAATGACTAGTGTAGCTGGAAACAGATTTTTTTTAAATGGAATATCTACATACAGTGCCTTGCGAAAGTATTCGGCCCCCTTGAACTTTGCGACCTTTTGCCACATTTCAGGCTTCAAACATAAAGATATAAAACTGTATTTTTTTGTGAAGAATCAACAACAAGTGGGACACAATCATGAAGTGGAACGACATTTATTGGATATTTCAAACTTTTTTAACAAATCAAAAACTGAAAAATTGTCCGTGCAAAATTATTCAGCCCCTTTACTTTCAGTGCAGCAAACTCTCTTCAGAAGTTCAGTGAGGATCTCTGAATGATCCAATGTTGATCTAAATGACTAATGATGATAAATACAATCCACCTGTGTGTAATCAAGTCTCCGTATAAATGCACCTGCACTGTGATAGTCTCAGAGGTCCGTTAAAAGCGCAGAGAGCATCATGAAGAACAAGGAACACACCAGGCAGGTCCGAGATACTGTTGTGAAGAAGTTTAAAGCCGGATTTGGATACAAAAAGATTTCCCAAGCTTTAAACATCCCAAGGAGCACTGTGCAAACGATAATATTGAAATGGAAGGAGTATCAGACCACTGCAAATCTACCAAGACCTGGCCGTCCCTCTAAACTTTCAGCTCATACAAGGAGAAGACTGATCAGAGATGCAGCCAAGAGGCCCACACTCTGGATGAACTGCAGAGATCTACAGCTGAGGTGGGAGACTCTGTCCATAGGACAACAATCAGTCGTATATTGCACAAATCTGGCCTTTATGGAAGAGTGGCAAGAAGAAAGCCATTTCTTAAAGATATCCATAAAAAATGTTGTTTAAAGTTTGCCACAAGCCACCTGGGAGACACACCAAACATGTGGAAGAAGTTGCTCTGGTCAGATGAAACCAAAATTGAACTTTTTGGCAACAATGCAAAACGTTATGTTTGGCGTAAAAGCAACACAGCTCATCACCCTGACCACACCATACCCACTGTCAAATATGGTGGTGGCAGCATCATGGTTTGGGCCTGCTTTTCTTCAGCAGGGACAGGGAAGATGGTTAAAATTGATGGGAAGATGGATGGAGCCAAATACAGGACCATTCTGGAAGAAAAACATATCCAGGTGTTAGAATGACCAAGTCAAAGTCCAGACCTGAATCCAATCGAGAATCTGTGAAAAGAACTGAAAACTGCTGTTCACAAATGCTCTCCATCCAACCTCACTGAGCTTGAGCTGTTTTTTTTCTTTTTTCTTTATTTAACCAGGCAAGTCAGTTAAGAACAAATTCTTATTTTCAATGACGGCCTGGGAACAGTGGGTTAACTGCCTGTTCAAGGGCAGAACGACAGATTTGTACCTTGTCAGCTCGGGGGTTTGAACTCGCAACCTTCCGGTTACTAGTCCAACGCTCTAGCCACTAGGCTACACTGCCGACCCTTTTGCAAGGAGGAATGGGAAAAAATTTCAGTCTCTCGATGTGCAAAACTGATAGAGACATACCCCAAGCGACTTACAGCTGTAATCGCAGCAAAAGGTGGCGCTACAAAGTATTAACTTAAGGGGGCTGAATAATTTTGCACGCCCAATTTTTCAGTTTTTGATTTGTTAAAAAAGTTTGAAATATCCAATAAATGTCGTTCCACTTCATGATTGTGTCCCACTTGTTGTTGATTCTTCACAAAAAAATACAGATTTATATCTTTATGTTTGAAGCCTGAAATGTGGCAAAAGGTCGCAAAGTTCAAGGGGGCCGAATACTTTCGTAAGGCACTGTATGCATACAGAGGCCCATTATCAGCAACCATCACTCATGTGTTCCAATGGCACGTTGTGTTAGCTAATCCAAGTTTATAATTTTAAAAGGCTTACTGATCATTAGAAAACCCTTTTGCCGCGACCGGGAGGTCCTTGGGGCGACGCACAATTGGCCTCGCTTCATCCGGGTTAGGGAGGGCTTGGCCGGTAGGGATATTCTTGTCTCATCGCGCACCAGGGACTCCTGTGGCGGGCCGGGCGCAGTGCACGCTAACCAAGGTTGCCAGGTGCACGGTGTTTCCTCCGGCACATTGGTGCGGCTGGCTTCCGGGTTGGATGCGCACTGCGTTAAGAAGCAGTGCGGCTTGATTGGGTTGTGTATCAGAGGACGCATGACTTTCAACCTTCGTCTCTCCCGAGCCCATACGGGAGTTGTAGCGATGAGACAAGATAGTAGCTACTAAAAACAATTGGATACCACGAAATTGGGGAGAAAAAGGGGTAAAAAAAATAAAATAATAATAATAGTAATCATTTTAAAAAAGAAATGAGAAAAAAGAAAACCCTTTTGCAATTATGTTAGCACAGCTGAAAACTGTTATCCTGTTTAAAGAACCAATAAAACTGGCCTTCTTTAGACTAGTTGAGTATCTGGAGCATCAGAATTTGTGGGTTCGATTACGGGCTCAAAATGGCCAGAAACAAATATCTTTCTTCTGAAACTCGTCAGTCTATTCTTGTTCTGAGAAATTAAAGTTATTCCAAGCGAGAAATTGCCAAGAAAATGAAAATCTCGTACAACGCTGTGTACTACTCCCTTCACAGAAAAGTGCAAACTGGCCCTAACCAGAATAGAAAGAGGAGTGGGAAGCCCCAGTGCATAACTGAGCAAGAAGAAAAGTACATTAGTGTCTAGTTTGAGAAACAGACACCTCACAAATCCTCAACTGGCAGCTTCATTAAATAGTACCCGCAAAACACCAGTCTCAACTTTAACAGTGAAGAGGTGACTCCGGGATGCTGTCCGGGAAGTTCCTCGGTCCAGTGTCTGTGTTCTTTTGTCCATCTTAATCTTTTATTTTTATTGGCCAGTCTGAGATACGGCTTTTTCTTTGCAAAAGAACATAGAGCCGGGGTCCTTCTTGGCTGTGATTGGCAATGCTGAAATAAGAAGAGGACCACTATCTGTTTAACCTCAATGACCTTAAATTCAGATTAATCCGTTGGACTGCCAGATGGTGAAGTGTGATTCATTACTTTAGAGAATGCATTTACACTGCTCCCGAGTCCAATGGCAGCGAGCTTCACACGACTCCAGCCGATGCTTGGCTTCGCACATGTGGACCTTAGGCTGATGTGCGGCTGCTGAGAAGCCGCGTTGCTTTCAGAGGCAGTTTGGAAATCTGTAGCGAGTGTTGCAAACCGAGGACTGACGATTCTACATGCTAAATACTTCAGCAATCGGCGGCCCCATTCTGTGAGCTTGTGCTGCCTACCACTTCGCTGCTTCCCCATTGTTGCTCCTAAATGTTTCCACTTCACAATAACAGCACTGAAATAACCAAATCCACTACTGTATGTGTGTGTGTGTGTGTGTGTGTGTGTGTGTGTGTGTGTGTGTGTGTGTGTGTGCGCGCCCACATTGCCAATCATGTGTGTGATAGTGTTTCCCTCTTTCATATTCTCTGCCTTATTTTATTTCTGTCTGTCTCTTTTCCTCTCTCTGTGTTTTAATTATTTTATTTATGTCTTGTTTTTTTCCCTTCCCTCCCTCTTACAGACTCCCGGAGGTCCGGGGCCCCCCAGTCAGACAGCCCCAGTAGGGACCTGACTCGGGTCCTGGCTGTGCTGAGGAACCCTGTGTTCATTGGAAGCGTTGGCGCCCTCCTGTGTTGCATCCTAATGGTGACGGCCTTCTGCCTGTACCGCCACCACACACGACCCGGCGACCACCTGGGACGAGGCCACGGCAAGGCTAAAGGTCTGTCTGGGCTAGAAGTGGGGGCTAGCTTATGTGTTGTATCTTTAGCATAAGCTTAGCAAGGTTATCTTAGCTTGGATATGTCATGCTATGCTAGTCAACTTTGTTGTAATGGCTAAGTAATCAGCGTTAGCTGCTAATCAGGTTTTAATGTTTGAGTGTTATTTGGCTAAAACAAGAGAGGTTGTAGCTATAGTGGGGAGAACAAGTATTTGATACACTGCTGATTTTGCAGGTTTTCCTACTTACAAAGCATGTAGAGGTCTGTAATTTTTTTATCATAGGTACACTTCAACTGTGAGAGACGGAATCTAAAACAAAAATCCAGAAAATCACATTGTATGATTTTTAAGTAATTAATTTGCATTGTATTGCATGACATAAGTATTTGATCACCTACCAACCAGTAAGAATTCCGGATCTCACAGACCTGTTAGTTTTTCTCTAAGAATCCCTCCTGTTCTCCACTCATTACCTGTATTAACTGCACCTGTTTGAACTTGTTACCTGTATAACGAGTTACCTGGGCCAAAATCCCAGCTGCAGTGTGTGCAAACCTGATCAAGAACTACAGGAAACGTATGATCTCTGTAATTGCAAACAAAGGTTTCTGTACGAAATATTAAGTTCTGCTTTTCTGATGTATCAAATACTTATGTCATGCAATAAATGCAAATGAATTACTTAAAAATCATACAATGTGATTTTCTGGATTTTTGTGTACCTATGATAAAAATTACAGACCTCTACATGCTTTGTATATAGGAATTACTGCTGATTTTGCAGGTTATGAAATACTTGTTTTCCCCACTGTATATGATGTATAACTAGAGGTTTTACACCACAAGGTTGTATAGTAGCAGGCATGCTTCTACTTACTTAGGTTGGTTTTTACGTTTGACTTTCTCATCATTCAAAGAAAATGCTATGTGAGAATTTATATTAAGGACACTTTAGCATCTATATCGTTGTAGTGATGCTATAATGATCTGGAAGCTTGTGCTATGGAAGCGTGTGCTTCTACATCTGCATTGCTTGCTGTTTGGGGTTTTAGGCTGGGTTTCTGTATAGCACTTTATGACACCAGCTGATGTGAAAAGGGATTTATAAATACGATTGATTGATAGTGTTGAATGACAGGATTACCATTAACTTCTCCAATGTTCCTGTATAAACTGTGAAACCTCATTGTGAAATAAACCAAGTGACTGTTACTCTGGGTTTTGCAGGTTTGTACAGGTTGGCCAGTGAGGACCTAATCATCAAACACCGGTAGGTGGAAGACCGTGTCGCTCATTGAAAAGGATTTCACTACTTTTTTTGTTTTGTAATGTTTATAATATGATCTGATCCACTGTATGTGCCTCCTAGGTTTGCCATTTTAACCATACGCAATACATGGGATTGACAGATTTACTGACTGACTGATTGATTGTCCTGTGTCTCTGCAGAATGGCAGCCCCAGACTCACCATGGATCTCGGGTGCGTGGAGACCGGCCCAGAGTGGCGAGAAGTACCAGGGCATGTGGGCTCAGAGCCAGGAGAACCCCGGCTTCAGGAAGACCAGTGAGTTTGGCTCTACAGTTTGTCTAGAATCAGTTCATCCTACCACAGTTCTTAATGTAAGCATTATGAGATGGATAAAAAGACTGGCCCTGGACCAGTTGATAATACAACTCGGTACTCAGTTAGTTTTCCCTGTGTGCTGAAAGAGTAGGCTTTTGACATATATTTTTAGGTCTGAGGCTATTCATCTGCTACCTCTGCTATTCATTATGGAAGCTCAGTGAACCACCTCTGCTATCTAAACAATACACTTGATCCATTCTGCCTGAGAATTTCTCCAATCTTCGATCGATAACTCAAAAATAATTCCAGCCACACAAGTGGATGCACAGCATTTAAAATCCACACAAGTGGATGCACAGCATTTAAAATCATTGAGGATAACAGATAGTGGTCCTCTTCTTATTCCATCATTGCCAATCACAGCCAAGAAGGACCCCGGCTCCCTGGACTCGGCTGTCCCCATCGTGCCCGACAGCTGCGGTGTCTATGGGACGTTCTACGTGGACCTGTCGGGAAACGGCCTCAAGACCTTCAACAGCCCCACCCGATGCCCCAAGAGGCCCCACTGCCACACCACCACCTCCTCACACTACTCCCAGCACGGCACAGAGGCGGTGCATACCGCTGTCAAGACCATGCTGGTCAAGGATGGACAGGCCCTGCCCCCAGCCCAGCCCAAGATGGGCGTGCCCAAGGAGTCATGGGAGAAGAATTACAAACGAGGTGATAGTCAATGCAGCCTTCTTAAATGGTTTTGATGTCCTTGCTCTTGGTTAACAACAATCTGTAATTACTTTTGAATCACAGACTTTTTCTCCTCCCTCAGAGCTCCATGCAGAGAACAGCGCCCCCTTGGTGTCATCGAGGAGCCAGGCGCTGGCTGTGAGGGGAGTGCCTTACAAACAGAGGCTCAGCCATCTCCCACCAGGTACTGTACTGTACTGTCATCTTACACCACTCATACCCTAAAGGCTTTTAATGCTCAGGGAAAATTAGAACCAGTGTTTTCACTGAACCCCAGGTATGTACGTTTTTGTTTTATTCCAGCACTAGCAACCCTGATTCAACTGATCAAGGGCTTGGAAATTTAGCTGCTTGTCTTAAATCAGGTGTGTTAGTGCAGGGCTAGAACAAATATGTGCACCCCTGAAGGTTCCCCCAGGAATGGATGGTACAGAACCACTGTCCTTGACAGTGTTGTTGTTGTGTTGACCTTGGTTCCTGTGTGTATTCTTCCTTCAGGTGGGCGCTCCGAGTGCCTCAAGCCCCTGGCGTCGTCCCGCTTCCTGCACCACTCAGCCTCACGGCACTTGGTGAACATGCTCCCCACCCCACCCCCGCTGCCCATGGATGACACCACTGACACACACAGCCTCACCTCAGAGGAAGGGTGAGGAATACACACGCATGCATGTACACACAAACATAACCACACCTACACAGACACCCACGCACACAGACCCACACAGACACACACTCGCATCCAAACAGAGACACACAGACATTGGCAAGAATCCCCAATCCTGCTCCCCCTCTCTCTGTACCACTGTTCAAGACGTCCTTCCCCAGTCTCAAAACCAAGGCTACTTATGTTGACTTATACTTACCACACACGACACATGACAGAATACTCATGAAACTGAGCTCAATAAATGTACCATCTGTTACATCTTTCATTGGCTGTAGCATTATATTAATAACTCCCCTGTCGTGTGTTGATGATTGGTGCTCTGAGACATACTTCTGAACAATAACCAAGAATCAAAGGGTTCTTCCTTATGGACCTTGTATTTAGCCCCTTGACTCAATATGAGCATCTATGAGCTGTGTGTTTCTCACGCTCTGCCACAGGGCTCCCTTGTTTACTTCCTTTTAACCTCTTCCTGACACCAATCTATCACAGTTTCTCCCATTCCCCACTCTCTAATAAGCCACTGCGCTCCGCTTGCCTCCATTTCCTCTGCCATTATAGTCAAACCGGATGGCCTGAACTGGTTTCATGTCTCCCGCTGGGGGAAATGATTGTACTTCCTCCCTGTTCTTAGCCTCGATGACAGGGCCTTGACACGGCTCATAGAACAGCAACCAACATGCGCCAATTTACATGACCATGAATGACATGTAACCACAGTTTTAACAAAGAAAATGTTTAAATTTGAGTTATAGTACAACTATATTCTCTTGTAAGGAATAGTACTATTATCACAAAATAACTGGGAATTTCTTGTAACTACAGACTTTTTGAGAATGACACAAATATTTATTTTCATCAAGTCTGCTGCCTCAGTGTCTTTAGATATTTTTGTCAGATGGTACTATGGAATACTGAAGTATAATTACAAGCATTTCATAAGTGTAAAAGGCTTTTATTGACAATTACATGAAGTTGATGCAAGGAGTCAATATTTGCAGTGTTGACCCTTCTTTTTCAAGACCTCTGCAATCCGCCCTGGCATGCTGACAATTAACTTCTGAGCCACATTATTTTATAATCAACGCTTGGATTTTGTCAGAATTTGTAGGTTTTTGTTTGTCCACCCGCCTCTTGAGGATTGACCACAAGTTCTCAATGGGATTAAGGTCTGGGGAGTTTCCTGACCATGGACCCAAAATGTCGATGTTTTGTTCCAAGAGCCACTTAGTTATCACTTTTGCCTTATGGCAAGGTGCTCCATCATGCTGAAAAAGGCATTGTTCGTCACCAAACTGTTCCTGGATGGTTGGGAGAAGTTGCTCTCGGATGTGTTGGTACCATTCTTTATTCTTTGCTGCCCTTCTTGACACCAGGCCATCCTCCAAATGTCTTCGCCTCACTGTGCGTGCAGATGCACTCACACCTGCCTGCTGCCATTCTTCTGTACTGGTGGTGCCCTGATCCCGCAGCTGAATCAACTTTAGGAGATGGTCCTGGCGCTTGCTGAACTTTCTTGGGCGCCCTGAAGCCTTCTTCACAACAATTGAACCACTCTCCCTGAAGTTTTTGATGATCTGATAAATGGTTGATTTAGGTGCAATCTTACTGGCAGCAATATCCTTGCCTGTGAATCCCTTTTTGTGCAAAGCAAGGATGACGGCACGTGTTTCCTTACAGGTAACCATGGTTGACAGAGCAAGAACAATAATAAGAGGGACTTAATAAGAGGGACTTTGCAATTAATTGCAATTCATCTGGTTACTCTTCATAACACTCTGGAGTATATGCAAATTGTCATCATACAAACTGAGGCAGCAGACTTAGTGAAAATGTATATTTGTGTCATTCTCCACTTTTGGCCACGACTGTACAGTACATTTAGGCAACTAAGCACAAAGTATAACTACCTGCATGATTTTCTCATACACTAGGGTTTCATCTTTTGCTTATACCTAATATAAATAATTGCTAATATTTGGGCTTAAAGGCCCAATCTTTGATTTAGCCATTTTGTTCATTCATTTATGATTCACAAGTTGATTATTGAAGAATATAACTTATAAATGTCTCATGAATTTAGTCTGAATTATTGGAAATTACCTTCTGAGCTTCATTTGTCACACCTAGGTGGAGCAGGTCCACTAAACTGATGGTGGATGACGGGTCTCACCAGTCTGTGTGTGCTGCGTCCGGTCTCCGTGGCCCCCCATCCAACACTACGGGCTTCCCCTCCTACAGCCGCCTGTCCACTGCCTCTTACTGCCTGTCATTAGATGAGGAGCAGGACACGACAATGACCTCACAGGAAGTCACCCAGTACCTGGAGCTCAGCCCCAAGGCCGAGAGGCGCAGCAAGTAGGTTTGCCATGAAAACCAAGGGGTGGCAAATAGAGGAGGGTGAGAGGGTTACTGTCAGAGTCATTGAGGGGTTGTGCTTTGACGCTATCTATTCTACTACATCGATTGATAAGGACATTTAAAGACAACCAAAATTATTGTCAGTAATATTCAATATTTGAATAGCCAGTCTCTTTATTAGTAAAATAGTGTTGGATATTACAATAATGTTTGTTATTTTAGTACAGTATTGCTTTACCAGAATCAGTAGTTTTTACTTCATTCACCTCTCATCTTACCTCACTTCCTGTTTCCAGCACAATGCCGGAGAATCCTCCTTCTTCCTCCCTGTCCCGCCCTTTCTCCCCCACTCCCACTTTGGGCTACATCTGTGGGCTCCTCCCCTCCGTCCAACTGGAGGACAGGTTGACTGACGACCAGGAGTCCCAGCCAATGGGCTCTCGACGGGCCCGGCTCCAGAGCACACCCTTGTCGCTCTGCAGTGAATGGGAGGGCTCGCTGTGGAATGGCTGGGGGTCGGTGTCAGAGGGCAACATGGCTAACAGTGCCCGCACCAGCACCATCAGCTCGTCGGACGGCTCATTCATGAACGATGCCAACTTTGCCGGAGTGCTGGCCACTGTGGCCGCAGAGTCCATGAGTGGAGTCTCTTTCTCAGGCAAGACTACTAGAGAAAATGTACTCACACATTAATTATATTTCATACTTTATCAGGTTACTTGAGATTGAGCTGTCTTGTCACCAACTACCACTAGGTGGTGAACTCTTACCTTACTGTACGATCCTAAAATGGTGCCTTGGAGTCAGATTTACAACAGATTCCTCTTTTATGTCGAGCCTCTATAGTTTGGTCATGATATACTTGTGGAGGAAGATTTTTTGGTGTGTGCTACATCAGGGTTATGTTTATTCATTAATTGAACATTGTCTATAGTATTTAACAATGACTTTGCAACTCATAAATGGAATTGTAGTTTATTCCCCGGGGTAAAGGAATTGAAAAGCAATTGACCACACGATCAGGTGTCACCAGTTTTCCTTTGTGCAGCTTATCGGCATGCTCTGTTTCCACTGGGGATGTAGCCTAGACTAGAGTTAAGCAGTGGTCTTATATTCTGGGAGGACGACATGTGGGAAATGTCAGTGCTTGTGTGGCCACTGAGACTGACCTATGGGTCAGATCGATGTGATTTAGGTGAGAGTGTATCTCACAGACACACACAGTGGAGACTGCGTGTGTGTGTGTGTGTGCACGTATGTGAGGTAGGGGGTAAACGCAGGATTCAGGGGTGGCAACTGCCGATTACTTAGGAGCTCTCAGCAAATTGAAGGCGCTACTGAGTAATCTTTCTCAGACTGTCATTTAATTAATCACTCTGTCCTTTCTCCAAATGTGCATACGGCAGATTCAACTTTATTCCATTTGCCCAATTATTTTTAATACAGGAGTGTTGCCACAGTGAAATAGAGTCCTGATTGGGCACTGTGCATTATACAAATTGGATTGCTAAGTGTGTGTGTGTGCGTGCGTGTGTCACCTTTCTGTTATCATATCTATTTTATCATGATGTCAGTTGTCATGTAATATCTCTCTGTATCATGGTATCAGTTAGCATATCTCACTTTATCCTGGTATCAGTTGTTATATCTCTCTTTATCGTAGTGTCATTTGTCATATCTCTGTATCATGGTATCAGTTGTCATATAGAGTACAGTCAGGTTTGGACACAACTATTCATTCAAGGTTTTTTCTTTATTTTTACTATCTTCTACATTGTAGAATAATAGTGAAGACATCAAAACTATGAAATAACACATATGGAATCATGTGGTAACCAAAAAAGTGTTAAACAAATATAAAATATATTTGAGATTTTTCAAAGTAGCCAACCTTTGCCATTACAACCTTGCAGACTCTTGGCATTCTCTCAACCAGCTTCATGAGGTAGTCACCTGGAATGCATTCAATTAACAGATATCCCTTGTTAAAAGTTCATTTGTGTAATTTCTTTCCTCCTTAATGTGTTTCAGCATATCAGTTATGTTGTGACAAGGTAGGGGTGATAAACAGAAGATAGCCCTATTTGGTAAAAGACCAAGTCCATATTATGGCAAGAACAGCTCAAATAAGCAAAGAGAAACGATAGTCCGTCATTACTTTAAGACATGAAGGTCAGTCAATAGTGAAAATGTCAAGAACTTTGAAAGTTTCTTCAAGTGCAGTCGCAAAAACCATCAAGCACTATGATGTAATTGGCTCTCATGAGGACAGCCACAGGAAAGGAAGAGCCAGAAGACTCTGCTGCAGAGGATAAGTTCATTAGAGTTACCAGCCTCAGAAATTGCAGCCCAAATAAATGCTTCACACAGTTCAAGTAACAGACACATCTCAACATCAACTGTTCAGAGGAAACTGTGTGAATCAGGCTTTCATGGTCGAATTGCTGCAAAGATACCACCACTAAAGGACACCAATAAGAAGAAGACACTTGTTTGGGCCAAGAAACACAAGACCAGTGGAAATCTGTCCTAGATTTTTGGTTTCCAACCGCTGTGTCTTTGTGAGATAGTAGGTGAACGGATGATCTCCACATGTGTGGTTCCCATCATGAAGCATGGAGGAGGAAGTGTGGGGGTGCTTTGCTGGTGACGCTGTCAGTGATTTTATTTAGAGTTCAAGGCACACTTAACCAGCATGGCTACCACAGTATTCTGCAGCGATACACCATCCCGTCTGGTTTGCGCTTAGTGGCACTATCATTTGTTTTTCAGATGACCTGGCCTCCACAATCACCTGACCTCAACCCAAATGAGATGGTTTGGGATAAGTTGGACCACCGAGTAAAGGAAAAGCAGCCAACAAGTTCTCATGATATGTGGGAACTCCTTCAAGATTGTTTGAAAAGCATTCCTCGTGAAGCTGCTTGAGAGAATGCCAAGAGTGTGCGAAGCTGTCATCGAGGCAAAGGGTGGCTACTTTGAAGAATCTCAAATATAACATTTAATTTGTTGAACACTTTTTTGGTTACTACATGATTCCGTATATGTTATTTCATAATTTTGATGTCTTCACTATTTTTGTACAATGTAGAAAATAGTGAAAATAAAGAACCCTGGAATGAGTAGGTGTCCAAACTATCAGTTGTCATATCTGTCTTTATCATGGTATCAGTTGTCATGCATCTCTTTATCATGGTATCATATATATTTATTTGTATTATGGTATCATGTATATCTCTCTACATGGTGTCTGCTGGTGCGTCATGGTATCATGCATCTGTGTGTGTGTGTGTGTGATAAATCTAGTTTTGTTATCCTCTCCAGACTTCTCTCCCCCGGCGTCGCCCCTCAGTGCCCCGTTCCCTCCGGCTCCAGATGAAGGAGTGGAGTGTTTCGGGGAGCTGGATCCCATGCCCGTTTGGGACTGGAGTACAACCTGGGTGGAGGAGATGGAGGCGCAGTACCGCGCACAGTACACCTCCCAGGCAGATGCACCCCCCGCCTGCAACACCTGGGGGCATTGTCGTGCTGACTGTCACTGTGAGGACCGCCGAGCCACCGAAGGGTGTAGGGTTTGAGGACGAGGGTGTGGGTCAAGGACAACCTCACAGCGATGATTGGATTGATGATACATTTTTGTGAAGTCCATTTCAATGCCAAGACATGCATTTAATTTACTCATGATTTGTAAAGTACTCATAGAAAATCAGGAGACAAACTGTAATTTTATGTTTCATTCATGAATTAGGAAGTGGCCTTTGTTTTCCTGTGAGTGGTTTACAACAAGTCATGAGTAGAAGATGTAATTGGGAATGAAATGAAGTTGACCATTCAACCTCTCCCATCCAGACCACTATTGGTTACCTGAACTATGTTTCTCACAATACCTCAGGGCAGTCTCTCCCATGAAAATAGAATTCCTAGAATAGGCATCTTCTATTTCTATGGATTCTCTTCCAATTTGTGTTCTCCATTTGTCCTAACCTGGGATGGTCTTTCCAAGAGTTTAACCGCAGCCCCAAAAACAACTTTTAAAAAGTTTGGAGTGTTATGATTTTAGTGGCACTATTATGTAATGTTGTGCATTTTGTTTCTTCCAGAATCTTCCATGGGCCATGATCCTCCTGGTTAAAACAGACTGAACTGAATGCACAATGATGGGCGTAGCATTCAGTCTGGTTTAACCAGGCTAAGATCCTACCATATTAGAGTGTATTGAAAACAACACGAGAGAATTTCTACAGAACATTCACTGATCATTCATTTGCAATAGAATGTAAATATACGCAACTGATTTTATTTAATGAACCATGAACACTGTGACTTTCCAACCCATTTTCTGACTCCTCTTTTTATCATCCTTTGATCACAAAAGACGGTCTAAAGATTTATCATGTTTTTCATTATTATTAAATGTGCTTTTGTCTCTATTGGTTTTATAATGAGAGCTAAACATTTAAGTTGTTACACTAGAATTTGGACAATGAAGTTGTGTTCTGTTTCAGATTTAGTTTAATTTCCTTTGACTTCAAGCTAAACATTAAGGGCTGAGTCATGACTTCAGATGTGTGTGCATCACTCAACTTTCTCTCTCTCTCGCAATTCTCCCTTTGACATTAATACATGACTAGCTCAAACGTCTCAAACACACTCCCATGTCAGAAGTTAGGATTTGTCCCTATGTACTTGTGTACCTCAATGAAATGTGTATACATTTAGCAATAAGTAGAATGTTTTTCTCATGATGTAACTTCTGTAAGAATAGGTTCAGTAGGACTGGACTAATGTGTATTATTGGAGAGGAGGAATAATTATTAATTTGATATAAATGTTTATGCATGACTTAATAATACTATTTGAAGCATAACTAACTGTCTTCTACTGTGGCCTTATTGAGAATAAAAAAATGTATACATTTCAGTCTGATAACTTCTTTTTAGTTATTCATGTTTAATCCAGGAAGTCTTTCTCAAGTAGCAGTGGATATTAGTGTTTCATCCTTGCCTTTCTAAATTTGCCAGTTGTTTGATAAGACAACCACAAGTTGGTTTAAGCAGAAACAGAGACTACCAATCGCATTCTGTGGATCAGGATGATCTCCAGCTAATATTTTGATACCAACTGGTATCCAACTCAAATGACATCCAGTTCAATCCAAATGTGACACTAAACCTTTAAATAAAATGTCATATTCAGTGGCATTTACAAAAGATTATGTCCTTGTAATGTAGAGGATGTACAACAGGAGGGTTATATAATCATTTAAAAAATATTATTAAAACAAAAGGAAAAGATCATCTTTGTCAATGTCTAACATTTTGGCCCCGCTGGTCTCAGATCACTGCTGATCGCTCTGTATTGTCTCTCCTCACATTTTTCTTTAAGTGTGTGTGTGTGTGTGTTAAGCTTTGGTCAATAGCTTCTTTGGCAAGGAAAGAGTTTGCTGCTTTAGACTGTATTGAGTTGTTACTTAGTGTTAATCCCCATTTCCCACGACCACAAACAAATAAATGACATTACACAACAGTGTCTTCATCTTTCCTCGTATGTGTAGGCTACACATCCAGAGGGATTAGCCTTCATATCACAGTGCTCACTACCCCACGGCCATATGCTCAGCACAAAAAGCTACCAGTCCCCACTCCACCCACACACACACACACACACAAGCAAGCGTATGCACACACTTAATTCATGCACATTTGCACACACACACACTCTTCCTCCCCCTACACACAAACACATGGTACCGCTGGGTTTGGCCTGTGCCAAAATGGCAGCTTTATATAGCCTGAAGGTAATCCATTGGCCCGGACAGAGAACACAGAAACTGTGCCCCAATGTCTGCCGCAAAGCAGACCTGGGTTCAAATATAATGTGCAATCTTTTAAATACTTTGAGTGTTTGCTTTAGCCTGCCTCGAGTGTCAAATGTGCGAGATGTATACATTTGGGAGTATTCTTTTGATTCCATTTTGCCATGCTTGCTCAAACACAGCTGCAGTATTTGAAATTATAAAATTAAAAAAATTCAACCCAGGTCTGCTTTGATGCTTGTTTTGTACTTTTTATCTCACGTTCTTTCTGTTTTTATTTACATATCAATTTGTATGTCATAACTGCCATTTCACCAGAGGGATTAGGCATTTTTGGAGAAAAATGATATGCCATCTGTGTTTGGTCACTGCTTTCTCTAGAGAGTATAACTTTGAATGAGAGAGAAGTAATCCAATGCTTCCTCGTATTTGGACTTGGATGTCCAGTTAGATTTGACTGGATCGTTGGACAATAATATTCAGTGGCTCTGCTTGTACAGAATTTATGACAAGTCATTTTCTTACATCCCACCTCTCTGGGCAGAGAATGCTGCGTATTAACTGAATAGAATTTCTGTGTGTGTTTTTGTGTGATTCCTTGCTTTCAAAGCACACCCACAACCATCTGGGCAGAGGGAAAATTGCAATTAAAAGTTATACACTGAACTGTGACAAATGTATTTACAGTCGCATGTTAGTGACTGATTTAACTGGAAATCAATGTGGCACACATGGACAATCCATATCCACTCAGTCTGTCAATACTATGGAACCAGCTCACCTCCATCACACAAACCCACATACAGTTGAAGTCGGAAGTTTACCTACAGGTTAGCCAAATACATGTAAACTCAGTTTTTCACCATTTCTGACATTTAATCACAGTAACAATTCCCTTTCTTAGGTCAGTTAAGATCACCACTTTATTTTAAGAATGTGAAATGTCTGAATAATCATAGAGAATGATTTATTTCAGCTTTTATTTCTTTCATCACATTCCCAGTGCATCAGAAGTTTACATACACGCAATTAGTATTTGGTAGCATTGACTTTAAATTGTTTAACTTAGGTCAAACGTTTTGGGTCGCCTTCCACAAGCTTCCCACAATAAGTTGAGTGAATTTTGGCCCATGCCTCTTGACAGAGCTGGTGTAACTGAGTCAGGTTTGTAGGCCTCCTTGCTCACACACGCTTTTTCAGTTCTGCACACAAATTTTCAATGGGATTGAGGTCAGGGCTGTGTGATGCTGTGTGATGGCCACTCCAATACCTTGACTTTGTTATCCTTAAGCCATTTTGCCACAACTAATGCTTGGGATCATTATCCCATTTTCCCATGGGAAGACCCATTTGCGACCAAGCTTTAACTTTCTGACTGATGTCTTGATGTTGCTTCAATACATCCACATAATTTTCCTTCCGCATAATGCCATCTATTTTGTGAAGTGCACCAGTCCCTGCTGCAGCAAAGCGCCCCCACAACATGATGCTGCCAACCCTGTGCTTCACAGTTGGGACGGTGTTCTTCAGCTTGCAAGCTTCACCCTTTTTCCTCCAAACATAATGATTGTCATTATGGCCAAACAGTTCTATTTTTGTATCATCAGACCAGAGAACAATTCTCCAAAAAGTACAATCTTAGTCCCCATGTGCAGTTGCAAACCGCATTCTGGCTTTAATATGGCGGTATTGGAGCAGTGACTTCTTCCTTGCTGAGCAGCCTTTCAGGGTTATGTCGATATAGGATAAATATACTTTTGTACCTGTTTCCTCCAGCATCTTCACAAGGTCCTTTTGCTGTTGTTCTGGGATTGATTTGCACTTTTTGCACCAAAGTACGTTAATCTCTAGGAGACAGAACACGTCTCCTTCCTGAGCGGTATGACAGCTGCGTAGTCCCATGGTGTTTATACTTGCGTACTATTGTTTGTACAGATGAACGTGGTACCTTCAGACATTTGGAAATTGCTCCCAAGGACCAGACTTGTGGAGGTCTACAATTTTTTTTCTGAGGTCTTGGCTGATTTCTTTTGACTTTCCTATGATGTCAAGCAAAGAGGCACTGTGTTTGAAGGTAGGCCTTGAAATACATCAACAGGTACACCTCCAATTGACTCAAATTATGTCAATTAGCCTATCAGAAGATTCTAAAGCCATGACATCATTTTTGGGAATTTTCCAAGCTGTTTAAAGGCACAGTCAACTTAATGTATGTTCACATCTGACCCACTGGAATTGTGATATAGTGAATTATAAGTGAAATAATTTGTCTCTAAACAATTGTTGGAAAAATTAACTGTGTTATGCACAAGTAGATGTCCTAACCGACTTGCCAGAACTATAGTTTGTAAACAAGACATTTGTGGAGTGGTTGAAAAATAAGTTTTAATGACTCCAACCTAAGTGTATGTTATTTTCCAATTTCCATCAACTGTAAAAAAAATTTTTTTTACCTTCATTTAACTAGGCAAGCCAGTTAAGAACAAATTTTTATTTTCAATCACAGCCTAGGAACAGTGGGTTAACTTCCTTGTTCAGGTGCAGAACGACAGATTTTTACCTTGTCAGCTTGGGGATTTGATCTTGCAATCTTTCGGGTACTAGTCCAACACTCTAACCACTAGGCTACCTGCTGCCCGCTACCTGCTGCCCTCTACCTGCTACCCCCAACACTCAGTGCTGCGTGGTGGTGTCATATTGGGGGTGTTTGGTTGGCCCTGGTTGGTGGTGTTTCCTGTGCATTGTGTGATCAGTCTATGGTGAATTGGTCAGACCCCATGGGAGCCTGCCTTCTGTGACCCAGATCTGGTCTGGACCAGATTAGACAGAAGGGTCCCTCCAGCTTCCTCTCGTCTCTTCTCATTTCTCTACTCTTCTCTTGAAACATACTAACTCAACCAACTAATGTTCAAACCCCAAAAGTTTACATTCATACATACATGTTATTTTCTTCTGCTCACATTTCCTCTTGACTGCATACAGCTTTATTTGTGACCCATTTTGCATACAGACATCTGCCTAAAAGTCAAAAGCATCCATCTCTTCTCTGCCATGCAATTAACATGGAAATTGGAATGTGACATGTTGGATGGGACAGGGGTTTTAATGACCCACCCAATCCCCAACTCCTCATCTCTCCATCTTGCTCTTTCTTTTTCAGGCTATTCTCTCTTTCTCTAGTGGGCGTGTCTGGCTTGACACTGGCCTAATGAATGAGCTGGATGATTAATGGCAACAGGGGAGAAATGGGGGGGGGGCTTCCAGGATGCCATGAAGGTGGGAGATAAGTGGGGGTGAGGTTTGAGGGCAAGTCCTAGAGGCTCTTCCCTGTCTACAGTGTATTGAGAGGACCTGTGAGCTAGTCTGTCAGCGATAGCTCAGTATATTTTGTTCTCAAGAGTTGATTCAGCGTTTAGGGATACGTAAAGGTAGAAGTGCTTTATATCAGTCGTACATCATTGTTTTGGGTAGTCTCTGTCGCGCTGAGCTATAATAGCTATATGAGTTGGTCTGAATATGTTAATTCGGAGACATGTGTGTCTCCTGTCTTTGTCTGTGCTCCTTGTGACCTGACTTGCATAGTAGTGCATCCCAATTAACTACACAGAGAGCAGTCCCATTTCAATTACTCCTTGATCCAGCTCCTTGATCTGCAACATGCCTTGTTTTTCCAGGGCACAACAGTAGGCTATAGTACAGTACAAAGACAACACATCGTGCCCTTTTTCAGTTCACTGCTGGGGCACAATGAGAGTACTCCCAGGACACTATCTTTTGTGTGTGTGTGTGTGTGTGTGTGTGTGTGTGTGTCTGTGTCTGTGTGTGTGTGGAACCTCAGGGTTGTGTGTGATGTCTCAGGTGGGCAGAGGAGAGGGTGCGTGTTATTTATTGCTCTGGGTTAATGCCCCTCACACTGGGAATTGCATTCTTCTCCATGCAGAACCAACCAGGTGGAATGTACTGTAAATAGTCAGAGGCCTCAGGAAGAAAATAAAGAAAACATGACTTCAGCTAAGCTTTTACTTTTTCATTTAACTTTGAAAGAAGTGTGGGGGGGGGTCATACACAGTAAACTTATTTCTAGACATTCTTATGAAACATGACTTGTGAAGTCCAAAAAAGTTCCCAATTATTGTTCAACAAATGTATTTTATTGTATTATTACAAAACAACAAGACTACCAAAAAGTTAGTTGACAGAACAGATTATTTTGGTTCTTTTAACAGAATATGCAAGTCTTCGCACAATCGCAGCAACAGTCCTTCAAAAGTGATGGTTACAATCTTTTCACAACGTTGTCGGTCTGTCGGTTCACAACTAGCTTCCTCTGTAAAAAAATAAAATAAAATAAAACTTTGAAAATAATATTCTCATTGGACCACGGGCGATAGGGATCCAGAGAAGATAGGCAGAGTCGTCCTGAGTGGACGAGGACCCCAGCAGGTTCAGCTGTCCGGCCGGCTGCCTGACATGAACACACTTTGTGCTTCATATTTGTTGTTTCTCCACCACAACAAGAGTGCAATAGTCTTTATGCTTTCCGAACGGTATACAGTTCTACAAAATGACGTTGGCACATTCAAGACATTACCTTTTTATACATGTGTTTTTCCTTATAAATACAATATACTTTTTCTTTCCCTTTATCCAGAGTCCACGTAAAAACAGTACAGCAATGGCTATTTGCAAATGAATATGGGCCGAGCCCGAGAGTCATAAATAATCAGAATAATATAAAACAATTTATGAAAATCTGTTCTTATTCCATTGTTCTTCAGAAAGTGATCATTGATTTCTGTTTGCTTTGATCGAAGAAAGAAAATGGGAGGTATCAAAGGAACGTCGAATGACAAAGGTGTTTTGTTTTCTGCGAGTCTTCCGGTATCCACTTATCTCATTTCCTGCAACAGACAGACAGACGTGTCAAAATAGGAATAAAAGGGGGAAAATGCAGAAATGATTATCTGCACATAACAGTAAGGAGCTCTCACAAAGCATGTCTCATAAATCAAAATGGTAGTCTACATCGCTAGTTTTGAATACAACAACATGTATTTATTTGTCTATTTATTTTCAAAACAGAACCCATAACCAGATACAAAACTAAATGACAGGAGCTTAAAAACCCTAATGAGGTGGCTTTTAACAGTCATGGAAAAAGTACCCAATTGTCATACTTGAGTGAAAGTAAAGATTCTTTAATATAAAAAATAGTATTTGGTTTTAAATATACTTAAGTATCAAAAGTAAAAGTATGAATCATTTCAAATTCCTTATATTAAGCAAACCAGACTGCACGATTATCTTGTTATTTTAATTTACAGATAGGCAGGTACACACTCAGACATAATTTACAAACGAAGCATGTGGGGTTTTGTGAGTCTGCCAGATCAGAGGCAGTAATTTGACCAGGGATGTTCTCTTGATAAGTGTGTAAATTGGATCATTTTCCTATCCCGTTAAGTGTAAAAAAAAATAGTACTTTTGGGAGTCAGATAAAATGTAGCACATAAATGTTCTTTAAAATGTTGTAAAGTAAAAGCAAAAGTTGTAAAAAATACAAATGGTAAAATAAAGTACAGATACCCTGAAACGCAGCTCAAGTAGTATGTTAAAGTATTTTTTATTTAAGTACTTTACTCAGCTGCTTTTAAGTATACACTTTTGGGAGAAAAGTGACCCACATTTTTACTAATACCCATCATAAAATGTTTCTAAACCAGGGCAAAACCCCTATTCAGCTCTATCTCACTGTAACCCAAACGCTAGTCAACTGCCCTATGGGAGCAGCTCTGGTTCGTCCTTCATGGATTACTTGACTCTGTAATCACCCGAGGGATTGGCCGTTAATCGAGGAAGTCAAGATCTGAGGGAGTCACACAAAACGTATCCCCCACTGGAGGGATAAGGAACAACTCCCTCCACAATCACACGGATACCCCATTCAACCGCTCTGTCCAAGTGGTAACATAAGGCTCAGCACAATGACAGAAAGAGGGGTAACCCGCAACTGGCTCCCCAGTGAAACACACAGTCCCTCCATTGTAAGGCTCTCACTTTTATGTTCCTGGTGGAGCAAGAAGAGCAGTGGAGGTGAGGGGGGGGGGTGCATCCCCCTCACTAGGGAGCCTGCAGGGAGTGCATATAAGCAACCATCACGCAGAGAAGTGTTCCCTCAGTAGTGCACTATAGAGGGAGAGTGGGGTATGGGGCTATCCTTGACATTATTATACACTGTGCAGGGGGTTTTGTGTTGTGTGTGTGTGTGTGCATGAGTGGATATTTTAATGGAGAATGATTAAGTATTTGTGAGTATGTGCACATATTTTTTTATAGAGATACAATATATAGTATTTGTACTACACGCTTGACAAGGTTTGTCATTTTGCTCAGTTATCCCTCGTGTCAGCATTTCCATGTTAATGAATGATTATTTATGTATGACACTAGCACTGAACCATAGACAGTATAACCACCTCTCAGTTATGGACTGTTTTGTTCCGGCAACTATTTGGCTGGATCTGGTAATCCCCAGGAATTACAAAATTATTTTAACTTTTTGCAATGTAAAAATTGTCAAGGGATCAAAGTTAATTCGAGTTGTCTTTTCCTTAATTCTCCTGCCCCCACAAAAGAAACGTGATGTCAAAAAGTATATTTTCAGCCTGGGCCTAATATTGTAAGAGTTCATTTGGGTTGAGCCGGCCTGGGTTTATGGTTTGTGCAACATAGTAACCTATGTTTGAGACCAACTTGTGGCCATGGCTGTGTGAGATGAATATCTCTCAGATAACTAGAATGAGATTAACTTTTTATGATCTCTCTGCTCTGATAGACATGAGCCTGCAACTCTCATCTCTCCTGTGTTGCACTTCATCATGTATTTCCTAATAGAATCATAACCTTGTAAAGGGTCCTGGAGGAGCCTTTCGCCGCCAGATAAATTGAAATAAATTTGCTAAAAGTATAGAATTACTGCTGTCTGTTCTGAAATAAATGAAATACTTCATAATAGCCTACTACGCCATGAGAAGGCCTATAATTTAGCCACAGCGGATTAATTGCTTAGCCTAGCTGTTGAATGTAGCCCAATAACAAGGAATAGCCTACAGTCTGGAACGAGCGGCAAATCTGTCAGTAAAAAAAACAGCATGCAGACAAAACAAGCCTTTCGCAATATTTAAAATAGATTTGAGGGAAAACGAAGGTTGGAAAGCAAATAGCTTCTGCTGAAAAGAATATGCTGTAGGCTACCAAAATATTTGATCAACTTCCAAATGTTTTAAGAGAGAGAGATAGGCTTTTGGCACGAGCGCATGGCCATCACCAGTGAGTGAGCTGCATATCATTGGGTGAGTCAGAGAAACTGGAAAGCATTTTTAGAACTATAATTTCCTCTTCACATTGTAGCCTACAGTATGTGTCTCCACACATCGAGGCCTAGGCGGATGGTGGATTCAAGACGAGGTCGTTTTTATTCATCTCAGATTCTCATGCTTTATTTTTCTCATGCGTTACGGTACCTTTGCCTTTGACAAAGACCAATGCGTGGAAGAGGGGTACATCTGAATTAATTAAATATGTATTTTTATAGTACATGGACTATGAAGGCGCCAACATTTATGGCCAAGTGAGATACAACAACTGCAGGGAAAGATAGTGAGCTGACACTCAATTGACGAGCGAATTTTGAAAGGAGAACAGTAGACAAAGAATTGGCTGTCCCGTCTTAACTAAGACACTAATCATGACATTACCCTAGGTGGCCTCTGCTGTCGTATCTCTTCTCACCCCTCTATTAACCACTAAACTCCAGTAGACATTGTAGCTCCCAATAACTAGAACCAATCATGGTCCCCTTGTATTACCACTATTCCTACTAATGTAGTCTCTTCTTGCCCCCCTTCTTGATATGAATAATTCAACTAAATGCCAGAGAGAAGAAAAAAACAACACATATTGTGGCTCCCAAGAACCAGAACCCTTGTCTCACCTCGTTGCGCTTCCTGCCTGAGCCGGGACCCCCTCGTGACCCCGTGGAGCCCCGCGACGAGGAGCTTCCTGTAGTGGAGCAGTTACTGGACATCTGACACCCCCGCCCCGCCAGGTAGCTGGGCTTGCTGTACGGGATCAGGTCCTCATCTGTGGAAGAGATGGGATTGGAGGAGAGCGGAGAATTAGGGTCAGGGATTTCCATTTTGGGAACGGAGAGTGAGACAAATGGCTATTCTACTGATGAAAGAGGGTCTTGAAGGAAAGAGGAAGTGATAAGAGTTTTCATGGATGGATTTGTGAAATTAAATGTATTCATATGTTATTGTGTGCGTGTGAGAACGGGTTTATGAGCATAATTTATGTATGTATTATTATTTGTGTGAATTAGTATTTTCTGGGTGAAAGAGTGACTGTTTGGGAGTCAGTGCTAATAGGCAACTGCAAAAACTCTGGCTGTGCTTGTGTGTGTGTTGTGAATATGAGACTGTGCATGTGTGTGAGTTTGCACACCACACTTCAGTATCTGCACCACTCACCATCTCGGCGTCTCTGTCCTGATCCCTTCCTGTAGGGGTTGCTCCTTTCTCCCTCTCTGTCCAGGGATGCTTGGCCGCAGTCTACAGCCCTTGCTGGGCACCGCACTGCTCCATTCTCTGGAGGTGGCTCTGGTGGAGGAGGGAGGTCTTGAGGAGAAGACACATGGACAACAGGTAAGGGTTGGACTGCACCGGAAGACCAGTAAATATATAAACAAGCAAACAAGCAATAATGTAGGCTTTACGCACACAGAGACATGCTCATGCCCAACATATATTCATTGATTTGTTTGTTCACTCACACACACACGCTCATGTGTGTCTGTTTGCGTCTGTGCGTGCATGTGTGTGAACAAACAAATCAAGGAATATATGCTCACACACACACTCACCTCCTTGGTTAAGCACCTCTCTTCTGTAAGCTCCACTTTTGGAAGTCTTCTTTTTCACTCGAGACTTCAGGCCGGGGGGAGTGTGTGTGTTGTCAGCTGGGGAGGTCTGAGCTCTCACTGTAGGTCAGCCAGAAAGACAGAAAACATTACTAGAAGGTAATTGAACATTGGTCCTTTGAAGCACTATACATGGATAAATAACAACATTGCAATGCCTTATGTAATTTCAGCTGATTGTTTAGGTGTTACGAATAACATGAATTACATACTGGATATAAATGTAATACATTTTCTGTGTGTGTACATGCATGTGCGTGCACTTCTGACTTGAATGTATGTGTTTATGCACATCCGTATGTGGTGCATTCACTCGTGTGTGTTTGCACAGAGCGGTAAGCGTCACTGACCAGGTGTGCTGGAGCTGACATTGTCAGCACTCAGTGCTGCCCCCTGGCTGAGGTCACGGCGGTGGGCCAAGCCGTTGCGGAGCGGTGTGCCCACCTCGGAGCCCTCACCGTGTTGCTGGGCTGAGAGGTTGGGGTTGGACTGGGTGAGGGGCGGGCTGGGCGCCCGGGGCACTGGGACGGGATCGCAAGGTAACCTACTGTATAACGGCAAAGAAAGAGTGGGTGGTTAGCAATAGCAATGACATACTTCTGTTATTGTACTACGATGATATGTTACACAATTTAATTATTGTTTTATTTGAGTGGGGATTTTACTGCTCATATCATGAGCATTGTGTTATCTGCTGTTAATGACATTGGGCAATTACCATACCAAAGCAATGATTATACCTATTTTATTACCATCTTATTAATGTGAACAGGAGATATTCACTGCCATCCCCATTAGTATCAGTCGAGGCTGCTGAGTGGAGAACGGCTCATAATAATGGCTGGTACGAAGCAAATGGAATGGCATCAAACCTTGTGTTTGTACATAAATTATGTGACTTTTAGAATTTGACTGTTTTGTCATGTCATACCATCCTAGCTGCTGCCCATCAAGGTGGTGAAGGCGTGCTGTGTTGTGGGGTGGATGGCGGCTCTCCTCTCTGGGCGACGGCGTGAGGGTGGCGGTGGACTGGTGACTATAGGAGGTGGCGGGGGACGAGGCGTCACCCCTGAGGGGATGGGCAGGACCTGCCTCGCAGCCCTCGATCAGATAGGTTCTTTCCGGAAGGGGCGGGCACCACTCTTCCTCATCAGACCTGCGATTAAATGTAATTATTCCATAGGTTCACTTTAGACAGAGGAGGATGACGTGGACCTTAGAGAAAATGATTAATTGTCAGTTTTTACATTTTCCTTATTAATGGTCAGGATTGTGTAGGATAAACTGTTCTTAGATCTGTGTCTGAGGGCAATTTCAATCTGGACCATTATAAAACAGTCACCACTACGTCACTGCTTGTGCAGTTGGTGCTATGGAGCAGTAGATCGATCATAACACATTCACGATGGTGGCTCCAATGAGATCCTATTCAATTATTAATTATTCTAATTCCTAATTCTATGGGTGGCCCTCCCTCTCTAATGCCTACAATATTTGTCTGTACCGTATTGATTGCCACTGCTCTACAGCATTATTAGACAGTCTTCCCTGTGGGCAACACTATACCTGTTACAGGTCTGCTGAGGGCCATGTCTGTGGGCAACACTATACCTGTTACAGGTCTGCTGAGGGCCATGTCTGTGGGCAACACTATACCTGTTACAGGTCTGCTGAGGGCCATGTCTGTGGGCAACACTATACCTGTTACAGGTCTGCTGAGGGCCATGTCTGTGGGCAACACTATACCTGTTACAGGTCTGCTGAGGGCCATGTCTGTGGGCAACACTATACCTGTTACAGGTCTGCTGAGGGCCATGTCTGTGGGCAACACTATACCTGTTACAGGTCTGCTGAGGGCCATGTCTGTGGGCAACACTATACCTGTTACAGGTCTGCTGAGGGCTATGTCTGTGGGCAACACTATACCTGTTACAGGTCTGCTGAGGGCCATGTCTGTGGGCAACACTATACCTGTTACAGGTCTGCTGAGGGCCATGTCTGTGGGCAACACTATACCTGTTACAGGTCTGCTGAGGGCCATGTCTGTGGGCAACACTATACCTGTTACAGGTCTGCTGAGGGCCATGTCTGTGGGCAACACTATACCTGTTACAGGTCTGCTGAGGGCCATGTCTGTGGGCAACACTATACCTGTTACAGGTCTGCTGAGGGCCATGTCTGTGGGCAACACTATACCTGTTTCAGGTCTGCTGAGGGCCATGTCTGTGGGCAACACTATACCTGTTACAGGTCTGCTGAGGGCCATGTCTGTGGGCAACACTATACCTGTTACAGGTCTGCTGAGGGCCATGTCTGTGGGCAACACTATACCTGTTACAGGTCTGCTGAGGGCCATGTCTGTGGGCAACACTATACCTGTTACAGGTCTGCTGAGGGCCATGTCTGTGGGCAACACTATACCTGTTACAGGTCTGCTGAGGGCCATGTCTGTGGGCAACACTATACCTGTTACAGGTCTGCTGAGGGCCATGTCTGTGGGCAACACTATACCTGTTACAGGTCTGCTGAGGGCCATGTCTGTGGGAAACACTGCTGTCTGCTGAGGGCCATGTCTGAACAAGAGACTTCACCTCGGTAAAAGATGTCCTTGTCCATGTCCTTCTATGCCCAAGGTATTTCCATCAAACTGAACTGGCTTCTTCACAACATGGGACATGTTTTTCAGCTATGTTTTTCATACGTGTGCATGGAATCAGTTTTTATACATTTGTGTTTGGTAGAGAAGTATGTGTGTGCGCGTGTGAGTGCCAAGTGCGTTCATGTGTGTGTACATCATGGAGGAAATGGCCGAGGCCAGGGAGTAAGCTAGTTAATGTCATAATGCCAGACCAACGTTCCTCTCAGCTAGCCACAGGGGCTAACTCATAGGTTAACTCTGTTATCGTGGGTTCATCACCAATCTCTGCTAACAGCTAACAGCTTACCGCAGGGAGGGCGGTGCATGAGAAAGCTGCTGAATGATTACTTTGTTCTGGTGACCAGGAGAAAAGAAAATGAGAAGGGGAACGGGCTAACGTAGGCTAATGTCATTAGCTAACGGGGTCATTGTGTAAGAGGGTTGGGACTTGGGAATGGTGGCAAAATTTCTAACTGCCTGCTAGCTTCTTGGATAGCGCCAATGTAATCTAGCTGTCAGAAATGCTTAGAGGTAGAAGTTTCTCCGCCTCATGGCTGCTTTAGTTGAGCTGCAAGCCTATTCTAGAGGAGTGAGTGGCATTTAGGAGCGATAAGTGAATGGTTCCCTTTGCCAAAATGTTATGAATACTGACTTGCTGGCCTTGACAATACTGTGTTATATGAAGTGTGTGCATGCATGTGTGACTATGTGTGTAGGCGAATGCGTGTGTATCCATTTTGCAGTGTGACAGTAATGTGGTTCAGTGGGGACCTGGAATAAAAGGTGCATTGAGGTCCAAAGCTAGCAACGGGTTAACAGAGAGAGACCAAAGAAGAGACTGTCCTGTCAGACAGAAAGGCAACATAAGGCTAACGTCATTAACCTCCACACAAAGCCCTGGCCCACCACTATGTGTCAGTGGGGCCTGAGAGTGCAAGGACATGGGCGTACATGTGTGTACACATGTGTTCACGCTTATGTGTATTCATGTGTGTCTGTGTGCTTACCCTAGCTCCATGTCCTCATGGTCATCCATGGGCATATCCTCTACCACACACTGCTCCAGCTCCCCAGATGAGGGGGGTGGGGGGAGGGCTTCAGTCCATTTTAGAGAGGGGGTCTTCACCGCCTTCCCCATGGACTTCTGCTTGGGTTTACCTACACATAGACACACAAAGAGCTGGTTTAGTGCTGTTCAATGGAGGTCCTAAGGTCTCTAAATTTATTTTAATATTCTTGAAAAGGGTATATGTCACAAACCGCAAAATGGAAACATAATTGGAGATCCCTTGTCATTTTTGGAGACATGAATCAGTGTTATACAGTAGGTTAGCTACCGCTACCTCTCTTGTTGCTAGCTAGTAGGTACCATAATACGGTTTCATGGCTCCAAAAATGTCAAGGTGCCTCCAGTTATTATGTTTACATTTTGTGAATGTTGCTTTGGGGTCTTGGTGCCCCACCCTGAACCATTTACCAATGGAAACACAGTCTTAAACACTGTCTTACCACAGTCCGTTCTGCAGCGCTCGGGCTGGGCGTACTGGGAAGAGGGACCGGCGGGCTGGGTGATCCAGTGGCTGCCATCTTGCTCTGTGGGGCTGTGAGAGCCCTGGAGCGCCTGGTTGGTGAAAGGCATGATGGGAGTGCTGGCGTAGGGCGTGGTGGAGGAGTAGGGGCTGTTGTAGCTACGCAGGTCCTCGGCATTGGGGTCGATGGTGCTGTAGATAGGACCTTCATTGGAGCTGCCCGTGCTGTACTTCTCTGTCTGGTTCAAGTAGTTAGAGATGCCCGCTTCTGGTGGTGAGAGGGGTCAGAGGAAGTGAGAAGGCAGATGCAGGTGACAGGTGACTGACTTATGGTAATGAGATTTAATTTGTTATTCGACTGCAGAGTTAGCATTGTTATGTGAGTTAAGCGATTCTTGTATTACCCAAAACAGTTACCATGACATACAATGTATTCGGAAAGAATTCAGACACCTTGACTTTTTCCACATTTTGTTATGTTACAGCCTTATTCTAAAATGGAATCAAATGTGTTTTTCCCCTCACCAATCTACACACAATACAAAGCAAAGCAAAAGCTGGTTTTGAGAAATAAGTCTGAAATTCGCCCCAGTCTGAGGTCCTGAGCATCGTGGAGCAAGTTTTCAACAAGGATCTCTTAAATACTTCGCTCCGTTCATCTTTCCCTCGATCCCGACTAGTCTCCCAGTCCCAGACGCTGAAAAACACCCCCACAGTATGATGCTGCCACCGCCATGCTTCACCACAGAGATTGTGCCAGGAGGTTTCCTCCAGATGTGACACTTGGCATTCAGGCCAAAGAGTTCAATCTTGATTTCATCAGACCAGAGAATCTTGTTTCTCATGGTCTGAGAGTCGGGCTGTCCTGTGCCTTTTACTGAGGAGTGGCTTCCGTCTGGCCACTCTACCATAAAGGTCTGATTGGTGGAGAGCTGCAGAGATGGTTGTCTTTCTGGAAAGTTCTCTCATCTCCAGAGAGGAACTCTAGACCTCTGTCAGAGTGACCATCGGGGACCTGACCAAGGCCCTTCTCCCCAGAATGCCCAGTTTGGCCGTGTGGCCAGCTCTTGGGAGAGTCTTGGTGGTTCCAAACTTCATCCATTTAAGAACGATGGAGGCCACTGTGTTCTTGGGGACCTTCAATGCTGAATAAAAAAAATGCTACTCTTCCCCAGATCTGTGCCTCGACACAATCCTGTCTTGTCTCGGAGCTCTACGGACAATTCCTTTCACCTCATGGCTTGGTTTTTGCTCCGACATGCACTGTCAACACTGTATATAGACAGGTGTGTGCCTTTCTAAATCATGTTCAATCAATAGAATTTACCACAAGTGGACTCCAATCAAGTTGTAGAGGAAAAAATGATTTAATCCATGTTAGAATAAGGCTGTAACATAACAAAATGTGGAAAAAGGGAAAAGGTATTTTCCGAATGCGCTGGATAAAGTAGTTAGTTAAGCACAAGAAAATATAAAAGTACAACAATTCAACCTGTTTGGTTTGCAGAAGATATTCAGACCTGCCAACCCTGTCCAGCATTTTAGAGTACCAGACGCACGCGGGAAATTGAAGAATCAACTCACGCGTGTAGAACGCTCGTTTGGTTGGAATACTTTCTTTCTTGACAGCATTCCATTTACACATATGGTAAAAGTCACTAACAATATATTTTACTAGGCAAGTCACTTAAGAAAAAATTCTTATTTACATTGACCTACTGGGGAACAGTGGGTTAACTGCCTTGTTCAGGGGCAGAATGACACATTTTTACCTTGTCAGCTCGGGGAGTCAATCCAGCAACCAATCGGTTACTGCCCCAACGCTCTAATCACTAGGCTACCTGAACGAACACAAAGGGCCTTTATTCTTCTTTTTTATTTTATTAAACAAACAATAATAAGTTATTTATTTAAGTACAAAACGTACAAACATCTTTTTTTTTAACTGATAAAAATAATAAATGTTTGAAGCAGTGCATCAGTGTCAAATAAAAGCTATGATAGGAAACAGTGGGTGAGAACAAATCTTCTGGAGACCTTCAAATGTTCAGGAAATCATTTCCTAGACAGCTTTGCCTGGTAGCTAGCAGATGTAGCCTTACGCAGCAGGGCATCAGGGTACACTTCTCTGTGGCAAACAGTTCCTCTGGCAATCATTGAAACCTTCTTGGTAATGAGGGCACTCAGCATGTCTGTACTGAGGGAGGCTGTACTGGGTTTTGTTCTTGGAAACAAGACTGAATATTCGTTCGCAGTCTGCATTGCTGTGGAATATGACCAATATTCCCAGCATCACAGCCAAAAGGTTGCCACCCCTTTTCATTGTGCTGATTTCTCTTCAGGCCTGATTCTTGCGCACGTTGACCAGACTCTGCTCAAAGGTTGTTGACTGATAGAGTCTAAACTCATCTTCCAACAGATGAACAGCGGCTCCCTCAGGAATAATGCAGGGAAAGCGTGCCATGACAAAGTTGAGGGATGAGAACTTGGCAGTCAGCCTGTTGGCAATGTCAGCGACCACTGCATGCTGGAGGAGCACATCTCCAAATGGAAATTTCAGCAACATGTAGTCTACTGCAGAAGAAAATAAGTTCCTGACATCTGTATAGGTCTTCAGATCCAGCTTGCCTTGGCTTCCTATGTAGTTGCGGGTGTCCTGGCCAATGGACAGCTCCTCGTCAGGAAGCTGGTGTTGTCTCGCCAGGTAGAGTGTAGGCTTGACACCACTACTCGTTTCTGCCATCATGGTAGGGACAGTGTCTGGCTTGCAGTAGGACATTAGTTTCTGCAGTTGCATCTCTAAAGTTGACAGTAAAATGTGAATGCACGGCGCCTCTCGTTGTAGAATCAGATTTCCGGCATCAAAAATTGGTATGGCTTGGTCATGTAGTGTATTTTATTTGATTTTTGAGGTTCTTTGGACCCATTTTAAACTAGATAGATAACTATGAGGTTCAGAGATATATTTGTGTATATTTGTCTATACTCTGCAAAAAGTATGCATAGATTTTTGATACCGGATCTGTGAGACATTTTAGGACTTTCTCAATTTTAACATGACTACTCTTTTGCGCCGACATCACCCCAAAGTGCCAATCAGTGTGACTAGGTGAAAAAATGCAACGGCAACCACTTCTCCCCACTGCCTTCTGGCAACAATATGTGGCTGACTCCGGTAGGGCTAAAGAAATCAACAGAGCGAAGGCAAAATTCATAGCGGCAGATATGAGACCCTTCTCTGTGGTATAGAGTGCAGGGTTCAGAAACATGTTTAAAGTGGTCGAGCCGCGCTTCACCATTCCTTCCTGTACACATTTTGCCCAGACATTAATGCCTGCCTTATACAAACCAAAAAAAAAACTACTTGAGACCAAGTTGTCAGGAATGAGGTCTGTTGCTCAGAGTTGGACGTCTAGAGCTACCATACTGTAACGGCTCATTTCATTACGGCAGAGTGGGAGATAGATAAAAAGCCATCTCCTTCAAACACGTCCCCTTGAGTGTCACGTAGTTGCCGTGTGGAAGTTGGAGGGGGGTTAATGTAACGATTCCTGCGAACACTGACAACGCTAGAAATATTGTAAATGCCGTTGCACTAGCTGGACTGGGGCCACAGATAGGATGCTTTGCTCACGTTATTCATCTAGCATCTCAAAAAGCAATGTCAGTGAATCCAATGTCTCGCCTCCTAGCAAAGATCAGGACGGTGGTATCCCTCTTTCATAAAAGCACAACTGCTGCACATGTTTAAGACAAAACAGGAGATGCTGGAGCTGCCAAACCACAAATTAATCCAAGATGTCCCTACTAGATGGAATTAAAGCCACGACATGGTTGAGAGACACCTTGAGCAGAAAGTTACTGTGCATTCTACACTGACTGATCAAGCTGTGAGGAAGAATGTGAAAGACATTGTGACTGTCTGAAAATAACATAAGACTAGCAGAGGAAGTTATCAAAGTGTACAAACCTCTCTAAACAGTCACAACACTGATATGCACTGAAAGCATGCCATCATTTTCTATGGTCCTGCCTATGAAAACAATGATCCTGAAATCAATGGTGGCATCTGATGAAGATGAACCCGCAGTAAGGGATGTCAAGACTGCTATCAGAGTTAACCCGGAGCCTAGATATGCTGACCCTGGTGTCCAAGACTTCTTACACAAGAGCACCGCTTTGGACCCCCGGTTCAAGTCCCTGCTGCACCTGGATGCTGCTGCTCGTCTGAGAGTCTACATACAATGAACTCACAGCAGAGATTGTGACCAATATACAACAGGTATTGTAATTATTTTGTTCATGTGGCATTTATTATTTTATTAATTAGTGATTTAACAATTCATTATAAGGAAATAATTGTAATGGTCATAATAGTGTCTGATATATATTTCTAACAACAAATCATATTTTTGAAGCCACTTCAGAGATAGTATTTTCATCTAATTTAATTGTGCAGTGTCAAGCCACAGATACCACAGGAGCTAACCCCACTCCAGAGATGGCAGGTGACAGGGCTTCTCCTCCAGAAAAGAAGTCTGCCATGACTGAGCTTTTTGGAGAGTTGTTCACAACCCAGGAGCAGGGAACCAAGTCAAAGGTCAAGGTCATAGTGGAGGAGGTGACCTCATACAGGGAAGTGGACTGTAGTCCCCGGGATGCGGATCCACTTACATGGTGGAAGACCAAAGAGTTAATATACCCTCATGTTGCCATGTTAGCGAGGCTGCCTGGCTCTGCCTGGGATCTCTGTCCCTAGCAAGAGGGTATTCTTTCTTTCAATAGCAAATGCGAGTGAACTGCTGTTAGATTTACTCAGTAGATTTATTTTTTATTAAAATGTAAAAACAAAAAATCAAACCCTATTAATTTATGCATACTTTTAACTCGGAACTCGTACCTGCGTACATGGACAGAGAATTGCGTAGTTGATACGCAAAATGCGTGCATGTTGGCAACCCCGTAGTATACCATTCATGTTTATGCAAAACAAAATGGCCATTGTGAGCAGAATCATGCCGTGTCTCATACCATTGTAGTATCTCTCTGCCGTGTCATGTTTGGAGGTGCAGCATTTGACAGCCTCCTTGCCACTGTGGACCAGGTTGGTGGTGGGCCAAGAGTCTGCCAGCCATGGGTAGTTGCCCATGTTGCCACCCAGCATGCCAGGCCTAAAACACAATTAATCAAATCAAATACATTTTTATTTGTCACATGCGCCGAATACAACAGGTGTAGTAGACCTTACAGTGAAACGCTTACAATGCAGTTTTAAGAAAAATACCTACAAGAAATAAGAAATAAAGGTACCAAATAATTAAAGAGCAGCAGTAAAATAACAATAGCGGGGCTATATACAGGGGGTACCGGTACAGAGTCAATGTGCAGGGCCACCAGTTAGACAAGGTAATTGAAGTAATATGTACATGTAGGTAGTCACACACTATGATCATATCTGATGTCAATCCACAACTTTGTTCTCATCACATTACAAAAAAGGACTAATATAAGAATGTGAAAATCAACTTGAAATGACATAAACAGGGATCCTTACCTTCCACTAAGTCCAGATGTCTCTCCATGTGGAAAGCCAACTGCATAAAAAATTAAATGTGTGAATGGCAAGGTAAAATACAGTAAGGTTGCCACAGTGCAGTATGGTACAGTTCGCTGTAATATATTGGCAAACCTAAAGCAGGAATCAGCATTTGAAAAAAATAAAGCGCATTCATATTCTGTTTCAGTAAAAAGCTGAGAGATGGGGCTGGAGAAATGTCACCACTCAAATGTATAGACAAAGCTATGGATGCAATGACTGACCGTCCATGATATCAAAATTATAGTTCTAACCATGTTCTCAGGCTGTATAGTGTTTGTTTACATTTGCTTTGTTCCAAACATTTGAGTAAAGCAACCTTATATTTTGGGTTCTGATGAGGTATGACAGTTCGCAAGGCATTTACTGTATATGTTATATTCTTCAAGAATCAATGGGTACATATCATTAAGTTATAAGCCCCAAAATGGATGTAGCAACTGCAGATGGCCCCATTTAAATGCATCGAAAGACTATTTTGGTGTTCACACAAGGATTTGTTTGATTTACAACTGCACAACAAGTAAAACATCTAAACTGAAATGTAGATTTAAAAAAAAAAAGTATTACGAATTCAGAAGAATTCAAATGAATTTGGTTGGAGGCAGGTGATTCTCGTTTACTGTCACATTGAGTAAGTTTCAGGTGCCTACAGGGTAAAAATAGTCATTCAACCAGTTTTGAAAAGAGAAAACAGAAGTTTCTACTCCATTGCACTCCATTGTAAAGTGCAAGTTTGCCAATATATTAGAATGCAATAAGTAAATATTTTGTTAGGTAACTTTAAGGTATAATAGTAGCCTTTTAGTAGTACATTACATTACATTTAATGTAGTAGTAGTGCAGTGGAATACTTGATATGGTAAGGTGGGTTACAACATCCTTCTTTGATATTGTGGTAAAGTAACATTTAGTGGTGTGTAAAGATTGCATCATATAAAGTGTAAAGTACCAGCAGGCGTGTAGTTGAACGATGCAGTGTAGTGACTAAGCTCCTTCCTCTTCTTGCGGCGGCAGTAGATCCACACGCTGAAACCCATGAGGATGACCCAGCAGGCCCCGCCGATCCCAGCGATGAATGCCGGCTGCTTCACCACATCAGTAATCTGCTCGGCCAGGCTCACGCTGCTCTCATCACCCTCCACACCCCCCCCGGTACCGGGTACTGACGGTGCCTCCACTGGCAGCTCTGAAGGAGAGCAGCAAGTAGTTAGTGGAGGGATATTTAACTTTTACCTGTTAAGTGTTATAACCAACCTCGAATCCCTTAGCCGGTGAAAAATCTGTCGATATGTCATTGAGCAAGGAACTTAATCCTAATTGCTCCTGTAAATCGCTCTAGATAAGAGCGTCTGCTAAATGACCAAACATTTAAATGTAATAAAAAAATGCTGAGCAATAATTTCAGTAATTTTAGCTACCCCCCTATCTCCTTGATATCGCAGAACTGAAATGTTTAATTCTGCTAGCTTGTGGTTCTGTGGGGACTCACTGATGAGGACGGACACAGGCTGGCTGTGGATGCCCACTCTGGCGCTGGTCACCGCTGCCACCTCCACCTGGTACAGGATGCCTGGCAGCAGCCCCTTGAGTATGGTGGAGAGGACAGTGCCATCTACGGTGGTGTTGATGTGGTAGCGGGTCTGGGTGTCATTGCCTACACACCACACCTGTTGATGGTTGGAGGACGGTGAGTTGGTGTGAGATGGAAGAGGTCAAATTTGCGGTGTCCAAATTAGGACGCAGGTTAGCGTTTTTTCCGTCATGAATCTTGTTCTGAAGGCAGCTCTGCACAGCCACAAAGTCATAAAACCTAACCTAACACTAACCTTAACCACACTGCTAACCCTAACACCTAACCCTAACCTTAAATGAAGATGTAAAAAAATGAATTTGAGTTTTTATATGTTTTTTTTTACAATATAGCCAATTTTGACATTGTAGCTGGCCTATCTAAGAAGAAATCACTCAGTTCTGCCTCCAGGAGGAGCATAATCAAATCAAATCCATTTTTATAGAATGCTATTAGGACTGCCTGTTGTGACTCTGAGGAAATCATTATATAGACACAATTTATTTTACAGTCCTGTTTGAGCTGGTGTTTACATTATATTTTGTTATTTAGAAAATAACTTATTTGGTAACTGGGTACTTTCTGATACTTGCTTCAAATAATTCAAAACAATTCATAGCTACTCCTTTGTTTCCCATTACTTGTTTTAATGATTCCCAAAGAAACTATGTCGTAATTATGTAACTATTATTATGTAATGTCCATTTTGTTTATACGAAAATGCCAAAAAACGTGGATGCACGTTTTTGGACAGATCCAATCATCATGCCATTTTCTCTGTCAGCATACCTTGTACTCCTGGATTATTCCATTCTGCATGTCGGTGGGAGGAGGCTCCCAGGACACACTAATACTGGAGCTGTTGCTCAGCTTCACTGTAACCACGTTGACTGCTCTGGGAGGGGCACTTGGGACTGCAGGAGAAGAGATACGAGCAAGGTGTGAAAAACCCCCAACTGATATGAAAAAAATGAAATAGGGGCATTTGGCAAAATAGCGAAAATATGATTTGAGAATGATGAAAATGGCAGACTCCATCAAATGCCATCAAATGGTTATTGAACTATAAACAGTGCTTCGTCTTCATAACAGGATGTAAAGGTCACACAGGTGTTGGGAATTGCAATCCAATTGCTTCGACTGTGATGTGACTCCTGAACAGCTAGCTATTTTCAAAAAGCCAGAGTCCTCAAAATGTTTCAAGACAAGTACTAAAAGGTTTTATTTAAAAACCACTTCTAGAATGTATTTTGTATTTCACCCTTATTTTGCTGGGTGAATTGACTGAGGGCACATTTTCTTTGACAGCAACGTCTGAGTATGACCAATCAATCGCCACTTTAAAAGCCTTTATTTGAACCTGGAAGTCCCATTGAGAAAAACCTATTTTAAAACCCTTGTTACCCACCATTCCCTCCATTATGGACATAGGCTATCTCAAGTGTACCATGTCCATATTAGGAGAGCCTCGGTCTCAGAAGGGCTTATGTCAGTCTCATCAGAAGTTGTGAGTATCAGTAGCTTCAAGCCAGTCTTACCTTCCGCTGCTGTTCTGATCAGCAGCAGCCGACTGTCCTTGCCCTGGAACTCGTCGAAGTAGGGCCGGATCTTGATCTCATACTCTGTGCCTGTGAGCAGGTTGGCGACCACGGCCAGGCGCTCTGACGGGGCCTTGATATCCTGCAGCTGCCAGGTGCCACCGATGGGCCGGTAGAGGAGCCGGTAGCCCTGGATGTACTGGGACTGACGGTCTACCTGGGGAGGGACAGAAGAAAGGGGTGGAAAGAGAGAAAAAAAGAGACATTTATGAATTACAGTTTTACTGCCCTTGGAAATGGATATAAAGTAAAAAAAACATTCCAGAGTGTGAAAGTACAACTGATGGTGTCACGTGTGCTCCCTCTCTGGCCTCTGGGTCAGCAGGCTGCTCGTTATGGCGCACACCTGTCACCATCGTTACACTCACCTGCAGGTCATCAGACTCACCTAGACTCATCACTTCCCTGATTACCTTCCTATATATGTCACTCCCTTTGGTTCCTTCCCCAGGCGTCATTGTTTCTGTTTCAGTTTCCTGTCTGTGTGCTGTTAGTGTTTCTTGTTTTGTATTATGTTCCGTTAATTGTTTTTAAACACTCACTACCTGAACTTTCTTCCCGACTCTCAGTGCACATCGTTACAGATGGTATTTCTCCTGTGAAAGAATATGTAAAAACTCAGGTCAGGGTACTCACCATCCATGATACTTGAACACTGGAGGCAGTGAGTGTGACAGGCTCCTGAAGCTGAACACCCACCTCTCCCAACTCTCTCTGGACCTGCCTGTGGTCCACTCCCTGACCTGTAGGACTCCCATCTGCAAACACAACATTAACAAACATCAGACAGACAATAACAGTAAAACTATAGTAGATGCTTACTGTAGCTCATATACACTTGATTGAAATAATCTAAATCGTTTTTATGAAGCCTTCAAACCGCCATGCTTTCATGATGAAATGCTTCAAAATTTGAGAAAAAAAGTTTTTACTTTTAAACTTTTCACGCTCTTTCTACACTAACAACCACCTTGTAATGCTTACATTTTTTTCAATTGTCTTTCATAGTAAATGACCAGTAAAGCTGTTATATCCCCTCCCAGGTACTGACCTTGTGTGCGGACGGGCTCAGAGATGGGGCTGGGGTCACTCAGCCCGTAGGCGTTGACCGCTCGGACGATGAACAAGTAGATGGTGTTGGGAAAGAGACCGCTGACAGTGTGTTTCTCCAACTTTACCAGGTCAGCCACCGTCTGCCACGTACTGCCTGCTGATTGGCTAGAGTAAGAGACCACAGACAATGATGTCGTGTCATTTCCAATTATGTTAGTAAAGTTACTGTGCAAGGCAAGCCTTCCTTATACCCTGTAGTGATAACGATGTCATTACTCTATAGTGATAAACTATTATTCACTGTCTTCATTCTGATTACAACAACAATAATGCCAGCTGTGTTTATGTCAAGTCTTGTGTTTTTTTGTCCTTTTAAAATTGCTGTAATAAATAAATGTGATAAATCTTGTGAACAACGCATCTGATGAAGGTAGAGGGAAACATTTTGAGCTTCTTTGGCTTTGACGGTCCCGCATTTTCCTCTCCTGACTCTTCTTATTTAGATTAAATGTCACCTCTTATTATTTAGTGGCACGGTCACATGACAACCTCCTCCACCCCTCGCTTTTTTAATTTTTTCTAATTTCTCTCCATTCGTTCTTTTTATTTTCTTCATCGTGCCAGAGACAGCAGCAGACTAGTGACTTTACAGCTAACCTGCGCAATTAGGCGACAGAGATATAAAAGCTGCGCGATCCATAAATATTCCTCTAGCAGACCACCCAATACTGGTAGTGATAAATCTAAGGTCACTTTGTCGGAGGAGAGGCTGAAGCGTGGGGCGCACACACACACAGGAAAACACAGATACACACGTAAACATACACTCTTTCCCAATAAACATGCATGTCCTTTAGAATGGTACATCTGCCATTCTTCATACAGTAACAATGTGTCAGGATTCCATCTCCCCATTGTCACACACACACTCATCCCCACTTCTCTCTCCCTGGACACTCCCACCCCCACAACCCCCAGCACAATTTTGCCCACTTGGCACAGTGCTAACTACTGCCCAGGGGGCAAGGTGAGAGAAGAGGGATGAGGGGACTAGTGAGTCAGGTTGAGAGGGGGCAAAATTCCTCTCAGCATACAATAGCCCAAGGACTTGTCTGTCTGTGCCATCCGCATTTAAAATCATTACCATTTTAGATTACCCCACTAAGTTCCATGGAGGCGCGCTAAGTTGATCACGGTGTGTTTATGTGTGTCATTACAAACCACTTGATGGTTTTTGCAACTGAATTCAAGGAAACTTTCAAAGTTCTTGAAATTTTCCCGAAATGACTGACCTTCATGCCTTAAAGTAATGATGGACTGTTGTTTCTCTTTGCTTTTTTGAGCTGTTCTTGCCATAATATGGACTTGGTCTTTTATCAAATAGGGCTATCTTCTGTATACCAACACTATCTTGTCACAACACAACTGATTGGCTCAAATGCATTAAGAAGGAAAGAAATTCTACAACTTAACTTTTTACAAGGCTCACCTGTTAATTGAAATGCATTCCTTCCAGGTGACTACCTCATGAAGCTGGTTGAGAGAATGCCAAGAGTGTGCAAAGCTGTCATCAAGGCAAACGGTGGCTACTTTGAAGAATCTCAAATATAAAATATATTTTGATTTGTTTAACAATTTCTTAGTTACTATTTCATAGTTTTGATGTCTTGACTACTATTCTACAATGTAGAAAATAGTCCAAATAAAGAAAAACCCTTGAATGAGTAGGTGTGTCCAAAATTTTGACTGGTACTGTATATATTTATTTTATTTTTGCCTTTATTTAACTACGCAAGTCAGTTAAGAACAAATTCTTATTTTCAATGATGGCCTAGGAACAGTGGGTTAACTGCCTTGTTCAGGGGCAGAATGACAGATTTGTACCTTGTCAGCTCGGGGATTAAGTTCAATGCTCTAACCACTAGGCTACCTGCCGTATGCACATACACTGACATTGCTCGTCCTAATATTTTAAATAATATATATCCAGTATGAATTATTTCTTAATTCCTTTATTTTACTTTTAGATTGTTGTGAATTGTTAGATATTACTGAACTGTTGGAGCTAGGAACACAAGCATTTCAATACATCCACAGTCACACCCTGACGTTTGAGAGCCTTTTTATTTCTCTATTTGGTTCGGTCAGGGTGTGCATTCTAATTTTTCTATTTCTTTGTTGGCCGGGTAGGGTTCCCAATCGGAGGCAGCTGTCTATCGTTGTCTCTGATTGGGGATCATACTTAGGCAGCCCTTTTTCACACCTTAGATAGTGGGATCTTGTTTTTGCATAGTTGCTGTCCAGCGCTGCAGAACTTTATGTTCCGTTTTGTATTTTGTTGTTTTGTCGGAGTTCAGTTTTAAAAATCATGAACACTTTCCACGCTGTGCTTTGGTCTCATTTATCTAACAATGGGCGTAAAACCCGCAATAACATATTCTAAATATGTGTTTGCGACCAATAAAATGTGATTTGATTTTGATTTGTTTGATGTGGAATAAAAGCAAAGTGGGGGCAGCTGGGAGATTTGGGGAGTGGCTTAGCATGGGCCAGCTGCCAACCTAGCTGGGGTTGATTAGAATGTGAAAGGTGTCAGAGTCTGTGTGTCCGCAGGGGGGGGGGGGCCCTCCTGCCTGTCATGCCCGGCTAACACGGCTCATGTGCTGACACACCATTAAGAAACGATGAGGGATGGCTGCACACAGCAACCTCTGGCTAGAGAGAGGGCAGTGGGCTGGAGGATAGAAAATGTGTGTTAGGGAAAGTGTGTCTTCAGATGTTTCGTGTTACTTCTAAGAAAAAACTGTTTTTCAAATCTGTCTTTCTGTCTGTTCTACAGAATGTACCACAAGGTTGAGCCCTACAGAACGCGGCCCAGGTCTATCTTCTACTGTCGACTCCACCCACCTGAAGGCCTCGATGATGTAGGAGGTGACGGCAGCCCCCCCCTCATGGGCGTTGGGCTGCCAGGTGAGGGTGACACTGTTGCGGGTCACGTCGGTCACCACAGGCTTCTGGGGAGGTCCCGGTAGCTGGAAGGGTTCTGATGCCTGGGCCACAGACGAACCTCCACTCTCTGAAAATCACAATCAAATCAAACTTTATTTAAAATGCATTTAAAAAGAGACAGAGGATGAGAGGGTAGCTGGATGGTAGTGAATCTCCTATATTTAGTAATACCATTCTCAATATAACTGTTGTTGGAAGCCCTTTTGTGGTCTAAAGAGTTACGAATAAATAATTCATGCAGTAAGGTCCATTTAAATTCTGTCAATTACAAAAAATATATATTTTACCTTTATTTAACTAGGCAAGTCAGTTAAGAACAAATTCTTATTTTCAATGACGGCCTAGGAACAGTGGGTTAACTGCCTGTTCAGGGGAAGAATGACAAATTTGTACCTTGTCAGCTCGGGGGTTTGAACTTGCAACCTTCCGGTTACTAGTCCAACACTCTAACCACTAGGCTACCCTGCCACCCTTTGAAAAGCAACATTATTGTCAATAAGGAGTTGAAATGGAACCGACACCCCAGCCCTGATCACAGTAACTGACTTTGACGGACTGGCTGAATAACAGTTTAGTTGTGAATTATCAGAGTTTCTGTTTGGTTGGTTTACGATGCATTAGTAGGCACTACATACCATCTTATCAAGCTTCATCAAACATTAGCATTTCATAACAGCAATAAGACACTACTTATTCCAACTCATCATCCCTCTGCTTCGCCATGGGCCAAGCAACGCCCCTAGGTGTGATTTCAACCGCAATATTACAAGACCTCTGCCTTATTTCTTGATTCAATGATCTTATATGGGCATGACTGTCATGGATCTTTCTGGAACACACCTGGCCCCTATTCCCACTGATTGTATTTGTATATATGTGCCCTTTGGTTTCCATTTGGGGGTTGATTATTGTTACAATGTCAGTTGGTGCGTTTGAGTACCTGTGCTGTGTGTTTTGGGCTTTCGTGCCCTTGTGGATTGCGCAGATGATTACGGGTCTGTCCCATGTGTTAATCTTTGTGCTCGGATTTATTTATTCAAGGTACTCCGAGTTTTTTTGTTTGGGTTTCTACCCTGTGTTTCTGTTACGTGGTGTTTGGTCTTCGTCCCCATGCCTTTACATGGCACGCCGTAATTTGTGCTTCATTTTTTTTTTATATTACGCATTCCTGCGTCTGTCTCCCAAATCATTGTTACCAACGTGACAGAATAATCGACCATTGAGGGGGAATGGCCCGTCCGACAATGCTGCGACTGGTCCGTCTGGCATTGCTGCAAGTTTGGCAGCTACAACTGACCCGTCCGACGATGCTGCAACTAGTTTGTCCGGCGCCACTGCTACTGGTCCGTCCGATGCCGCCGCAACTTTGGCAGCAGCAACTGGCCCGTCCAACACTTCAGCAGCTGCATTGGGTCCTGATTGACCTGCACTGCATTCCTGTGATTGGCCGGTGTCGTTGCTCTGCTGTCATGGATCCCCCCTGTGCCTTTACACGGCACGCAGGAATTTGTGCTTAATAATAAAAACTATTACGCATTCCTGCGTCTGTCTCCCGATCCTTCATGCCAACGTGACAATGACATGGCAGAGGCAATCTAATACTCTAGGGAGGAGTTTATTACAGTAGATTTACCATTCACTGTGTCCGTGTGCATGTGTGTGTGTGCGCGCGTGTCTACGTGTGTGGGCATTTACCTTTAACAGTGAGTACACCGCTCCACATCGTTTCTCCGCTGGAGCTGGAAGCCACGCAGGTATAGGCCCCAGAGTCGGTTTCCTGGCAACAAGAGAGAGGGCCTAGTTAACATCGGTGTATATGCATAGAAGCACAATGCCTTTGCCTTTTCACATTCAGGTGTTCTGGAGCAAATCTTTCCAGATAAGTCAACATGAACATCTACCTAGAATCTATGGGCTATCCATAGTCTCCAAAGACTGTTAACTATGTATAATAATTATGTGTATCTCCCCAAAGATACCCATATGTTTTATTGCACGGATCTAATAAGTACTATTCTCATAATGGTTCATGGGGAACTATTCTATTTACAGTATGTTCTATTGGAACATAGTTGTTGGATATGTACATTTGCGCTCATATGGTCCCATGAACATTAATAAAGAGTAACATTATGCTTTGCTGTCAATGAAGTCTCACATGTAGCTGTAACACTGCTAGCTAGTCCCTTAATAGAGAAACCACAGTTCCTCAAAAAGGGTTTGGAGCATATGTGCTGATATTTTAGTTTTCTTTACTATAGTACCTCTGGGCCTGTGCACATAAAACGTCTCGGGTTAGAGTTTCTGATCTAGGATCAGGTCCCCTCTGTCCATGTAATTGTATTCATTACGATCTAAAAGTCAAAACTGACAATAGATCAGCATTCCTACTATGAAAGACTTTATAAATATGGGCCCTGATCCTTTGGTACCAATGTGAGAGTTTTAAGGGACAATCTGCCATTGCTAGATACATTTTTGGACTTATAAATGTATTATATCTACCAATTGATTTTTAAAGAACACTAACTTATAAATGCCTCATAAGCTTAGTTCAACTGTTGTACCCCAACGTTTAAAGGAGGTTAAAGGACTGTTCACATTATGTAGACAATGGTACTGTGCTGGGCATAATGAACATGACATTGAAAAGAGGTGGAATATGTAACCAGAGGGGTCTGCATACTTCTGCGGCTCATACATCACTTCATATTTCTGTGGCTCTGACTGTGCTGCATACTGAGCACTCAACAGTAAGCAGCAATACGGGCTGATGATCCATAGCCATGCTACTAGCAAGGGAAACGTTCTGTGTGTGTGTGTGTGTGTGTGTGTGTGTGTGTGTGTGTGTGTGTGTGTGTGTGTGTGTGTGTGTGTGTGTGTGTGTGTGTGTGTGTGTGTTGTGTGTGTTGTGAGAGACTAAGTGTGGGTCATTAAAAATTCATTGGGAAGCTCAGAGCTAGACAGGGGCTAGAAATTGCTCACAACAGTGGAAGATGTCGAGACTTTAATTTGCAGACAAGGATCTAATGATGGTGACAGCTCACGGCCACCCACTTGCAGGTTAGTGGGCTACACAATCACACAAACACAGATTTCAAACTAACAACTAGGTTTTCAGACCTTCTGGTTAATTTAAAACCACTCTTATTCAAAACAAAGCTAATTAATTATGCAAAGCACATTACAAAAACACAGAGCGAGACAACACAATGCAATCAATATAATGCAATGTAGTTGGTGCTTGGATGCCATCCACTACTTCTCTCTGTGTGTGTGTGTGTGTGTGTGTGTGTGTGTGTGTGTGTGTGTGTGTGTGTGTGTGTGTGTGTGTGTGTGTGTGTGTGTGTGTGTGTGTGTGTGTGTGTGTGTGTGTGGCTGACTGGCCAGTTGCAGTGGCGATGGCATTACACAAGTCTAAGTGCCCTGTCTAAAAGCCCCAAGAGAGACAGGAAAGGTGACTCCAAGTCGAACAGTACATCACTCTTCCTTCTCTCTTCCTATAGGCCGGCTGACCCTGAACGGACTTGTATGGCAGCGAAGGATGTGGCTGTCTGTGGCGACAGGTCCATGTTTGTGACTGGTGATTGGAGGAGAGGAGTGGGAAGGGGTAAATGGCCGGGCATCTAACTATTAATCATGGTTGGCAGCTTTGGGTGCTGCGCTAAACAGATTGCTAAAAATGTATGAAGGAGTCAAGAGTTTTTTATTTTCTCCACATCCTCGCTGTTCTGATATCATCTCGAGTGCACTCTTTCTCTATATTGTAGCATCTTCCTTGACTTGTTCTGTTTCTCTCTCATCCCAATATCCTGTCTTTCTTTCTCATCTATTTTCTTTCCATCCCCCTCGTTCTTGCTCTGGTCCCGGGGTAATGGGCATCTCTTCAGTCACAGAGAGGAACAAACCGACCATCTGTCGGGTCCCCTGCCCTCTCTTCTCCACCCCACCCTCCTCTCTCACCTCTCCTACCTCCACCAGAAGTCAACTTCCTATGCCCCACTCTGCTTTAGTTAAAAGATGATCGCCCTGATAAAAGGGAAGGAGAGCAATTAAAAACAAACAGGGACAGTGTCCAAGTTTCAAAAAGATAAAATTGGCCATAAGTAGTCCATCTTGTCGAGGCAAGTCGAGATGTGAGAAATTCTCTAATACAGTCATTAGAGGAAGTACCAAAGAGTGTTTTCTACATATTGAGTGCATGAAAAATGTTTTGGTACATTGAGATGCTTGACTTAATATTTTCTCGCTCTTGGTCTCTCCTTCTTGGCCTCTCTCAAAACCCCTACAAGGATTTAATTAAAGTCATGGCGATCGTTAATCACTCTGGGCCCAACAATCAATTAATTAACGCGTCAGCTGGTCCCGAAGCTCGCCACACACACACACAACCTGCGGGTTTGCAGGTGCAGCCCGCAACCCCAGAGAGCTCTTGGTAGAATGTATATCATTATCCGTGCATATACTACCACTAACGATTGCACTCGTTCATTACCTTGGCGACTATGCATCACCGCCAAGCTTTATGACGCCGCAGAAACTCGACCACCAATCACTAAATCACTGACTCACCCATAACCCATAAAAAAGCCACTCTGCCAGTATTCCAATATTAATATCTGCCGCTCAATTAGATTGTATTAGATTGCTGAGTTGTGTTTTAGAGTGGACGGCTACTATGACCTGTATGACGCTCAATGAGTAAATATCAATATATCAACTGGACAGGTTGCTTTGCCGTGGCATCTCAACACTGCTATGCCTATTGCTGTGACTGGCAGTGAGTCATAATAGTACAATGAATGAATTTAAGCTAAATACCATTAAGGCTGAGAAGTTGATTGGATTGCATTGGAAACAGCACTCAGTTGTGACTGCATGCGGTTGCTTAGTATCACCTAGGAGAAATAGCTCAGAAGATTGGCCATGATGAGACTTGGAGTGCATTGAGAGGAAATGTGAAGCGTTTAATTTCATTTACTAATATCCAGGGAGTGATGGCATTTACGAAGGAGGATGGGAGGAGAATCAATGGGAACATTCTTGCAGCGTTCATGAGCATTATTGGGAACATTCTTTCTATGTTCTTAAGAATTATTGGGAACGTTCTATTTAAGTTATTTTCAGGTACCTGCAGGTTTGTGATCTGGAACATTCCGTTCTCCATCAGGCTGACACGCTCATCTCCCAGGATCCTTTGGCCATCCTTCTCCCATTGAATGCTGGGCAGAGGGTTGCCCATCACGTGGCACTGTAAATGGGCCGTGGAGCCCGGCGCCAGCGTTTGATTGGCCGGTCCTTGGCGGATGATGGGTGGGACTCTGTCGGAGGATGCTGTGTGGGGGAGGGAAGGAGAGAGAGATACGTTACGAGAGAGGGTAGTTGAGTGTATTCTCTTGGAGGACCATCCTCCACCAACCAGCTACAGAATACAAACACATTGCTCTATATTCATGAGATAGCTTTTTTAGAGACCATATAAAAACGAATATACATAAATGAATCGTAATAGTTAATTAACGTAACAGTTATGGCATGTTTCGTTAATGTATCCTAAACATTTGCATCATGGAGAAACCTTGAAGCCGCCAGTCACTCAGCCTTGTTAAAATACTCCAATCCAGGGGCCTCCCGAGTGGCGCAGCGGTCTAAGGCACTGCATCGCGTCACTTTGATGCGTCACTTCAATCCCAGGCTGTGTCACAGCCGGCCGTACCCATAAGACGGCGCACAATTTTCAGTGTTAGGGGAGGGTTTGGCTGGCTGGGATTTCCTTGTCCCATTGCACTCTAGCGACTCCTTGTGGTGGGCCGGGCGCCTGTAAGGTGACTTCAGTCGTCATCTGGTCTGTGATTTTTTTACATTTTTTATTTGTATTTTTTTAATTGAATATCCAAAACATACAATATACTTGCAGTGAAGCCACTCAACAACTACACCACACCAGTCATCTGACAGACTCCCATTCAGAGCAACACACAGAAGCATCCAGGGTCAATGCCCTGCTCAAGGGCACGTCGACAGATCTCCCACAAGGCCAAAAAAAACGGGGACGCCAACCCTCCAAGATCCCCCCACAGTTCCCCATAGCTATCCCTCAACCATCCGAGACCCCTCCCACAGTCACCTCTCCCAATAAAAAAATTGAATTCCATTCCCCACCCCCAAGAACCCCCCAATGCACCAACAAACCAAGAAAATAAACTCATGAGAAAAAGAAATAGACAAAATAAAACAGAAAACAAGAATGCAAACAAACCAAAGGACATCAAGGACAACTGTATATGTTTGAATGCATGTCTGGCACTATTTACACGTGTGTATTTGAATGAGAGTATGTGTATATGCATGTGTACAAACACCTGCACGGCATCAGCCTCAGGCAAACAGGCATTTGCTGTAAAAACACTGCCCCTCAGTGTCATTCAAACTTACTTTTTATTATGTTTTATTTTGACTTTATTTTTTATACTTTATCTTTGACCATCATACTATCAGACAGACATGTTTACTCTGACACATTGGTGCGGCTGGCTTTTGGGTTAAGCGAGCAGTGCGGCTTGGCAGGGTCGTAGAAAGCCCTTATTGATACTAGCTAGATAGCCACATCCTTGCAGTCAGAGTGCAGTATAAGTGCAGTACACTGTATTATAACAGTAGTTAGAATGCAGTATAACTGCAGTAGGCTCCAAATACTGTTTCCAAAATAACATTTTTTTTTACTACAATAATTTTGCAGATGGACTGCAGTTACAGTGCAGTATAACTGCAGGACCCCCTAACGGTGAATGATGAACTGAAAACTTGAAAGAGTAAGTTTGGTTCTATGAGCCTCTCGCTCACATGTCGTTCACCATAGGGGGCTTATTGGAGCTGTCATTTTGACTGAGACTTGTAAATGTGTGATTTAAACAATGTACATTTGATAATTGCTAGGCAAACAAATATGAGGTCTAATTGTGGCTGCAACCGGACTAGATTGTGAATGACTTGGTGGAATGCATTGCTTGACTGCTGTGAGGCTGAGAAGTAGCCTGATGACTCACACTAGCTAATGTTGATAACTATCCCTGCTTTTATAGCTAAGACGCCGAAAAGCTGTTGGGTTCCGTTTTGTTTGAACAATGGTAGGAGAAAACCACCAAATCAAGTTCCCTCAACTGGCCAAGGACCAGGTTAGACAAACCTCATAGTTTCAGGCTATATGCCGCGATTATGTAAATCTGTGGGCTCCGGTTACTCAATACATTTGTGTGTTCAAAGCACTTCATTCACAGTAAGTCGATGATTGGCTGAGATAATGGGTGGGCTGGACATGCAGAGAGATGAGTTCGGATTGGTCTGCCATGTAGCACGCTTCTGTATTTTTTAACTGGTCAGTATGTGTAGGTAATCCTGTCTAACCTGGCTAATTTTTGTATATATATATCGTGTAATAGAACTGCATACTTGTTGTTGCTCTCCACTTTCTGGAGGACCGAGTTTTGAAATCAGTGGAATTAGAATATGATAGTTAAGGAGCCCTGTCTCCGTATTACATCTTCAAACTAAGGGCAACCATGGCATCTGTAACAGAGGGAGAAGCGTCCATCCATGTATACGGGTAAGATAGTCTGGCTAGCTACATTTTCAAATATTACACGTTTCTAAATTTGTCAGAAAGTTGTTTTCATATCAAGTTAGTGTACTGTTAGCTCACTAGCTAATGTTACTTGGCTGGCTCGCTAGCTAACATTACGTGTATGAATAACCGTCAAATTTAAGAATGCTCAACACCCATTGAATATGGCCGGTGTCAGTAAATGTTGGCAAAAAAAGTGTAATGAAATTGTTGCCAGCAGCACAGTTGCAATCACCAACACTCTGGATAACATAAAAACAGCCTAACCAGCTCTGCTACGGCGAGTAAAATGGTCAGAGTGAGCTGTTCTCTCATGTGTATCTGGAAATAGCTAGCAAGCTAGCCAACGTTGGCCAGTTAGCTTGGATGCTTGACTGCTGTTGTTAGGTCAACTAGCTAACATTACGTGTATGATCAGTGTTGTAATATTATTCATATCTTAGAGCCATTTACTTTGCTAGTTATAGCCTAATGTTAGCTAACTGACATTGAGACTGGTTGGTTAGCTACCTGCAGATTCATGCAGAGTAGTAATGTCATGAGTTGGGATTATGGTTCATTGTTTAGCTAGATAGCTATATGTCTTAGTGAAAGATTCCACTAAGCAGGTAACCATTACAATAGAATGTTAATGATGTCAATGTGACAACTGTTGATAGATATAGCCTGGGTGCTTGACTGCTGTTGTTAGGACAGAACGCTCTGATTAAAGAGATGGTTGGGGTTAAAGCTTAAGAGGGTGTGAACGATGCTGAATGGGTGTAGACAAAGAGGAGCTCTCCAATAGGTGTACCAAAACATTCGAAGGCCATTTTCTCAAAAGTTAGGTTTTCCAAGCAGAATTACTTTCCCATTGTTCCTCAACTGTAGTGTGTGATATACCATTTTCTAGCTCTGAGTCGCTACATTTATTCAATGTAAAAAACACCATTTCAAATGTTGCTACATAAGACCGAATCGAGCTGATCGGTTACATTTACAAAAAACATATTCATATTGCTTTCTCCCATTAGACAGCAATGTTATGGCTTAACATGCCAAAGTAGCACTGAATAATTAAATATTAATTTGTGTAGACCTGGAAAACTATTTTTGTGTCGAGCGGCGTGAGGGAGGCGGAGGACCATGAATAAGTCATTGACGAGTCAATTACTTTGGCATTTACCATTCCCTCTCCAATGCATCTAAAAGTTGTAATGGTAAAACCAAGGACGTTGGACTGCTGGGATTGTGTACAGTACATGCTGAAATTGGGTTTGAGATGTTGGACTCCATTCCAAGAGGCCAAGGGGATACTTTTATGAAATAACATATTGGAAAGGAAACATAATAATTCACAACATACCACCAGGATTGTGGACACAATTCCTGCATTTGCCACATCGCGTACCATTTATTTTATTTATTTATTTAACCTTTATTTAACTAGGCAAGTCAGTTAAGAACAGAGGAGTTGGTACTAGTGTGGCATTGGTACTATGTGGCTTTTTTTGTGTGCTAAAAAGCCATATGGCGTAAGTGGATACATGTCAATCTACCTTCATAGAGGCTAAAATATGGGAAGGAGTGTTTGTGTGCATGAGTGTTTATGTGTGTGGGCCTGTGCCTGAATAGTGAACAGTGTCCACAGATGAACAGTATAATTATCGTTTTAATTGCATTGGCACTCTCTGCATTGACTCTTATTGAGTAACATAGAACATAAGTAGTACAGTATGCAGTTTACATCAATAGTGTACGCCTTGCCCCTTGGCACTAAATCCCATCCCTCCATAGACTGTCCATCCTGTAGTGAAGCACAGGCCCTGGCATTAGGCTCACTAAACCACCATTGCCCTGCAAACAGAAGCAAGCCAATGGACATATATGTGTCTGTCTATGCCAACTCTGTACGTCTGTGTGTACACCATCACGTAAACATTACTGTGTGTGTGCTGACATCTTACAGAACAACATACAGTTTCAACATCACTTAAGTACCACTGTACCTCACTTTCAGTGTGTAGTCTATTGACATGAAGTCTGCTCAATGACATTTAGTCATATATAATTTTTTAAAGTTTTTTAAATTGTGTGTTTTGATTGATAGTACCCCAGCCAATGTCGCCAAAACAAATCATTAACACAAAATGTACCTCAAAATGTATATCAAAACTACAGACTTATTGTATCATCATGAGACAAATGTCTTTCTACGGGATCCAGAAATTCATTTTTTTGCTGAAGCCACAGCTAGTGATATTGTTGGTTTATGAACTCAAACACCATGGCTGAATTATGATAAAGGGAAAATGTGAAAAAAATATTTACCATTGAGCTGTAAGCATAATGTACACTTAGGTTGTTGTCTGTATGCTAAGCTACGATATTATAGCTAAGGTACAGTGCTTTGAGGCAAACACGGAGCACCATTTTTTTTTTTTTACCTTAATTTTACTAGGCAAGTCAGTTAAGAACAAATTCTTATTTTCAATGACAACCTAGGAAAAGTGGGTTAACTGCCTGTTCAGGGGCAGAACGACAGATTTGTACCTTGTCGATTACTAGTCCAACACTCTAACCACTAGGCTACCCTGCCGCCACAAATGCATCTACACAACAGTTTATCCCCTTCCCTAAATGGCACGGCGGGACGATGGGAGCATGTGTTCCCGGCGAAGTTAATTTGCATAGCGCCATTCCGACTTGTGCTTTTTGATTACGTCTCGGGTTAACTCCTGCTGTTTGTTCATTTGGGGGACTGGGGGGGGGCGACAATGTTTTATGTTTGATGGCTTTGAAGAATCTTTAATTGATTTGGGTTTAAACAATTGTGAAGGAAGTGATGGAGGGTGAGGGGGAGGCGGGGGTGGGGTGGGGGTTACTGGGGGTCTAGTCCATTGGCTAAAACAGCAGTCCATGACATATGTCAGCATAAAAAATGATAATTAGGTAGTCGGAAATAGACTAATTCCCAAATGGCACCCTTTTCCCTTTATAGTGCACTACATTTGACCTAGGGCTCTGCTCAAATGTAGTGCACTATAAAACAAATACAGTGCCATTTAGGATGCATCCAAAGTGTTAGATGGTAATGGGATATGAATGTGGGTTTGTACGAGGAAGGCCCTGGGTTGGGTTAGGGAGATTGGTTATTGGCTGTGTGTGTGATAGTTGATAACCCCCTAGGGATCATTAACTCCAGGGAAACTCGCGCTAGGTTTCTGTCCTTACAGATTAGCTTTCATACACACAAACTGGCACACACTCACTCACACAGGAATGCACAAGCACACACACGCATGCACACACACACCAGTGGAGGCTGGTGGGAGGAGCTATAGGAGGATGGGCTAATTTTAATGGAATAAATGTAACGGTATCAAACACAAACATGTGGAAACCACGTTTGACTCGGTTCCATTAATTCCATTCCAGCCATTACAAGGAGCCCTCCAATAGGTCCTCCCATCAGCCTCTGACGCATATATACACATACACACACACACACAAACAAACTGAAACACACACACACAAACAAACTGAAACACACACACACAAACAAACTGAAACACACACACACACAAACAAACTGAATCACACACACACACAAAAAAACTGAATCACACACACACACAAAAAAACTGAAACACACACACACACAAACAAACTGAAACACACACACACAAACAAACTGAAACACACACACACAAACAAACTGAAACACACACACACAAACAAACTGAAACACACACACACAAAACAAACTGAAACACACACACACAAACAAACTGAATCACACACACACAAACAAACTGAATCACACACACACACAAACAAACTGAATCACACACACACAAACAAACTGAAACACACAAACAAACTGAAACACACACACACAAACAAACTGGCACACACTCACTCACACAGGAATGCACAAGCACACACACGCATGCACACACACACACAGTGGAGGCTGGTGGGAGGAGCTATAGGAGGATGGGCTAATTTTAATGGAATAAATGTAACGGTATCAAACACAAACATGTGGAAACCACGTTTGACTCGGTTCCATTAATTCCATTCCAGCCATTACAAGGAGCCCTCCAATAGGTCCTCCCATCAGCCTCTGACGCATATATACACATACACACACAAACAAACTGAAACACACACACACAAACAAACTGAAACACACACACACACAAACAAACTGAAACACACACACACAAACAAACTGAAACACACACACACACAAACAAACTGAATCACACACACACACAAACAAACTGAAACACACACACACAAACAAACTGAAACACACACACAAACAAACTGAAACACACACACACAAACAAACTGAAACACACACACACACACAAACAAACTGAAACACACACACACAAACAAACTGAATCACACACACACAAACAAACTGAATCACACACACACACAAACAAACTGAATCACACACACACACAAACAAACTGAAACACACACACACACACAAACAAACTGAAACACACACACACAAACAAACTGAAACACACACACACAAACAAACTGAATCACACACACACACAAACAAACTGAAACACACACACACACAAACAAACTGAAACACACACACACAAACAAACTGAAACACACACACACACACAAAAAAACTGAAACACACACACACAAACAAACTGAAACACACACACACAAACAAACTGAAACACACACACACAAACAAACTGAAACACACACACACAAACAAACTGAAACACACACACACAAACAAACTGAATCACACACACACACAAACAAACTGAAACACACACACACAAACAAACTGAAACACACACACACAAACAAACTGAAACACACACACACAAACAAACTGAAACACACACACACACTAAGAAACTGTGACGGTGCAAACAACTATTTTGGAGGCCTCTGAATTTATGGGATGGTGGGAATCCATTATTTAACGACAATGTTCATGCAGGTGGGAGATTAAAACATGCCATAATTTCCTGATTTGTGTGTGTGTTTAGCATGTGTGTGTCTGTCCCAGACTTTTGTGTATGAACAATATACAATATATATCACGTATATCATGATATACAATATATATCAATGTATATCATCCCTACAGGATTTCCTGGTGATTTCTTGGGATATTTGCATTAAAAAAAATGCTAGTGTTCTTGGCAATTCTGACTAGGGTTGCAAAGGTACTGGTAATTTACCAAGTCCCGAGAATCTTCAGTAAATGTGTTAATTAACAAAAAATCTATGGCAATCTACTGTAAATTTGGTAATTTATACTCTAATAACTTTAACAAAAAAATATTCATATATAGTATTCATTTTTTATATCTGTGTCCATATTGTCCATGAGTTTCTAGTAGATAGACCACATGGTTAATGAGAAAACAGCCTACAACAATTAACTCTGCAACTCTTCCAAATATTGATTTTTATTCACAACTGCCACCAGTTTGACACCAAAACATTGACAACAAATACACATTGACATGTAATAATAAAGGATTTTTCATGCTAGAAAACTCATATTAAACACCAAAGGTGCTTTTTTAGTTTATTTTAATTGATAAGGCCACACAGAGGGCCAGAGCTAATTACAGACACCTGTAATAATCTAAAGTACCCAAAAGGGCCACTAGATGTCTTGTGATAGATTACAGAAAATCCTTGAAAGATACCAAAATTCTGGCAGTTTACTGGTAAACTTTGCAAACCTATATCTCCCTTTGCAACCATATACAGTATCTGACATTTTGCATGAAAATGCTCTGACGAGGGAAAACGTTTGTTGACGTGTGGCTTGGTTGAACCATACAATGATGTAAATGTGCAGTGATTGGTTGAAATTGTGAGCCCTCTTTTTGTACTGTGGTGATGGGTCAGTTTTATGTGATAATATTGATATGATTTGCCAACTCTGGTCTCTTGGCCCTCCCATCCCTACGGGAGGGCACGTCCCGCTCGGCCCAGTCAAAGCTCTTCTCTGTCCTGGGACCCCAATGGAATTAGCTTCCCTCTGAAGCTAGGACAGCAGAGTCCCTGCCCATCTTCCAAAAAACACAACCCTAGCTCTTCAAAGAGTATCTTAAATAATCTCACAGTACCCACTCCTAACACTCGCACTTGACTCCCCGCCACTCGCACTGACTTTGCTGATAGCGACTTTATTGAGGAAAAATGTACTTACTTTGACTGAGACATTTTGTTGTCCCACCTAGCTATCTTAAGATGAATGCACTTACTGAAAGATGCCCTGGATAAGAGTTTCTGCTAAATTACAAAAATATAAAAATGTAAATGTAATGATTTGAGTGCTTTATGCGGAAATAGTGCATTGATTGGTCAAATTTGCAAGGCCTTGCATAATATGCATGGATTTGTTGATTTTACCAAAAAACATGTGATCGCAGAATTGCGGAATCCTGGATGGACTGATATACAATAAGCTCCAAAAGTATTGGGACAGTGACACATGTTTTGTTATTTTGACTCTGTACTCCAGCGCTTTGGATTTGAAATTATACAATAACAATAAGGTTATAGTGCAGACTGTCCGCTTTAATTTGAGGGTATTTTCATTCATATCGGGTGAACCGTTTAGAAATTACACCACTTTTTGTACATAGTCCCCCCTATATTAATGGACCAAAGGTATTGGAACAAATTCACGTATGTGTATTAAAATAGTAGAAAGTTTATTATTTGGTCCAATATTCCTAACACGCAATGATTATATCAAGCTTGTGACTCTACAAACTTGTTGGATGCATTTGCTTTTTGTTTAAGGATGTGTTTCAGATTATTTTGTACCCAATAGATATGTATGGAAAGTTATGCATTGTGTCATTTTGAGGACACTTTTATGGTGAAAAAGAATATAATATGTTTCTAAACATGTCTTTAGTAATGTGGATGCTACTGTGATAACGGATGGTTCTAAATGAATCGTCAATAATGATGCACATATCATCCCCCAAATACATGCTAACCTCTCACCATTACTATAACAGGGGAGGCTAGAATTTTTTATAAGGGGTAGGATATTTGTGCGTCTGTCACGGCTGTTGAAGGAAGTGGACCAAGGTGCAGCGTGGTGAGCGTAAATGTTATTTTATTATAAAAAATAAAGCCAAAACAACAAAGGAGAAAACAACCGTAGAAGAACTTCCCACCACCACAAACTGATCAAGCAGCATGTTCAGGAGGACTGGACATGGGAGGACATCCTAAATGGCAAGGGATCCTGGACATGGGAGGAGATCCTGGCGGGAAAGGATCGCCTGCCGTGGGAGCAGCTGGAAGCAGAGAGGAAGGCGGAGCTGGAAGCAGAGAGGAAGGCGGCTGGCACTATAGACCGGGAGGCCACTCCCCAATTTTTATGGGGGGGGGGGGGGGGTACGAGGAGATTGGCTGAGTCAGGTTGGAGACCTGAGCCAACTCCTTGTGCTTACCGTGGCGAGCATCGTACTGGTCAGGCACCGTGTTATGCGGTGGAGCGCACGGTGTCTCCAGTACTCATTCTTAACCCGGTGCGCTACATTCCAACTCCCTGCATCTGCCGGGCTAGGGTGAGCATCCAGCCTGAATGGGTTGTGCCAGCACTGCTCTCGGGCCCGCCAGTGCGCCTCCACGGCCCAGTGTCTCCGGTGCTTCTGCCAAGAACTAAGCCTCCTGTATATCTCCCCAGCCTGGTGAGTCCTGTGCCTGCTCCCAGAACCAGGTCTCCTGTGTGTCTCCCCAGCCTGGTGAGTCCTGTGCCTGCTCCCAGAGCCAGGCCTCCTGTGTGTCTCTCCACTCAAGTGATCCATGGCAAGAAGCCTCCAGTGATGATCCATGGCACGAAGCCTCCAGTGATGATCCATGGCCCGAAGCCTCCAGTGATGATCCATGGCAAGAAGCCTCCAGTGATGATCCATGGCACGAAGCCTCCAGTGATGATCCATGGCACGAAGCCTCCAGTGATGATCCATGGCATGAAGCCTCCAGTGATGATCCATGGCACGAAGCCTCCAGGGATGATCCATGGCAAGCAGCCTCCAATGATGATCCATGGCACGAAGCCTCCAGTGATGATCCATGGCAAGAAGCCTCCAGTTATGATCCATGGCCCGAAGCCTCCAGTGATGATCCATGGCACGAAGCCTCCAGTGATGATCCATGGCACGAAGCCTCCAAACGACGGCCTCCAATCCGGAGCCTCCAGCGACGGTCTCCAGTCCGGAGCCTCCAGCGACGTCCTTCAGTCCAGAGCCTCCAGCGACAGTCTCCAGTCCAGACCTCCAGCGACGTCCTTCAGTCCGGAGCCTCCAGCGACGGTCTCCAGCCCGGAGGCCCCAGCGACGTCCTTCAGTCCGGAGCCTCCAGAGACGGTCTCCAGTCCGGAGCTTCCATAGACGGTCTCCAGTCCGGGGCCTCCAGAGACGGTCTCCAGTTCGGGGCCTCCAGAGTCGGCCTCCAGTCCGGAGCCTCCAGCGAGGGTGCCCAGTCCGGGGCCCGCAGCGAGGAGGCCCAGTCTGGGGCACGCAACGAGGGTACCCAGTCCGGGGCCCACAACGAGGGTCCCCAGGCCGGGGCCCGCAATGAGGGACCCCAGTCCGGGGCCCGCAACGAGGGTGCCCAGTCCGGGGTCGGCAACTGAGCCGCCACCGCGGATACCAATTTGTAAGTCGCTCTGGATAAGAGCGTCTGCTAAATGACTTAAATGTAAATGTAAATGTAGATGCCCACCCAGACCTTTGGGGGGGTGGGGGGTACTGTCACGCCCTGACCTTAGAGATCCTTTTTATGTCTCTCTTTGGTTTGGTCGGGGTGTGATTTGGGGTGGGTAATTCTATGTTCTATTATTTGTAGTTCTATGTTTTGGCCGGTTAGGGTTCTCAATCAGGGACAGCTGTCTATCGTTGTCTCTGATTGAGAACCATACTTAGGTAGCCCTTTTCCCACCTGTCTTTGTGGGAAGTTGACTTTGTTTATGGCACATAGCCTTTAGCTTCACGGTTTGTTTTGTAGTGTTTCTTGTTTTGTGTCTTTTCTAAATAAAAGAATATGTACGCCTTGGTCCAGTTCTTTCAACGGCCGTGACAGCGTCTAACTTTCTCACTCATCATTATTCCTTGATTCATTAAGGATTCATGGTAGCATCCACATCTGCACTTTAACCTCATAGTCATTGTATAATTTCAAATCTAAAGTGCTGGAGTACTGTACAGAATCCCCCCCCACAACTAGACCTGGTTGGATCCAGACCCGGTCCGAGTGAGGAAAGCAACAGAAAGGAACATTTTTCAGCTACTTTATTAACCAGAGCTGATAAAACCCGAGAGGAGGGAGAGAGGTGAGGCAGGGGAGAAGGGCCATACTGTGAGCGAGTGGCATGGGGAGGAGGGTGGGAGAGACAGCAGCAACTAACCAAGTCGACTTGCTGCCATAGCTGCCAAAGTTTTTTATCATCAAAAATTATTATGCAGTACCTGTCTTAACTGCATCAATCCAGGAGAAGCGGATTACTTAGTACCTGTCTTGACTGCTTCAAACCAGGAGAAGCTAGTTAAGCTAGCTAACGTTAGCTAGCTAGGCTAACTGAGGCTGCAGTGCATGCACTTTCTCATCCTACTGTTAGAAACAACAACAACTAGTAATAGCCTGACTCCCTTTTGGCTATTGGTCATTGTAGACTATCCTTTTCCTTTAACTTTTAATTCTGTCATTTTAATTCCATCTTCCATTGATTAGATACAGTATCTCCTAAATTTTGCCACACATGGAGTGAGGCTCTATTTCTGTAGCCTATTGCCACTGATTATTTACAGTGCCTTTGGAAAGTATTCAGAACCTTGACTTCTCCACATTTTGTTATGTTACAGCCTTATCCTAAAATAGAATAAATATATATATTTTTCAGCAATCTACACACAATACCCCATAACTATGAAGTTTAACCTCTTACACTTATGGTGGCGCTATTTCATTTTTGGAAGAAAAACGTTCCTGTTTTAAACAAGATATTTTGTCACAAAAAGATGCTCGACTATGCATATAATTGCTACTGTTCGAAAGAAAACACTCTGACGTGTCCAGAAATACAAATATCTTCTCTGTGCGTGCCCTTTAACGTGAGCTTCAGGCAAAACCAAGATGACTTGGCATCCAGGAAATGACAAGGATTTTTGAGGCTCTGTCTTTCATGATCTCCTTATATGGCTATGAACGCAAGAGGAATGAGTCTGCCCTTTCTGTCGTTTCCCCAAGGTGTCTGCAGCATTGTGACGTATTTGTAGGCAGATCGTTGGAAGATTGACCATAAGAGACCACATTTACCACGTGTCCGCCCGGTGTCCTGCGCCGAAATTGGTGCGCAAAAGTCACCTGCCAGTATTTTTCCATGGGGCACAGAGAGAGAAGCAAGCTTCCACGAACTGCATGTCAATGAAGAGATATGTGAAAAAACACCTTGAGGACTGATTCCAAACAACGTTTGCCATGTTTCGGTCGATATTATGTAGTTAATCCGGAAAAAGTTTCACGTTGTAGGTGACTGCATTTTCGGTTCGTTTCGGTAGCCAGGCGCAATGTAGAAAACGGAACGATTTCTCCTACACACAGACGCTTTCAGGAAACACTGCGCATTTGGTATGTGGCTGGGAGTCTCCTCATTGAAAACATCAGAAGCTCTTCGAAGGTAAATGATTTTATTTATTTGGTTATCTGGCTTTTGTGAAAATGTTGCGTGCTACATGCTACACAAAATGCTATGCTAGCTTTGCATACTCTTACATAAATTAGTCAATTTCTATGGTTCAAAAGCATATTTTGAAAATCTGAGATGACAGTGTTGTTAAGAAAAGGCTAAGCTTGAGAGCAAACGCATTATTTTAATTTTATTTGCGATTTTCAGAAATCGTTAACGTTGCGTTATGCTAATGAGCCTGAGGCTTAGTCACAATCCCGGATCCGGGATGGGGAGTTTCAAGAGGTTAAAGAGGTTTTTAGAATGTTTTACAAACATATTAAATTTTATAAAACAACACATACCTTATTCACATAAGTATTGCTATGAGACTCGAAATTGAGCTCATGTGTATCCTGTTTCCATTGATCATCCTTGAGATGTTTCTACAACTTGATTGGAGTCCACCTGTGGTAAATTCAATTGATTGGACATGATTTGGAAAGGCACACACCTGTTTATATAGGTCCCACAGTTGACAGTGCATGTCAGAGCAAAAACCAAGCCATGAGGTCGAAGGAATTGTCCGAAGAGCTCCGAGACAGGATTGTGTCGAGGCACAGATCTGGAGAAGGGTACCAAATAAATTCTGCAGCATTGAAGGTCCCCAAGAACACAGTGGCCTCCATCATTCTTAAATGGAAGAAGTTTGGAACCACCAAGACTCTTACTAGAGCTGGCCGCTCAGCCAAACCGAGCAATCGGGGGCTAAGGGCTTGGTCAGGGAGGTGACTAAGAACCCGATGGTCACTCTGACAGAGCTCTAGAGTTCCCCTGTGGAGATGGAAGAACCTTCCAGAAGGATAACTATCCCTGCAGCACCAAAACCTGTCTCAGAGCGCTCAGGACTTCAGACTGGGGTGAAGGTTCCCCTTCCAACAGGACTAAACATACAGCCAAGACAATGCAGGAGTGGCTTCGGGACAAGTCTCTGATTGTCCTTGAGCAGCCCAGCCAGAGCCTGGACATGAACCCAATCGAACATCTCTGGAGAGACCTGCTGTGCAGCAACGCTCCCCATCCAACCTGAGAGAGCTAGAGAGGATCTGCAGAGAAGAATGGGAGAAACTTCCCAAATACAGGTGTGCAAAACTTGTAGCGTCATACCCAAAAAGACTCAATGATGTAATCGCTGCCAAAGGTGCTTCAACAAAGTACTGAGTAAAGGGTCTGAGTACTTGTGTACATGTGAAATATCAGTTTTAAATTAGCAAAAAAAATTGAAAAACCTGTTTTTGCTTTGTCATTATAGGGTTAGGGTTAGGGCTAGAATATGGCTATAACAAAACATGGAACATTCAAGGCATCAGAATACTTCCTGAAGGAACTCTATGATTGGCCAACAACAAGCTACACACGCCACGCTCTTCTCTCTTGAAAAGCAAGAGCAGCTGCATAAATTATCAAATGTCTCTCTCTGTCTCTACTGCAGCAATCGCATTCAGACCTGTACATTCCAGGTAAGTCAGTTAAAATTACACATACCCGAGACAATCATATCAGATCCAACTGAGACCCGTGACATTATTTAGAGTTCTGGATTTTTATTTAACATTTATTTAACTAGTCAAGTCAGTTAAGAACATATTCTTAACTGGAACAGTGGGTTAACTGCCTTGTTCAGGGGCAGAATGACAGATTTTTACCTTGTCAGCTCTGGGATTCAATCCAGCAACCTTTTGGTTATTGGCCCAACACTTTAACCACTAGGCTACTTGCTGCCCCACGGGAATATGTGGATTCGAACCCGCTTGGGTCCCAGATCAGGTCTCGGGTATATGTGGATCTGTGAAGCCCTCTAGAGTTTGTGTTCCTCCCACAGACACTTACCACTCTCGACCTCCAGCAGGGCCTTGGTGAGGATGCTCCCAGCTACAGAGATAGCCTGACAGATGTAGTATCCCGAGTCCTCACCGTGGACGTCTGTGATGGTCAGCTCCCCGCTCAGAGACACAGAGAACCGTCCCGACTGGGCAGTTTCCTGGATGGGGAACAGCAGGATCTGGGGAGGCAGGAAATGACACAACACATTGTCACATAACAAGTAGGCTGAAAGCAGTCAGCACAGGGGTCAAAACTTTACATAAACTGTTGTCACACAACAGGTCAAGCATATCACAACACCACATTATTATGAATGTAATTTGGTTCTCAATTAACCACCCTGATAGAAATTGGCTTTGTAAAACTGAATAGTATTTTGCGAGTGGAATTTTGAAAGTGTAAAGCAGTGGATACACTTAAGATAATTCAGCCACATGAGTGTGTGAGAGAGAGAGAGAGAGAGAGAGAGTGAGAGAGAGACAGAGAGAGAGACAGAGACAGAGATAGAGACAGAGATAGAGACAGAGACAGAGAATGCCTGTGTGTGCATGCATGCAGTGTATGTATGTGTGTGTGGTGTTCGTCGCCTCTAATATGTATGTGTATATTTTGGGGGGTTGCAGGGGTGCGGTGCTCTTTGACTCTGTCCTATAAGAGGCTTAAAGCTGGTTGGTGGACAGCCCATGGCTAGAGGTAAAAGATGAATGGATAATCATGTGTGCGTGAGAGGCAGAGAGAGAGTGAAAAAGGGCCACAGTCGCGCTTAGTGATAGAGAGAGGGAGGACACAGGCACAGAGGGATTGAGGGAGGGATAGAGGGAGAAGATGGGCACAGAGGGACAGTGGGAGGGATAGAGAGAGGGAAATAATAGAGGGAAAGGGCAAAGAAGGAAAAAAGAGAGGGCCACAGGGGCACAGAGGGAGAGAAAGAGGGAGGAGAGGGGCGCAGAGTGATAGAGGAAGGTATAGTGGGAATAGTTAGTTAAACCAAAGAGAAGCCCTCTGTTGTGCTATTTAGAGCCAGGCAGTTTGGTGTTATCTAACAGCCATGGCAGGGCTACAAATGGGTTCTCTCTCTCTCTCTCTCTCTCTCTGCACCTCCTACTCTCACATACAATCCTTTGCTCTCTACATCAACTTCTCATTCCTCTCCCCTCTTTAACATTAGCATCTATCCATTTCTATCTTCCCTTTTCTGTTTCTACCTCTCCCTCTACCCACTATACCAACCACTCTCTCCCTCTATCCACCTTCTCTTCATATCTCTCTCTCCATCACCCCCCCCCACTCCCCCCACCCTCCTTCTGTCCCTGAGAGTGGTGCTACAGGCTCCCACGCACACAATCCCATCAAGCCTTTCAGCATGTTGCCGCAGACTGTGATGCATCACAGAGTTCTCTGTTTTCTCACAGTGACTCACGGACACATACACACACTTATTTTCTATCTTGCTTAAAGATCCTATATACAGTGCCTTGCGAAAGTATTCGGCCCCCCTTGAACTTTGCGACCTTTGCCACATTTCAGGCTTCAAACATAAAGATATAAAACTGTATTTTTTGTGAAGAATCAACAACAAGTGGGACACAATCATGAAGTGGAACGACATTTATTGGATATTTCAAACTTTTTTAACAAATCAAAAACTGAAAAATTGGGCGTGCTAAATTATTCCGCCCCTTTACTTTCAGTGCAGAAAACTCTCTCCAGACGTTCAGTGAGGATCTCTGAATGATCCAATGTTGACCTAAATGACTATTTATGATAAATACAATCCACCTGTGTGTAATCAAGTCTCCGTATAAATGCACCTGCACTGTGATAGTCTCAGAGGTCCGTTAAAAGCGCAGAGAGCATCATGAAGAACAAGGAACACACCAGGCAGGTCCGAGATACTGTTGTGAAGAAGTTTAAAGCCGGATTTGAATACAAAAAGATTTCCCAAGCTTTAAACATCCCAAGGAGCACTGTGCAAGCGATAATATTGAAATGGAAGGAGTATTAGACCACTGCAAATCTACCAAGACCTGGCCGTCCCTCTAAACTTTCAGCTCATACAAGGAGAAGACTGAGCAGAGATGCAGCCAAGAGGCCCATGATCACTCTTGATGAACTGCAGAGATCTACAGCTGAGGTGGGAGACTCTGTCCATAGGACAACAATCAGTCGTATATTGCACAAATCTGGCATTTATGGAAGAGTGGCAAGAAGAAAGCCATTTCTTAAAGATATCCATAAAAAGTGTTGTTTAAAGTTTGCCACAAGCCACCTGGGAGACACACCAAACATGTGGAAGAAGGTGCTCTGGTCAGATGAAACCAAAATTTGTAACGGTTTTCATGCGGTGAAAGAGAGTCAGACCAAAATGCAGCGTGTAGATTGCGATCCATGTTAAATGAACAAACGTAAACACGAAACAATACAAATACTATAAAAACAAAAGAACGTAACGAAAACCGAAACAGCCTATACTAGTGTAAACTAACACAGGAACAAGGCCACTAAGGACAATCACCCACGAAACACACAAAGAATATGGCTGCCTAAATATGGTTCCCAATCAGAGACAACAATAATCACCTGACTCTGATCGAGAACCGCCTCAGGCAGCCATAGACTAACGCTAGACATCCCACAAAACCCCAAGACAAAAACACACCACAATAACCCATGTCACACCCTGGCCTGACCGATAAATGAAGAATAAACATAATATATTTCGACCAGGGCGTGACAAAATGTAACTTTTTGGCAACAATGCAAAACGTTATGTTTGGCGTAAAAGCAACACAGCTCATCACCCTGAACACACGATACCCACTGTCAAACATGGTGGTGGCAGCATCATGGTTTGGGCCTGCTTTTCTTCAGCAGGGACAGGGAAGATGGTTAAAATTGATGCGAAGATGGATGGAGCCAAATACAGGACCATTCTGGAAGAAAACCTGATGAAGTCTGCAAAAGACCTGAGACTGGGACGGAGATTTGTCTTCCAACAAGACAATGATCCAAAACATAAAGCAAAATCTACAATGGAATGGTTCAAAAATAAACATATCCAGGTGTTAGAATGGCCAAGTCAAAGTCCAGACCTGAATCCAATCGAGAATCTGTGGAAAGAACTGAAAACTGCTGTTCACAAATGCTCTCCATCCAACCTCACTGAGCTCGAGCTGTTTTGCAAGGAGGAATGGGAAAACATTTCAGTCTCTCGATGTGCAAAACTGATAGAGACATACCCCAAGTGACTTACAGCTGTAATCGCAGCAAAAGGTGGCGCTACAAAGTATTAACTTAAGGGGCTGAATAATTTTGCACGCCCAATTTTTCAGTTTTTGATTTGTTAAAAAAGTTTGAAATATCCAATAAATGTCGTTCCACTTCATGATTGTGTCCCACTTGTTGTTGATTCTTCACAAAAAAATACAGTTTTATATCTTTATGTTTGAAGCCTGAAATGTGCAAAAGGTTGCAAAGTTCAAGGGGGCCAAATACTTTTGCAAGGCACTGTACTCCTGGTGAGATCTGCTCTAAAATGAGAAGTATATTCCACATTTACACCATAGACTAACACCAGGGTTCACCTCCCACTGCCTCAAAATGTGTGTGTGCACTTGAGCGCATGTGCGTGTGAGGACAAATTACTAAAGAGGGAGCCAGAGATCGAGATAGCCTAACCAGAAGGAAAAAAAACGGTTTCCGATCCTCCTCCTCCTGCTGCCCGCTGCTGCTGGACTTTGCAGATTCTGCCTTTAAACTCCTTAAGTTCCAGTAATAGGCTCCACCAGTGGTCGGCATCCTTTTCCATTTGGAGTGCCAAGTTATCGTACCATTACTGATCTGCATGACAGTTATGATTTTCATATGCACATTTTCATGGAATGGTTTCATTTTATTTATAAAAAGGTCTTCCTATCTCAAAGTAAATGTCATGTGGTTAATCAAACTATCTTGATGAAAATTATACAAATCTAAAAGTAACTTCTATCCCCATTGCCAATGGGTAAAAATCGCCTACATAAAGCCAATATGTCACGTTCTGACCTTTATTTCCTTTGTTTTGTCATTATTTAGTATGGTCAGGGCGTGAGGTGGGGTGGGCAGTCTATGTTTGTTTTTCTATGATTTGGATATATTTATGTTTCTGCCAAGTATGGTTCTCAATCAGAGGCAGGTGTCATTAGTTGTCTCTGATTGAGAATCATACTTAGGTAGCCTGGGTTTCTCTGTGTGTTTGTGGGTGATTGTTCCTGTCTCTGTGTTTGCACCAGATAGGGCTGTTTTGGGTTTTCACATTTCTTGTTTTGTTAGTTTGTTCATATGTAGAGTCTTTATTAAAGAACCATGAATAGAAACCAGGCTGCATTTTGGTCCGCCTCTCCTTCAACTCAAGAAAATCGGTACACAATAAATATAAACATTGCAGCCCGCAGGTAGAAAATATCCTTATAAAAATAAAAATCCTATAAAACACATTGGCTACGCATGGCCTGTCTGTAAGTAACTTGAAACATTGTATCAACCATTAACTTGGTCAGCCAGAAGCTGGTGCTAACAAACTTGCAACATTGTATCAAATATTCTGGGCCCTCAGAGTTTCCTGTGCCAATGAGCTCCAGACAGACACCGCTGTAGACTTTTTAGGCAAGGGATAAGACGTAATCAGGTAGGCCTACTTTATGACGTTTCCACGCGACCAGAGCATGACATTTCTTTCCGTTTCATGCTGAGTAGTTATCGAAAGGGAGGGAGCTGGAAATATTTTTTAAACAGGCGACGTTGAGGATCTATTGACAATCTCAATGGATGTGAAAAAATACTGTTTACTTACTGTTTGAGTCAAAGAAAAATGAGTTTGAGAATCTCCACAGTGATGGTGAGTTAAGACAATGAGAAATGGTATCAGATCCCCAAATGGGCACATTTATAAGCCTACATTTCCGAGCAGGCCAGGTAGCCTAGGCCTAGTTCTATACGTAATTAAGTGTGTGTCCTTACTCAAGATTGACAGGAGCACTCCAAACAAAAGACAATGAATAAATTGACAACTTGTAAATGGAATGAAATAAATATGTGTAGCCTAGGTTGTGCACTCTACAAACAACGTGTCCACTACTACATTGACAACAGTAAGACTGTAATGCATTCAATATATCGTTATTATTAACGGAAAATACCGTAACCAAACAAATGTAGATTAGAAGTTAAGGGAATTAAAGGTAAATGTACTGCTGGTGATACTGGTGTTGTAAGGGGCTTATTACAGTTGTATTCCAGCCACTAGGGAGAACTCAGGTGAATCCCATGTGAAATAAAGCAAAACAGTTTATGTTAACCGGGGGAGAGGAATAAAAACTATTTTTTTAAATGCTCTAAACTGCTGTTCCATCGTGTTGACATGATCAAGTAAACAGTACCTTTCGCGCTGGAGTTTACATTATAAGCGCATAGAAAGGATAACACATTTGTTACTTTCTATGAGCTTATAATATACACTACCGTTCAAAAGTTTGGGCTCACTTCGACATTTCCTTGTTTTTGAAAGAAAAGCACATTTGATCAACATACAATTGATCAGAAATACTGTGTAGACATTGTTAATGTTGTAAATGACTACTGTAGCTGGAAACGGGCTGATTTTTCATGGAATATCTACATAGGCGTACAGAGGCCCATTATCAGCAACCATCACTCCTGTGTTCCAATGGCACGTTGTGTTAGTTAATCCAAGTTTATCATTTTAAAAGGCTAATTGATCATTGGAAAACCCTTTTGAAATTATGTTAGCACAGCTGAAAACTGTTGTTCTGATTAAAGAAGCAATAAAACTGACCTTTAGACTTACAGTATCTGGAGCATCAGCATTTGTAGGTTTGATTACAGGCTCAAAATGGCCAGAAACAAAGCACTTTCTTCTGAAACTCGTCAGTCTATTCTTGTACTGAGAAATGAAGGCTATTCCATGTGCATAATTGCCAAGAAACTGAAGATCTGGTACAATGCCGTGTACTACTCCCTTCACAGAACAGAGCAAACGGGCTCTAACCAGAATAGAAAGAGGAGTGGGAGGCCCTAGTGCACAACTGAGCAAGAGGACACGTACATTAGAGTGTCTAGTTTGAGAAACAGACGCCTCACAAGTCCTCAACTGGCAGCTTCATTAAATAGTACCCGCAAAACACCAGTCTCAATGTCAGTGAACAGTGAAGAAGCGACTATGGGATACTGGCCTTCTCGGCAGAGTTCCTCTGTCCAAAGTCTGTGTTCTTTTGCCCATCTTAATCTTTCTTTTTTTACTTTTTCTTTGCAACTCTGCCTAGAAGGCCAGCCTCCCGGAATCATCTCTTTACTGTTGACTTTGAGACTGGTGTTTTGTGGGTAATCATCTCTTTACTGTTGACTTTGAGACTGGTGTTTTGAATGGTAGTAAATTCTATTTACAACATTAACAATGTCTACACTGTATTTCTGATCAATTTGATGCCATTGACATGGCAGCCATTTTGTGCCAGAACCACACTGACTGAACATCAGTTTCCACAGTGAAGTGGTCATATTGGTGTATACAGAACAACTGTGTTGACCTGATACAGTATTCTATGGTGGGTGTCTTACCTGGCTGCCTTCTTTCTGCCAGAACACGGCAGGTGGAGGGTTGCCCTTGGTTCCACAGAGGAAGTTTACAGTGCGACCCTGGGCTGTGATCTGGTCCCGGGGCCGAACCACAATCTGAGGGGGCACTGCAGAGAGAGGGAAGAGTATGTTAGGACATCCAGAATATGTTCATGTTGTGTTTCTTTGTGTGTGCATGCATGCCTGTGTTTGGTGTGCACTTGCTATCCTGTCTTCTTGTGAATGTGTCTGCAAGCGGTGTGTGTGTCCACCAAGCTGTCACCATTGACACTGTGCATGTGTGGAACGCTTAGAGGCCCACCAGAGCACCCTGTGCTCACAAACACTATGGACACACACACACACACACACACACACACACACACACACACACACACACACACACACACACACACACACACACACACACACACACACACACACACACACACACACACACCTCTGTTTAGAGTGAATAAAATACAGACCACTACTTTGACAACTCTACCAATCTAGCACTTACATAAATTAGGGTTCTTTGACTTTCTACATGCTCAGTGGTGCATATAGAGGAGCCCACGCTCCCTCTCTATCCTACCCAGTCATGTACACCTTAAACTGGGGCACACATTTGGAGATTTGGAGGTCACTTCTTGATCTAGAACCTTGATTTCAGATGTCTTTGAAGGAGGAAAATAATACAATGGGGGTGAGGAGAATGAGACTTCATCCTCATAATCTCTCTCTCTTTCACACACACACACACACACACACACACACACACACACACACACACACACACACACACACACACACACACACACACACACACACACACACACACACACACACACACACACACACACACACACACACACACACACACACACACACACACACACACAGCTTCTTGATTGCTATCACACAACCAGCTATTGTCTATTATTGCAGAGGGACTGATTGTGTAATGATGTCACCTTTGGCCTTGCAGTGCCTAATTGATTTCTCATCTCTCTGGCTGATCCACCTCTCTTATTTCACTCTCAATTAGAGAGCAGACAGAGATGAAGGCGGGGGGTAAAGAGAAGGAGGGGTAGAGAGGAATATGAGTAGAGAGAAGGAGAGGGGGTAGAGCGAGTGAGTTGGGGGAGTGAGAGGCAGAAAGAGAGAAAGGAAAAGAGAGTTAGAGACAGGTCCTGACAGAGCACATTAATTGCGCCTTTGGGTTGCATCCTATTTATCTCCTCTTTCATTTCCTTTCAATTCATCAAACCAATAGTGGAGCCAGACCCCAGCAATCATTATCGACCCACCTAGAGCAGTTAGTTTAACAGAAAAGCTACCACCTTTAGTTAACTGCCCTGTGAGTATTTTCACATTGGAGGTGTGTTTATTTCAGGATGGTTGCTCCATTTCTGAAGTGTGTAGGCCTACCACAAGCTTTCATTTTCCCCTATCGACGCACCATAGACAAAGCTGCCCCTTCTTCCTGTCACACTCGCTCTTCACATAGTGGGACGGGTGTGGTCGGCATGTCAACAACCGGATAAATCACCCGCAAAATAGACCCCGGGCAGAGGTCGCTGAGGTTCATCATCAGGGGTCAAACGAGGCACCACATGCTGACCCCAAAGGTCAACAAGTTAAAATCTGAAACACATCCCCTAATGTCTGTCATTTGAGCTAAGGGCTGTGGGGCAGATAAGCTTGCTAGCTAGCAAACAAAAGTAACACCAGAAAACAACAATCTATGTATCCCTCTTTTCTGTCTACATAGCTATCTCTGGAGCATGCGCTCCTATTGATTAAATCCCATTGTCACGGTTGATGAAAGCACTGAAGTAGTGCAGAAACGCAGCGTAATAACCACATCTTATGCTACCTCACCCTAGGCTTGTGCGCACACACACAAAGACAACACACTTGTATGTGGCGGCAGCGTAGCCTAGTGGTTAGAGTGTTGTAATAGTAACCGAAAGGTTGCAAGATCCAATCCCCAAGCTGACAAGGTACAAATCTGTCGTTCTGCCCCTGAACAAGGCAGTTAACCCAGCGTTCCTAGGCCGTCATTGAAAATAATAATTTGTTCTTAACGGACTTGCCTAGTTAATAAATAAAATTTAAAATATATATATCGACAACAATACCAACAAAACAAATCCAGTCCACACTAGACAAGGGGTTTGATTAAGACAACTTGACTAAGCACAAACCCAGCTAGTATAAGTGTTTTTTTTAACTGGGTCTTTTTCCCCGCCGAAGCTCCATCTTGAGAATAACAATGGCGATGCTTGATTTTAAGAGACATTCACTCACACATTGCCTACGGCTACAATAAATAATTAGCCATAAAGGGCACAGCGCTACCGCACTGAGCTTCAGAGGCAGGAAAAATTGAGAAGATTTAATGTTCTCACATGGGATAGCACATTGGGGAACACACTGTAATGGTGGATCTAAAATATACATAACACCAGAATTGAGAAAACGTATCAGATGTGTCATAGAGAAGAAATAAGAAATGCCTTCCGCCTACTACACGTTTTAAGAAACTAATGCTTACATTAGTTTCTTCCGACAATGTGATTTTCTGGAGAAAAAAAATCTCATTTTGTCTGTCATAGTTGAAGTGTACCTCTGATGAAAATTACAGGCCTCTCTCATCTTTTTAAGAGGGAGAACTTGCACAATTGGTGGCTGACTAAATACTTTTTTGCCCCACTGTATGTAAGAATGCTGTTCATTGACTACAGCTCAGCCTTCAACACCATAGTGAAGCTCATCATTACGTTCGGGGCACTGGGGCTGAACCCCGCCCTGTGCAACTGGGTCCTGGACCTAGGCCGGGACGCCCCGAGGTAGTGAAGGTAGAACAATGCTCTAACCACTGGGCTACCTGCCGCCCCTATCTACTATGTTTAGAGTACATGTACAGTTGAAGTCGGAAGTTAACATACACCTTTGCCAAATACATTTGAACTCAGTTTTTCACAAATCCTGACATTTAATCCTAGAAAAATTCCCTGTCTTAGACCAGTTAGGATCACCACTTTATTTTAAGAATGTGAAATGTCAGAATAATAGTAGAGAGAATTATTTATTTCAGCTTTTATTTCTTTCATCACATTCCCAGTGGGTCAGAAGATTACATACACTCTCTTTGTATTTGGTAGCATTGTCTTTAAATTGTTTAACTTGGGTCAAATGTTTTGGGTTGACTTCCACAAGTTTCCCACAATAAGTTGGGTGAATTTTGGCCCATTCCTCCTGACAGGGCTGGTGTAACTGAGTCAGGTTTGTAGGCCTCCTTGCTCGCACACACTTTTTCAGTTCTGCACACAAATGTTCTATAGGATTGAGGTTAGGGCTTTGTGATGGCCACTCCAATACCTTGACATTCTTGTCCTTAAGCCATTTTGCCACAACTTTGGAAGTATGCTTGGAGTCATTGTCCATTTGGAAGACCCATTTGCGACCAAACTTTAACTTCCTGACTGATGTCTTGAGATGTGCTCCTTTAATAGTGTGCTCCTAATCTCAGCTGATTACCCGTATAAAAGAAGCCTGGGAGCCAGAAATCTTTCTGATTGAGAGGGGGGACAAATACTTAGTTCCCTCATAAAAATGCTAATCAATTTATAACATTTTTGACATGTTTTTCTGGATTTTTTTGTTTTTATTCTGTCTCTCACTGTTCAAATAAACCTACCATTAAAAATATAGACTGATTATTTCTTTTTCAGTGGGAAAACGTACAAAATCAGCAGGGGATCAAATACTTTTTTCCCTCACTGTAGCTAATTTAGCTTAATCATTTGGAAGACCCATTTGCGACCAAACTTTAACTTCCTGACTGATGTCTTGAGATGTTGCTTCAATATATCCACAAAACTTCCCTCCTCATGATGCAATCTATTTTGTAAAGTGCACAAGTCCCTCCTGCAGCAACGCACCCCAACAACATGATGCTGCCACCCCTGTGCTTCACGGTTGGGATGGTGTTCTTCTGCTTGCAAGCCTTCCCCTTTTTCCTCCAAACATAACGATGGTCATTATGGCCAAACAGTTCTATTTTTGTTTCATCAGACCGAGGACATTTCTCCAAAAAGTACGATCTTTGTTCCCATGTGCAGTTGCAAACCGTAGTCTGGCTTTTTTATGGCGGTTTTGGAGCAGTGGCTTCTTCCTTGCTGAGCGGCCTTTCAGGTTATGTCAATATAGGACTCGTTTTACTATGGATATAGATACTTTTGTACCAGTTTCCTCCAGCATCTTCACAAGGTCCTTTGCTGTTGTTGGGGAATTTATTTGCACTTTTCGCGCCAAAGTATGTTCATCTCTAGGAGACAGAACGCGTCTCCTTCCTGAGGGGTATGACGGCTGCGTGGTCCCATGGTGTTTATATTTGCGTACTATTGTTTGTACAGATGAACGTGGTACCTTAAGGTGTTTGCAAATTGCTCCCAAGGATGAACCAGACTTGTGGAGGTCTACAATTTATTGGTCTTGGATTTTCCCATGATGTCAAGCAAAGAGGCACTGAGTTTGAAGGTAGGCCTTGAAATACATCCACAGGTACACCTCCAATCGACTCAAATTCTGTCAATTAGCCTGTCAGAAGCTTCTAAAGCCATGCTGTTAAAAGGGACAGTCAGCTTAGTGTATGTAAACTTCTGTCCAACTGGAATTGTGATACAGTGAATTATAAGTGAAATAATCTGTCTGTAAACAATTGTTGGAAAAAATGTTTGTTTCATGCAAAAAGTAGATATCCCTAACCGACTTGTCAAACTATAGTTTGTTAACAAGAAATTTGTGGAGTGGTTGAAATACTAGTTTTAATGACTAAGTGTATGTAAACGTCCGACTACTGTATATATACTCCAGACTCTAACATTGCTCATCCTAATATTTATATATTTCTGAAAATCCATTCTTTAACTTATATCTTATAATTTTATATTTAAGATTCTTAAAAGTAGCCACCCTTTGCCTTGATGATAGCTTTGCACATTTCCCACATTTGCTGAGCACTTGTTGGCTGCTTTTCCTTCACTCTGCGGTCCAACTTATCCCGGACCATCTCAGTTGGGTTGACGTCGGGTGATGGTGGAGGCCAGGTCATCTGATACAGCACTCCATCACTCTCCTTGGTCAAATAGCCCTTTACGCTTCCTGGAGGTGTGTTTTGGGTCATTGTCCTGTTGAAAATCAAATGATAGTTCCACTAAGCGCAAACCAGATGCAATGGCGTATCACCGCGGAATGCTGTGGTAGCCATGCTGGTTAAGTGTGCCTTTAATTCTAAATAAATCACAGACAGTGTCACCAGCAATACACCATCACACTTCCTCCTCCATACTTCCCGGTGGAAACCACACATGCGGAGATCATCCGTTGACCTACTCTGCATCTCACAAAAACAAGGTGGTTGGACCAAAAAAAATCTAATTTGGACTCACTCAGTCTAATGTTCATTGTTCTTGTTCTTGATTCTTTCTTATTGGTGTCCTTTAGTAGTAGCTTCTTTGCAGCAATTCGACCATGAAGGCCTGATTCACGCAGTCTCCTCTGAACAGTTGATGTTGAGATGTGTCTGTTACTTGAACTTTGTGAAGTATTTATTTGGGCTGCAATCTGGGGTGCAGTTAACTCTCATGTACTTATCCTCTGCAGCAGAGATAACTCTGGATCTTTCTTTCCTGTGGCGGTCCTAATGAGAGCCAGTGTCATCAGAGCGCTTGATGGTTTTTGCGACTACACTTGAAGAAATGTAAAAGTTCTTGAAATGTTCCGCATTGACTGACCTTCATGTTCTAAAGTAATGATGGACTGTTGTTTCTCTTTGCTTATTTGAGCTGTTCTTTCCGTAATATGGATTTGGTCTTTTACCAAATAGGGCAATCTTCTGTATACCAACCCTTCCTTCAAAACACAACTGATTGGCTAAAATGCATTAAGAAGGAAAGAAATGGTTGGGAGAATGCTAAGAGTTAGCAAAGCTGTCATCAAGGCAAAGGGTGGCTACTTTGAAGAATTTCAAATATAAAATATATTTTTATTTGTTTAACACTTTTTTGGTCACTACATGATTTCATATGTGTTATGTCATAGCTTTGATGTTGTCTTCACTATTATTCTACAATGTAGCAAATAGTCCAAATAAAGAAAAACCCTTGAAAGAGTAGGTGTTTCCAAACGTTTGACTGGTACTGTATGTATTCCTTCAGGGTTTCTGCTGGAATCCCATCAGGGCCGGTGGCTTTGTTGTCCCTCCTCTTCCTGATGGCATCTTTCACCTCCTGCAGGCTAGGTGGTTCTCCCATGTATTTATCCTTTGTTGGTCGCTGAGGGACGTGATCATTGACCTCTATCTCAACTGTTGTACTTCTGTTGAGGAGCTCCTCAAAGCGTCTGGAATCATCAGTGTCTGCCAGCTGCTAGATCTCCAGGGCCTTTTCTGTCCATCATTTGTTTTTTAGTTCCTTCACCTGGTGTTGGACAACTGCCTTCGCTCTGGCATGAGCTTCTCTTGTGGCCCTGCAGTTGATATTGTTCTGCCAGGCACAGAAGGTTCTCAATGAGCTGTCCAATTTCAGAGTCATTCTCATAAAACCAGTCCTTCTGCTTTTTGGTCTTATAGCCAAGAGTGACCTTGCAGGCGTTAACCTCTTGAAACTCTGGGGGCAGTATTTCATTTTTGGATGAAAAACGTTCCCGTTTTAAACAAGTTATTTTGTCACGAAAAGATGCTCGACTATGCATATAATTGACAGCTTTGGAAAGAAAACACTCTGACGTTTCCAAAGCTGCAAAGGTATTGTCTGTGAGTGCCCCAGAACTAATGCTCCAGGCGAAACCAAAATGAAAGTTCATACAGGAAGTGAGCCAGATTTTGGAGGCGCTGTGTTCCAATGTCTCCTTATATGGCTGTGAATGCGCAAGGAATGAGCCTGCACTTTCTGTCATTTCCCCAAGGTGTTTGCAGCATTGTGACGTTTTTATAGGCATATCATTGGAAAATTGACCATAAGAGACTACATTTACCAGGTGTCCGCTCGGTGTCCTCCGTCAAAACTATTGCGTAATCTCCAGGTGCATGCATTTTTCCATTTTGAAGAGAGGAGAAACCAAACTGCAACGAGTGATTTATCATCGAATAGATATGTGAAAAACACCTTGAGGATTGATTCTAAACAACGTTTGCCATGTTTCTGTCGATATTATGGAGTTAATTTGGAAAAAAGTTTGCGTTGTAATGACTGAATTTTCGTTTTTTTTTTCTTAGCCAAACGTGATGAACAAAACGGAGCGATTTCTCCTACACAAATAATCTTTTTGGAAAAACTGAACATTTGCTGTCTAACTGAGAGTCTCCTCATTGAAAACATCCGAAGTTCTTCAAAGGTAAATGATTTTATTTGAATGCTTTTCTAGTTTTTGTGAAAATGTTGCCTGCTGAATGCTAGGCTTAATGCTATGCTAGCTATCAATACTTTTACACAAATGCTTGTGGTTGTAAAGCATTTTTTGAAAATCTGAGATGACAGTGTTGTTAACAAAAGGCTAAGCTTGTGAGCCAATATATTTATTTCATTTCATTTGCGATGTTCATGAATAGTTAACGTTGCATTATGGTAATGAGCTTGAGGCTATAATTACGCTCCCGGATACGGGATTGCTCGTCGCAACATGTTAAGGATGGTGGACTTGAGCATGCTCCAGTGTGTTTCAATATCCTTAGGATATTATTCTAGCAGTTCTGCACTTAGAACAGTCTGCAGGTGTTGTCATTTGCTGGCATCACCCAGACTTTTGATGTCAAAACTTGGCCGATTCAGCTTTTTTTGCACCCTCCTTTTCCGCATGAGTCAGATGGACATAGTGGAGCGAATTAGACAATAGTCTGTCGAGCAGTCATCTGCGCCTGTCATTGCTCTTGTGATGTTCATACACACACTCAAATAGACAAACGCAAACAAGCTATCTTACACACACACATACACACAAGAACAGTCAGTTCTCTTTCTCAAGCTGTCTTACATATGCACACACACACAGACACACAGACACTCAGACACTCAGACACAGTAACAAAGCACAGCCGTGTCCTCGGAGAGAGCCTCCTCAGGGGACGAGAGTGACAGGCAGCTGTCACAGTCACACAGTGACGCAGACAGACAACAGACACATACACATGCGCTGGAGTAGACCCACTTGTAATTAAAAACACACCCAAACGCTGTTAATATATTTCCCAGAAGAAAACAATTGAAACAGATGTTTATACGAAAACCGTTGCATGTTGAAGTCCACAAAATGTTTTATCCAAATTTTATTTGGAAGATGAAAGTGAACTTATCATTGCATACTGATGTTTTGCTGATAAAATGGATGCCATCTTTTACATTTATAAAAAAAAAATGTTAATAGATGCTGATAGAACAGACCAAATCGCTACTGGTCCGCCCGCCCGCCCGCTCACTCACTCACTCACTCACTCACTCACTCACTCACTCACTCACTCACTCACTCACTCACTCACTGGCATATTTATCCCTCTATTGTCATGCTAATACACAGGGCAGTTTAGGAAATAGCACATTGAGATTATGTCATGATTTTATTTGTGCTGCGGGCATGATAAAAAAAATATATTTTGAAATTGTTTGTCTATCCCAGATAGGGCCCCCACAACTGAACTCACCTGTATCATTTCAACAAGTAAACTGAGGTAATATGCAAGTAGCTGATTTACTCCGCTACAACTCCCCTACAGACTTGGGAGTGGGGAGGTCGAGAGCCATCCATCCTCCAAAACACCACCCTGCCAAGCCGCACTGCTCGCTTAATCCAGAAGCACCAATGTGTCGGAGGAAACACCGTCCAGCTGGCAAACGAGGTCAGCTTGCAGGCACCCAGACCACCACAAGGAGTCGCTGGAGAGCGATAGAAATCCCAGCTGGCCAACTCCTCTGCTAACCCAGACGACACTGGGCCAATTGTGCGCCGCCTCATGGGTCTACCGGTCACGTCCGGCTGTGAGATTGAGCCCGGGTCTGTAGTGACGCCTCAAGCACTACAATGCCTTCGACGTTTGCGCCACTCGGGAGGCCCCCCAATGACCAGTCTGACAGAACTACAGAGTTCCTTGGCTGAGATGGAAGAACCTGCCAGAAGGATAACAGTCTCTACAGCACTTCCCCAATTAGGGCTTTATTGGAGAGTGGCCAGACAAAAGCCACTCCTGAGAAAAAGGTGCATGAAACACGACCGGAGTTTGCAAAACATTCTGATGAGACAAATATGTAACTCTTTGGCCTGAATGCTAAGTGCTATGCCTGGAGAAAACCATGCACAGTTCATCACCCGTCTAACACCATCCCTAGCGTGAAGCATGGCGGTGGCAGCATCATGTTATGGGGATGTTTTTCAGTGGCAGGGACTGGGAGAATGGTAAGGATAGAGGTAACAATGAATGGAGCCAAAACAGGCTAATCCTTGATAGCCTGCTTCAAAGTACAAACTACCTTTGACTCGGGTGGAGATTTACGTTCCAATAGGACAATAACCCCAAGCATACAGCCAAAGCAACGCTGGAACGGCTTCAGAAAAAGAATGTGAAAGTCGTGGCTCAATGTCAGCAATCCAATCAGCTTCGAGTTCATCTACAAAATGGTCTGTACTATAGATAGTCTGCACTATAAATACAGGAACAGCCATTGACACCTCAACCATAAACATTAAAATGCCAAAAAATGCAATTGGATCAAACTGGTCCGCGATATTGATGCACGCAAAGCTAGCCTTTTCTGTACATCTACAACAACATACAGTACATATGGTATTGTCAGAGTATGATTTGACAGGTCTGCCAGGGGGACTTAATGAATATCGACTTTTCCCCCCAATCATACAGTATAAAAGCAAACGAGGGGTTTAACTGGCTCAAATTAAGATCCTACATATCTGTATGGCAACCACATGGAATCACTGTATAGCAACCACATGGAATCAGATAATTCCTTGCCCTCCTCCCGACACGCACATGCACACACACACACACACACACACACAATGAAATGGTGTACTTACTGAATGGACCCACTGGAATGGAGAGATGGAGAAAAATTGAGCAGAGAGAAAAAACAAAGAGATGAATGAAAATGAGATGGGTTGAGTTGAGTTGAGACTTGATTTAATGGGCAGTGCAGTCCAGTGAACCAAGATTCAAGATTTAGTGTATCATCATTAGATTATGCTTTATGTAGTATGGCTCAGGTTGGAGGGTTGTAGTATGGTTCCGGTTGGAGTCAATTTAGTCGATTCAGGAAGTGAGAAATAAATAAATGCCATTTTAAAATTTCGAACAGAATTTCTATTCATCTTCTGAATTAAGTGAATTTAAATTAAATTGACCTCAACCCCTGCTATGGCTAGGTATTACGGTATGATGGCTAAACTTTAAAAAAATAACACACACACACTAGCATACCCCATTAATATTGCAGCTGCACTCTCCAAACTAAATAATGTTGCCATAATTCACACAGAACAATCTCCATGCAATTCCATGCCATAAACTCCTATTGGTGCGTGTGTGTGTGCACCTGTGTCTTTACTTGTGTGGGTGTATGCGCACACGCATGTGTGTGTGTGGAGGATTCCAAAAGTAAATTGTCAAAAAGTGCAGGAGACCTAAGTCATTACTGATGGAGTCAAATGCTGCTGAAATTGAAATTGCCTGCCAGCTTTACATAAGAGACTGTGTGTCACTCATGCCCATATTCATGTGTGTTGTGCCTGGTCTTACCATGGACCTGCAGGCTGCCCGATGCCTCTGCCTTGCCCACGCTATTCTCAGACACACAGGTGTAGGTGCCCTCGTCCTCAGCCCGAACCTGGGTCAGACGCAGGCTGTGGTCACTGCGGATATCTGACCTGCAACAACAGACCAGGGTGAATATATAGAATGATATCCTACTGTACATGGGGTCCATTCACTCTCATTGATGTCTGGTGACTAATCTCTCTCTCTCTCTCTCTCTCTCTCTCTCTCTCTCTCTCTCTCTCTCTCTCTCTCTCTCTCTCTCTCTCTCTCTCTCTCTCTCTCTCTCTCTCTCTCTCTCTCTCTCTCTCTCTCTCTCTCTCTCTCTCTCTCTCTCTCTCTCTCTCCCTCTCTCTCTCTCTCTCCCTCTCTCTCTCCCTCTCTCTCTCCCTCTCTCTCTCTCTCTCTCTCTCCTCACCTGCCACGGGGCAGCTCTCCTTCCTCTCTCCTCCAGCGGATGGTGGGGGCGGGGTCTCCATGGGCCTCACACAGGAAGTCCACCGTGTCATCAGCCAACACCACCTGGTTCACAGGACGCTTAACGAACATGGGTCGCTCTGACAGACCGAGAGTGAGAGAGCGATATGGTCAGAGAGAAAACAACATACAGTGAGAGAGATAGAGAGAAAAAGGAAAGGAGGACAAGATTGGAGAGTGACAGAAGTTGGGAAAATATGATAAATACACAGTAGAAAATAGAGAGGACCAGAGAAAACACAGAACCAGGGAAAGCAAGGTCATCTGAATGTAAACTCCACTCACCAAACACCACTAGTTCTGCTGGGTCGCTGTCCCTTTCCCCCACCATATTGGTGCCCACACACACAAACATGCCTGCGTCGCTCTTCCTTGTGTTCGAAATCATCAACTTGCCTCCTCGAGTCTATGAGAGAGAGAGAGAGAGAGAGAGAGAGAGACAAAAGAAGTAAGTACCCTTAAAAGACACCGCAGGAGGAAGGAAGCATGGTGATGTGCTTGTCATGTCCCCAAGCCTATTCACTCTATCATGTTGTTTATTAAGCAACCAACACATTTAGGCATCTGTGTCTGTTTATCTCTCTTTCTCCATACCCCTAGCATCAAATTGTCACTATCTCTTTCCGTTTCTGTCCCTCTCTCTTTCTCCAACCTCACCCCACTCCACTCTCTCTCTCTCCCATCCCCCCTCTGATTATTCTTCTTATTCATGTGGTTGTATTTGACATTGAGAGAACCGCCACATAGACAAATGTGGAATACATATACCCAAAGCCTTCTATACAGATAAGTGACTGTAGTTTGTGTTATGTGTGTAGTGTATCTGAGTTCTTTAGGCCTCAGAGAGAGCAGAGAGGTGGTCTATTGTACTGGTGGGTTCAGTTTTTGGTCATTACACCTTCAAATAGATTCAATTAAATGAGTTTTTTGTCCGTCCGTCTGTCTATCTGCATATACAGTACCAGTCAAAAGTTTGGACACACCTACTCATTCTTTACTTTGACTATTTTCTACATTGTAGAATAATAGTGAAGACATCAAAACTATGAAATAACACATATGGAATCATGTAGTAACCAAAAAAGTGTTAAACAAATCAAAATATATTTTACATTTGAGATACTTCAAAGTGGCCACCCTTTGCTAAATCTTGGCATTCTCTCAACCAGCTTCATGAGGTAGTCACCTGGAATGAAAGTTAATTTGTGGAATTTCATTTGTTTTTAATGCGTTTGAGCCATTCAGTTGTGTTGTGACAAGGCAGAGGTGGTATACAGAAGATAGCCCTATTTGATAAAATACCAAGTCCATATTATGGCAAGAACAGCTCATTGCTTTAAGACATCAAGGTCAGTCAACGCAGAAAATTTCAACCATGATGATGAAACTGGCTCTCATGAGGACCGCCACAGGAAGGGAAGACCCAGAGTTACCTCTGCTGCAGACAGTATGTTCATTAGAGTTTCCAGCCTCAGAAATTGCAGCCAAAATAAATTCCTCACAGAGTTCAAGTAGACATCTCAACATCAACTGTTCAGAGGACATTACATGAATCAAGCCTTCATGGTTGAATTGCTGCAAAGAAACCACTACTAAAGGACAACAATAATAAGAAGATGCTTGTTTGAGCAAAGAAACACGAGCAATGAACATTACACTGGTGGAAATCTGTCCTTTGGTCTGATGAGTCCAAATGTGCGATTTTTGGTTCCAAACGCCGTGTTTTTGTGAGACACAGAGTAGGTGAACGGATGATCTCCACATATGTGGTTCCCACTGAAGCATGGAGGAGGTGGTGTGGGGGTGCTTTGCTGGTGACACTCTTGGTGATTTATTTAGAATTCAAGGCACACTTAACCAGCATGGCTTCCACAGCATTCTGCAGCGATATGCCATCCCATCTGGTTTGTGCTAGTGGGAGTATCATTTGTTTTTCAACAGGACAATGACCCAACACACATCCAGGCTGTGTAAGAGCTATTTGACCAAGAAGGAGAGTGATGGAGTTCGGTGTCAGATTACCTGGCCTCCACAATCACCCGACTTCAACCCTATTGAGATGGTTTGGGATGAGTTGGACTGCTGAGTGAAGGAAAAGCAGCCAACAAGTGCTCAGCATATGTGGGAATTCATTCAAGACTGTTGGAAAAGCATTTCAGGTGAAGCTGGTTGAGAGAATGCCAGGAGTGTGCAAAGCTGTCATCAAGGCAAAGGGTGGCTACTTTGAAGAATCTAAAATCTAAAATATATTTTTATTTATTTAACACCTTGTAGTAACTACATGATTGCATGTGTGTTATTTCATAGTTTTGGTGTCCTCACTATTATTCTGCATTGTAGAAAATAGTCAAAATAAAGAAAAATCCAATAAGTAGGTGTGCCCAAACTTTTGAGTGGTAATGCAGGTATAGATAGACGAATATGCAGGCCTGCAGGTCTTTTTTGGATAGCCACAACAATAAAATGATTGAATGATGCAACAGAGGCATATTTCTATAGACAGATAGAAAGGACTCACGGTGATCCTCTCGTCGTGGTCGTTGACTTTCATGTTGTTCCTCTTCCAGGAGATGGTGGGCTCCGGGTGGCCCCGCGGGGGGATGCACTCCATGACAGCTGGCTCCCCTGCCGCCACCACAACGTCACTGGGTGTCTGCCTGAAGTCATCCCTCAGGACTGGAGGTAAGAGAGAGGTTGGAGAGAGGGAGGTGAAGGGGGGTTATTATACAGCAATGATTCCTCAATATCATTTGCTTGGTAATTTTACACATGTATTTCTTGCCAAAAAAGCACTATCGCAGATGGCATTGAATAGAGAGAGGGAGATACAGAGCACTACGCCTACTGCCCAATTCCAAATCAACCCCTAACCCCCTAAGCATTTTGTTGATGTAATATGATTTGATAGGTAATAGCAAGATCATAATAGCTCTGCCTTTTCCTCTGTAAGGGAGAGACAGATGCCGTGGAAGTCCACATGAAAATTCTAAAGTAAGGGTAGTCTAGCACACCTTTCACTGTGCAGGGTAGCTTATAATGTAGGCTAAGTTTAAATTGTAAGTAGGAACTGTATGCCATAAAGTTGTGTGCTGCCTCCACTATCAAGTCTCAAGTCTAAATAAGAGATGAATGCAAAACAGATGAAATCCAGAAAGCAAGAGCAACTGTCAATGTGTGATTTAATGTTATAACCCAAAGCCCTTCAATACTGGGATAATGAAATGACTGTGTTTGCTTGCGCGTGCGTCTGGTTCCTCCCTATGGTCTTCATTGACACAGTGTGCGTGTGTTCTTGCGTGTGTTTGTGTGTGTGTTATCACGGCTCCTTTCTGGCACAAAGTGGATTAATTCTTCAATCAGACCCACACACTACCAACACACACACACACACACAAGATATAGACGTGCTGTACATGAGACAGAAATACAAACACTTGAAAATACTAAAGAGACATACACTAAAACACATAGTTGCGCACAGAACATGAGACAAAAGCCTACTGATATAAGATCACTCACAAATACACTTACACTCTCACCCCCCCCCCTCTTTATTTCACTCTCTCTGCCACTCTGCAATTGGTGCCTGGATATGGCCTTACGTTTATGAGCAGAAGGGCTTTGTGATATTGCTTTGCACTCGATTCAATATACTGCAGTGCTTAATTTGAGCTGGAACTTGCCGGAACAGTGTCCGGCACCTCTCCGTTTTGGACTCCTGTACCTCTTGTGGCATGAACAATAATTCACTTTTTTCAATGTAAAAAAATATTAGAAAAGCGATCAAAGTTCATTCGAGTTGCCTCTTCATGAATTATCCTGCCCCCACAAAAAAATTTATGTGAAAATGTTTTTTTGGGCCAGGGCCTAATATTCTAAGAGTTGACTCGGTTTGAGCCAGACTCGGGTTTATGGTCTGCTCAACATTGTAATTTACTGTATGTTCGAGATCAACGCAAGGCTGTGGCTGTGTGAGAAGTGCACCAGTATCTCTCACATAACTAGAATGAATTCAACTTGTATGATCTCTCTGCTCTGATAGACATGAGCCTGCAACTGTCATCTATCCAGTGTTGCACTTCATCATTCATTTCATTATAGAATCATAGCCGCGCAAAGGGTTCTGAAGGAACTGCAGCACCCCTGATCAATTGAAATATATTTGCCTGAATAATAGAATTCCTGCTGTCTATTAATGAAATAGTTCATAATAGCCTACTACATCATGTGAAGGCCTATAACTTAGCCCCAGAGGATCATTTGCTTATTTTTTAAAAATAGCCCAGCTGTTGATTGTAGCCCAATAATAAGGAATAGGCTACAGCCGGGAACATGTGGCAAATCTGTCAGTGAAAGAATATAATGTAGACAAAACAGGCCATTCGCAAAATTTCAAATACAATCAAGGGAAAACACAGGTTGGAAAGCAAATGGCTCCTGCTGAAAAGCAGAGACTCTATACTGTAGGCTACCAAAATATTTGATCAACTTCCAAATATTGTTTTACAAAAGAAAGAGACATACTTTGGCACGAGCAGATTTGCCATCATCAGTTAGTGTGCTGCGCATCATTGGGCAAGTCAGAGAAACTGGAAAGCATTAATTTCTATTCTATAATTTCCTCCTCACATTGTAGCCTACAATATATGTCTCCACACACCTAGGCCTAGGCTATTGATGGATTCAAGACGAGGTCGTTTTCATTGAGCTCAGATTTTCAGTTTGTCAATGTCAAAGCCTGTCATTTTAATAATTTGTGCTGTATTAAAAAAGTCTCCAGTCATGTAAAATGACATAGAATTGCATGTAATGCATTTATAAAATACCCTAGGTTAATAGAATGTTCCCAATGTGTGCAACTTCTTTTAAGGGCCTCTGTTCTACTGCTCTATGTCACTACACAAATGCGATGCTGTGCATGCAATGCTTTATTGTAAAGGTGATTTTCTTTTTTCCCCCTCATGCATTCCGGTACCTTAGAACTTCCCAGGTCACCCCCTCTCCTGCTCACTTTTTGTTCCGGAACCTCCCGATTTACAAATTAAGCACTGATCTACTGTAATAACAGACTGCTGTTAAACTGAATGGAGTCAGTTGGAAAATGGCAGTAGCTTGTATCATTGCGTTAGAAATAACTATGAGAATAGTGAGTTGGTATTTGAGAGGGATCACTGTCCAACCCCAGGATCCTATCCTCAAATAACGCCCCATATTTGTACCCTTCACATCAGCTTCTGTCCCACGGTTAGCCAATGGGAATGTTGGGTGTTGGGTGTCTTCGGCTTCTAAAGTTACTCAACTTTCTACACAAAATCGGCCACTCATCTTTGAAGTTTCGAGTGAATTGAGATTCGGACATCAATGATGGTGGATGATTTATTGATGTGTGAGAGTGTTATAGGGGTGGATGTGTTGCATATATTATGATGACCTGATTAGTAATATCAATGCTTGGACGTTCTCATTACATTCTCACTGAACATTCTCTCATAAGTATGGAAAGTGTGAAACTCTCAAATCTTCCAGTCAAATGTTAAGAGGAAAGATTTCCCTCAAAGGTTTTCCTCCAAAGAATGGAAGTCTTTACCCTATATTAATTGCAACAGCACTGATTCACTATATTGTCTATTATTCAGATATTCCAATGAAAAGCTTTGTCACAGTCCAAAAAGCACCACTATCCCTTAACTGGGCATTAGGGGCTGAATTACAGTGCTAATGTCCTCACAATGTCACCCAAGCAGGGTGGTTCTGAGCTTGGTCTATCTGGTTAATGACAACTCACTCCTATAATGAAGGTTGAGAAAAGCCAACAAAACCTGAGGACATTACCATAACCATCCTTTATGGAACTTATGAAGACACTTCCTATCTCTGTCAATGGTTAACATCCATTATGAGGACACCTTATCTCTACTGATGGGTTACGTTCCTTATGAGGACTCACTCTCCCTATCTCTGTCAATGGGGCCCTCTCATCCCGCTTATGTTTATAATAATTTCTCCAAATGTCAAGATAGCGTGGCGTTCAGTGTCTGTGTGTGCCTCCATACATCAGCCTGTTTTGTTTATAAGCAAGGTCATGCCAGATCGAAGTGTCTGATTGAGAAAGAATGGGGGATCTTTTTTTATTTCCTTCAACAGTAGCAGTATCACGGAGATACAGTATATGCTGGAAGAGATGTTTTCTGGGATGAATTAACAGTAAATTAACTGTTGAGATTGATGTTAAAATGCTCCACATCACAGTTTCCTTGAGGATAGTAAATTGCAGTGCCTTTGTTATGAGTATTGCTATTCCTAAGCCCTTGCCTAGGGCATGTGTGTGCTTACATACGGTATATGTTAGATCCCATACTACCACCCCTTTCCCTAGACAATCATTGGAGTGGACCACACAGCCTTTGGGACCCACACTCTCCCATCGGCACATCAACTGAGGGCCTGAAACACACACACACACACACACACACACACACACACACACAGCCCTTGACCTTATATAAACCTCATTCAAACCTTACCCCAACCGCCATTAATCAAGACCAAAACAGTGCACTACCAAAATCACTCAGGGACCTGTCCAGTCATGGCATGTGGTTTCAGGGAACCTATTTAACTTGCTACATCCTGGGTCCGGATTGGAGTGCCACAAGGTTAAGGAAAGCTTGTGTTGACCTGTCACACCTGATGCAAGGGGCCCTTGATCCTAGTTCCCTGGATCCCTCTCCTCACTTGCCTCTGCTTCACTGGATGCATCACAAATGGTACCCTATTGCCTATTTAGTGCACTACATTTGATAAGGGCCCATATCTGGACAAATGTAGTGCACTATATAAGGAATAGGGTGCCCTTTGGGACTCAGCCACTGACTGGCCAGCATCTTTGAGAAAAGGGGCTCCACAGAAACTGGATTAGGCACTGGCAATTACCCATAAAGCCCTTGGGGGACCAGATTAAGCAGGTGAACCTTGACCCGCCAGTGCTGATGCCCCTCGGGAGAAGCTCCTCAAAAAAGCCAGGCATAATCCCTACCACCAGGCCTGCATGGTCCACTTCAAATAAGAGGGGGAGACACACACACATATGCAGAGAGACATGCACACACACAGATATTTTATATATATATATATACATACACACACACACACACATAAACACACACAGATACACACGAACACATCTCATGAGAGAGGTAGACCCTAATGAAGGCAACCCTATTCCATCTATCAGCGACCATAAATCAATTTCCCATCTCAGAAGCCTTTTCTGTTTTTAAGTGAGCTCTTTTACAGAGTCAACAATCACGCTGTTTGAGTTAGCTGTCAATGCGCGTCTCTCATCCAACATAGCTGTTTGTCTACACCAATGACAAATATACTAGTCACACAAAATGACAAATAGCAATGAGCTTACCACTCTGTCATCTACATGCAAACATGTCCATTACATTGAATCTAACAAAAAGAATAAGCCACGCATATAAACAAAATCAACAATATCCGCTGTGTATTTACGGAATCAAACTGTTCCCCAGTGACCAGCGAATTACTCTTGCAATGTCATGCTTCTAATATGTCCCCACTACAACAACACTTTCCAATGTCAGGACCTCACTAATATATAAGTGGATCGTTTGTGCTCCTGATTTGAAGTAAACGCTTGAGGCAGGCAGGTGGCTCACTTTTAATTAAAAGTCCACTTTATTTGTCATCGTCAAATGCTCATCAAACGTTCATCACATTCATCAGATGTTGAGGAAGAGGCTAGTGTGTGTTCTTTCCACCTGACAAGCGTCAGTAATTTACAGCAGCTCTATTCATGAATACATTTTCATATAGATGACGGAGAGTGAGAGAGAAAGAGAGACAGAGAATGACAGATCTTCTCAGACTGGTAAAAAGAGAGTGAGAAAAGGAGAGAGATGAAGAGAGAGAGGGAAGAGAAGTGAGCAGGAAAGATAGGGAGAGAGTAAGGGGGAGGGAAGAGAAGTGAGCAGGAAAGATAGGGAGAGAGTAAGGGGGAGGGAAGAGAAGTGAGCAGGAAAGATAGGGAGAGAGTAAGGGGGAGGGAAGAGAAGTGAGCAGGAAAGATAGGGAGAGAGTAAGGGGGAGGGAAGAGAAGTGAGCAGGAGAGATAGGGAGAGAGTAAGGGGGAGGGAAGAGAAGTGAGCAGGAGAGATAGGGAGAGAGTAAGGGGGAGGGAAGAGAAGTGAGCAGGATAGAGATAGGGGAGGGAAGAGTAGGGAGCAGGGAAGAGAAGTGAGCAGGAGAGATAGGGAGAGAGTAAGGGGGAGGGAAGAGAAGTGAGATAGGGAGAGAGTAAGGGGAGGGAAGAGAAGTGAGCAGGAGAGATAGGGGAGAGAGTAAGGGGATAGGGAGGGGAGGGAGAGAAGTGAGCAGGAAGAGATAAGGGGGAGGGAGAGTAAGGAGGATAGGGAGGGAAGAAGAAGTGAGCAGGATAGAGGGAGAGAGTAAGGGGGAGGGAAGAGAAGTGAGCAGGAGAGATAGGGAGAGAGTAAGGGGGAGGGAAGAGAAGTAAGGGGGAGGGAAGAGAAGTGAGCAGGAAAGATAGGGAGAGAGTAAGGGGGAGGGAAGAGAAGTGAGCAGGAGAGATAGGGAGAGAGTAAGGGGGAGGGAAGAGAAGTGAGCAGGAGAGATAGGGAGAGAGTAAGGGGGAGGGAAGAGAAGTGAGCAGGAGAGATAGGGAGAGAGTAAGGGGGAGGGAAGAGACGTAGGTCTCCATTTCAGGCTGTATTGTGTGGGGGTTTGCGGCGGTCATCTGTCAATCTGTCCACTTGCATCTCAAGCTGATGTGAGGCAATCTGTCACACACACTTGCGCACGCACCACAGGTCATCTACGCCTCCACACACTAATCGCTGCGTTTTATCAACCTCAAACATTGATCTGATTTAGAACCAACAAAACATAACACACACATTTACAAGCCCCCCAGATCCCTGTGAAATGATTCCAAACAGAGATTGAAATTCTAATACGTTATACGACTGTGTATTTACCTAAAGTTACAGTCTTAGGGGCCAAGCAGAGTTTCATCAGCTCCTGAAGTTGAAGAGGTGCTGTTGCGCCTTCTTTACCACACTGTCTGTGTGAATGGACCATTTCCGGTTATCAATGAGGTGCCCGCTGAGGAACTAAAAGCTTTTCACCCTCTCCACTGCGACCCTGTCGATGTTGATGGGGGCGTGCTTTCTCTGGAAGTCCACGATCAGCTCCTTCATTTTGTTGACGTTGATGGAGAGGTTATTTTCCTGGTACCACTTCCAGGGCCCTCACCTCCTCCCTGTAGGATGTCTCGTCATTGTTGATAATCAGGCCTACAACTGTTGTGTCATCAGCAAACTTGATGACTTGAGTTGTAGACGTGTGTGGCCACACAGTCATTGGCCTCCGCCCAGAACCCAACCCTGAACTTAGGTCACTGTTACTAGCCAGCTACCACCCGATACTCTACCCTGCACCTTAGTGACCGCTGCCCTATGTACAGTGCATTCAGAACGTATTCAAACCTCTTGATGTTTTCCACATTCTGTTGTGTAATATTTTGCCAATGAGCAAAAACATTATTTAAGGAAAACAAAGCACAAATATATCTTGATTAGATAAGTATTCAACCCCCTGAGTCAACACATTTTACAATCACCTTTGGCAGCAATTACAGCTGTAATTATTTTATTTTTTTGGGGGGGGGGTAAGTCTCTAAGAGCTTTGCACACATGGACCTTGACATTTTCCCATTAAGCTCTGTCAAGTTGTTTATTGATCAGTGCTAGACAGACATTTTCAAGTCTTGCCAGAGACTTTGAAAATGATTTACTTCAAAACTTTAACTATGACATTCAGGAACATTCAACGTCATCTTGGTAAGCAACTCCAGTGTATCTTTGGCCTTGTGTTTTAGGCAATTGTCCTGCTCACAGGTGCATTTGTCTCTCAGTGTCTGTTGGAAAGCAAGTTTTCCTCTAGGATTTTGCCTGTGCCTAGCTTTATTATGTTTATTTTTATTTTAAAAAACTCTGTAGTCCTTGACGATGACACGCATAGCCATAGCATGATGCAGCCACCACCATGCTTGAAAATATGAAGAGTGATACTCAGGGATATGTTGTGTTGGATTTGCCCCAAGCATAACACTTTGTATTCAGGACAGAAAGTTCATTTCTTTATCACATTTTTTGCAGTATTACTTTCGTGCCTCATTTCAAACAGGATGCATGTTTTGAAATATTCTATACAATTCTATACAGCGTCCTTCTTTTCACTCTGTCATTTAGGTAGGTATTGTGGAGAATCTACAATGTTGTTGATCCATCCTCAGTTGTTGCCTATCACAGCCATTAAAAAAATCACCATTGGCTTCATGGTTTAATCCCTGAACTGTTTTCTTCCTCTCCGGCAACTGAGATAGAAAGGGCACCTGTATCTTTGTAGTGGCTGGGTTTATTGATACACCAACCAAAGTGTAATTAATAATTGCAGCATGCTCAAAGGGATATTCAATGTCGTTTTGTTGTTTGTTTTTTTCATCTACCAATTGGCGCCCCCCTTTGCGAACCATTGGAAAACCTCCCTGGTCTTTGTGGTTGAATCTGTGCTTGAAATTTGCTGCTTGACTAAGGTACCTTACAGAAAATTGTATATGTGGGGTACAGAGATTGGGTAGTCATTTAAAAAATCATGTTAAACATTATTATTGGATAGTGGGTTCTATTCCCGGGACCACCCATACGTTAAAATGTATGCACGCATGATTGTAAGTAACTTTGGATATAAGTGTCTACTACATTGTATATACTGTATTATATTACTCTAAAACATGTCTATGATGGCCCAACCGCTTTCTCTCTTAGGTACATAGCCAATATTGGATCTGAATGCTGTGCTGCAGGATGTCACACACTCTAAGGTGCAGTCATGCACTGCAAAGAAAAACGTTTGTAGGGCCTTTTAAAATGCTTTTACATGTTTTGCCTAATTCACTTCCGTTTTCTGGGTTTTGTTTATCCAGGTTTTGGATTTCCCACATGTTTCATTTTCTTCACAATGTTTTAATAGAAAAACAACAGGGTTTTATTTTCTGTGTTCACAACAATTCTTAAAGAAAAAGAAACGCACATCTATTAAGACGAGGTGCTGGCTCGCGGAGTAGAAAACTTGAAAATAAAAGAGAGCCGCACACTAGGAGCTCAGATGCAAAAATGTAATTACCACCGTTTCGACAGCCAAGCTGTCTTCATCAGGGTATAATCACAAACACTGCGGGATGACTCGTTTATATAGTGTCAAAAGACACAAGTGTCTGTAATCATGGCCAAGAGTGGCCTAATATCATTGGTTAATAATCAAATATTATATATCATACAAAGAACATACAAACAACAAATGGATAGCATACGATCATAGATTATTTGACTACACAAGCTTACAAACAATTACAATGGCAAAGTCACAATAATCACAAGAATGGCTTCAGATCAAAGTCTACCTTGAGACCGAAGGGCGCAAGGGTCTTTAAATTAAAGATCCAGGCAGCCTCTCGTTTTAACAATAAATTATCAAGGTCACCCCCTCTCCTAGGGAGGTGACATGTTCGATGCCAATATAACGCAGAGACGAAATCGAGTGTCCTGCCTCCAAGAAGTGGGCCGCATCTGGATAAGTAAAGTGTTTACACCTAATGGTGCTACGATGCTCTGAGATACGTACTTTTAATTTGCGCTTTGTTTTACCTACATCATTTTTACCACAAGGACAAGTTATATATATAAATAACTGCCTTAGTGGAGCACGTAATAACACCTTTGATTGGGATCGATTTCCCTGTTTGTGGGTGTTTGAAGGATCTATATTTATTAGTGCCATTGCATTGAGCACAGCCATTAGATTTGTAATTTCCATCCAGTAGGGGCGCAAATAGACATTGTTCAGGAATATCTTGGGGTGGTAAATCAGAGTGTACCAATTGGTCTCTGAAAGTTCTGCCCTGCGAGAATACGACCAAGGGAAGGTCTGAAAACACATTACCGAGACTATCATCGGATTTTAGGATGTGCCAATGTTTGTGAACAATTCCCTTAATTTGTTCAGAGCACTTTGAATAGCGGGTAGTTAGAACGCAAGAATGCGTCTTTTTGCGAGACTGACATTGAAAAAGGTCATTTCTCGTTTTGTTTTGAATTTTCTCAATGGCAATATTAATCTGATCATTCTTGTAGCCCCTCTCCTTGAACTTACAATTGTTTGTAAGCTTGTGTAGTCTAATTAATCTATGATCATATGCTATCCATTTGTTGTTTGTATGTTCTTTGTATGACATTTTAATATTTGATTATTAACCAATGATATTAGGCCACTCTTGGCCATGATTACAGAAACAACAATTCTTAAACCACATCTGGGGATGAAATGTGAGGTCTTGGAAAAATTGAATAACTGTCTATTTTTGAGTGTAGTAGCCCTTTAATTCAGTGTGCATGCCCTGTACTATTATTTAGTTACCTATGTTCCTGTAGTGCATGCAGTAAGAGCACGTGTGATGAGTTGGCAAATCAAACGTTCACTAGCGGTGCCACGGAATAGCGAAAAATGAGTAAATTAACCTTTTCTTTATTGTAATTTAAATGTGTTTGTAATAGTTAAGTGTTGAATTAGATTACATAGCTACCTCAATCACAGCAATTGCTAGTTAACTATCTAATGAAATTTAGCTAGCTAGCGGGCTCAGCAAAAAAATGATGTAATGTTCAATGTAATTGCATTTCTGGACTTTTTGAAACTTTAATGTATGTGTATTGTTTAAAAAATAATACAATAAAAGGAAATGTATGGTTTAAAAATGTCTTTAATGTTTATTTGTTTAAGCTGTTAGTGAAAATTCTCAGTGTTAATATATTTGTATTGACATCATTAAGCCTTTATGTATATGTTATGAATGACCAACGGTGCCTGACTTTATAGTAAGTACAGCGTCATATGATAAAAGGCATTTATCTGTGTGTTATAAATGACCAAAGCGGTCTGACTTTAAAGTAAGTACAGTGTCATGTGATATAGAGTCTTTATGGATGTGTTTGAATGACCAAGGTGTTTGACTTCAAACGAGTATTACAGGACACTACATAAATGTCAATAAAGAGGTTATTAACGTTCTGATGATTTATGAAGGTTCTCTCATGAGCCACAGGTTGCTGTAGGGTGTGATAGATATTTAAATGGGTTGATGGACCTGCAAAGGGTGTGTGTGTGTGTGTGTGTGTGTGTGTGTGTGTGTGTGTGTGTGTGTGTGTGTGTGTGTGTGTGTGTGTGTGTGTGTGTGTGTGTGTGTCATAGCCAAGATGATTTGGAGTCCCACCTTAGACTACCGCACCAGGTATTCCTCTTCTGTTCCCATGCTGGAGACCAGAGCTTGATGACAACCTGTTACAATGGTGACAACATTTTGTAGCTGACCTTTCAGCAGGCGAGAGTGTGAATGTGTCAACGAGCTGACTGGGTCCAGCACTGCACGGTATGGTTCGTTATATTGTTGAGTCAAAAACCTGACTGGGCCCAGCCAGGGGTGTTTCTAGGATTTGAAGACATTGGGTGCCCAAAGCCAGTCAGGGGGTCCCACAACTAAATGCATGAATTTGGTGCACTTTGAGTTAACATTGAGACACTGCCAGTAGTCAATTACAAATGCTGCTGTGGGTCTTTTAATCTGGAACACATACAGCTACAATGCATTGCCAAAAAGCACTCAACAACTTCAAACGTACAATAGACTCTGACCTGTCCAATGAGCCCAACTGATTAAAGCATCCCACAGTACCCAAACACTCACCCACACATGCACACACACACACACACACACACACACTACAGTAATTAGAATCCATAGATCAGCTTTAAGTGATACAGTCTAATATGTGCTCACCCCTCCTCAGCCTCTCTACAGTACATCACTTTCTCTGCTCTCCTCAGTTCTTCTTTCTTAGTATTCTATGCTGCTGTCGCTTGTCTACCCTCCTCTCTCGTCCTGTTCTAGTTGTAAAGTGTAAATGTAAACAATTGTTTTCATAGTAATTTCACTGCCTTTTTCACCACATCTGCTAATTCTATGTAAACCATGTTTTACTTTTTCACTGTCTGTATTTCAGCTCTTCTAATTTGGGTAAGTAAATAAAACTATTTCAAATCTACAGTGTGTCTTGAAGGGTATATGAATATCTACAATTTATAGTTGGTTTGAGGATTTTAAGTAATTGAAATTTGGAGCTATTGGAATATTAACAATGTGTACATTGTGTAATTTATCAATGATCCCAAACTATCCCTATAGGGATATCCAAAGTCAACCCAAATTTACCACATTAATTACGATCAAGTCGCGTGCAGCTGCACTCCGAATTGATGTTTACTTGTGTGCTGCCAGATGTGGGTGTAACAGTATAACTTTAGACCGTCCCCACGCCCATACCCGGCGCGAACCAGGGACCCTCTGCACACATCAACAACAGTCACCCACGAAGCATCGTTACCCATCGCTCCACAAAAGCCGCGGCCCTTGAAGAGCAAGGGGAACCACTACTTCAAGGTCTCAGAGCAAGTGACGTCACCGATTGAAACGCTATTTAGCACGCACCACCGCTAACTAGCTAGCCGTTTCACATACGTTACATGGGCAGGATTTAAACAAACCCAACCTTCATTTACATTGTGATGCTGTCACAACCACAAGTCTAACAAAACTCAGTTTAGCATGAGATTGACTTTATGACCAAAAATATCCTATTTGACAGTAGAATAAATGTGTCTGACTCAAATCGATGCCACATAGGTTGTTTTCTACAGTTGTTTTTAGGGTCAGTTGCTCTTTTAAGTTATTGTAAACTGACACGACCAGGTCAACTCCACTGTAAAGAAAAATGCAGGTGTCTGCACAACACAACTCCAAAATGTAACACATGCGAATGTAAAACTTACTACTCTGCTTGAACTGTCCCTACTTGCTCCAGCAAATAGGTAGCTTTTCGTGTGGAGCCAACTGGTAAGATGCTTCTGGAGGGCGGTCACGTGTGTGCTAGCAAGGCAGAGGTCCCGAGTTTGCGCCAGGTATGGGAGAAATTGTGAGGAAAAGGTCCTCACAAAGCAAGCAGCGTGATGTCCTTTACACAAACATGACAGATAAGAAGCTACACTATACAGTATATAGAAAAGTATGTGGACACCCCTTCAAATGAGCGGATTCGGCTACTTCAGCCACACCTGTTTCTGACAGGTGTATAAAATTGAGCAGACAGCCATGCAATCTCCAGAGCACAGTGACATTCAAATGGGCACCGTTATAGGATGCCACCTTTCCAATAAGTCATTGGTCAAGTTTCTGCCCTGCTAGAGCTGCCCTGGTCAACTGCAGGTGCTGTTATTGTGAAGTGGAAACTTTTAGGAGCACCAATGGCTCCACCGCAAAGTGGCAGGACAGAAACTAACAGAACGGGACAGCAGAGTGCTGAAGAGTGTAGCGTGTAAAAATCGTCTGTCCTCTGTTAAAACACTCACTACCGTGTTCCAAACTGCCTTTGGAAGTAACTTCAATACAATATATGTTCGTATGGAGCTTTATGAAATGGAATTCCATGGCCGATCAGCCGCACACAAGCCTAAAATCACCATGTGCAATGCCAAGCGTGGCTGGAGTGGTGTAAAGCTCGCCGCCATTGGACTCTGGAGCAGTGGAAACGTTCTCTGGAGTGATGAACCATGCATAAACATCTGGCAGTCCGATGGACGAATCTGGGTTTGGCAGATGCCAGGAGAACGCTACCTGCCCACTGTAAAGTTTGGTAGAGGAGGAGTATTGGTCTGCCGCTGTTTTTTTATGGTTCGGGATAGGCCCCTTAGTTCCAATGAAGGGAAATCTTAATGCTACAGCATACAATGACATTGTATACGATTCTGTGCTTTGTGGCAACAGTTTGGAGAAGGCCCTCGTGCACAAAGCGAGGTCCATACAGAAATGGTTTTGCCTGCACAGAGCCCTGACCGCAACACCATCGAACACCTTTGGGATGAATTGGAACGCAGACTGTGAGCCAGCTCGAATCGCCCAACATCACCTTTGGGATTACAGGCAACATCCGCACTGAGCTAAAGGGTAGAGCTGCCGCTTTCAAGGAGCGGGACTTTAAAACGGAAGCTTATAAGAAATCCCTCTATGCCCTCCGACGAACCATCAAACAGGCAAACTTCAATACAGGACTAAGATCGAATCTTACTGCACCGACTCCGACGCTTGTCGGATGTGGCAGAGCTTGCAAACTAAAAAAATGTATTAAGTTATAAGACCTCTATGATTAATTTTGTCAGCGAATGTGAGGTTATTAGATTACATAACACTTGAGGAAACATTACTTATGGGCTGATGTATTTTCTATGTTTTGTTCACCAACAGTCTAACCACAAAGCTGGCAATTCTTTCCCCTCTCTTTCTGGCTGCCCTCCCCCTTCCCTTCTAAGTTCAAGTTTGTTTATTTGTCATATACACATGATTTGCATGGAGTACACAGTGCAATTAAATGCTTAATTGCAGGTTAACCTCTTGACAATGCAGCAACAATAAGAAAGGTATGTAGCTAAATAAATAAAAACAGTATTATAAAAGCTTAATTCAGTAATTTCACCAATTTAATAATGAGCAGTTCATTTATTTATATATATTTTTTAATACAACTTGTTACATAGTCTATATGGAAATAACAAACATGAACCAAGTATGGAATAGGTTAGAAGACTGTCAGTTCTACCACCTCAACATTGCTAATTTTAAATAGGGTTAAATAGCATGTTGTTAAGTTTAGCTTCAGTCCACAGGGGGGCACTGTGTCACTTGGCTGTGCTTCAGTCAGAAAAACATTCTCTTATCTCTTCAGGTCTCAGCTAGCTAGCCAGCCAGTAGTTACTGAAGAGGCTAGCCATCCAAGCTAGCTACTAGGGCTGACCCCATTGTCACGTTTGTCGTAACGATGAGACCAAGGCGCAGCGTGATTTGAATGCATTCTTCTTTATTTACGAAGAACACAAAAACAAAATGACCGTGCCGCTAATAATAACGAGTGCTGACATGCAACTACACATAGAAAATAACCCACAAAACCAAAATGGAAAATGGCAACCTAAATAGGATCCCCAATCAGAGAAAACGATAAACAGCTGTCTCTGATTGGGAACCAATTCAGGCCACCATAGACCTACATTTACCTAGACAATACCAAAGCTCCATAGATATACAAAAACCATAGACAAGACAACACACATACCACCCTTGTCACACCCTGACCTAAACAAAATAATAAAGAAAACAAAAGACAACTAAGGTCAGGGCGTGAGACCCATTTAGTCAACTGGTCGATTGTTTAGTCGATAGGCTGTTGGTCGACTGAGATTTCTTTAGTCGAGCAGTAGCCCCCCCAAAAAATATATTTATATTGTGGTGTACAAGACACAGTCTGATTCGCGTTGAGTGGACTGATCAATTCTGTAGGCCATAGGGATGGCACAGTCCATCAGTATAAGACGTGATACTGAACTTGTATATGGTGGTATTACATAAACAATAGTGCAAAACTAATACAAATTATATTATTTAATAACAAATGCACTTTCTCCCTCGTTGGATAGTGGCTGCTGTCCACGGTTCTAAAACACATCAGTGCGCTGTTGAATTGGCACCTTTTCCTAGACCATGTTGATATGTGCACATTAGGAATGTTAACCAGCTGTTGAGAGCAATGCCGCGGAGGCACTAGCAGAATGAGCAGGTGAGAAAACAGACTTAATTAGGTCTATAATCAATAGCCTAACTATTAAATGTCCCTGGCTTTATAAATCATCAGTATATTTACAGAAATAAGACAGATCCTGCTTCTGTTGCCAGTTTGTAGTTGTATTTGCATTTATTATGGATCCCCAATTGTGACCCAATTCAGGAAACTAGGCATATGTCGCAAGTCACCACTTCACAGGAGAGCAATTTGAACGTAAAAAATATTTTTTTTTTAACAAAATGCGTTTCTTTTGGCAGAAATACCTTCTCGACCATGTGAACTTTCATGTGCCTTAATAACAAATTTGTATGCCATCTGTAAATATGAATACAATTGTTAATTAAACCACAGAGAAGACAGCAACCTTCCCACTAGCCATGATTGGCTGAGATGAGTGGACTGGATATGCCGAGAGAGGAGTTCAGATTGGTCTGCCATTTTGAAGGCGTCTGTCTATTTGAGCTCGTCAGTCTGTTGGTAATCCTATCGAATGTGGCTTTAAAAAAAAATGTATTGTGTAGTGGAGCTGCATAATTGTTGCTCTCCATTTTCTGGCGGATCAAGCTTTGAAATCAGTGGAATTAGAGTATGATAGCTAAAGTCTCTGAATTACATCTTCAAACTAAGGGCAACTGTGGTATGGCATTCCTGACAGGGAGATACGTCCATGATGCATGTTGATGTATGCAGGTGAGATAGCTAGCTACTGTACATTTTTATAGATTACACATTTCACATTTTGACAGAAAGTGGTTTCATTTCAAGCTAAAGTGCACTCTTAGCTAGCTAGCTAACGTTAGCTGGCTGGCTCCGTAGCTGATATTACTTCTTTTCCAGAGCCATTTGCTTTTATAGTGAGAGTCTAATGTTAACTAGCTAACATTGGACCTGGTTGGTTATCTCCCAGCACTGTGGTATTGTTGCCACTTTGTTAATTGTTGTTTAACTAACTAATGTTAGCTGGCTGGCTCGTTAGCTAACGTGACATGTGTACAACACCCGTTGAATATGGCCGGTGTCAGTAAATGTCTGCAAAAAAAGCGTAATGAAATTGTTGACAGCAGTTTTCATGTTATCCAGAGGTAAACTAATCATCGGTCAGTGTCAAGTGTGTGCTTCGAGAGAAACAAGATGGGTGGGGATAAGCTTAAGAAGGTGTGAACGATGCTCAATGGTTGTAGACAAAGAAGAGGTCTTCACTAGATACCAAAACATTCAAAAAGGGATTTTTTTCAAAAGTGAGTTTACAAGTTGATCAACTTTCAAAGCAGAATTACTTTCCCATTGTTCCTCAAATGCAGTGTATGATATACCCTTTTGTAGCTCTGAGTCTCTACTTTATCCAATGTAAAAAATAAAAATAAAACAATTTCTCACTTTACAACATATGACCGAATCCAGGTGGCGAGTCACATTTGCAAAATTAAGGCAGACATTCACAACAGATTTCACAACATATTAAGTGTGTACCCTCAGGCCCCTACTCTACTACCATATATCCTCAACACAAAATCCATGTGTTTATAGCGCATATGTTATCGTGTGTTTTGTATGCATGTTTTCTAAATCTAATTTTACTTCTTGCATGAGTTACTTAATGTGGAATAAAGTTCCATGTAGTCATGGCTATATGTTTTACTGTGTGCCTCCATAGTCTGTTCTGGACTTGGAGACTGTGAAGAGACCTCTGGTGGCATGTCTTGCGGGGTATGCATGGGTGTCCGAGCTGTGTGCCAGTAGTTCAAACAGCCAGCTTGGTGCAATGAACATGTGATGAAGTCAATCTCTCCTCCACTTTGAGCCAGGAGAGATTGACATATATATTTTCAATGTTAGCTGTAGTTGACTTTGTTTGTGGCCTGTATAGCCCTAGTAAGCGCCATGGTCGTCATCGTCATGGTGGTTGTTGTTTCTGTTGGCAACATTCTTAATAAAAAGAAATGTACGCTCACAACGCTGCACCTTGGTCCGGTCATTTCATTTCCCTGACGAAGTTCGTGACACAGTTGCTGTGGTAGCTGACGTGTATAGTGTTGAGTCATCCGCATACATAGACACTCTGGCTTTACTCAAAGCCAGTGGCATGTTGTTAGTAAAGATAAAAATTGTAAGGGGACAGCTACCCTGGGGATTTCCTAATTCTACCGGGATTTTGTTGGAGAGGCTTCCATTAAATAACACCCTCTGTGTCCTGTTAGACAGTTAACTCTTTATCCACAATAAAGCAGAGGGTGTAAAGGTATAACACATGTTTTCCAGCAACAGAGTATGATCGATAATGTCAAGAGCCGCACTGAAATCGAACAAAAAATCCCCCACAATATTTTTATCATCAATTCCTCTCAGCCAATCATCAGTCATTTGTGTACTGTGCTTGTAGAATGTCCTTCATTTTTTTCACCTATCCCAAACTTACTTTACGGAATTCAAAATTACAATGCTTGTCTTTCATAATTTGGTCAGACATACTTGGAGGTGTAGTGTCAGCGTTTTTTGCAGGCATATCATGCCTAAGTTAGCTTATCTTGCCAATGAAAGTTGACAATATCAGTAGGTTTGGTGATGAATGAGCCATCTGATACAATGAATGATGGAGAGGAGTTTTCCTTTTTGCCCAACATTAAATTTAAGGTGCTCCATTTGTCAAAGGCAGGGCTGCAAAATATTTGGTTGTCCATTCCCAGCGTTCCTCCCCAGGGTGCTGTTGGAAAGATGCATTTCTGCAGTGCTCCACCAACATTCAGTCCCAAAAAATTATCTAACATAAATCATGTAGCAGATATAGGATATGGTAGAAAGAGTATGTGGCCTTTTCTGAAGCTTACAGGCTGGAGATAAAATGTATGACAATGTAATGAGATGGACACTTTTTACATCATGCAGGTTTCTCCGATAAAATAGCCCAACCCAAATGGCACTCAATCAAATACAAAAGGAGCTGTCATGTTAGAAAAGCAACTTGTCCTTCAAACAGGACAGGTCAAAGTAAGATGGACAATCACAACTGCTGTCCAGGAGTTTCACCCCATTGTCATGATCAGTGGTTTCAATCCTTGCGATAAAGATTGCAGTCAGAATGCAGTATAGTATAACTCCAGTTAGGGTGTTATATAACTGCAGTATCCTGAAAATACTTCATCCAAAATAACATTGTTTTTTTCACAGGAGTAATTTATCAGTGTAACTGCAGTTAAAGTGCAATACAACTACAGTACACTGCAGTTATTCCGCAATTACTGCATCCAAATAAATGCCTGTCTGGAACTGCACCAAAAAAAGACATCTGAAAGGTGCTGGCATCGGTCAACTGCAGTTACTGCACCTTTACTGCATCTTTTTTCTTAAGGAAAGTTTGTATCCTACCATTTTTCCACAAGCTGATCATATAGAGAGAAAAAGTTAATACTTTTGGATTTCCCACTGTGTAAACACATACTCTCACAATAGCTCCTAAAGTTGGGTAACTGATATTCAGAGCATAAATAGCCAAATTGATAAGTCACAGGAATCAGGACTAATAAAGACAATGCAATGGCCTGTTTTACAAATGGTGGGCCTACCACATACTGTACAGGGCATTCATAAAATCCCATTGCAGGCGGACATGGTATGCTACACCCTAGTAAGCACGAGCCAATGTCTTTTGGACGTGTTTTTTGGTCCTGTCCTGGCGTAGTTTTTTGGTGTTTTACAAACGGTAGGCCTACCACATAGATGGGCTTTCATAAAATTCAATTTAAGGCAACACTGTAGGCTACACCTCAGTAAGCAAGGACCGACGCCAAAGCCTTTTAGACATCTTTGTTTGGTGCAGATCCGGACTTGATTTCCACATCCACGGACACTGGTTTTTGGTCCGATCCGGACTGGACCAGCCTTAATCTGGTAAAAACATTTGGTAAAAACATAAATATCTATATATGACTTCTTTCCAACTTTTATTCAGAACACAAAATTAGCCTGATTTCAACATCCAGAAAATACGTATTTTTCAACGTCCGGAAAATATGCATGTTCAGTGTCCTGGAAAATATATATTTTAAACATACGGAAAATACCTAAATTGAACCGAACTGCAATGTCTGGAAAATACGTATTTTAGACGTCTTTCCAATGTAATTTTACTTACTGGGACTATTCTACTTTTGCTGGGGGGCAGCATTTTTGGTCTCGTCTATGGCAGCAGAACGGCAAAGAGTGACCCTGACTATAGGTCAGGCTCTATTGTGCCCTACTCGGACGGGATCCGTTTTACTGGTCGGATGTCAGGTAACGTAATTATGTGCATGAGCACAAAACACCACATCTGTCATTTTTGTTCCGTCCGAACCTGCCATTTCAGTAATTTTTTAAATGGCAGGAGTGTAACAATTCCAACCAGAATAACCTACTGTTTTTTGGCAAACACCAAAGTCATCTGATAATACTAGTCCTGTGCGAATCGACATCCTTGTGTTTTAAGATAAATGTCTGAGTTTGACAGGTGTTGCTCTCGGTTTGCGTAGAAAAACAATAACTCATTCGAGAAATTTAACTAAGTGCTGCGAATAAGCTATACAGTGCCTTGTGAACTTTGCAACCTTTTGCCACATTTCAGGCTTCAAACATACGGATATAAAACTGTATTTTTTTGTGAAGAATCAACAACAAGTGGGACACAATCATGAAGTGGAACGACATTTATTGGATATTTCAAACTTTTTTAACAAATCAAAAACTGAAAAATTGGGCGTGCAAAATTATTCAGCCCCCTTAAGTTAATACTTTGTAGCTCCACCTTTTGCTGCGATTACAGCTGTAAGTCGCTTGGGGTATGTCTTGGGGTATGTCAGTTTTGCACATCGAGAGACTGAAATTTTTTCCCATTCCTCCTTGCAAAACAGCTCGAGCTCAGTGAGGTTGGATGGAGAGCATTTGTGAACAGCAGTTTTCAGTTCTTTCCACAGATTCTCGATTGGATTCAGGTCTGGACTTTGACTTGGCCATTCTAACACCAGGATATGTTTATTTTTTAACCATTCCATTGTAGATTTTGCTTTATGTTTTTGATCATTGTCTTGTTGGAAGACAAATCTCCGTCCCAGTCTCAGGTCTTTTGTAGACTCCATCAGGTTTTCTTCCAGAATGGTCCTGTATTTGGCACCATCCATCTTCATCAATTTTAACCATCTTCCCTGTCCCTGCTGAAGAAAAGCAGGCCCAAACCATGATGCTGCCAGTACCATGTTTGACAGTGGGGATGGTGTGGTCAGGGTGATGAGCTGTGTTGCTTTTACGCCAAACATAACATTTTGCATTGTTGCCAAAAAGTTCAATTTTGGTTTCATCTGACCAGAGCACCTTCTTCCACATGTTTAGTGTGTCTCCCAGGTGGCTTGTGGCAAACTTTAAACGACACTTTTTATGGATATCTTTAAGAAATGGCTTTCTTCTTGCCACTCTTCCATAAAGGCCAGATTTGTGCAATATACGACTGATTGTTGTCCTATGGACAGAGTCTCCCACCTCAGCTGTAGATCTCTGCAGTTCATCCAGAGTGATCATGGGCCTCTTGGCTGCATCTCTGATCAGTCTTCTCCTTGTATGAGCTGAAAGTTTAGAGGGACGGCCAGGTCTTGGTAGATTTGCAGTGGTCTGATACTCCTTCCATTTCAATATTATCGCTTGCACAGTGCTCCTTGGGATGTTTAAAGCTTGCGAAATCTTTTTTGTATCCAAATCCGGCTTTAAACTTCTTCACAACAGTATCTCGGACCTGCCTGGTGTGTTCCTTGTTCTTCATGATGCTCTCTGCGCTTTTAACGGACCTCTGAGACTATCACAGTGCAGGTGCATTTATACGGAGACTTGATTACACACAGGTGGATTGTATTTATCATCATTAGTCATTTAGGTCAACATTGGATCATTCAGAGATCCTCACTGAACTTCTGGAGAGAATTTGCTGCACTGAAAGTAAAGGGGCTGAATAATTTTGCACGCCCAATTTTTCAGTTTTTGATTCGTTAAAAAAGTTTGAAATATTCAATAAATGTCATTCCACTTCATGATTGTGTCCCACTTGTTGTTGATTCTTCACAAAAAAATACAGTTTTATATCTTTATGTTTGAAGCCTGAAATGTGGCAAAAGGTCGCAAAGTTCAAGGGGGCCGAATACTTTCGCAAGGCACTGTATATGAACGGCCTACATGTAGCCTATCAACTTTCACAGTGAATGTTTTTGTTTACAGTACCAGTGAAGAGTTTGGACACACCTACTCATTCAAGGGGTTTTCTTTATTTTGACTATTTTTTACATTGTAGAGTAATAGTGAAGACATCAAAACTATGAAATAACACATATGAAATCATGTAGTAACCAAAAAGTGTCAAACAAATCCTATTTGAGATTCTTCACAGCTTTGCACAATCTTGGCATTCACCTGGAATGCATTTCAATTAACAGATGTACCTTGTTAAAAGTTAATTTGTGGAATTTCTCTCCTTAATGCGAGCCAATCAGATGTGTTGTGACAAGGTAGGGGTGGTATACAGAAGATAGCCCTATTTGGTAAAAGACAAAGTCCATATTATGGAAGAACAGCTCAAATAAGCAAACGGAAATGACAGTCCATCAATACTTTAAGACATGAAGGTCAGTAAATCCGGAAAATGTCAAGAACTTTGAAAAGTTTCTTCAAGTGCAGTCGTAAATCAAATGAAATTGTATTTGTCACATGCGCCAAATGCAACAGGTGTAGACCTTACAGTGAAATGCTTACTTACAAGCCCTTAACAAAAAAATGTAGTTTTAAGAAAATACCTAAAACAAGTAAGAGATAAGAATAACAAATAATTAAAGATCAGCAGTAAATAACAATAGCGGGGCTATATACAGGGGTACCGGTACAGAGTCAATGTGCGGGGGCACCGGTGTAATATGTACCTGTGGGTAGAATTATTAAAGGGACTATGCATAGATAATAACAACAGAGAGTAACAACTTGGCGCTCCGGAACCGCTTGCAGTGCAGTAGCAGAGAGAACAGTCTATGACTAGGGTGGCTGTAGTCTTTGACAGTTTATAGGGCCTTCCTCTGACAACGCCTGGTAAACAGGTCCTGGATGGCAGGAAGCTTGGCCCCGGTGATGTACTGGGCCGTACGCACTACCCTCTGTGTGCCTTGCAGTCGGAGGCCGAGCAGTTGCCAAAAACCATAAAGCGCTCAACATCTCAACATACTCTGTTCAGAGGAGACTGTCTGGTCGAATTGCTACAAAGAAACCACCACTGAAGGGAGAAACAAGCAATGGATATTGTGAAACATTTATTTAACTAGGCAAGTCAGTTAAGAACACATTCTTATTTTCAATGACGGCCTACCAGGGAACAGTGGGTTAACTACCTTGTTCAGGGGCAGAACGACAGATTTTTACCTTGTCAGCTCAGGGATTCGATCCAGCAACCTTTCAGTAACTGGCCCAACACTAACCAAACCGAGTCCAAATTTGAGATTTTTGGTTCCAACTGCCATGTGAGACGTAGAGTAGGTGAAAGGATAATCTCTGCACGTGTAGTTCCCACCATGAGGCATGGAGGAGGAGGAGTGATGTTGTGGGGGCGCTGTGCTGGTGACACATTTAACTTCTTGCGTCGAGCAATCCCGTATCCGGGAGCGTAATCATAGCCTCAAGCTCATTAGCATTACGCAACTTTACCTACTCATGAAAATCGCATATTAAATTAAAAAAATATATTGGCTAACAAGCATCGCCTTTTGTTAACACTGTCATCTCAGATTTTCAAAATATGCTTTTCAACCATAGCTACACAAGCATTTGTGTAAGAGTATTGATAGCTAGCATAGCATTAAGCCTAGCATTCAGCAGGCAACATTTTCACAAAAACAAGAAAAGCATACAAATAAAATCATTTACCTTTGAAGAACTTCAGATGTTTTCAATGAGGAGACTCTCAGTTAGATAGCAAATGTTCAGTTTTTCCAAAAAGATTATTTGTGTCGGAGAAATCGCTCCGTTTTGTTCATCACGTTTGGCTAAGAAAAAAACCTGAAAATTCAGTCATTACAACGCCAAACTTTTTTCCAAATTAACTCCATAATATCGACAGAAACATGGCAAACGTTGTTTAGAATCAATCCTCAAGGTGTTTTTTACATATCTATTCGATGATAAATCATTCGTGGCAGTTGCCTTTCTCCTCTGAACCAAATGGAAAAGTGCACACAGCTGGAGATTGCGCAATAGTTTTGACGGAGGACACCAAGCGGACACCTGGTAAATGTAGTCTCTTATGGTCAATCTTCCAATGATATGCCTACAAATACATCACAATGCTGCAGACACCTTGGGGAAACGACAGAAAGTGTAGGCTCATTCCTGGCGCATTCACAGCCATATAAGGAGACATTGGAACACAGTGCATTCAAAATCTGGTCCATCTCCTGTATGAAATGTCATCTTGGTTTTGCCTGTAGCATTAGTTCTGTGGCACTCACAGACAATATCTTTGCAGTTTTGGAAACGTCAGTGTTTTCTTTCCAAAGCTGTCAATTATATGCATAGTCGAGCATCTTCTCGTGACAAAATATCTTGTTTAAAACGGGAACATTTTTTTATCCAAAAATTAAAAGAGCGCCCCCTATATCGAAGAAGTTAAGAAAAAAATCAAGGCACTCTTTTTTTCTATTTAAAGTTTTATTACGTTTTCTTGTTTTTCAATCAACCAACAAAACATATTCCACATTCACAGATGTGGCAGACATAAATAACAAAATAAAAATATAAAACAAACAAACAAACTTGCAGCAGCACTATCAGCGTTCCTATTAGCTAATTCCAGCCTTTGCTGAGACGACGAGCAAAGAATTTGTATTTACAGCACATGCATCTGCCCATTCACTCTTTCCAATTTGTGTAGTGGAGTAGTGGAGACCAGACTCTATCAAACTTGGGCTGTCTCTTGTGGAGGTCATAAGGGAGCTTTTCAAGAGGAAGAAAGTCAACAAGCTGGTCAATCCAGCTTGCGATGTGTGATTATGGAAAATCATATCAGACTGAAATTTAAGAACAAACAAATAACATCAAAAGATTCGGTGCTGGATTAAAAACATCTGGCTGAAGCCCCGGAAGCCAAGGCCAAATGACGCCACTGGGCCCAGTCCACCATAGTATGGCTCTTTATATGTCATCCTTCAGCACAACATGTAACCCTTTATAAGTCTTAACTTCGAGTCTCGATTCAAGTACCATGTAATAATGGGCAAATCTCAAGTAAAGTCCTAAATTCCACAGCTCAGGTCGAATCAAGTCAGAAGTGCCTAATTTTGGGTTTCGAGTCCTCAAGTCAATGGTTAAGTGTTTTATCCCAATTTAATTGCAATTGAAACCGATAGCAATGATTTTTGGATCCGATGATGCCCTGATGCAGAGGTGACACCACAGGTCCCAGAGTGATGGGGCAAATTGTTTTCCCTGGGGCCCAGAGCTTTTCCTAATTTGGTTACCTTACCAGGTATAAATCAGGACCCTATTGGGTCTGACAGTGATTCGTTACTAGTTGTAAAATGGTATTTATATTGGCAATGGTGGGAGTGGGACCAGATTCATGGGGTTAAGTGCATTGCTCAAGGGAACACAGACCTTGTCGGCTTGGGGATTCAAACCATTGACCTTTAAGTTACTGGCTCAACGCTCTTAACCACTAGGCTCCATGGTACAAAGATATTTTCTAAACAGGTCACATGTTTTTTATTTTTTATTATGGTAAAACATCTGGCTCTAGGGAGGGTGAAAACCCTGTCTAACTGCAGCAACCTAGTACGTGTTAATATTAATTATATTTTAAAACTAGACTTTCCTTTACACAGACACAACCACTGCAATTGGACAATAGAACTCACAGGGCTGAGCTTGCATTATACAGGTTTGCATTGTATAGGCCTATGCAACTGCAATTAAAAAGTAACACACACAGTCTATTTATGTATTCGGTATTGTTTGAGAAATTTCAGTCATTTGGGATTGAAAAGGTCAAGGTAGCCTAGCCAGCCAAAATTGAATATAGCCAAATTACATTTTATCACATTTTCCCCTAACATAAATAAATGTGCTATAAATAGGCTACATAACATTTTAGCATTATTAACATTACCCTGGCCAGAGGGGAAGAGAGGACAGGGCGCATTGGCTGTAGCCTATGCAGCTGTGGGCTACGGTTGTTATCAGTAGCCTAGTTGATCAGACTGAGAAGTTCAATACAGTTTAGGTGTAGGCTGCTGCAACATTTCTGTGAAGAGTTCTTGCTTGTATACTGTATGTCTGGAGTGATGTATTATCAAGTTTGCTAAATAAATACCAGAGGACAGTGGCATGGCGCTTACTTTGCGCTTTGCTAGATGACATGCATTTGCCCTGCCTGCACAACCTGTGATTTCCATGAATCAGATTGGTCAAGATACAGAACGCACAGAACCTACAGCGCTGACATAAAAGACAAACAGGCTTACATAGTGCGCTAACTGACAAAACGAGTCCAAGTTAAGTCACAAGTCATAGATGGTCAAGTCGAGTCGCAAGTGTTTTTTCTTTTTGCCAAGTCAAGTCTCAAGTTGCAAAATTTGCATCCAAGACACGTGATTTGAGTCCACATCTCTGTAAAGCATGACATATGGTCATAGATCTTTTGTAACACATTTATGTAGTGCTTATGAAGGTATTATGAAGGCTTTATGAAGCCTTTATAAGCTGAACATAATTTAAAGCAGGACCATTATCGTTCTGGTCCGTAAGTCGAGCAGGGAATTTCAAACACAGATTCAATCACAATGACCACAGAAGTTTCCCAATGCCTCAGAAGAGCACTTATTGGTAGATGGTAAAAACAGACATTGCATATCTCTTTGAGCATGGTGTAGTTATTAATTACACATTGGATGGTGTATCAATACACCCAGTCACTACAAACATACAGGTGTCCTTCCTAACTCCGTTGCCAGAGAGGAAGGAAACCGCTTAGGGATTTCACCAGGAGGTTTTAAAACAGTTACATAGTTAAATGGCTGTGATAGGAGAAAACTGAGGATCGATCAGCAACGTTGTAGTTACTCCAAAATGCTAACCTAAATAACAGAGTAAAAAGAAGGAAGCTTGTACGGAATAAAAAAATATGGTGGTGGTGGCTGCATCATGTTATGGGTTTGCTTGTCATCAGCAAGGACTAGGGATATTTTCTAGGATAAAAAGAAACAGAATAGAGCTAAGTGCATGCAAAATCATAAAGGAAAACCTGGTTCAGTTTGCTTTCCAACAGACACTGGGAGACAAATGTACCTTTCATCAGGGCAATAACCTAATACACAAGGCCATATATACACTGGAGTTGCTTACCAAGATGACATTGAATGTTCCTAAGTGGCCTAGTTACAGTTTTGACTTAAATTTGCATGAAAATCTATGACAAGACTTGAAAATGGCGGAGCTTGAAGAATTGTATCAATAATAATGGGAAAATATTGTACAATCCAGGTGTGCAAAGCTTTTAGACTTAACCCCAAAAGACTCACAGCTGTAATCACTGCCAAAGGTGATTCTAACATGTATTGACTCAGAGGTGTGAATACTTATGTAAATTGAATTTAATTTGAATTTATTCATAGCTGACTATGAATGTGTGCTGTATTGATGGTGTGTGTTTGACATTCAATGAAAGCGGCCAGTGCCTATGATGATAAGGTCAATGTATGCAATCTATGCCTCATCTCCTGTGTGTTGTATTAAGTAGGCCTAGCCCCCCACCTTATGGTTTTGTATGTCCGTTTTATGTATGAGGAAGTTGTACAATCGTGGCCAAAAGTTTAATTTGGAAATATTAATTTCCACAAAGTTTGCTGCTTCAGTGTCTTCAGATATTTTTGTAGAATGTTACTATGGAATACTATTAAGTATTATTACAAGCATTTCATAAGTGTCAAAGGCTTTATTTGACAATTACATGAAGTTGATGCAAAGAGTCAATATTTGCAGTGTTGACCTTTCTTTTTCAAGACCTCTGCAATCCGCCCTGGCATGCTGTCAATTTACTTCTGGGACACATCCTTTTTTATTTTTTTAACCTTTATTTAACCAGGCAAGTCAGTTAAGAACAAATTCTTATTTTCAACGACGGCCTAGAAACAGTGGGTTAACTGCCTGTTCAGGGGCAGAACGACAGATTTGTACCTTGTCAGCTCGGGGATTTGAACTTGCAACCTTTCGGTTACTAGTCCAACACTCTAACCACTAGGCTACACTGCCACCCCACTAATGTCAGCCCATTCTTGCAAAATCAATGCTTGGAGTTTGTCAGAATTTGTGGGTGTTTGTTTGTCCACCTGCCACTTGATGATTGAACACAAGTCCTCAATGGGATTAAGGTCTGGGGAGTTTCCTGGCCATGGACCGAAAATATCGATGTTTTGTTCCCCGAGCCACTTAGTTATCACTTTGGCCTTATGGCAAGGTGCTCCATCATGCTGGAAAAGGCATTGTTCGTCACCAAGCTGTTGGATGGTTGGGAGAAGTTGCTCTCGGAGGATGTGTTGGTACCATTCTTTATTCATGGCTGTGTTCTTAGGCAAAATTGTGAGTGACCCTTGGCTGAGACGCAACCCCACACATGAATGGTCTCAGGATGCTTTACTGTTGGCATGACACAGGACTGATGGTAGCGCTCACCTGGTCTTCTCCGGACAAGCTTTTTTTCCGGATGCCCAAACAATCGGAAAGGGGATTCATCAGAGAAAATGACTTTACCCCAGTCCTCAGCAGTCCAATCCCTGTACGTTTTGCAGAATATCAGGTCTGTCCCTGATGTTTTTCCTGGAGAGAAGTGGCTTCTTTGCTGCCCTTCTTGACAATAGGCCATCCTCCAAAAGTCTTTGCCTCACTATGCGTGCAGATGCACTCACACCTGCCTGCTGCCATTCCTGATCAAGCTCTGTACTGGTGGTGCCCCGATCCCGCAGCAGAATCAACTTTTGGAGATGGTCCTGGCACTTGCTGAACTTTCTTGGGCGCCCTGAAGCCTTCTTCACCACAATTGAACCGCTCTCCTTGAAGTTCTTGATGATCTGATAAATAGTTGATTTTGGGGCAATCTTACTGGCAGCGATATCCTTGCCTGTGAAGCCCTTTTTGTGCAAAGCAATGATGACAGCATGTGTTTTCTTTCTGGTAACCATGGTTGACAGAGGAAGAACAATGATTCCAAGCACCACCCTTCTTTGAAGCTTTCAGTCTGTTATTCGACCTCTATCAGCATGACAGAGTGATCTTCAGCCTTGTTCTCGTCAAAACACGGGAGAATCACTGACATGATGTCAGCTGGTCCTTTTGTGGCAGGGCTGAAATGCAGTGGAAATATTTTTGGGTGATTCAGTTAATTTGAATGGCAAAGAGGGACTTTTCAATTAATTGCAATTCATCTGATCACTCTTCATAACATTCTAGAGTATATGCAAATTGCAATCATACAAACTGAGGCAGCAGAATTTGTGAAAATGAATATTTGTGTCATTCTCAAAACTTTTGGCCACGACTGTATATTTATTTTGCCTTGGACACCAGATGTATAGGCAGATGCATAGGGGGTGGGGGATTGAGTGTCTTGGTGGGTCCCCAAATTGGTGATCAATAAAAGTTCATTTTTGGAGGAGAGGAGGGGAGGTAGGAGGATGGAGGAGGTATGCCTTCGGGGCCTCTCCATGGGGGCCCCATACTTTCACTAGGATGAGACTTGGATAAGACAGTTGTTGTTTGGCCTATAAATTCTCGCTTAAAACACGAACACACGTGGCCACACATACACACATTGAGTGACATTGACAAAAACACACGCACGTGTGTGTGAGAATGTGTACCTGAGGGGCAGATGATCTCTAGTTACCCCTCATACTCGTAATGTAGAGGGTATTAGTGTTGGGACTCAGACAGACAGCACTGTCTGTCCTACTGCTGGAACCACAGCTGTCATGGAGGGTGTGTGTGTTGTGTTTGGTGTTGGGGGGGGTTGGTGGCATGAGCTGGACGGTTGGTTTGAGGGGAGGTTTGTGTGTGAGTGTGTGTGTACGAAGAGAGGAGGGAGTTGTTTGGTGCTTAGAGACACCTGCGGCCAGGACATCTGTCCCACCCAGAGCCCCCTCTCACACACACCCACCCCTCCCTCCACGCTCTCTCCTTGACGTTTCATCATCTCCCAACTCCCGATAGGGATCAAAGAAAGGCCCACTCGGGATAATGAGACTGGTTGATGGTGGTAGGGAAGACTGGGACTGGTTGGGGTGAGGCAACCACTGACGGACCCAGACAGATATTGCCTTGGGGATGATAGGGAAATGAGAAGGGGGGAGCAGGGGAGCTTGGGGGGAGGAGGGTCCAGTCCAGGAGGGTTCCACCCCCCCAACCATATGACCCTGATGGTGTGTTTTCTCCTCTCCTTTCTCCCCTTCCCTCATTTCTCCTCATTTTCTCCCCCTATTTTGTTTATGATGCGTGTTTGTCCTTGTCGCGCCACTCATTTAGAAGCTGTCTCCCCTGGTTAGGCCCATCACCTGAGTCCTGTTAACACACAACAGCTGGGGGTTCCTCCCCTTCCCCTCACAGACCCCCATCCCTAGGCCCTCTCTGGCTTTTGGGTGACTGATGGGTGAAAGGCAGCTGGCCCCACCGTGGTGGTGACAGGGCATTAAAAATGATTTCCTTTATGACAGAGAAAACGCGTAGGACTCTCCAGGTTGATTGGAGTTCTGATACACCACCATGCATTATAATACTGCTTTTTAAGCATTCTTCCTTTTGTCTTTGTTGCATTGCATTAAATGTATTTTTTCTATGAAACAATAAAACAAACAGTGTTTGCATGTCTGCTAAAGTAGTGTGTCAGTTCGGGCAACTATATGAGGTAATATTGTTTACAAATAAGGTTTCACTTCCATTTTCCAACTCTACCCAGGGATGCATGACAGAAAACATACAGTTCTTTAAAGCTTCTCAAAACTCATCAGCTTTGGTCGAAGCACCTCATAAAAACTCACTCGTAGCACGACTCATAACAACGCAATGTAGAAATACTGTAACGTTCGTAATTCAACCTTATATGACATAAAAATCTCAGACAGCCATGAAAATAGCTGGGGGAGGCCAGCATAGATGGGGAAGGACAGATAGACGAGGTGAGCTGTCAAGGTGCAACATTTCAGGCCTTTTTAAGTGGTCATAAATGGCCATGCCTGGCCCTCCTCAGCAGCCTTTCACAGACAGAAGTGCCAGGGTACAAATTGGAGTAATAAATGAGTGTGTGGCGACCGCACTACTCAATGTGGAGGGTGACTGTGACCTGCAGGGCCTCATATGAGAGTGAGCGAAACCTTTCCTGTGTGTGTTCATATTTGTACATGTATAGGTGTGTGTATACAGTGGGGAGAACAAGTATTTGATACATTGCCGATTTTGCAGGTTTTCCTACTTACAAAGCATGTAGAGGTCTGTAATTCTGATCATAGGTACACTTCAACTGTGAGAGACAGAATCTAAAACAAAAATCCAGAAAATCACATTGTATGATTTTTAAGTAATTAATTTTATTGCATGACATACAGTAAGTATTTGATCACCTACCAACCAGTAGGAATTCCGGCTCTCACAGACCTGTTAGTTTTTATGTAAGAAGCCCACCTGTTCTCCACTCATTACCTGTATTAACTGCACCTGTTTGAACTCGTTACCTGTATAAAAGACACCTGTCCACACACTCAATCAAACAGACTCCAACCTCTTCACAATGGCCAAGGCCAGAGAGCTGTGTAAGGGATAAAATTGTAGACCTGCACAAGGCTGGGATGGGCTACAGGACAATAGGCAAACAGCTGGGTGAGAAGGCAACAACTGTTGGCACAATTATTTGAAAATGGAAGTTCAAGTTGACGGTCAATCACCCTCGGTCTGGGGCTCCATGCAAGATCTCACCTCGTGGGGCATCAATGATCATGAGGAAGGTGAGGGATCAGCCGAGAACTACACGGCAGGACCTGGTCAATGACCTGAAGAGAGCTGGGACCACAGTCTCAAAGAAAACCATTAGTAACACACTACGCCGTCATGGATTAAAATCCTGCAGCACACGCAAGGTCCCTCCCTGCTCAAGCCAGCGCATGTCCAGGCCCGTCTGAAGTTTGCCAATGACCATCTGGATGATCCAGAGGAGGAATGGGAGAAGGTCATGTGGTCTGATGAGACTAAAATAGAGCTTTTTGGTCTAACACTCGCCGTGTTTGGAGGAAGAAGAACGATGAGTACAACCCCAAGAACACCGTCCCAACCGTGAAGCATGGAGTTGGAAACATCATTCTTTGGGGATGCTTTTCTGCAAAGGGGACAGGACGACTGTGCCGTATTGAGGGGAGAATGGATGGGACCATGTATCGCGAGATCTCCCAAAACACACAGCCAGGGCAACTAAGGAGTGGCTCCATAAGAAGCATCTCAAGGTCCTGGAGTGGCCTAGCCAGTCTCCAGACCTGAACCCAATAGAAAATCTTTGGAGGGAGCTGAAAGTCCGTATTGCCCAGCGACAGCCCCGAAACCTGAAGGATCAGGAGAAGGTCTGTATGGAGGAGTGGGCCAAAATCCCTGCTGCAGTGTGTGCAAACCTGGTCAAGAACTTCAGGAAACATATGATCTCTGTAATTGCAAACAAAGGTTTCTGTACCAAATATTAAGTTCTGCTTTTCTGATGTATCAAATACTTATGTCATGCAATATAATGCAAATTAATTACTTAAAAATCATACAATGTGATTTTCTGGATTTTTGTTTTAGATTCCGTCTCTCACAGTTGAAGTGGACCCATGATAAGAATTACAGACCTCGACGTGCTTTGTAAGTAGGAAAACTTGCAAAATCGCAGTGTATCAAATACTTGTTCTCCCCGCTGTATGTGTAGCCTACAATATATGTGTGTGGGGAAGGCCAGTAAACTCCTTCGTAACAATGAGTTGGAGGGAGGGAGGTTAGTTTATATGGTAGTTGGCTTGGTCTTCACCCTCCCCTCCATGCACCTCCGCCCCCAAAAGGTCTGCCCCATGTCTCAGGCCTACTGGGCCAGTTTGATTGAAACACAGACATATTTCAAGTCAAGAGAGGCGTTATTAAAATACTGGACAGCTGGAATGTTCTGACACCAGTCCGACCCACTACTTCTCCCCATCACACTATCACACTCCCCTCTGCCTTTTCAAGCTTTCTTTTTCTCTCTCCCCTTCTCCTTAGCCCTCTTCCCACAAAAGCATCACTGGTCTCTTTCAGCCTTGGGAAGCAGCCTGTGGACACACACACACACACCTCATTGGGGTGTAAATCCTTCCAATCCCCCATACCATGGGAAGTGTTCACCTAGTGTCTCGCTTCATGGCCCATTCCCATCTCCTATAACGGTGGTCCTGCTCTGGCTGTGCTCATCCGACCAGGGGCAAGAGGTTAATCCCCCACACACACCTTTCCTGTATGTGTTTTTTTTTTGGGGGGGGGGGCATGCGTGTCTGTGTGCATATGTATGTATTTGGGCTACAGTCCCCCAGGCAGCTAGGCTTAGCTGAGCACCATAATTCAAGGAGAGTACGATAGGGAAACATGTCTGCTCCCAGCCAAGAAGCCCTCTCCAACATCTCTGCCGTCACACTGGAGCATTCTGACTGAAGCCAGTTTTGAAGCCATGTTCCAAATGGGCCCTAATAAAAAGTAGTGCACTATAAAGGAAAAAGGGTGCCATTTGGGATGCATTCTATGTCTCTGTCTGAGAATGTGAAAACAGCAGCAACGGAGGGCTAGATGTTACCTAAATAACTAATAGGTCCAAGAAAAGTATCTTAACTTATATAATATATTTTCTTTCCACAATGAATAACAATGAAAACACTTTGTTTCATAATAGCTCCCTATGAGTGACTATGTTAAATAAAGGCCAGCAAAGAGTGGAAAATGAATACAATTCCTAACGTGCAGCCTACATTATATGTGTGTGGAGAAGGCCAGTAAACTCCTTCATAACAGTGAGTTGGAGGGAGGAAGGGGACGGTCGTTTATACAGGGGCTGGCTTGGCCTCCACCCTCTTTTGCGTGCATCTCCACCCCACCCCAACAGTCATAGTGGGCCAGTTTGATTGAAACACAGCCATACAGTACTTCAAGTCAAGAGGGGCCATAGTAAAATACCACTTGATGTTTGCGAGCGGTGTATACACCCCTTCGCCACTGGAATAAAGGTCTGACCCAAAACAACTGAATGGTGAAAACAAAGAGAGGAAGCATGGTGAGAGGGAGGAGGGACGAGAAGAACGAGGGGACTGGGCAGTATTGATGGCAGGGCTGACGGGGGGAGAGTCCTGCCCCTTTCAGCCCCCAAGCATAGTCATTTTGTATGCAGATTCCTCCAACAATAAATCCATTACTGATGTGGTCTAATCCCATGCGTGTGCCCAGCTAATAGAAACATTGTTTGCCCTGGAAGAGGGTTACTTTAATCTAGTAATGGTCTGCTTGCCCTATGGAAGGGGAGCATAGGGCCACAAGGAACCCCATTGTCTAGAGGGGCTATTGCCCCCAATCTCCCAAATTCCCCCCACTGACCCTCTCTATTCTGTCTACTGTAAGCCAGCCATCTGGAGAAACTGTTATGTCCCCACACTATCACAATGAGATGAGAATGGAAGATTAGAATGGGTAGTTCTGGTTCCACCTCCCCCAACCCCTCTCTTTAAGGTACCGTATCTCAGTACGATAATGAAGATATCTGAATACTAAGCGAAGTCTGATGAATAATTGAAAATTAGGTTTCAAGAGGTGCTTAAGAGTTAGATTCCCAACTGATCTCTTGAAGAGTGTTTTATGGCTTTCTAAAAAAATGACCAACCATCCAACCAATCAACCATCACATCCTGGGGATAGATATGGTGTAAAATAGGTATAGGGGGGCTAGGGTTCAGCCGGTGTGATAATTAGTTTGAGAATGCAGCCCGGAGGCATTGTCGTTCCACACACAAGGAGTTGATGAGTGGTCAAACATAAAAATATCTCAGCCTTTTCTCTAAAAGCTGTATGACAATAAAATTACCATAAAATGGACAATAACAAAACATAAAAAGCTTAATTGAACAAAGATTGCATTTTGCAGCAGCATTGCCAAAAACCAAAATGGTAAATATAGTATCTAGTATCCTGAAGAGAAATATTCTATTTTGCACCTCGAAAGCTTTCTTGGTGCCCACCTTACAATGTGGGACAGCTTGCCAAATCCCACACGCCTCTTTATCCACCTCAGGAGCCAATGCGGGGTTTAAAAAAAAGAGTTCTGAACATAGTCGAAATGACTCATGCACACACAACAGCAGAGAGACATGACTGAAATAGAGAATCTGGACTGGGACTGGGCAGTGAGCAAGAGCGAGAGTTGTATTGGGTGCACACATCGGTGATAAAAACCGGGCCCGTTTTCAATCTGTTTATCGGTGCTCATTTCCAGGTCCATGTCCTTTGGACATGTAGGACATATTTTTTACTTGTCCAAAAGCTCAAATCACTATGATTATGCCTTTGGCTGCTGGACAATAAAATAATGTTGATTTGAAAACCAATAGAACATGAGAAGAATGCTGGTTTCAATGGCCTATTAAGTGTTTATATGGTCATATATTGGATAGGCTACTTTGAAACAAGGTAAGACATGCTTTATAAAATTACATAAAATGTCCAGGTTTTAAACAATTACGTTTATGGTTAAATAGTTTCAAAATACTGACCGCCTCCGCTCAGATTCAAAGTGGGTGATGTGCAGTGCGCAACAGGCACGGTCCTTCACTCTCCGGTCTTGTGACCAATTATCAATTTGTCAAACATGACTGGCGTTTTGCCTATATTTATGAAATTAAAAGTCTCATTTAAGTGTGGCTACATTTTCTGGCGTCTCCCTCATGTCAGGATCGATCTGGACATGAGGCTGTAGACAATATGCATATCAACTACACTTTGACACGTGTTTTTTGTTATTGATGTACATGGAAAAAATATATATATTTTTAAGCACTTTTCTCCCCAATTTCATGACATCTAATTGGTAGTTACGATCTTGTCTCAGCGCTGCAACTCCCCAACAGTCTTGCTTGCTCTGAAACATGACCTGCGCTGTTTCTTGACACACTGCTCGCTCAACCCGAAAGCCAGCCGCAACAATGTGTTGGAGGAAACACCAACATCCAATTCTGATCGGAATAGTCCTTAATTGTTTGATATTGTGATTTGTCAGATTTGTGGTCAAATGGTCAATTCGGACAGCTTATTAAATGTATATTCTTCTTGTCTGACAATTTTTTTACTTGTCTTGGACAAGAGGAGAAAAGTCGGGAGATTTAGAAGAGATGCTTACGCAAACACGGCAAGGCCGGAGACAATGCCAGACACCACATTGTTCTAGCATCTACTGGCATGCGCCAACTATTAAATCAAAACAAATCCAATTTTATTTGTCACATACACATGGTTAGCAGATGTTAATGCGAGTGTAGCAAAATGCTTGTGCTTCTAGTTCCGACAATACACTGTTGGTTCCTTCTCACTTTTGTGCTATTGCTGTAATCGAGGTACATGTCATGTTATCAGCTCTTTATATTGGATAGAGATAGGATAGGAGGCCAATTGAATAGGAGGCGGTTTGTGTGTGTTCGGTGTCAGCAATCTCCACAGAGAACACACACAGACACGCCTCGGTCACTTCTGTCTCATTCTGGCTGGGGACGGTGAGTTTGACAGGGTACGATTGCATGTGTCTTCACTGCCCACATGGCGGTCAGTCAGTTTGGCAATGTCAGCTTTCCTGATTTTGTGCATTGTGTGGTTGTTGTCGGTTGCGGACACTTCTGTCTCATCTCGGAGACGGTCAAGACTGTGTGTGTAAGCGGACAAGTGTCCAACTGTGTCTGTCCATTCATGACGTAGGGGCAGTGTGAGAGCTCCCGATGAATAATTGGTCCAGGAACAGATGGCGGAGGTGCGCTTTTTACTGACTTTCTGCAAACCGCGGTGCCCAGTGCTCTGTCAAATGTGCTGAGTGTCGTTTATCCAGTGCCCATTAATGTGCCCTGCTCATGAAAACTCCCAAACAACTCCCTCAAGCGTGGCAGATAAAGGAGGGTGTGGAGTTCAAATGCACCCATTTTCCCCACGTCAACAAACTCCAAAGAAAATTGATCTGAGATGAAATCCATTTAGATCCAGTCGAATGACTTAAGCTCTTCTCTGACCTTTCCAACTCTGAAGCGGTGGTCATCTTAAGGTGAATTTCAGCTTAGAGAGTTTAAACAGTCATTTGCTTGGTCATTTACCATTTGTGGTGGGTTAAAAACAAATATATCCCCTTGAAATGTGCTTTTAATACAACAATGTATGGTATTGTTGAACGCCCAGAGTTGAATGTGTCTGTAAATAAAATGTTCCCAGAGTCAATTAAGCGAAAACTTGACTTTGAATCAGCCTCTAGTCTGGCAGGCAGAAGGCTCCCGGGGAAGAGGAAAGAAGCAACAAAATGAACGGAATAATAAAGCAGCCGTTGGTAGAACCTAAAAACAGCAATATATTCACCGAGCCTGACCCCACAGGAGTCACCTTGGGGACAAGAATGGGAGTTGATCTATTTTTGAACCGCATCTTATTCCCGAACAACATGCTTTTGAAATATATCCGAACAAATTTGAGGAATTCTGTGATCACAGTATAATAAGGTTACAGGACTCCAATTAGCACTCCTACTATTGCATAACAGTTTGGGAACTAACAGAATCTGACAGACGGTGGAGGTCAGTGGGAGGGTCTGGTGGATTTGACAGTGTGGCGGTATAGCCGACGGTGCTAGTGATCTGTAGCCATGAGACATAATGTAGTGTGATTAGTCACAACGGTCGGAGCGGGCTTTTATTGTTCTCCACGATGGTCTGCGTGGTTCTGCCATAACCCAGGGCACACAATGGCCCTGCAGATGCCCCACAATGGCCCTGCAGATGCCCCACTGCTCATTAGCATGGGGCAGGGGTGGATGGAGAGAGAGAGAGAGAGAGAGAGAGAGTGTGTGTGTGGGTACTTTTCTAAAGCTCTTCCTCACACCACCTGTTGTCATCTCCTCTTGACCCCCATCATCCCTCTCTCTACTCAACACACACATCACTGGCCCCAGGCCACCAGTATAGGTCTTGGTCTCGTTAGCCCCTAACTGGTCTAATTAATTCATGATCCTATGAGGAGATCAGATTTGGCCGTTGGGGCCGGCTCGATGACCACCAGAGGGAAGGGGGACAGGAGTGGCCAGCCAGGGTCCCAGCCTCACCTCGGGTCATCTGACCCCTCCTTTTGTGTTTAGCCCCCTTGGTCCTGTCCTCTGCCCCGTCCTCAGCCTGCACAAGCCTGGCCGCCAGCCCACTGAACTTATTAGTGAAGCCTGGACACACAGGAGGGCCCAGAGAGAGTCCAACTCAGAGAGGTCAACTCAGAGACTGACCAACTCAAAGAGAGATCAACTCAACAAAGACAGTCTGACTCAAAGACAGTGGCAAATTGCCTAGGAACCACTGATGTCCCTAATCTCTGCTGGTGACTATGGGCCCAGGCCTATATTTCAGGATTTATGCTCCTAACTAGACATGAGGTTGGAAAAAGCTCAGTCAGGAGTGTGAAGCAGTTATGGAGAAAAAGTCCCATATTGAAAAAGGCCCCATATTGGCCCTGACCAGGGTTAATAACAAAGAGGGAAACCATCCTGGAGCTGCGTGAGGAGAGTGTGCCCTGTAGCAGCTTGGCCATTTCAAAATGGAGGGAGGCAACTCAGACACCCTTATCTGCCAAGTGCCCCCTTCCTCCCAGTTCCTAATCCCTTAAAACCTCAATATTTTTTTTTTCTGGAGGAAGGGTGTGTGTGTGTGTGTGTGTGTGTGTGTGTGTGTGTGTGTGTGTGCTTCAGCTGCATCTCAGACACTGCCGTCCTGGATTAGGACGGGTGATAAAGTTGGCCCTGCTCCTGCCACACACATACAAACACAGACACACACAAACATAAAAAACAGAGACACACACACACACACACTGAACCACACACACACCAGATAGAGGAGAGAGGACAGTGTCGTCAGATCCTCCCCTCACCTGTGGAATCCCAGAATTCCCCCGGCAGCTGCTATCCTACCCCCACCAGTTCCCCTGGAAACCACAGCGGACCTCCACATGACCTTCAGGCTCTTTTTGGACCCCCCTCTCTCCCAAGTTACCCCAGGCAATCCTATTTCAAATGTATCTCAGGGACTGACCCTGTCCCCTTCTGGTACACCTCCATGCCTCGTCTCCTCAAACATATTCATGAACCATAAAAGCAGCAGTAGAGACAGGGTCATAAAACCTTCAGAGTAATATAAAACCCCAAACAATGGACTGGCGACCTGGGGAAAGGCAGTCTGAATTTCAAACAGCTTCTTTTCAGTTGGGTCTATTGTACAGCGATGGCTATTACGTTGCATTTTTAGCCGTAAAATGTGATATGGTCTTTGATGTGGATGCCATCCACGAAACACACACACAGGCAAACACATTCAACACAGACACACTAATGTACTATATATACAATGACACATACACACACACACTCACAGTATGAACAGTGCCTGTCTGGTCTCTAGACCACCGCTCATCTGTGCTGCTCAGTGCCTCTCCGCTGGTAGCAGATGGAGCAACTAGAGGTTAAACCCCCTGAACCTGTGAGTGAGCCGTCCCACCGAGCAATCTGGCTCCGACCCCCAGCTCACTAACTAGCAAAGAGCCATTGAAAGGCTACTGCCATGACTGCCCCATACCCGCGCCACACCGACGCCATGCTGTGCCCCTGGCATGGGCAAAGCGGCACAGAGGGTCCTGGCATCCAGGGTCGTATTTCAAGCATCACCATCATCATGCAGGCATCATTGGCACGCGCCCACTGATGGAGAAGAGCAGTTCCTCTCTAGGCGACCCCAGCCATGAGCCAGCCCTGGGGCCAATGATCCGAAAGTCAGATGTGTGCGCACACACACTCATATAACCATGAGGTTGCAGACTGAGAGAAAAGGGAAACATAGGATCCTTATCTTCTGGGGTGAGGAGATGGGAGGTATGAGCAGAGCGACTGATCCACAATGGGCAGTGTGTGGGGGTGTGTGTTGTAGTAAGGGATGTGTGTGTTGGTGAGGGGGGGGTGTCCTCTCCCTGAGGGTCGGAGCAGGCGATCGGTGCGTGTGTGTGTGTGTGTTTCTCAGTCGAAAGCCAGCTGCAGGGTGCATTGGTCTCAGAGATACTAGGTTCAGAGACCAGCGGAGACACTGAGCTCCAGAGACTAGGTCAGGAAGCCAGTACCTCAGGGCCATTGGATTAGGAGTGACTCAGTGAAGCAAGAGCGAAACCTGTATAGCACTGACTTAGTGAAACCAGACCAGCATCAAATAGAGACGAGAGAAGTTGAGAGCCATCTGTGGCTCAGTCAACCACTTTCCATTGCAACTCTTCCTTAGACCACACAGTGTAAATGAGAATGTCTTCTCAATCAACTTACCCTGGTAAAAGAAGGGTATGTCTTCTGTAAAACCAGCACCAGTCTCAGAGCGAACATAAGCAGCCCGCCTCAAAAATACCATCATGGCATATAAGGCTGAAAATACTAGTCAGACAAATCATGATTCCAACAAAAACATTTCCACTACACATTGCCTTATTCCTCAGCTCCCAAAGAGTCCTGTGTTCTGCAGCCTACTCCACTTCCCCGAGCTCAAACGCTTACCTCCTAAGGCTTTACTGCTGAAAGTACACCCTTCTGAACGGCCAAGAACACAACTCCAATCTGCTTGCTCACAGCCAATCCCATAAAACATGTAGCTATTTGAGGCATCGGGATATGAGAGCAAGACAAAGTAAAAAGATAATCCTTGGAGCTATGCTCTCAGTTCAGGTGACCGACGTAAGCCTTAACGACCCCGCCAAAGAACAAGCATGGGACTAATTTATGTTAGTGTTTCCGTGGAAGCAGTCAGGGTGAAATTAGGCTTGAAGATTAGGTTATAGGGCTGGAGCCTTCCAAAACAGGACGCAGGACCTGAGGTGTTGTAAGATGGTCTAGAGTTTCATTGACTTTTGGAGTGAAGGGGAGATGTTTTCCCCTCTTTTTTCTCTTCTCTTCAGCTGTTTCTTATTACTGCATTGGGAGGTGAGTTTCATGTTATGCAGGGTTTGAGCAAAGGGCAGAAGAATTTAGAAATTCCTGAGATGTTTGCAAGTTTTAAGGTGAGCAATATTGGCTCCAATATACACTCCACAAAGGATGGATGAAAGCGTTTGACTTTCACTGCTACCTTAGTAAAAACAGTTTCTGTGTTTCAGGGCTAATTTGAGGGGAGACAGTTAGTCATAGGGTAAAGATAGCCTTCACAAGAATTTAGCTCTAATAGATATGTGTATGTTGCTATCAATACTGTATACAACCAACTGCTGACATCATCCTATAACCGATTCTGAGGAATTGGGTAACTGTAGCCTCCCAGGCAACAATACATACGAAGAAACCATCCTCAACTCATATCAGGAAAAACTTAATAAAAACAGCTTAAGTACTGAAATACCCAAATGACCCGTGTTGCTGTAGAACGGAATTACATAATGAAATCCTAATGCAATAGCGTATTGGCTAATCTAATAGTGAAATCAAATTGGCCCGTCCACATTTCATTACAGCAGAACAGATATCAGCAGTGTCCTATTGTGAAAAGTTGCTAGGCGCCAACTTCCATTGCTTTCCATTCTTACAGGGTTTTCTATAGTGGGTGCGTGTGTGTGAGATGATTTCGGGGGCTAACACCTGGAAACAGGAACCATTGGCTATTCTTGCTACACTTTCCCTTTCCAATGTCACTTATTCGCTTGAGCTGTCACTTATTCGCAATAATGAACCCAGTCCAGGAAGATTGCCTCTATTTTCTATCAGTGCTATACAGTGCTATTCTGCAGCCATCTCTTCCATCTTGGCTGACACCAAGAGCCAAAATGGCAGACAAAAGCAAAGGCACTTACTTGCCACCTCCAGCGATGCATTGCGACTGACGGCCTCGCCTAGGTAGTTGCGTGCCACACACACATAGACCCCCTCGTCGGGTTTGCTCCGTCGACCGTGGACGATACGCAGGAAGAAGAGGGAGCCGCTGGGCAGCAGCATACGGTGGGAGCGCGGGTCTTCCCTGTCTGTCTCCACTCGTTCGCCATCTTTGTACCACTCCACCATGGGGCTGGGACGCCCCTCGGCCTTGCAGTTGAGGGTGGCTGGTTCGCCCTTGGACACGATCAGGTCAGAGGGGTGCTCCACAATCCGCGGGGGGGCATCCTCTAACCTGGGCCGGGATCCTGGAATAGAGAGAGAGGGGGTAACGGGTTAAATGTGTACAGTGTTGTGTGACTTGTTGTCAGTAAGTAGGAAAAAGCAGGAGAGAGAGTGAAGAGGGTGAATACTCTTCTATGTTGTGAATATGCACAAACTTTCTGGAGGGGAGAGGGGATAGGGCTCCTTGAGTATGCACTAACTTTCTGGAGGGGAGAGAAGATAGGGCTCCTTGAGTAAGCACTAACTTTCTGGAGGGGAGAGGGGATAGGGCTCCTTGAGTATGCACTAACTTTCTGGAGGGGAGAGAAGATAGGGCTCCTTGAGTATGCACTAACTTTCTGGAGGGGAGAGGGGATAGGGCTCCTTGAGTATGCACTAACTTTCTGGAGGGGAGAGGGGATAGGGCTCCTTGAGTATGCACTAACTTTCTGGAGGGGAGAGGGGATAGGGCTCCTAACTTTCTGGAGGGGAGAGAAGATAGGGCTCCTTGAGTAAGCACTAACCTTTCTAGAGGGGATAGGGCTCCCTGAGTATGCACTAACCTTCTGTAGGGGAGAGGGGATAGTGCTCCTTAAGTATGCACCGACTTTCTGGAGGGGAGAGGGAATAGGGCTCCTTGACTATGCACTAATGTCCTGGAGGGGAGAGGGGATAGGGCTCCTTGACTATGCACTAATGTCCTGGAGGGGAGAGGGGATAGGGCTCCTTGACTATGCACTAATGTCCTGGAGGGAGAGGATAGAGCTCCTTGACTATGCACTAATGTCCTGGAGGAGAGGGGATAGGGCTCCTTGACTATGCACTAATGTCCTGGAGGGGAGAGGGGATAGGGCTCCTTGACTATGCACTAATGTCCTGGAGGGGAGAGGGGATAGGGCTCCTTGACTATGCACTAATGTCCTGGAGGGGAGAGGGGATAGGGCTCCTTAAGTATGTCCTGGACTAACTTGTCCTGGAGGGAGAGGGGATAGAGGCTCCTTGACTATGCACTAATGTCCTGGAGGGGAGAGGGGATAGGGCTCCTTGACTATGCACTAATGTCCTGGAGGGGAGAGGGGATAGAGCTCCTTGACTATGCACTAATGTCCTGGAGGGGAGAGGGGATAGGGCTCCTTGACTATGCACTAATGTCCTGGAGGGGAGAGGGGATAGGGCTCCTTGACTATGCACTAATGTCCTGGAGGGGAGAGGGGATAGAGCTCCTTGACTATGCACTAATGTCCTGGAGGGGAGAGGGGATAGGGCTCCTTAAGTATGCACTAACTTCCTGGAGGGGAGAGGGGATAGAGCTCCTTGACTATGCACTAATGTCCTGGAGGGGAGAGGGGATAGGGCTCCTTGACTATGCACTAACTTTCTGGAGGGGAGAGGGATAGAGCTCCTTGACTATGCACTAACTTTCTGGAGGGGAGAGGGGATAGAGCTCCTTGACTATGCACTAACTTTCTGGAGGGGAGAGGGGATAGGGCTCCTTGAGTATGCACTAACTTCCTGGAGGGGAGAGGGGATAGAGCTCCTTGAGTATGCACTAACTTTCTGGAGGGGAGAGAGGATAGGGCTCCTTGAGTATGCACTAACTTTCTGGAGGGGAGAGAGGATAGGGCTCCTTCAGTATGCACACGCCTACAGGAGAGGATGGAAGAGGGTTGGTGCTGATCACTAGGTGGAAAGGGTTTATTTCTCTTTGAGCTCCACCTTAGCCTTCAAACTCTTTTTTACTAAGGAGACACTCAACACTTGGGCTGAGTGGGCAGCAAACAACAGAATAAACAAGTTAACATAAACATTAAATTCTGGCTCAAACAAATGTCAACAACATTTGAAAAAAAAAAAAAAAACATAGGTCCCGAGGAAACTGGGACATGTTGAGTTATTGTTCTCCACGTGATACTATTCCGTAATCATATCAACTTGATGGCTGAGAAATTACATGCTCTATATTTAGAATTTACCGCCAAGGGTTTTTGAGAGAGAGACGGAGAGACAGAGAGAGAGAGAAAGAGAGAGAGAGAGAATAACTCCAGCAGGTTTTGATGCTGTAGTGCTTAGAAATTGCTTCCTTGTCATTCCCCCAAGTTTTAATGACAGTGTGTTGATGGGACAATTATGGATGAATAGCAACAGGAGCAGAAACACTAGCACCGTGGGGCGAGAGTGTTTTTTTTGTGTTTTTCTCACGGTATTTGTCAGAATAATTACGGAGATGCATCCCGAAGCCGATTTTTGATGAAGCCACAAGTTTGAGTCTTTGAGCCGAGTTGACTTGTCAGCAAACCAAGATGGAGGAGGAGGCTCTCAAGACCTCTCCGCAGAGCTAGGTGTGAGAATGTAGGTTCAAATTATGTCTGATAACAACTGATAAGAGGGCGGCTTCGTATCCACTGGACGAATGCCTTTCCCTCCACGGTCGAATCCTCCGGGGTTATATGATTAACAAGTCAAAGGTAGATGGCTTTTAGTTGATGGAGGAGATACATGATGATTGTGTTGAGTGATGGACCCTCGCTCAAACCTATTACTTTCTTATAGAAGGAATGTGTGGAATCTTGATGTAAAGGAAATGGTGGTAGATGGAATTTCAAATCATATGTTAAACAGCAAATGTGATAGCTTGACCTTATTTAGTGGCTAATATCTTAGCGTATCATGGATCGTTATCATAGAGAATGATAGGCCTTTCTAAGCAAATCTTTGATCTGGCTGCTAAATCATAACTTGAATACTGTCTCTTGAAGAGCACAAATTACCTGTATTCCAGCAGAGCTTGGTCTACTCATGCCTATAACCAAGTATAACACAGAATCTGACAGTCTACTAAACAAGAAACTACTCTCCATTTGTTTGTGGAGAGTAGTTGTTTTCCCTCTAGGGCAGACTCTGCAGAAGAACAGTATAGGACCAACTGATACTCAGCTAATAGCTTTTAGGTTGTAGAAAAGCTGGACAGATTTACGTTGAGGGGGTTGGTGGAAGGTCGTCGGGAAACACAGCATGACCGGGCTTTAAGAGCTCTTTCATAAATATTACAGGCCGGGCCTGTCAGAGTAGCCCATGTGGGAACGTTAAGCAAAGGTTTTTAAAGGGGAAGGGACCGTGGTCTGAGACTGAGCTAATGTTATGTGGGCATTTTTAAAGCAACCAAGCACCTAACAGGAAATGGAGCAAAATGTTATGCAAAGGTTTTTAAAGGAGAAGAATACATTATTTTGCTCAACTTGAAATGAGCTAACTATTAGGCAAATGTGATACAACCTGGATACGAACCAGGGTGTCTGTAGTGCTTTAGACCACTGCACCACTTAAGAAACCTTTTCCAACAGAATCGAGGAATCAGAATGAACACACACCTGATCACCCGCACACACAGTTCACTTTCATAGCAGCCACATACAAACAGCATCATCACATTGCTCGTTGTATAATTCCTTGCATCTACGCGTCCTCCTTTTCCCTTTGCTTGTGGACTTCAGTGCAGTCTGTGACTAGGTGAAAAAACCTCTCCAAACCTTCCTAAGTAGCCTTCCCTTGTGCGATCCGGAACTAATCATAGGGCAGGAGCCTATCTTCTGTTTCTGTAGCGTGAGGCAGCTTGACATAGAAATACACACCCTGGACAGGACGCCAGTCTATCTCCTAAATGTTGATTGCCAAGCAGAGACACATCAGGTCCCATCTTTACAGGCTTCCAATCTCAGAGTGGATACTCTAACCGCTGAGGCCACTGAGTTGGTAACCCAAAGCTTCATACCATAACCACTAACCGCTACACACAGCCTACATTGTTGTTACCATCATAGTCAACATAGCTACACTATATATAGTATGTGGACACCCCTTCGGCTAATTCAGCTACACTCGTTGCTGACAGGTGTATAAAATGGAGCACACTTCTATGCTATCTCCATAGACAAACATTGGCAGTAGAATGAAGAGCTCAGTGACTTTCAACGTGGCACCGTCATAAGATGCCACCTTTCCAACAAGTTAGTTAGTCAAACTTCTGCCCTGCCAAAGCTACCCCAGTCAACTGTAAGTGCTGTTATTGTGAAGTGGAAATGTGCTGAAGTGTGTAGCACGTAAAAATCGTCTGTCTCGATTGCAAAACTCACTACCAAGTTCCAAACTGCCTCTGGAAGCAACTTCAGCACAATAACTGTTCTTTGGGAGCTTCATGAAATGGGTTTCCATGGCCAAGCAGCCGCACACAAGCCTAAGATCACCATGCGCAATACCAATCGTTGGCTTGAGTGGTGTAAAGCTCACCTCCATTGGACTCTATAGCAGTGGAAATGTGTTTTCTGGAGTGATGAATCACCCTTCACCATCTGACAGTCCGACGGATGAATCTGGGTTTGGCGGCCGCAATGACAACTACTTGCCTCAATGCATAGTGCCAACTGTAATGTTTGGTGGAGGAGGAATAGTGGTATTGGGCTGTTGTTCATGGTTCGGGCGAGGCCCCTTAGTTCCAGTGAAGGGAAATCTTAAAACTACAGCATACAATGAATGACATTCTAGATGATTCTGTGCTTCCAACTTTGTGGCAACAGTTTGGGGAATGCCTTTTCCTGTTTCAGCATGACAATGGCCCCGTATACAAAGCGAGATCCATACAGATATCATTAGTCGAGATCGGTGTGAAAAAACTTGACTGGCCTACACAGAGCCCTGACCTCAACCCCATCGAACACCTTTGGAATGATTTGAAACACCAACTGCAAGCCAACCCTAATCACACAACATCAGCACCAGACCTAACTAATGCTCATGTGGCTGAAAGGAAGCAAGTCCTCGCAGCAATGTTCCAACACCTAGTGGAAAGCTTTCCCAGAAGAGTGGAGGCTGTTAAAGCAGCCAAGGGGGGACCAACTCCATATTAATGTCCATTATTTCGACGAGCAGGTGTCCACATACTTTAATAAAACCGAAAGCATACCTTGACTTGGAAGAGATCCAATGTTGGAAAGCCTTAGCCAACTAGCTAACATAAATAGCATTCCTTTGTTTGAGTCAGGTTGTTGATTAAGCTAAATTAGCTACAGTGAGGGAAAAAAGTATTTGATCCCCTGCTGATTTTGTACGTTTTCCCACTGAAAAAGAAATAATCAGTCTATATTTTTAATGGTAGGTTTATTTGAACAGTGAGAGACAGAATAAAAACAAAAAAATCCAGAAAAACATGTCAAAAATGTTATAAATTGATTAGCATTTTTATGAGGGAACTAAGTATTTGTCCCCCCTCTCAATCAGAAAGATTTCTGGCTCCCAGGCTTCTTTTATACGGGTAATCAGCTGAGATTAGGAGCACACTATTAAAGGAGCACATCTCAAGACATCAGTCAGGAAGTTCAAGCTTGGTCGCAAATGGGTTTTCCAAATGGACAATGACCCCAATCATACTTCCAAAGTTGTGGCAAAATGGCTTAAGGACAACAAAGTCAAGGTATTGGAGTGGCCATCACAAAGCCCTGACCTCCATCCTATAGACATTTTGTGGGCAGAACTGAAAAAGTGTGTGCAAGCAAGGAGGCCTACAAATCTGACTCAGTTACAGCACTGTCAGGAGGAATGGGTCAAAATTCACCCAAATTATTGTAGGAAGGTTGTGGAAGGCTACCCAAAACGTTTTACCCAAGTTAAACAATTTAAAAGCAATGTTACCAAATACTAATTGAGTGTATGTAAACCTCTGACCCACTGGGAATGTGATGAAAGAAATAAAAGCTGAAATAAATAATTTGCTCTACTATTATTATGACATTTCACATGCTTAAAGTAAAGTGGTGATCCTAACTGACCTAAAACATGGAATTTTTACTTGTATTAAATGTCAGGATTTGTGAAAAACTGAGTTTAAAATGCATTTGGCAAAGGTGTATGTAAACTTCCAACTTCAATTGTAGATAGGAAGGACTGTGTGTGTAAAAAAGCCAGTTCAAATTCTGACCCTACCCATGTAAACAGGGTTGGATGGTATCTAGATAGTGTTTGTGTGGCTGAACTTTATGCTGGCATTGTATTTGTGTAGTAGTGCTGTAATTGACTGTTAATTAGCATAAACATGTATAGCATCTCCACTCCTCTTCACATACAAGTTGATGATGCTCTCCTTTGGAATATCTCCATTTAAAAAAGTCTACTAAATCAATTAAAATTACTCCATCACAGTGAATCCATCATTTATTTTAGGCAGGTATAAAAGAGACATTATGAGAAATACACTTTCTGTGCTTATGGAACATTTTTGGGATCTTTAATTTCAGCTCATGAAACATGGGACCAAGACTATACATGTTGCGTTATATTTTTATTCAGTATATATTATTTGATTTTATAGTAAGACAAATATAATTTAGCATTGCTGAATAAAACAGAAAGGATATTATTCGCATTCCAGAGCGAGTGAGCATGTGATGTGGCTATGTTGACCATAAAAGTGATAAGTTAAAACAGGTCCTATACACTAGATTTTGAGTTATCTGGCAACCTTAGTTTTGAATGATACAAATCTTAGAATGTCAAAAAAATCTAAACATACAGTGCATTCAGAATGTACTCAGATCCCTTGATTTTATCAAGGGGGCGGCAGCGTAGCCTAGTGGTTAGAGTGTTGGACGAGCAACCAGAAGGTTGCAAGTTCAAACCCCCAAGCTGACAAGGTATAAATCTGTTGTTCTGCCCCTGAACAGGCAGTTTACCCACTGTTCCTAGGCCATCATTGAGAATTTCCTCTTAACTGACTTGCCTGGTTAAATAAAGATAAAATAAAAAAACATTTAGTTACGTTACAACCTTACTTAACATTATATTTTTAATTATCCTCATCAATTTACACACAATACCCCATAATGGAAAAAGAAAAACTGGTTTTTAGAAATGTTTGACAATTTATTAAAAATAATAAACTGAAATATACGTTTACATAAGTAATGAGACCCTTTTGCCAGTATACACCTATATGGGGTGTTTCTGCCATTCTTCTCAGTAGATCCTCTCAAGCTCTGTGAGGTTGGATGGGGAGAGTCGCTGCACAGTTCTTTTCAGGTCTCTCCAGAGATGTTCAATCGGGTTCAAGTCTTGGCTCTGGCTGGGCCACTCAAGGACATTCAGAGACGTGTCCCAATTGTCTTGGCTGTGTGTTTAAGGTTGTCCTGTTGGAAGGTGAACCTTCGCCCCAGTCTGAGGTCCTGCGCGCTCTGGTGAAAATTTTCATCAAGGATTTCTCTTTACTTCGCTCCATTCATCTTTCCCTTGATCCTGAATAGTCTTCCAGTCCCTGCCGCTGACAAACATCACCACAGCATGATGCTGCCACCACCATGCTTCACCGTAGGCATGGTGCCAGGTTTCCTCCAGACGTGGCACTTGGCATTCAGGCCAAAGAGTTTCATCAAATCAGAGAATCTTGTTTCTCATGGTCTGGTAGTTCTTTAGGTGCCTTTTGGCAAACTCCAAGCAGGCTGTCATGCACCTTTTATTTAGGAGTGGCTTCCATCTGGCCACTCTACCACAAAGGCCTAATTAGTGTAGTGCTGCAGAGATGGTTGTTCTTCTGGAAGGTTCTCCCATCTCCACAGAGGAACTCTGGAGCTCTGTCAGAGTGACCATCAGGTTCTTGGTCACCTCCCTGATCAAGGCCCTTCTCTCATGATTGCTCAGTTTGGCCAGGCGGCCAGCTCTAGGAAGAGTCTTGTGGTTATAAACTTCTTCCATTTACAAACAATGGAGGCCACTGTGTTAATGGGGACCTTCAATGCATTTTTCTTGGTACCCTTCCACAGATCTGTGACTCATAATCCTGTCTCAGAGCTCTACGGACAATTCCTTCAACCTCATGTCTTGGTTTTTGCTCTGACATGCACTGTCAACTGTGGGACCTTATATAGACAGGTGTGTACCTTTCCAAATCATGTCCAATCAATTGAATTTATCATGGGTGGACTCCAATCAAGTTGTAGAAACATCTCAAGGATGATCAACAGAAAGGGGTGGAAACTGAATGCCTTCAACTGAAATGTGTCTTCTGCATTTTTCCCAACCCCTCTAACTGCCTTCCTCAGGGGTTAGAAAGACATATTTTTACCTTGTCAGCTCGGGGATTTGAACCAGCAACCTTTCGGTTAATCCAACGCTCTAACCACTAGTCTACCCGCCACAAACGGGATGCACCTGACCTCAATTTTGAGTCTCATAGCAAAGGGTCTAAATAATTCCGTAAATAAGGTTTCTATAAACATCTCTATAAACCTGTTTTTGCTTTATCATTATGGGGTATTGTGGGTAGATTGATGAGAATGTAAAAAAAAATGTAATCCAATTTCAAATACGAAAAAAAATAATGTAATCAATTTTAGATATGAGGCTGTAATGTAACAAAATATGGAAAAAGGGAAGGGGTCTGAATACTTTCCGAATGCACTGTATACAGTATGGGCTGCATGATGTGACTATAGGCTGAGATGATTTGAAAAAGTTGCAAAAAAATCGTGCGCTCTGTTCCTTGCCTCAGGCTGCCTAAGTTTGATTCTCAATCAGAGACAACTAACGACACCTGCCTCTGATTGAGAACCATATCAGGCCAAACTCAAAACACAACATAGAAAAACGAACACACAACCCACCCAACTCACGCCCTGACCATACTAAAACAAAGACAAAACAAAGGAACTAAGGTCAGAACATGACAATGGGCAGGAAAAGGGTCAAGGGAAAAAGGCTTGTCATCCGTATGTACTTTCTTTATTTTGATTGTTTCTGGATTATATGTGTATCGTTTTTTAATTATTATTATTGCAAGGTATTACTGCACTATTGGAGCTAGAAACACAAGCATTTTGCTGCACCTGCAATTACATCTGCAAATCTGTGTAAGCAACCAATAAACTTGATCATAATTTGAATATTTCACCCCATGAATCAACCACTGTTTGAGGAACATGCAGCCTCTCTCTGCGCGGCAGGTGATATTCCATCAAAACGCTGTATGCCATGGGCTCGCCAAACCTATTCCTGCAGCTAACTGTGCTTAATTTGGGAAACCAAGTGAAATCTGTTCAGGAACATCGAAAGTAACATATTGTCACAACTAAACATATTTCATTAAACTGTTGACAGCCCCTCTCTCAAGAAAGGAATGAAGAGGAGAGAGAAGAGAAGCGAAGGAAACACACAGTGGTGAGATATTCTGTAGCTAACGGGAATATGACAGCCTATTCATTATGAAAATATAAAAAGGCCCTATTACTAGGCTATTCAAAATCAAGTACAAACTCACTATAATGATAGGCTAACTCTGTGAGCCGCCCTGCACAATCAATGAACCAACAGCATCACCTAGGCTTATACATTCTCCCCCAGACTCAAGGAAAGAAAGTTTGGAGCATAGCATAAGGTAACAGTCCATCCTGTATGCCTAATAATACAGTCCACACTCAAAGGCTACTACTAGAATTTGTTACATTTTGGATTATATACCAGTTGTGTACCAAAGACATCTTAAATCAGTTGTTTTTGTGTTTTTCTGCCATGCATTATATGCTGTAGGCTATTAGGCTATGTATTGTATAACAACACAATCATTATTTCACTTCTGTTTTGGGGGAGCTTGGGCTCACATTGGCCTATGCTTATTCCACTCAGTTTTAACCTGGTGTTGAACTTCTTTCTTCAAATTGATCATCACAGTGAGGTGAGTTTTAAAAGCATGATTCTGTTTTGATGATAAGTGTTTGATGTGATTTTTGATTGCATTTGCATTGATGTCAGAGTGGTTAGAGGGACAATAGAGTGCTTAGTACCAGGCCATTAGCAACGTCATTAGCAAGTTGGGTACTACCAAGCATGTCCAGAGTGTATGAGAGGATATTACGGTGACTCAACTGTCACATTGAATTTGACTGCGGTCATGACTCATGACTGCTGGTGTGGCGTAATACGGTCACCGCTACAGCCCTAGTCCAAAGGCAGAAAGATGTGCAATGGTTTGGGTTTCCTTAACTGACCTGAGGAGCATTTGAAGTGCAATGTAGGCTACTGCAATGTGGGCTATGGTCCCGTGTAGCTCAGTTGGTAGAGCATGGCGCTTGCAATGCCAGGATTGTGGGTTAGATTCCCACGGGGGGGAAAAGTATGAAAAAAGGAATGAAAATGTATGCACACTACTGTAAGTTGCTCTGCTCTGCTACTCAATGTATTGTTGAGCTGCTTTGTCTTCAATGGATATTAGAATGCTTTAACATTACATACTGGAAGTTGTGTGATTACATATGAGTTGTTTGGCTATGGGTGTATTGACCAGATACTGTGTGTATGGAAGTACCGATGTTTATCAAATCATTCCGAAATGTGTGGTCATGCTATGGTTACTGCTAACGTAGGCCGTCATTGTAAATAATAATTTGTTCTTAACTGACTTGCCTAGTTAAATAAAGGTTAAAAAAAAACTTTTTTTTAAAACATACAAATAGCCTCATAAGAAGAACATGCTATACAATATTGTCATACCCACTAAGACTCCACAGCAAGCTACCGTGACTGATTAACAGCAAAGGATGAGAGTAAATTTGAGTATTACATGTTCGTCAGGTAAGTCTCAAAATGACAGGGACAAATGCTAAACTAATGCTGATGCTAAACTAATAAACTGATGCACGATCAGCATCAGCACAAACATCAGGACTGTGTCAATGTTATTAGAGTGAATAGGCATAAATGCACAGTCACAAGAAAAAAAATACTTTTATTCCAAATCTTAGACAGACCTTTCTTAGCTGGAGAGTAGATCTAAGTCTAAGTCAGAGAGAGAGAGATCGAGAGCGAGAGAGTATTTTCCCATCACTGCAACAATGTACTGTATATAGACATAATACAACATTTGAAATGAATTTATTCTTTTGGAACTTGTGTGAGTGTAATATTTACCTGTAACTTTTTATTGTTTATTTCACTTTTGTTTATCCATTTCACATCCATTTCATGTTTCCCATGCCAATAAAGCCCCTTGAATTGAATTGAATTGAGAGAGAGAGAAAGTAACACAATGGCCTTAGTACGGGAACATAGTCTTGTTCAGACTTTAAATATCATTCTATACTGGAGAATGAAAAACTGCCGTGGCTGTGCGTTTTTCTCTTCTTCAAGTCAGCGAGTGGATTGGTTTGACCTTGTCATCTGAAAAAAAGAGACGGTACCAGCATCCATAGTGGATGCCATCTCCCTCCACTATTTGTTTCACAATGTCTATCCTGGTGGGCTTTTACCCGCTAAGCAGATTGATCAACTTCTCTGGGGAAGTTAACTCAATCTGCACATCACCCAACTCCCACAAATCACTTAAGTACTCACTTGACTGACATTCTGATGAAAGACGGGCCGAGGGGGACAAATAATTTGCACAGGGCTAACATTGTTCAAGATTTAAAAGAGACACTAGCAATTTAGCGCAACTTCTCACAAACGGAACGAAGATCATATTAAACCTTTTCTTTTTGTTTTCAAGTAGTCAAAATATAATTCAATAATGGATAAACACTATTTTTACACTATTTTTACCACACAAATTCACCACATCAACTAAAATGTGGTCCATGGAGGCATTTGGCAATTCTATCTTGGTTTGACCTGGGGGAAAAAGTTCAATTTCAAATCTTCATGACAACAGGCTCAACCCCCCTAAGACGTTAGAGGTCAATTGAATAATTGTCTTCTTCATTCAAGCACATGAGAAAGCCTTGAGGTCAACACTCACCAACGTACAGAAGACTAATTGATACAGATAGTTTGCTAAACATCCCCCCACACAACTTGCTAGCTTGCTAACCCCTCCCCCCCTCCACCTCCAAAGTACTCTCATGGCAGTTATGACACGAGGTAAAGTATGTGAGAAGACCCTGCTTTCATCTCCCTGCGGGGCAAACCTGAGAATAAAACACTGATGACATCTTAGCTGTGTCGGAGTCAGACATTTTGACACCGTGAAAAATCTCTTTAATTTCCACCTGAGGAACTTGAAATTTAATCAGGCATGGGCTGCCTATCAGAACATAGCACCTCAAATCCTTATCACACTGTTAGTCTAAAAAGAGAAGATTAATCCATGCACTGGTTTACCATTTGAAATCACAGCTAAGTCAACCCCCTGCTTCAACTCAGCCCCGCTTCCCCGCAACTCTCTCAAATAAAACTTCTGACTTCAAGTCTCCACGGCTGGAAGGAGCCATTCACATTGTAATTCCAGTACTGTGCCTACTATAGAAGTGACCGCCATATGAGAGTTTAAAGGGGGTTATCAACCAGAGGTATTAGGACAAGAGGAGAGGCATGAGGGGAAAGAGAAAGAGAAAACCACCAACATTCTTATTCCTCCCTCATCTGCAATTCTTTTTACCAGACTGCCCTCCCCTCCCTCTACACTGAAGTTTGTTGTTTTACAGCAGCCCTCCTCCACCTCCTCCTCTTCTCTTTCGCCAAAGCCTGGGAATTTATTTGCAAATGGGCAATCCTTTCCCTATGTTAAATTGGGAGAGGGAAGGGGGCGGAGAGTGGGTGCTTTCTCTCCAACCGCCTACTCTTTGACACGGGGTACAACAAAAAGTGGTATTCAAAAGTGAGCTTCTGTTGGTTGTGAGTGACTAAATAAGCCAGGGTCAACTCTGGAAAGGAAATTGCTCTGGTGTTTCCTTCTCCCTTCTCGCTCTTGGGGCTAGTGGGTGTCATGACCGGAGGCTCTCTCTCTGTCTTTGAGAGGGGACTTAAGGCATCTGCATGCTTCCCATCCGAAACAGTTCCAAACAGTTTGTGCATATTATTATGAAAACATTTTGTGACGTTATGTTTGTTTTGGTCTTCAGCAAGGGTTGTTCGTGCACACATTTCTCGAGGCAAGCCGAAGTCGGTAGCCAAAGTCAGTAGCCGAAGTATACTCCCCTTTGTTGGTCATTGGTCAACAGTCGGGTATCTTCAATGAAGTGTTTGTTTTCATTCAACGATAGACAACTCAGTTTTCATGCCAAAATTTGCACTTGAGAAATACTGCACCAAACATACTTAGATGTAAAATTGTGTGACTAAGATCTCTTCAGCAAAAAAATGAAAAATTAACTGACAGATTTCTTGAGTTATCTTAGATTACTTCTGACTATTTTGAGGAAGTGTACGCCTTGATTCGGTCTTATGTAGCAAAATTTGAAAAATTGTTTTTTACATTGGATAAAAGCAGAGACACAAAATGATATCATACACTGCATTTGAGGAACACATTTTGAGACAATGGACCCATTTGTTGCAACCTCTTAAGCTTTAGCCCCACCCATCTCTTTAAGGGTTGATCTGAGCGTTCTGTCCTAACAGCATTCAAGCACCACAACTAACTGGCCAATGTTGGATAGCTTGCTATCTACTTCCAGACACAAATGAGAGAACAGATCACTGACCATTTTACTCACCCTAGCAGAACTGGTTAGGCTGTTTTTATGTTTTCCAGCACGTTGGTGACTGCAACTGTGCTGCTGGCAACAATTTACAGGGCGAATTTACTAGCTACATTTATCAACAGCTGTCCCAGTGACATTCTATTGAAATGGTTACTTGCATAGTGGAGTCTTTCGTCAAGACATAGGTAAACAATGAACCATAACCTGCATGAATCTGCAGGTAGCTAACCAACCAGGTTCAATATTAGCTAGCTAACATTAGGCTATAGCTAGCAAAGCAAATGGCTCTGAGATACGAATAATAAGATCATACACGTAACGTTAGCTAGTGAGCTAACAGTACACTTAGAAACGTGTAATATCTGAAAATGTAGTTGATGATATCTATAAGCTACAATATGCATGAAAGTGCATCCTTGTAGGTGTGTGGGCTAATATAGTCAAAATGTTGCTTTGGGGTAAATTGTGCCATTTTCCAGGGGCAAGTTGAGCCAATGGCCCAACATACCCCATACAAATATTAATTACATATTGTACATTTTATACATAATATGCAGAGTATTTTAGAAATTTGTCATGCATATGAACTCAAGATAGTGCCTTTTTATTGTTACAGAGCAGACATCATCATTCCCTGTGTATACAAATGTAAAACAAAACAGGGGTCTAGCCCCCCTTGAAGTTCTTGAATGAGCAGCCAAGGAAGTGAAAGTAGGGAAGAAGTCCATTTGAGCAGAAGCAAGGGATGACAAAATAAACTGAATGACACCGAATAGGTACATTGACAAAAAAGAAAAACAAACATGTATGTGTGAAAGAGCAGCTATAATAGAATAGCAGAGGCACACAAGGTCTTATCTGATGACATGGAGTCTATACTTGCTGAACCTGCTAAACATATCAGAAATCTTGCAGACCAGTTTCATGGGCTTAACACTAGAACTGCTAAAGCAGTCATTTTGACCGCTCATCAATGAAGAAAAAAAACCTCTGCCAATTTTTAAGTCATGGCTCCCTCCGTCTTTGACATTTCCTAAATAAGTCTATATAACACACCATCGTAGTTAGAGTCATAATATCACGAACTGGAGTTATAACCAGTTTTAGGAGGACATGTCATTTTTTGAATGGTCTTCCCTGTTGCTCCTCCTCCTGAAGTAGGGCTCCGCTCCATCTCCTAACAGTTGAAAGTGCAGTGCCCAGCTGATAATCACCCTGATGATTGCCTCTAAACTGAACCTAAACTATATTGAATTTCACACATATTTTATTTTTTTTGTTTTTTTATTTCACCTTTATTTAACCAGGTAGGCTAGTTGAGAACAAGTTCTCATTTACAACTGCGACCTGGCCAAGATAAAGCATAGCAGTGTGAACAGACAACACAGAGTTACACATGGAGTAAACAATTAACAAGTAAATAACACAGTAGAAAAAAAGGGGAGTCTATATACAATGTGTGCAAAAGGCATGAGGGGGTAGGCAAATAATTACAATATTGCAGATTAACACTGGAATGATAAATGATCATGTACAGGTAGAGATATTGGTGTGCAAAAGAGCAGAAAAGTAAATAAATAAAAACTGTGGGGATGAGGTAGGTGAAAATGGGTGGGCTATTTACCAATAGATTATGTACAGCTGCAGCGATCGGTTAGCTGCTCAGATAGCTGATGTTTGAAGTTGGTGAGGGAGATAAAGGTCTCCAACTTCAGCGATTTTTGCAATTCGTTCCAGTCACAGGCAGCAGAGTACTGGAACGAAAGGCGGCCGAATGAGGTGTTGGCTTTAGGGACGATCAGTGAGATACACCTGCTGGAGCGCGTGCTACGGATGGGTGTTGCCATCGTGACCAGTGAACTGAGATAATGCGGAGCTTTACCTAGCATGGCCTTGTAGACGACCTGGAGCCAGTGGGTCTTGCGACGAATATGTAGCGAGGGCCAGCCGACTAGAGCATACAAGTCGCAGTGGTGGGTAGTATAAGGTGCTTTAGTGACAAAACGGATGGCACAGTGATAAACTGCATCCAGTTTGCTGAGAAGAGTGTTGGAAGCAATTTTGTAGATGTCATCACCGAAGTCGAGGATCGGTAGGATAGTCAGTTTTACTAGGGTAAGCTTGGCAGCGTGAGTAAAGGAGGCTTTGTTACGGAATAGAAAGCCGACTCTTGATTTGATTTTCGATTGGAGATGTTTGATATGGGTCTGGAAGGAGAGTTTGCAGTCTAGCCAGACACCTAGGTACTTATAGGTGTCCACATATTCAAGGTCGGAACCATCCAGTGTGGTGATGCTAGTCGGGCATGCGGGTGCAGGCAGCGATCGGTTGAAAAGCATGCATTTGGTTTTACTAGCGTTTAAGAGCAGTTGGAGGCCACGGAAGGAGTGTTGTATGGCATTGAAGCTCGTTTGGAGGTTAGATAGCACAGTGTCCAATGACGGGCCGAAAGTATATAGAATGGTGTCGTCTGCGTAGAGGTGGATCAGGAATCGCCCGCAGCAAGAGCAACATCATTGATATATACAGAGAAAAGAGTCGGCCCGAGAATTGAACCCTGTGGCACCCCCATAGAGACTGCCAGAGGACCGGACAGCATGCCCTCCGATTTGACACACTGAACTCTGTCTGCAAAGTAATTGGTGAACCAGGCAAGTCAGTCATCCGAAAAACCGAGGCTACTGAGTCTGCCAATAAGAATATGGTGATTGACAGAGTCGAAAGCCTTGGCAAGGTCGATGAAGACGGCTGCACAGTACTGTCTTTTATCAATGGCGGTTATGATGTCATTTAGTACCTTGAGTGTGGCTGAGGTGCACCCGTGACCGGCTCGGAAACCAGATTGCATAGCGGAGAAGGTACGGTGGGATTCGAGATGGTCAGTGACCTGTTTGTTGACTTGGCTTTCAAGACCTTAGAGAGGCAAGTTAGAATGAATATAGGTCCGTAACAGTTTGGGTCCAGGGTGTCTCCCCCTTTGAAGAGGGGGATGACTGCGGCAGCTTTCCAATCCTTGGGGATCCCAGACGATATGAAAGAGAGGTTGAACAGGCTGGTAATAGGGGTTGCGACAATGGCGGCGGATAGTTTCAGAAATAGAGGGTCCAGATTGTCAAGCCCAGCTGATTTATACGGGTCCAGGTTTTGCAGCTCTTTCAGAACATCTGCTATCTGGATTTGGGTAAAGGAGAACCTGGAGAGGCTTGGGCGAGGAGCTGCGGGGGGGCCGGAGCTGTTGGCCGAGGTTGGAGTAGCCAGGCGGAAGGCATGGCCAGCCGTTGAGAAATGCTTGTTGAAGTTTTCAATAATCATGGATTTGTCGGTGGTGACCGTGTTCCCTAGCCTCAGTGCAGTGGGCAGCTGGGAGGAGGTGCTCTTGTTCTCCATGGACTTCACAGTGTCCCAGAACTTTTGGAGTTGGAGCTACAGGATGCAAACTTCTGCCTGAAGAAGCTGGCCTTAGCTTTCCTGACTGACTGCGTGTATTGGTTCCTGACTTCCCTGAACAGTTGCATATTGCGGGGACTGTTCGATGCTATTGCAGTCCGCCACAGGATGTTTTTGTGCTGGTCGAGGGCAGTCAGGTCTGGAGTGAACCAAGGGCTGTATCTGTTCTTAGTTCTGCATTTTTTTGAACGGAGCATGCTTATCTAAAATGGTGAGGAAGTTACTCTTAAAGAATGACCAGGCATCCTCAACTGACGGAATGAGGTCAATGTCCTTCCAGGGTACCCGGGCCAGGTTGATTAGAAAGGCCTGCTCACAGAAGTGTTTTAGGGAGCGTTTGACAGTGATGAGGGGTGGACTGCGGCACCGTAGCGGATACAGGCAATGAGGCAGTGGTCGCTGAGATCCTGATTGAAGACAGCGGAGGTGTATTAGGAGGGCCAGTTGGTCAGGATGACGTCTATGAGGGTGCCCTTGCTTACAGAGTTAGGGTTGTACCTGGTGGGTTCCTTGATGATTTGTGTGAGATTGAGGGCATCTAGCTTAGATTGTAGGACTGCCGGGGTGTTAAGCATATCCCAGTTTAGGTCACCTAACAGAACTAACTCTGAAGCTAGATGGGGGGCAATCAATTCACAAATGGTGTCCAGGGCACAGCTGGGAGCTGAGGGGGGTCGGTAGCAGGCGGCAACAGTGAGCGACTTATTTCTGGAGAGAGTAATTTTCAGAATTAGTAGTTCGAACTGTTTGGGTATGGACCTGGAGAGTATGACATTACTTTGCAGGCTATCTCTGCAGTAGACTGCAACTCCTCCCCCTTTGGCAGTTCTATCTTGACGGAAGATGTTATAGTTGGGTATGGAAATCTCTGAATTTTTGGTGGCCTTCCTGAGCCAGGATTCAGACACGGCAAGGACATCAGGGTTAGCAGAGTGTGCTAAAGCAGTGAGTAAAACAAACTTAGGGAGAAGGCTTCTGATGTTGACATGCATGAAACCAAGGCTTTTTCGATCACAGAAGTCAACAAATGAGGGTGCCTGGGGACATGCAGGGCCTGGGTTTACCTCCATATTACAATAGATTACAATAGATCAAATAAATTAAGTAAAGTATGATGGGGAGAAAGGGGGTGAATGGGTGAGTTGATGAGCAGAACAATGCATTATTATATATTCACCAACTGTGAATGAAGAATTGATCTGTTCTAATTATAATCTCAAAATGTTCTGTACCCTACATCAGTCCGTAATTGTACATGCTGAATGACTTTCAATACCTGGGAAAACATCTACATCGGATAGCATGTGAGCAAGTATCAGAGAATGTGGTGATGAGGCTTGTGGAACCTTATGATGCCAAGGAGAGAAATTTCACCATGGACAATTTCTTCACTGTCATTGGCCAGCACCATGAACAAAGTGAGAGGCGAGCTCCCTCTGCACAAAATAAGGCACGTGAATAGCCGTTGTGCAACAGTGCTGAAGAACGACAAGACAACAGGAACACAAGACCATGGTGCTTGCCTACGGAGCTGTGAGGGGAACGGCACCGCAGTACCTCCAGGCTCTGATCAGGCCCTACACCCAAACAAGGGCACTGCGTTCATCCACCTCTGGCCTGCTCGCCTCCCTACCACTGAGGAAGTACAGTTCCCGCTCAGCCCAGTCAAAACTGTTCGCTGCTCTGGCCCCCCAATGGTGGAACAAACTCCCTCACGACGCCAGGACAGCGGAGTCAATCACCACCTTCCGGAGACACCTGAAACCCCACCTCTTCAAGGAATACCTAGGATAGGATAAAGCAATCCTTCTCACCCCCCCTTAAATGATTTAGATGCACTATTGTAAAGTGGCTGTTCCACTGATGTCAGAAGGTGAATTCACCAATTTGTAAGTCGCTCTGGATAAGAGCGTCTGCTAAATGACTTAAATGTAAATGTTAAATGTAAAGAAAAAAACAGAAGCTATTACATACTACAACAAAGCAAAAGTATGTCAAAGTGTGTCAAGCAAGTGAAAGTTACAAAGGTTTCTGTCAAATGTTAGGATAAGAGATAACAGCTATAATGCCATTATTGCTTTTGTAAGGATTTTCACAATTTATCAAGGCCACTTGGCACTTATAATTATGTTTAGGCTACTGATGTTTTATGCATTTTATGCATTTTGCCATATTCAACGGGTGTTAAGTGTTCAAAATGTGTCTGTTTTTCTGCGCTTTGGCACACTCTGAAATCGGAGTAGATAGACGTAGCTAGTAAATGCGCCCTGGCTATCAACAGTTGTCACAGTGACATTCTATTGAAATGGTTACTTGCATAGTGGAGTCTTTTTTTTAAGACATAGGTAAACAATGAACCATAACCTGCATGAACCTGCAGGTAGCTAACTAACCAGGTTCAATATTAGCTAGCTAACATTGAGCTACAGCTAGCAAAGCAAATGGCTCTGAGATACGAATAATAAGACCATACACGTAACGTTAGCTAGTGAGCTAACAGTACACTTGAAATGAAAACAACTTTGTCAAAATTAGAAATGTGTAATATCTGAAAATGTAGCTAGCAAGACTAGTTTACCGTATACATAATTTGACCTCACATCTTGCTGACAGTGCATATTGGTGGTTGAGGTATTTAATTTATTTTGTAATTATAAAAATAAGCTGTTACCATGTTCTAACATATGCTTTCTGTTTCAAAGTTGTAACAAATGCACTCCATGGATAAAATTGATTGAACACTTGAACTTATATATATATTTTGTTTTGTTTTTACATATAGCCTACAGTAACATAAACTAAGGCAAATACTATTGTGTTATTTGAACAACATAAAAAATCGTATTCTAAACATGACCAAATTATCATTTTTGCGATAGCAAATATTACATGTATTAATTACATTGTTAGAATGTTGCAGTAAGAATGACTGCTCACTAGCTTGAAGGGGGGTCCCTCGAGGCTCAGCGGTTATAGTATTAAGGAGAAAACACATTGCACCTAATGACGGTCTACCGTTCGTCTGCTGTTCGTTCACAGAAACATGTAGAATCGGTTTGCACTTGGTTTGCAAATGACCTGCACTCTGTTCAGAGGTGCTAAGTACTCTGGGCCGGCAAACACTTTAGTAGCCTCAAATGCAGAGAACTTGCCTACGAATTGGAGTGGGTAAGTGATATTGAACAGCAAGAATCTGAATGTAGGCATACATTTAAGATGTACAATATACCACAACCCCATCCATGAATTAAACTCATCATCCTTTTTCTAGGGCTTTATTGGTTCAAGTTATTCAAGAAACAGCAACATCTATCATGTTGGATACCAGAGGCCACATCCTTGGCAAGGGTCACTGCCTAAAATCCAAAAATGTTATTGTGATTGTGTTGAATTGTGTTTGTGAAATAAACACAATTCAGTACAGAAATTAGTAGAAGTGGAACATGTTACCCCAAGGGGGCTCAACTTACCCTATCCTTATTCTCAATTTACCCCGTACCTGGGGTAAGTTGTCGGGCCACTTTGTTTTCAGTAATGTTTACATTAACTCTGATTATATCCTGAAATATACGTAGACAGCTTTGTTAGAAATAATATTATATTTTCCTTGAAGTAGTGATGCTGAATGTAAAAAAAAAATAATGGGTCAACATGCCCCACTCTCCCCTACTAACACTGTCAGTTGTACATGAGAGAGGGAAAGGAGGAGGAGCTTGGGGAGAATAGAGAGTGGAATCATAAGCAAGATATTGATGCTTCATGTGCTGAGTTTGAGGGGTTGTCACTTTGCATGAAGGCTACGGCGATGCACAAGCCACCCTCAAGTCTTACCTCTGCTTAACTCTTTCTACATTTGATCCCACTGAAAACTAATTCAGAGAGATGCTAACAAGTATTTTCTTATTTCTTTATAATCATTAACCAAACAACAGCGACATCTGGAAAACAACTTTGCAACTGATCACGTTTCACAAAGAGCTGTCTGTTTCAGACTACAGGCAGTAATTTTACATAGCGTAGAGGCAGGGGTGTAAAAGGCAGATCACTAATAAATTGTGCAACAGTGGAGCCCCTGCTTAGCTGTATCATATCACTGGGGCGTGTGAGACTCTATCCCAGAGTGAGTTCCTGGTTTGGGGGTTCCACTGAGACCAGCCCACCACCACAGCAGGGGGAGATAGCAGCAGTTTACACACAGTGGCACAGTCTCAGCATTCTTCTGGATTAGAGACCCCACCGGAACTGAAGACACAGACATACTGGTGTGCACACACAAACTGCCCCCAACTCATATCCTGTCTGACCCACAGACCCCACATATCACCACAGAAGAGGAAATGGGCCCAAAGTGAACTTGGTGGATATTATCAAGGCATATATTGAATGGTGTAGTAGGGGGGATATCAAATGTCTGGCTGCAGAGCCTGTTCCTGCTATCCGCAGCAGATTAAGTCAGGCTGACATCCCTATGCTCAGTCAGAGGCCTAGCCTCTCTTTGTGCATTTGGCGCTTAACGCCTACCTGAACAACAAAAGAATAAAGGTAACAAGGCAAAGTATGCAACATAGCTAGTTTTAAACTAGTTAAAAAATTCACATTAGAGATGTACTCCTTAGAGTTTCTTATAAACTGGCAATACTGCTTTACAAAACGAAGGCAATACAAGGCACTGGGGATGTGTCCTAGAGTGATAAGGGATGGACACAAAAGGAAATGGAGCAAACAACCAGCGGAGGAATTCTATGTGGAGAAAGATATTTCCTTCTAGTCTGTACCTACTTCTCACTACCTCTCCCATACTGTTTTCCTATTTGAGACGACAGGAATATTCAGTGGAAATCTGACAGGAACTTATCCTAATGACAGATGCCAAAGTCAAGAAATCGATGACAGCAGCTGACAAATTATCCCTTACACTGACAGGAAACCAGTCACCTTGAGAAACAGAGGACGGTAAATTATGAATCATCAAACGATTGCCTGAGCCTTTCGAAGTGCTCAAATCTGCAATGTCTGGCACCTGAGAAATACCAAATGGTCTCCCTGCCAATATGTAGAATTTTGCCAGCTGCTTCGGGTGACAATTAGACTTCGGGAGGGCGCACACTTTTACTACGCATATCATTTTGGTTGTTGACAGTCAATTTGAAAATTTAGCTGCACTTTTGTGGAACCACTACCTGAGCTGCTTCAAAGCTGCGTGACAGGCAGACAAGTCCTTCAATGAATAGACACTTTTTCGCAAGTAAATTGTCTCATCTAATGAAAACCAAATCTCTGTTGTTAGACTTCAGAGGATGGCTAAGGGGGAAGAGAGAAACAGAAGCTTGATAACTAATCCTCTTTACCATATGCCATATATGTATTGTTTATTTGTAACATTTTCATCTGACCTTCACCAGAATGCTGAGCAATTATAACTGTTCACTGGATACTATGCTATTAATGGAAATGGAACTAAGATAAACCAGTACAACATACAGACAGACTACTGTTGTTGGCAAGTAAGACTAGCTAGGAGTCTATTCCCTAATAGTAGTAGTAGTAAGAGTGACAGGAGATAGAAAGTATGAGTTTAGTTAAATGACAAAGTCAACAGCGGAGGTGAGGAAGTGTGTCTGTGCTCAGAGTCATTAGAGATCTCCTGATGGGGGTGTACACATGGCAGTGGGCCAATGCTGTTTGAAATGCCATTCAGAGGGGTCTAAGTTGGCAACTAGTTTACTTAGCGGGGAACTATCCAAATACAGCACCATATAAGAAGACCATGATTAGGTTGTATTTATTTGCACCAAAGAAAACAAATGTAAGACTAAACAGAACAGATAAAAAAATGTTTAAAAAACAGTGTGCAGGTAAGGTTGAAACCCAAAAGGGCTTATATTTATTTTTCACCTTTATTTAAACAGGTAGGCTAGTTGAGAACAAGTTCTCATTTACAACTGCGACCTGGCCAAGAATAAAGCAAAGCAGTTCAACACATACATCAACACAGAGTTACACACGGAATAAACAAAACATACAGTCAATAATACAGTTGAAGAAAATCTATATACAGTGTGTGCAAATGAGGTAAGATAAGGGAGGTAAGGCAATAAATAGGTCATGTTGGCAAAGTAATTACAATATATCAATTAGACACTGTAGTGATTGATGTGCAGAAGATGAATCTGCAAGTAGAGATACAGGGGTGATAAGGAGCAAAATAAATAAATAAATACAGTATGGGGATGAGGTAATTGGATGGGCTATTTGCAGGTGGGCTATGTACAGGTGCAGTGATCTGTGAGCTGCTCTGACAGCTGGTGCTTAAAGCTAGTGAGGGAGATATGAATCTCCAGCTTCAGTGATTTGCAGTTCGTTCCAGTCATTGGCAGCAGAGAATTGGAAGGAAAGGCGGCCAAAGGAGGAATCGGCTTTGGGGGTGACGAGTGAGATACCTGCTGGAGCGCATGCTACGGGTGGGTGTTGCTATGGTGACCAGTGAACTGAGATAAGGCGGGGCTTTACCTAGCAGAGACTTGTAGATGACCTGGAGTCCGTGGGTTTGGCGATGAGTATGAAGCGAGGGCCAGCCAACGAGAGAGTACAGGTCACAGTAGTGGGTATTATATGGGGTTTTGGTGACAAAACGGATGGCATTGTGATAGACTGCATCCAATTTGTTGAATAGAGTGTTGGAAGCTATTTTGTAAATGACATCGCCGAAGTCGAGGATTGGTAGGATGGTCAGTTTTACGAGGGTATGTTTGGCAGCATGAGTGAAGGATGCTTCGTTGCGAAATAGGAAGCCGATTCTAGATTTAATTTTGGATTTGAAATGCTTAATGTGAGTCTGGAAGGAGAGTTTACAGTCTAACCAGACACCTAGGTATTTATAGTTGTCCACCTATTGTAAGTCAGAACCGTCCAGAGTAGTGATGCTGGACAGGCAGGCAGGTGCGGACAGGGACCGGTTGAAGAGCATGCATTTAGTTTTACTTGAATTTAAGAGCAGTTGGAGGCCACGTAAGGAGAATTGTATGGCATTGAAGCTTGTCTGGAGGTTAGTTAACACAGTATCCAAAGAAGGGCCAAAAGTATTCAGAATGGTGTCGTCTGCATAGAGGTGGATTAGAGAATAACCAGCAGCAAGAGCGACATCATTGATGTATACAGAAAAGAGAGTCAGCCCGAGAATTGAACCCTGTGGCATCCCCATAGAGACAGACAGAGGTCCGGACAACAGGCCCTCCAATTTGACACACTGAACTCTATCTGAGAAGTAGTTGGTGAACCAGGCGAGACAGTCATTTGAGAAACCAAGGCTGTTTAGTTTGCCGAAAATAATGTGGTGATTGACAGAGTCGAAAGCCTTGGCCAGGTCGATGAAGACAGCTGCACGGTAATGTCTCTTATCGATGGCGGTTATGATATTGTTTAGGACCTTGAGCGTGGCTGAGGTGCACCCATGACCAGCTCTGAAACCAGATTGCATAGCGGAGAACGTACAGTGGGATTCGAAATGGTTGTTAATCTGTTTGTTAACTTGGCTTTCGAAGACCTTAGAAGATAGATATAGGTCTGTAGCAGTATGGGTAGAGTGTCTCCCCCTTTGAAGAGGGGGATGATCGCGGCAGCTTTCCAATCTTTGGAAATCTGAGACGATACGAAAGAGAGGTTGAACAGGCTAGTAATAGGGGTTGCAACAATTTCGGCAGATAATTTTAGAAAGAAAGGGTCCAGATTGTCTAGCCCGCCTGATTTGTAGGGGTCCAGATTTTGCAGCTCTTTCAGAACATCAGCTATCTGGATTTGGGTGAAGGAGAAATGGTGGAAGCTTGGGCGAGTTGTTGTGGAGGGTGCCGGGCAGTTGACCGGGGTAGGGGTAACCAGGTGGAAAGCATGGCCGGCCGTAGAAAAATGCTTATTGAAATTCTCAATTATAGTGGATTTATCGGTGGTGACAGTGTTTCCTAGCCTCAGTGCAGTGGGCAGCTGGGAGGAGGTGCTCTTATTCTCCATGGACTTTACAGTGTCCCGGAAATTTTTGAGCATGTCCTGCAGGATGCAAATTTCTGTTTGAAAATGCTAGCCTTAGCTTTCCTAACTGCCTGTGTATATTAGTTCCTAACTTCCCTGAAAAGTTGCATATAACGGGGGCTATTCGATGCTAGTGCAGTACGCCACAGGAGGTTTTTGTGCTGGTCAAGGGCAGACAGGTCTGAAGTGAACCAAGGGCTATATCTGTTCCTGGTGCTTCATTTTTTGAATGGAGCATATTTATTTAATATGGTGAAGAAGGCACTTTTAAAGAATAACCAGGCATCCTCTACTGGCAGGATGAGGTCAATATCATTCCAGGATACCCTGGCCAGGTTGATTAGCAAGGCCAGCTTGCAGAAGTGTTTTAGGGAGCGTTTGACAGTGATGAGAGGTGTTCGTTTGACCGCAGATCCATTACAGATGCAGGAAATGTTATTTATTTATTTAACTAGGCAAGTCAGTTAAGGACAAATTCTTATTTACAATGACGGCCTAGGAACAGTGGGTTAACTGCCTGTTCAGGGGCAGAACGACAGATTTGTACCTTGTCAGCTCGGGGATTTGAACTTGCAACCTTCCGGTTACTAGTCTAACGGTCTAACCACTAGGCTACCCTGCCACAATGAGGCAGTGATCGCTGAGATCTTGGTTGAAAACAGCAGAGGTGTATTTGGAGGGCGAGTTGGTTAGGATGATATCTATGAGGGTGCCCGTGTTTACGGATTTGGGGTTGTACCTGGTAGGTTCATTGATAATTTGTGTGAGATTAGATTGTTGGGCTATACTCGGCCTTGTCTCAGGAAGGTAAGTTGGTGGTTGAAGACATCCCTCTAGTGGTGTGGGGACTGTGCTTTGGCAAAGTGGGTGGGGTTATATCCTTCCTGTTTGGCCCTGTCCGGGGGTATCCTCGGATGGGGCCACAGTGTCTCCTGACCCCTCCTGTCTCAGCCTCCAGTATTTATGCTGCAGTAGTTTATGTGTCGGGGGGCTAGGGTCAGTTTGTTATATCTGGAGTACTTCTCCTGTCCTATTCGGTGTCCTGTGTGAATGTAAGTGTGCTCTCTCTAATTCTGTCGGAGGACCTGAGCCCTAGGACCATGCCTCAGGACTACCTGACATGATGACTCCACCTGGCCGTGCTGCTGCTCCAGTTTCAACTGTTCTGTCTTATTATTATTGGATCATGCTGGTCATTTATGAACATTTGAACATCTTGGCCATGTTCTGTTATAATCTCCACCCGGCACAGCCAGAAGAGGACTAGCCACCCCACATAGCCTGGTTCCTCTCTGGGTTTCTTCCTAGGTTTTTGCCTTTCTGGGGAGTTTTTTCTAGCCCCCGTGCTTCTACACCTGCATTGCTTGCTGTTTGGGGGTTTTAGGCTGGGTTTCTGTACAGCCCTTTGAGATATCAGCTGATGTACGAAGGGCTATATAAATACATTTTATTTGATTCGATTGTAGGATGGCCGGGGTGTTAAGCATGTGCCAGTTTAGGTCACCTAGCAGCACGAGCTCTGAAGATAGATGGGGGGCAATCAATTCACATATGGTGTCCAGGGCACAGCTGGGGGCAGAGGGTGGTCTTTAGCAAGCAGCAACGGTGAGAGACTTGTTTCTGGAAAGGTGGATTTTTAAAAGTAGAAGCTCGAATTGTTTAGATACAGACCTGGATAGTAACACAGCCTGCAGAGTTATCTCTGTCGTAGATTGCAACACCTCCCCCTTCGGCAGTTCTATCTTAGCAGAAAATGTTATAGTTAGAGATGGAAATTTCTGGGGTTTTGGTGGTCTTACTAAGCCAGGATTCAGACACCGCTAAGACATCTTGGTTGGCAGAGTGTGCTAAAGCAATGAATAAAATAAACTTAAGGAGGAGGTATATAATGTTAATATGCATGAAACCAAGGCTTTTGCGGTTACAGAAGTCAACAAATGAGAGCACCTGGGGAATAGGAGTGGAGCTAGGCACTGCAGGTCCTGGATTAACCTCTACATCACCAGAGGAACAGAGGAGAAGTAGGATAAGGGTACGGCTAAAGGCTATTAGAACTGGTTGTCTAGTACGTTCGAAACAGAGAGTAAAAGGAGGAGATTTCTGGACACGATAGAATAGATTCAAGGCATAATGTACAGACAAAGGTATGGTAGGATGTGTGTACATTGGATGTAAACCTAGGCATTGAGTAATGATGAGAGAGATATTGCCTCTAGAGACGTTTAAACCAGGTGATATCACCGCATACGTGAGAAGTAGAACTAAATGGTTGGTTAAGGCATATTGAGCAGGGCTAGAGGCTGTACAGTGAAATAAGACAACAATCACTAACCAGAACAGTAATGGACAAGGCATATTGATATTAGGGAGAGGCATGCATAGCCGAGTGATCATAGGGGTCCAGTGAGTGGTTGGGCTGGTTGGAGACACAGCGATTCAGACAGCTAGCAGAAGGGCCTTAGAGGGACGTCGTGACGGAGGAAAGTCTGTTTTTGCCTCCTCATGTGGTGACGTTGATAGACCCGTCGTGATGGATTAGTAGGGTTCCGAGTAGCAGAGGGGCCCAAGTCCAATTGGCAAAATAGGTATAGTAGCCCAAGAAATTGGCCGATGGATCTATTCAGCTAACAGTCCAATATGCTCTAGACAGCTAGCGGGCCGTGGCTAGCAGGCTAACGATGGGAATTCAGGGGACGTCGCAACGGAGGGGCCTGTTGGGAAAAAAAACCTTGGGCAGATTACGTCGGTAGTCCTGTTGTGATGGATATGCAGGGCTTCATTGAGTAAAAGGGGCCCAGGCCAATTGGCAAAATAGGTATTGTGGCCCGAGAAATTGGCCGATGGGCCTGTTAGCTAACAGTCTGATATGCTTTAGACAGCTAGCAGACCGCGGCAAGCAGGCATCGGGCATTCAGGGGACATCGTGACATAGGAGCCAGTTGAGTACCCCCTCGAGCAGAAGGATCTGCAGGGATCCATGCCCCGTACCTTCGGCAGAAGGGGTCCGGGTATTGTAGCCCAGGAGTGGCTGATGGGTCTCTTCAGCTAGCGAGGAGATGGGCCTAGAATGGGCTAGCTCCAGGCTAATTGGTGCTTGCTTCGGGAAAGAGACGTTAGCCAGGAATAGTCACTCGGGTTGCAGCTAGCTTGCTGCGATGATCCAGGTGAAAAGTTTCAGAGCTTGCCGTAGGAATCCGGGGAAATGGAGAGAAAATAGGTCCGGTATGCTCTGGTTTGAATCGCGTCGTACTGGCAAGAGCCTTCCGAGCTTAAGGTTAGCTGATGATCGCTAGCAGTGGTTTAGCTGACTGCTGACTACTAGATAGTAGCTAGTGAGCTGGCTAGCTTCTGTTGGGGGATTCCGGGTCCGAAGTAAATAAAAAAACTTTACAAAAAAACAGATCCACACCACATTGGGTGAGGCGGGTTGCAGGAGAGTATTTTGAAGTTGAGGTTTAGAAAATATATAAAAAGATATATACAGTGGGGCAAAAAAGTATATAGTCAGCCACCAATTGTGCAAGTTCTCCCACTTAAAAAGATGAGAGAGACCTGTAATGTTCATCATAGGTACACTTCAACTATGACAGACAAAATGAAAAAAAACAGAAAATCACATTGTAGGAATTTGAATGAATTTATTTGCAAATTATGGTGGAAAATAATATTTGGTCACCTACAAACAAGATTTCTGGCTCTCACAGACCTGTGACTTCTTCTTTATGAGGCTCCTCTGTCCTCCACTCATTACCTGTATTAATGGCACCTGTTTGAACTTGTTATTTTTTTTTTACCTTTGTTTAACCAGGCAAGTCAGTTAAGAACAAATTCTTATTTTCAATGACAGCCTGGGAACAGTGGGTTAACTGCCTGTTCAGGGGCAGAATGACAGATTTGTACCTTGTCAGCTCGGGGGTTTGAACTCGCAACCTTCCGGTTACTACTCCGACGCTCTAACCACTAGGCTACCCTGCCGCCCCAGGGTATAAATCAGTATATCAGTATAAAAGACACCTGTCCACAACCTCAAACAGTCACACTCCAAACTCCACTATGGCCAAGACCAAAGAGCTGTCAAAGGACACCAGAAACAAAATTGTAGACCTGCACCAGGCTGGGAAGACCAAATCTGCAATAGGTAAGCAGCTTGGTTTGAAGAAATCAACTGTGGGAGCAATTATTAGGAAATGGAAGACATAGACCACTGATAAGACCACTGATCATCTCCCTCGATCTGGGGCTCCACGCATGATCTCACCCCGTGGGGTCAAAATGATCACAAGAGGTCAAAATGATCATAAGAAAGGTGAGCAAAAATCCCAAAACCACACAGAGGGACCTAGTGAATGACCTGCAGAGAGATGGGACCAAAGTAACAAAGCCTATCATCAGTAACACACTACGCCGCCAGGGACTCAAATCCTGCAGTGCCAGACGTGTCCCCCTGCTTAAGCCAGTACATGTCCAGGCCCGTCTGAAGTTTGCTAGAGAGCATTTGGATGATCCAGAAGAAGATTGGGAGAATGTCATATGGTCAGATGAAACCAAAATATTACTTTTTGGTAAAAACTCAACTCGTCGTGTTTGGAGGACAAAGAATGCTGAGTTGCAGCCAAAGAACACCATATCTACTGTGAAGCATGGGGGTGGAAACATCATGCTTTGGGTCTGTTTTTCTGCAAAGGGACCAGGACGACTGATCCGTGTAAAGGAAAGAATGAATGGTGCCATGTATCGTGAGATTTTGAGTGAAAACCTTGTTCCATCAGCAAGGGCATTGAAGATGAAACATGGCTGGGTCTTTCAGCATGACAATGATCCCAAATACACCACCCGGGCAACGAAGGAGTGGCTTCGTAAGAAGCATTTCAAGGTCCTGGAGTGGCCTAGCCAGTCTCCAGATCTCAACCCCATGGAAAATCTTTGGAGGGAGTTGAAAGTCCGTGTTGCCCAGCAACAGCCCCAAAACATCACTGCTCTAGAGGAGATCTGCATGGAGGAATGGGCCAAAATACCAGCAACAGTGTGTGAAAACCTTGTGAAGACTTACAGAAAACGTTTGACCTCTGTCATTGCCAACAAACGGTATATAACCAAGTATTGAGATAAACTTTTGTTATTGAACAGGATGCCTGAGAGGAGCAGGATAGCTCCTCTACTATGTTCCAGTGCCCACGCTGTCTTCATCAACACAGCGCCGCGCAGCCACACATGTCACTCCCCCTGTGTCTCACATATGCTCACACACACACACACACACACACACACACACACACACACACACACACACACACACACACACACACACACACACACACACACACACACACACACACACACACACACACACACACACACACATTCTTATAAAAGGGCATTTTCAAAACACTTGGTGTTACATGCTGTTGCCAGTGCATTAAGGATGTGGCAACAAGGGCACAGAGAAGTCAACTCCTATAGGGAAAAATTGCATTGGTTATGGGCATATGGTATAGGTTAGGGGTTATAGGTGTAGGTTTAATGTTTCAAAATTCCAGTAAAATTCCCTGGTTGTCCGGAAATAGATAAATGTGTATTTAAAAACATATAACAGAAGGATCACAGATATTGCTTTAATGTTGGATTAACAAAGCAATAGCAGGGAAAACATCCTATTTACTTTGCCATTTCATGCAAAGAAAACTATTAAATTGCAGTTCAATCATTTCAACCGGTATCTATGAAATTGAAAACACTTTGAGAGCCTCCGCAGACAAAACGTGGAGGGGTGAGACTTCCAGAGTTTGAAATGTCTTCTTCCTCAGCCCACATCACGCTGTTCTGCATATAACTAACTACACAGTCCTCAAGTAGCAGAAGTTTAACGGAATATGCAAAAAATGTTGTTGACAGCTTGTGTTGACAGTGACAGGATAAAAATACATTCTATTAATTATATTCCTATGCCGACAGCAAATGGACATAGAAATACAATGCATAGAATATATTTTATGGTAAAACTGAAAAAAATACAGAGAAACACAAAGCTGTAACAGTCATACATTGTCACTTTTGCTCTCTTTTTTTCCCTCTCTTTCTCTGTCCATTTTAGTGCGTGACCAGCGCTAGGGGTCAGCGTCCACGCAACGTTTTATCAACGTCTATACAACCACTGGACTACTGGAACTAATGCCCCCGGCCATTAAGCCGTCTGCGACTTGGGGCCCCGGCCCAGGGGCCCGTCAGATTTATGCCACGCTGGTATTGTTGAGGGCCCTGTGGCCCCTTTTCACTTCGGACAGCCGCGCTGGAACTCTTCAAAGTCTGGAGAGAGGTGTTGTCAGCAGTCACTGTTAAAAAATGTCCCCTGTGGTTTGGTTTGTTTCTTTTGATGACCGGATGAACTGGATACCTCAGCCCTATCTGGCAGGGCAAACAGGTTAGGGTGCCTCTTTTTAGCCCTCGGAATAAGAATGTGTCCGAAATTCAAATTACTTTGTGCCTCTTCATGGGTATTTTAGTGTGCGCTTATGATAACGGACTTTGGCTGATGACAAATAGCAGACACATGAGGAATATCATGATCGTCTTTAATAGTGAGTGATTTAGATTTTGAACATGTCTTTATGCTTGGTAAGCTAAGTCACGCTATGGGTGATGGATCAACTCTACAGCTCATGCCAACGCTTCCCAAGTTATCGACAGTTTGTTTGATCTGCATGATAACAGACGAAGATAGGAGCGATGAGGGGGACTGCTAGTGTGTCAAATCAAATCACATTGTATGTCACATGCGCAAAATACAAAAGGTGTAAGTAGACCTTACTGTGGAATGCTCACTTACAAGCCCTTAACCAACAATGCAGTTCTCAGAAAAATAAAAGTTAAGAAAATATTTACTAAATAAACTAAAGTAAAAAAAGAAAGTAACACAAAATAACAATAAGGAGGTTATATGCAGGGGGTCCCGGTACCAAGGCAATGGGTTGGGGTACAGATTAGTCAAGGTAATTGAGGTAATATGTGCAGTACATGTAGGTAGGGATAAAGTGACTATGAATAGATAATTAACAGCGAGTAGCAGCAGCGTAAAAAAAAGCAGGGTCATTGCAAATAATCCAGGTAGCCATTTGATCAACTGTTCAGCAGTCTATTGGCTTGGGGGTAGAAGCTGTAAAGGGGCCTTTTGGACTTGAAGCTCCGGTACCACTTGCCGTGCGGGATCAGAGAGAACAGTCTATGACTAGGGTGGCTGGAGACAATTTTTGGGGCCTTCCTCTGACACTGCCTGGTATAGACGTCCTGGATGGAAGGAAGCTTGGCCCCAGTGATGACCTGGGTCGTACGCACTTCCTTCTCGCACTACCCTGTGTGTGTGTGTGTGTGTGTGTGTGTGTGTGTGTGTGTGTGTGTGTGTGTGTGTGTGTGTGTGTGTGTGTGTATCTGAGAGGCAACAGAGAGCAAGGGCACAAAGTATGTGAGGATGGCTGGGGGACGGTCCTAGTTGGAGAATGTTGCATTTTTCAAACACCTGAAACAGCTTTTCTTTTTCCTGCAATCTACAGCCTTAATCATTATACTTATTTCTATGTAAGAAAAAAAAGTGTATTTGTCTGCATATCTAAGCATACATCTTGAGCTGTCTGTTTACTCCTGACTTGGGTAAAAGATTGAAAGGAATGCAAGTTTTATTCAGTACATTTAGTCATGTCTTGCTTTTCTAAAGTCTACCAACCTTGCCAGCAGGCATGCCAGCTAAGATGCCAGCTAGTTATGAGGTTGGGAGATTGAGAACCTATCTGGGCAAGCTAAAGCCAACTTCATAAAATTGCTAGGTGGCTAGTACTATTACAGAGAAACAACAAAAGCAAAACTAAAATATAATATTAATAATCTGAGGGGCACGTGCCCTGCCCTATGGGCATGACGCCTCTGACAGAGAGGGTTCTGATTGTGTCTTACCTAACGTTCTCCCTCTGTCTTCTCTCTGCCTGTTTGTCTGTCTGTCTCTCTGGTGTGTCTCGCTGTCTGTACATCTTTTTAGATCTTATCAAAGTGACGATTTTAGATCAGAAACGAGATGATTAAGGTGTCTGGTGTCCTCACTTGGGGATGCAGCTCTCTGTCTACTGTATGTTTTTTGGGCTGGTGGCAGTCAGACGTCTTAGACAGTGTTTACAACAGACAAACAGGAAAAGCCTGGTCTATGGTAGCCTAGTAAGGGATCCCAGTTACCCATCAAACGTCTCCATTATTCACGTCACTGTTTAGGAAATGACTCACTGAGTAATGGTGATGACAGAGAGATGCATAGCTTAGCTAGTGGTTTCTATTGTAGCTGCACGCACTCTAGACCAATAACATAAGCCATTCTCCACCCAGGCCTGTTCTGGGATGTGTGTACTGTAATTACGTCAAAGGTTTCATCCTGGATTTTTGGCCTCATTAAAAGGCCTGTTTGGGGACAGTCATGAGAAAACTGACAGCTGTTCTGAGGCCATTTTCCAGTGACTTTAAAAGGAGCTGAGCAAACACATGGCCCTCTCCCATTCGGTCATTCAGGAGACTGAAAACAGGGTTGACAAACTAGCAACTGGGTTGATTGAACGTCACCTTACTGACAAACTGAAGCCAGACCTTGAAACTCAACCCTGGCCCCATTTAAGGCTCTTATCAGGTGTGAAAAAGTAATGGGCGATAGCAGGATGGACCTTCACCGCATAGCAGGAATGGTTGGTGGAGACTTTTTGTTGAAAGGTGATATGTACAGTGGAAAACAGCTTGCATCTTAACATGGACACATAGGATAAAAATTATATTTGGACTTAGAGAGGAAAATCTGGTGGAAAATTACATTAATTCAATGTTCCCATAACCTCACATCGAATCAGGAAGATTTGACAAAGCTGTGAACGAGTGTGCATTCAATGTAGCCTTGTGGCCGCATTGGAGCATCTAGAGTCATTGAAGGAGTGCTTTCGCAGATGTTGTCACGGTCTGGGTTCATAGCCTATGTTTACAGCCTCGTAAAAGCCAGCTCAGCAGTATAGGGCAGGGTCCCAGACACCATGCTGTCGGAAAATGACAAAATCCCAGTATTTCCTGTTAATTTGGCACCAGCATACGACCGGGAATCCTCCCTGTGGCCATAGGAAATGCAATGGGGATAGCGAGTTATGGTAACTTAGTTGTATTAATCAGCAGGCTAAGTTCCCTTGAGAACAATCCACCTTCTGTTACAAAACTCAGTGAAACTTCAAATAAGAAATTATACTGTGATTGGGACATACTGTTACTATCTGTATTACTTACAACTGCAACATTCAGCTGTTCGAATTCTGGCCCTATCTCCTCTCATTAGTTATTCAAGAAGACACAGTCACAACAGAGGTCAACATGTTGCCAAGGTCCCCATGCCATCCATTTTTCCTCTCTTAAACTCGTTTGCATAATTTAAGTGGTGTCGAACCCAGTGGCATCACTGAATAGTGATTTCTGTGATTGCTCAAGCTTTGTCAAGGTGGCCTCAGAGACCTAAACATGTCTCCCCTCACGGATATCTTTTCCTCGTTTTAAAAGGTACACTGATATATTTTCCTCATCTATAGGTACAGCCAGTAGTCTGCGTTTAGCTGAGAAACGGATGCGCAAAAAAGGGCATTGTTTATAATGTCTTAATCAACTTTCTCAATTGTCAATGTTTTGAGCAAAATACACCAATTTGTCATATTATCTTCTTATTCAAGATCACTCCATAATATTTTTTTACTTGGCCTATACCGAGAGGAGTGTAAGTGAATGCGCGTCTGTCACAGAAGGCTTGCGCGCAAAAATAAACCCCACATTTAATTTAATTGGTTAATGGACTGAGAGTGTCACCAAAAACAAATGCATCACAATGGATAACAAACGTATAGTCAAACATATTGAGCATAACATATAAGAAATAGTAGAATTGTATCATGCATTGAACTTACCAAAAACCAAACCAATAAGCACAATAAAAACCAATAGGGTATCCAACGTGAGGCGAAACTCCATTACTCTCTGGTGTATGATAAAGTTGTCTTCAAAGGTATCCCCCCAAAAATCTAAATTATCCAAATGTGGGTATGGTCGGTCAAGTCTACAGAAGTGGCATCCGACAACTTTGGAAAGTCAGCCCCACATTCTCGGACAATTTCCACCACCTAACCACTCGCAGCATTACAACTGACTAAAAAAGCCTGCATAAGACATTCTGAAGAATTCGTTCGTTTCGGCTTCTACTTATATCATGTATTCCTCTGATAATGTCCAGCAACAGGCGCGGAAGGATGGCAAAATTACGCGTCTGGATATGGTCGGCGCTATTTTCTTAGTTCTCTGCCACTGTCACCGTATTGTTGATGGGAATTTTTCATAACTCCGTCCCTCTGTATTGAGAGTCAACTTCCTCATCAAAAAGTTATTCTTCTGATAGAGTATGTGCAGCTTAATTCTTGATAGAGACTTTCATCCTTTCTCTGTGTCTCCCATTTCCCCCTCACTCTTGAATGAACACAAGTCCTGTTATCTGCAAAATGCTCTCGTGGCTAAAGCCCACCCCCTAGCTCCTGTGTATAGTAGTCGAAACAGTGAACACTTAAAGAGACAGTGAATAAATATTTTTTGTCTAACTTTTTTTTAGAACTGACCAAAATTACACACAAATTGCACACACCATGTTGCGCATTTTGAGACTGTAGGTATAATTACGCCAATACCTTTACTTCAAACTACATTTATATAAAAAAATACATGTTTCAATAAATAGACCAAATAGTTGTATAAGAAAATTCAGTGTATAAAAATCAATCAGGCATGGGAAATAAAAACCTTAAAACTTTTCCATGACACAACCAGACATGAAAGCAAGTCTAAGAAGCTGTATGTCTGTTCTATGTGCACTATTTCTATGTTTCCCGTTCTACATTTTACTTTCTTTTACTTTCAGTTTTGTATACCAGCTTCAAACAGCTAAAAATACAGCGGTTTAGATGGTGCAATGATTCTCTACACAATGACTGCTTGTTTTGTCACATAAACTGAAATTAGGTGAACTATTAAAATTTTAGCAACCAAGAAATGGCAGAGTGATTTCTGCATATTGCACCTTTAAAATATGGTCTACAGATCAGTGGAGTGTACTTGTCTCAACTAATTTCACAAAAATAGGTCAGTTAGTGTCAGGATAATATTTTCACTTGAAATTTTAAGAATGTCATATATCAGTTGAACAATTTGTGTTAATTAATAAGGTTGTAGGGAGATTTTGTATTGCCAGTTAGAGGGTTCAAATAAGATGCTTTCAGAATGCTAGGCCTATAATCATAGTTTTCTATCTATATGGGGTATGTTGATTCAAAATATTCCCATGAAAATGCATACATTATTCAACATGTGCATTTCATTTAGCCTGCCTTAACATTTACCTTGAGATACTGGCATCAATCACGTGATCATGGAATGAATTAAAATGTAAACGTATCATATAAAAAGACACACACCAGGCTTCACAATCACATTGAGTAGGCATTAGGCCGATGTGATGTTATTTACACAGAGCAGGGAATAAAATAAACCATTCTAGAATCTTAACAAACCCCACCGTGCTGAGAAAATGTCACTATACCTATCTGAACGAGGGCTGTGTCTTGACTTGATGGAATGCGAAAGGCAATATTACATGTGCTTGAACAGGGGGAAACTGCAGAGTATAAGACTCAACAGAGCAGGACATAGTAGGACCCATCAAGTTACGCAGCGGGCAATAATATGGAGTGATTTGATAGAGTGCCGCTTGGCCAAATAAATATGACTTATTGCAAAATACCCAAGTAAACGCGGTGCTTGACATTCATAGAAATGCTTCTGGAGATGGCATTTACTGATCTGCCTGTGCATAGGGACTGCGATGTTATCAGGATTCCTTGCTATTCTGGTGTAGGCCACCATTGTAGATTTCTCAAAAAAAAGTGTTTCTGTTGTAAATTCCTAACTTACAAATCCATGCATTCAAACACAATCTACACAATCTAACAACATTTAGCTTGAAATGCATCATTCTCCTAAAGCACAACAAAACCAAGGAAAGCAACCCTAACTTTGAATACCCTTGATATCGCCCTCATGTTTCATGCATGTGCATGTTTAACTTAATTGCAAAAACTGATTCATTGAGCTCCAGTGCGTAATTGAATAAAACATGATGATGCAGTCCCTAAATACATTTCAGCTCATCTGTGACTGATGCCGCTAGTTTGGGGCCCCCATCAAACATTTGGCCAAGCTGTCAGCGAAATGGTGCAGTCAATGAATTTAGATGAATTATCCGGCATTAGATGTCGTATTATGGCTGACAGCTTATCAACATGGTTGGATGCTGTGTCTCGGCCCTAGAGGTACTTCAGTTTTTAGCGGGTGATCTTTCTATTGCTGTACCTCTGCTTCATTTGTCACGCCTTGCTGTTTGAAGTAAATTATCATTGTGGATTACAAATGCTAAAACGGATGAGCATGACCTTTTTGGAATATTTGAGGAGACGCCTTTGGGGGTTCTCTCTCTCCCCCCTCCTTTCTTTTCGCCATTAGCATCCTTTTTTACGGAAATTCTCCTAACCTTATACGGAAATTCTCAAAACCTTTTATGGAAATTCTCCTAAACTTTGTCGTTAGTTCTACCTAACCACCAATTCTCCCAGTAATTCTCTCTTGTTGTTAACAGAGAAAGACGCAACAGAGAAAGACGAATAATACTATACATCCTCCAAGATGTATCATACGTTACATCATCCAATTCGTATGATATTGTCCAACCACTATTCCATTCATAATGTATCCTAACCTAACATATATGTCATACATACCAAATCCTACAAATTGCCCTGAGGTCTGGTTGAAAGTTCATTCTAGCCTTAAAAGTGTAAACTGGAAAAAATATTCTCAGAATATTGTGAACTGTGAACAGAATGCAAATAGCTTAACTAACCTTAATTACTTTGCGCAACACGGTTAGCCATGCATAATGATTGCTGGAAAGACAGACAGCGTCAACAACAACTTGGAACCGTATACATGAAAACATCCATACAACCCCCAGGACATCACACAACACACATGACCATCACATGGCCCGGCTCAGAGGTGACAATATGTCTAGTATGGCTAATTAATCCAATGACTGTGGACTGGGTTTCAGCATGTGCCAGTGTATCAGGTTTTATTGCCCCAGATCAACCACTCACCATGAAAGCTGACAGCTCCAATTGGACTTTGGCCAAGCAAGTCTTTCGAGCATATAGCCCCTTGGTTGTGGCACGCCAAAGCAAGATCACATGGAATGTGGAAAATAGTTGTTTGCATGACACAGCAATAATACAGAATTATTCAAATTATTGAAGTTATGTTGCACAATCTATTTCATCTTCATTTGAGCTGTGTCTTTTTAGCTTGCAAATGTTCACCCTTTCACAAAGTGTCAGGACTTCCTCCGAAGTCGCCCCTCTCCTTGTTCGGGCAGGGTTCGGTGATCCACGTCACCGGCTTTCTAGCCATCACAGCTTTTCATATATCAATTTGCCTTGCCTTGTTTCCATACACACCTGGTTTTCATTTCCCCAATCAATCTACTTGTATTTAACCCTCTGTTTCCCATCCTTTTTTGTGTGTAATTGTTTCATGTTATTGTGGTGTCTTATTACGCGCTTTACTTTTGTTATGTTCCATGTTTTGAGCGCATTTGATTTATGTAATGCTCTCGTTTTGGAACCAAAATAAAAGTGTGCCTGTTTACCTCACGCTACTCTCCTGCACCTGACTTCGCCTCTTATACACCCGTTGACACAATGGGCCTCATTGTTGTATATACTGCATATCTGCCTCTGTCAAGCCTTGCCATTTCAATATTTTTTCACTGCTATCCAACAACTCAAGTGTCCACACATATTGCAGAGAAATCAAACTGTGATTGCCATGGAGACTGATCAAAAACGCCACCTCTGAATAGTACTTGACTACATTTCACAAACTGCTCTAAACGTTTGCTGGAAATTCTGTTAAGGCCATTGAGTTGAGTATATTATATGCAAATGTCATGAGCCACTCTTCAGTGTTTCATTTTCCAAATTACCTGCCATTTTATTTATGTGTTTACTACATGACTCTGCAAGGGTAACATGTATAAAACAAATGTTTTGTTTACACCATCGCTTCATGCTAGCTACCTGTCATATATTGAAAACTGGAAGCTTTTGCATGTGAGGGTATTCTTCCAGCTGTTTTTATAGCACCAAAAAACTGTTCATGGATTTTATGTTACTTCTGGGAAAAGGTATGTCCAAATGCTACTGCTACTGCATAAATACTACAATACAAGTATTAATTGAGCATACATTGGTGTGGTTTAGGACAAAAGCACACATACACTTAATAACCTGTATTTTAGGTGGTAACTGCACATCTATTCAACATTTCTGAGGTAAAGTTAGCATCTCTCTGTGAAGATTTTGATAATAGCTTTCCAAAGCATTTATACACATTTTTAACTATTCCCTTATTTACAAAGCATATAATTGCCGAACACAGGGCCCATTCGTTTCATTAACCCACCCAATATCTTTGGGGTGTAGTTATTTTTGAACTGTGGTTCCTCAGAGAGAACACAGTGCCTTTAAGGTACAGATCCCTGGTCGGAAGTCGACACTCGCCCAGCTGTTGCCTTGATTTATCCATTCTTCCTCACAAACACACATTTTATTTTGTGAGTGAGTTGTCGCTTTATGACTCTTATTTTAAAGTAGCTTTAAACTACTGGCATTCCAGATCATAATGGGAAGTCTATTATGTGGTTCTTTTAGCCACCGCACTACTCTAAATGGCTTGGAAACACAAAATTGCAAGTGCATTAAGATAACGTCAGCAACATATAGTAAGTACATCAAGCCTCTACTGTATGTTGCCATTGACCAATCCCAGTCATTTTTCTTAAGTGCATTATCTGATTGACCGGACATTGTAAAAGACGAAAATAACTCACAAAGAGTATTGTTTTGTAAGTCACATATTTCCATGTAATTTATGGAAATTTCTTGAAATGAATCCCGTGCAAATCTCTTACTCTCTGTTTCTCACTATTCCATCTCCAATAATCAAGCCCATATCTGTCAGCACCTGTTAATGGAGCCGCTGGCCCTTTAAGGGGCTCCTCGGATTCTATTATAGATTAATTGATTAAGAGGGTGGCGCTAGAAAATGACAATATATCTCTTCATTGATCTGCCTTTCAATTAGATTGGCTGCTACCCAACCACCCTAAGGGAGGGAGAGAAAAGGAGAGGTAGAGAATAAGAGAAAGCAAGGGGTGCTGTTCTGGGGACGTCCAATTTTCTGTTTCTCCTGATTTGGTCTCTCTGTCTCTCTCGCTCTTTCTCTCTCTCTCCTTCTCTCGCTCTCTTTTTGAGCCTTTTTTGTGAGGCCCCAACGTTAATTGTTGGGCTGTGAAGCGAGAACATCCCTCTGTTCTCCCGTGCTCTCTGTGAATAGGAAGGAAATTGGTGTATAGAAAAGGTGCTGAGACCCCAGCCTTCTGTTTGACACCCAAATGATGATATGGCAGACGACCTGAGAGCCAAAGGCGACATTAACTCTTTGTCTTGCAATGGGATCCAATGGGATTTAACCATTAAAAGGGCAGAAATTAAACTGGTTTCAACCGCTAATTGTATAATGAAGATTTCATTTTGGCATGCAAACACAGCATTGGTTAATTTGTGATTGTACATGACTGAGCAGACTATTCAAGATGTGCATATCCCTCAGAAAGTATTTGAGGTTACAGGAAGTACATGTCTTGTTGATTATATTGTGGTTGACGTCAGTGATGGTCAAGCCTGAATGTCAATCTATCTCAAGATGGACGCCTTGCCTGGTTCCACAGTCGCAGAGGGTAGGAGGACCAAAGCAAACGCCTGCATGGTCAGTAATTTGGCCCCAGACTGTGTGCAGGTCCTAGGCTCTAATGACGCGCTCCACATCCCCTCTTTCCCTCCCTCAACTTCTGCTGGCCAAATTGGAGCTCCCATCATTTTGTTTCCCTGGTGATTAAATGACTCTTCCAATTCCCACAGTCTGTGCCTGGGCTCCGAAAGGCGAGATGACAGCAATTATAGCCCCACACTATCCTAACAGTGATGGGGGAAAGCTGCTCCCACAAAGCTGCCTGTGTTTTGTCTGACTGCTACACTGAGGCCCTGACTTGATTTTGATTCTCTCCCAGTGTTACCAGGCTGCCCTGGTTTCCTAGGCTTCTGATTATGAGATGTCGGGTGCGATTCGGGCACAGCCATTCAAAATGGTTGGCCCTTTCAAGACCTTTAACGGGGCTATAAGCTATAGGAAAGCATGCTGGTGCTCAATGTAGCCTTTTTTTTAAAGCAGTGATATTTGTAAGTCGCTCTGGATAAGAGCGTCTGCTAAATGACTTAAATGTAAATGTAATGTAATGAGTATTCTTCCATATCTAACCCACTCTGTCACCACAACACATATGTAATGTGTACATGTAGCACTAATGTCTATGTTCCATAATATTATGTATAATGAGTATCACCAAAGAATAACATACAACACCTATTTATCTAATGTCTGCACCGAATACTAGTATTTTCAATCATTTATACAACAATGCTTCCTATGGATAACTTTGAGTAAAAGTACATCTCTGACCATTTTCAGGTCCAGGTCAAGCAGTATGAAATATGCAAACAGAGGCTGCAAATGGCACCCTATTCCCTACATACTGTAGTGCACTACTTTTGACCAGAGCGCTAATAGCCCTGATCAAAAGTAGTGCACTAAATAGGGAACAGAGTGCAATTTGGGACGTAGATAGTCAGTAAGAGGCTGAAATCGGAGTGGAAATTACATATAGCCATGACTCATCCCCACACACTGGTGTTCATCACAATCACTTGGCGAGTAATTATCTGCACATGGATCTGGCAATTTGATGTTTTGGGCTCTGATTGTTGGAAGCGAGCAACCGAGGCTGCATTCTCCCACATTGAATTTAGCCCCTTTCATTTCTTAACGCACTGCTGAAAGAGAGCTAATGTTGGTTATTCCGGTTATTACTTCAGCCACGCTCAATAATGCAAATTGTCCATTGATATTTCTTATGAAAATCTGTATCATAAACAAAAACAAGTTATGCTTGGGAATTTGTGTGAAAGAATAATGAGTGTTTTCGTGAATTCATTCATCGAGTTTGCCAGGAGAATTTGAAAGGTTATTGAAAACTGTATATAACAGTATATAGAAACCAAACTATTGCACTCTCAGTAGTAAACCACTGCAAAGCTGTTCTCTGCATGATTCTTAGATACTGCTTGTATAAAAGTGTTTCTTAAATGAATCAGGCACATAGCCCTGGCCTTTGTGATTCAGCATTAAATTAAAACTTACCCTGTTTTTTTCCTTTCAATACAAAAAAAGGCAATAGGAGTTAATGAGCGCTTTTATCAACTGGAATAGCTGTTAATTTATCTCCAATTTCCAGTTTTAAACATTTGTCATTTAAACACTTCCAAAAAGATGGCAAGGTTAATTATTAATGATAGGCTATACAGTATAGCCATTGATTCTGGAAGAATTCACATAGTGAAAGGCCTTATGAACTTCGTTCAACTGTTGTACCCTGTCAGAACCCAAAATATAAGCTGGTTTTACTCCATGGTTTGTAAATAATGTCATTGTGAACCAACACTGTATAACTTTAAATCATGTTTGAAACTGTAATTTTGGTCTCATGGGTGGAAAGCTCTTGCATCCATAACTCTACATACAGTATCTATGCATCTAAAAGCAGGTACATTTCTACAGCACCATCCCTCAGCTGTTTACCAAAACAAGTGGAGGGTTGCCTTGCTTTGTCCAATCTCAGATGGTCCCTTTAAAGTGTCTTTTTTTTGGCATTGGCTTTAATACTGGCAATTTCAAACCACAGTTTGAAACCGTTGCTTTAGCAATACATTGCTTTTGTAAATTACCCTTATGGAGGCTATGGTGAACACAGTGATGGTTCTATCAGGCTATTCATGAATGTTGAGATTGTCAAATCTTTAACAGGACACTGAAAAGGGTGGGTTCGGCACAAACAGGGAAATCCCTTTCATTCAAAGTTTATGTATTGAATTGAATATCATTTCTAGCCAACTATGCTACTATATTCTTCAAAGGTATCTCAGTGCATTCCCTCTACTTGAATGTCAGGTGTAGGAATGTGGCAAGTCTTCTGAAAGCAACACTACAATTTCTCCTCCTTACATCTTTTTGAGGCTGTCAACATTCCCCTTCAACCGCTCAGGGGGAAAATGTGAGATGATGAGTGAGATGATGGGTGAGCGAATAAGAATTGTTCCGGGGTGGAGGACAAAACGTAGCAAAAGCTTGTTTAGTGGTGTGTGAGACCATCATAGAGACGGTAAATAATGTCACAGAGAGAGAGCGAGAGCAAAATAAGCTACTACTAAGTCAAACTGCCATGGCAGAATGGATTAATAACGTGAGAGGAGAGGTTAGGCTATATACAGTGCCTTCGGAAAGTATTCAGACTCCTTGACTTTTTCACATTTTGTTACGTTACAGATTTATTCTAAAATTTATTAAATTGTTATTTTTCCTCTCATCAACCTACACACAATACCCTATAGTCATAAAGCAAGAACAGGTTTTTTAGAATTTTTGCTAATTTATATTTAAAACAAACTTAAATATCACATTTACATAAGTATTCAGACCCTTTACTCAGTACTTTGTTGAACACCTTTGGCAGCGATTACAGGATCGAGATTTCTTGGGTATGACGCTAGAAACGTGGCACACCTGTATCCAATTTAGTCGCTCTGGATAAGAGCGTCTGCTAAATGACTTAAATGTAAATGTAAATGTAAATTTGGGGAGTTTCTTCCATTCGTCTCTGCAGATCCTCTCAAGCTCTGTCAGGTTGGATGGGGAGCATTGCTGCACAGCTATTTTCAGGGCTCTCCAGAGATGTTCGATCGGGTTCAAGTTCATGCTCTGGCTGGGCAACTCAAGGACATTCAGAGACTTGTCCCGAAGCCACTACTGCATTGTCTTGGCTGTATGCTTAGTGTCGTTGTCCTGTTGGAAGGTGATACTTCTCCACAGTCTGAGGTCCTGAGCACTCTGGTGCAGGTTTTCATCAAGGATCTCTCTATGCTTGGCTCTGTTCATCTTTCCCTTGATCCTGACTAGCCTCCCAGTTCCTGCTGCTGAAAAACATCCCACAGCATGATGCTGACACCACCATGCTTCACCGCAGGGATGGTGCCAGGTTTCCTCCAGACGTCAGCCTTTAGGTGTGCGTGTTCAATCTTTATTTCATTAGACCAGAGAGGCTTTATGTGCCTTTTGGCAAACTCTGGCCACTCTATGATAAAGGGCTGAGTGCTGTAGAGATGGTTGTCCTTCTGGAAGGTTCTCCCATCTCAACAGAGGAACGATAGAGCTCTGTCAGAGTGACCATCAGGTTATTGGTCAGCTCCCTGATCAAGGCCCTTCCCCCCTGATTGGTCAGTTTGGCCGGGCGGCCAGCTCTAGGAAGAGTCTTGTGATTTCAAACGTCACTGTGTTCTTGGGGACCTTTACTGCTGCAGAACAGTTTTGGTACCCTTCCACAGATCTGTGCCTCGACACAATCCTGTCTCTGAGTTCTACGGCAATTCCTTCGACCTCATGGCTTTGTTTTTGCTCCGACATGCACTTTCAACTGTGGGACCTTATATAGACAGGTGTGTGACAGGTGTGTGAAACATCTCAAAGATGGTCAATGGAAGCAGGATGCACCTGAGCTTAATTTTGAGTCTCATAGCGAAGGGTCTGAATACTTATGTAAATAAGATATTTCTGTTTTGAATTTTTAATACATTTGCAATAATTTCTAAAAACCTGTTTCCGCTTTGCAAATGTTTTCTTTTCTATGCAGATTGCTGAGGATTTTAATGAAATCCATTTTAGAATAAGGCTGTAATGTAACAAAATGTGGAAAAAGTCAAGAGTTCTGAATACTTTCCAAAGGCACTGTCTATATACTGTACCAGTCCAACAGGGTTTTAGGATAACAGCGTACCAGGGGACGCCTGGGTACGGTTGGGCCAATTATGTTGTAGGCTGGTGTTTTTACACACACACACATGCAGTAGTCTTGTGTGTAACTGCTAATTGTGCATGGAGGGTATGACAATCCCTTGGCGAGGGACAGGGAGAGTCCAATAAGTCACACACACACACACACAGAAGAATAGCAAAGCATTCCTCATCACTGTTTCACCTCACATCTCACCTCTCGTATACATATTTTCTGTCATTGTACTGCAGGAGAGTGAGGGGCCTTTATTCCTGTGAATACAAGGATGTTGGTGGGTGGGGGGAGGTACAGTAAGGGGTTGCTATGAAATGGCACATAGTCAGAAAGTCCCTGCAAATAACTTTGTGTTTCCTCTGCAACAGGGGGAAATGAAAAAGATCACCTGTTCATTAGCCTTTCTCCCCAAATTTTTGTGCTAGTGTTGTCATAGCTAAACCTACCCCCAGCTGAGACTGTCAGGTCTGTGTGTGTGCGTGCACATGTATGTATCTCTCTCTCTCCCTCTTAATCCTTGTCCTTTCCTGCCTTTGTCTCCCACACTCCCCATGTCCTTGCCCCTGTCCTTTTAATCATTACATCAGGTCTTGGGCCTGGTTCCCACTTTAATGTCGCTTTGCCTTTCTTTTCCCCTCGGCTCGGGTTTGTCCCTGATTTACAATGGCCCCAGTGGCCTATGGGGAGGAATGGAAACGAGGGGGGGAGATGGGGGAAGTATTTATGATACCTTCAGCTCAGCCAGGGATGTGTGGTGCCCGAGGGAACAGTCTTGGCTTGGGAGACAGAGGGAAAGTCTCTCCCTGGAGGGAACCCAAGGCAGAGTTAGGGGATAGCGGTTAGCGCGTCGTGGCTTCGGCTGCTCAGGAGACAATGGCCCCTGCCTATCACTCTGAGGGAGTCAGCTGGGTTGAACTTAGGGTGAATGGGTCTATCATGAGAAAGCACACAAGATCTATCAGGACTTTCAACTGAATAATGGCTACATTCTGGGCTGGGGGCATGAGGGTTGGCCCACTGAGCATGACAATGAGCGTTGCTAGCTTGTCTGACACAGTCCCTCAGGGATGCGTCAAATGTTGGGTATTGTTGTTCTGTGGTGTTGTTGGGATATAAGACCACTAATGGTTCCTCAAAGCAGGATGTCTGTACTCCTGATTGAGTTAGAGGATAGAGGGATTAACTTTCGATCAAACATGATGTGAGAAATAAATGCTTGTTAAAAAATTTGCGCCATATGTTGAGTTGAATGAATGGTCAACAGGGTGGATAATGGGATATATATCAAAAACAAACACCAGACATATTTACAATATTATGATAGAGCAACTGCGAGTAAAAAATGTATATGTTAGTAAGTTTGGATATGTACCTAGCAAAGGTCTAATAGGTAATAGGGTATTGGAGTTGGAGTAACCCAGACAGACTGTCAGTGGCTGCAACACTAACTGGCCCCCACACCTGTTTTGCTGTGTTTTAGAGCAGGTGTACAACCTTGAGGTCAAAGGTCAGCATCTATCAGGCCAGAGTTCATAGAACACGTAACAATTAAAGTAATAAATACACAATGAGTAATGATACATTGGCTATATACACTAGGTATCAGTACCAAGTCCATGTGCAGGGGTACAAGGCAATTGAGGTAGATATGTACATATAACTAGGAATGAAGTGACTAGGCAACAGGATAGATAATAAACAGTAACAGTAGCAGTAGCGTATGTGATGAGTCAAAAAAGTTAGTGCAAAAAGGGTCAATGCAGATAGTTAAATAGTTCACCAAATAGCTAACCAGACCTACTATTTAGCAGTCTTATGGCTTGGGGGTAAAAGCTGTTCAGGGTGCTGTTGGTTCCAGACTTGCATCAGTAGCACTTGCCTTATGGTAGCAGAGAGAACAGTCAATGACTTGGGTGGCTGGAGTCTTTGACAGTTTTTAGGGCCCTCCTCTGACACTGCCTGGTATAGAGGTCCTGGATGGCAAGGAGCTCGGCCCCAGTGATGTACTGGGCCGTACGCACTATCCTCTGTTGTGCCTTGCGGTCGGATGCCAAGCAGTTTCCATACCAAGTGGTGATGCAGCCAGTCAATGGTGCAGCTGTAGAACTTCTTAAGGGTCTGAGGGCCTTTTGTCCAAATCTTTTCAGCCTCCTGAGGGGGAAAAGGCATTGCCGTGCCCTCTTCACGACTGTGTTGATGTATGTGGACCATGATTGATCTTTAGTGATGTGGACACTAAGGAACATGAAGCTGTCGACCCAATCCACTACAGCCCGGTCAATGTGAATGGGGCCGTGCTAGGCCCTCTGTGTCCTGTAGTCCACGATCAGCTCCTTTGTCTTGTTGATGTTGAGGGAGAGAGGTTATTGTCCTGACACCAAACTGCCAGGTTTCTGACCTCCTCCCTATAGGCCTCCACACAAGGGAAAGCGTCAAATCCCATGTTCCCTCCTCATGTCCTGGGCCAAAAGTCAGCTCTGCACATTGGTAGAGAGCTACTTCGGTCCTGAATCTTTAATTACTGCTAATAAATCATAAATCAGCATGTTAAACATCTTGGTCTTGCAGTCCAGTCCACAAGGCAATTAAAAGTGTATTGATGACACAGCATTAGTCATCTCAGCCTAGGCTTGGACATGGTTTCCCTATGAACTCTGATTGTTTATTAATGCTGAGGAATTCACCTTCATTGTAAAAAACAAAAATTAAGGAATGAATCGAGAGATATTTTAATTTCGAACCATGTGATGTTTTAATACTAAGTAATCAAACCACAATGAGCCCAAAAATAACCAGACCCAGTCCACATCTAACATTAATAAGTAAACATAAAGTAAGTAACATAAATAACAAATTATACCAGTTCCATTTATGGACCAAAAAATTGACAGCTGCGCCATAACGGTTGTAAAATAGTTGGGAAGAGTTTTTCGATGTGCCGATTCCATAGCACATGGTTTAGGAACGGATACAGAAAACAACACATGATTCAAAACTTAGTTTTTCAATTAGAATGTTATGGGGGATAAAATCATCCCAGCTCTGCAGATTTTGCTGTGAAGAGGCAGAATCATTAGATATTTTGGTACTGCCCATAAGTAGATTTTTTGGTTGAAGGTTCAGGAATGGCTGAAAAATCACAACATTTACCTTAAACTAACCTCAAATAGCACTGCTAGGTGATTTGAAAAGCAATAGTCAAGTAGAAACTATACTGAACAAAAATATGAACACAACATGTAAAGTCCCATGTTTTATGAGCTGAAATAAAAGAATTCCAGAATTGTTCCATCAGCACAAAAAGCTTATTTCTCTCAAATTTTGCCATGATAATCCTGACAGGTGTGGCCCATCAAGAAGCTGATTAAAATAATGATCATTACACAGGTGCACCTTGTGCTGGGGACAATAAAAGGCCACTCTAAAATGTGCAGTTTTTCCACACAGCACAATGCCACAGATGTCTCAAGTTTTGAGGGACCATGCAATTAGCATGCTGACTGCAGGAATGTCCACCAGAGCTGTTCTGCGGAGAATTTAATGTTAATTTCTCTACTATAAGCCATTTTAGAGAAGTACGTCCAACCGGCCTCACAAGCACAGACCACGTGTAATCATGCCAGCCCAGGACCCCCACATCCGTCTTTTTCCCCTGCGGGATCATCTGAAACCAGCCACCCAGAAAGCTGATGAAACTGTGGGTTTGCACAACCAAATCATTTCTGCACAAACTGTCAGAAACCGTCTCAGGGAAGCTCATCTGCGTGCTCATTATCCTCACCAGAGTTATGACCTGACTGCAGTTTGGCGTCGTCACCAACTCCAGTGGGCAAATACTCCCCTTCGATGGCCACAGGCATGCTGGAGAAGTGTGGTCTTCATGGGGTTCCTCGCAATTCCGTTGGAGGTACGCCAAATACAAATGTGATCCACACTTTTTTAAAGTCTAAAATAATAATAACATTTAAAAAAATAAAATCTTCACATTTTCAAACAGTCCATTTATATTTTTCAACAGGGCTATACATTTGGGTGAGGTTTTTTTCTCACCGAGGTAGCCTAGCTTCACTGCCAAAAATAAAATGAAACCATCTAGTGTTAAGTGAATTAACAACACAATGTCAAATACAGGTAGTCTTGTCAAATAATTAACGTCAGATCACATTAACCGTTACTCTCTCGTGGGAATTCCACTTATGGTCCGTATGTAGCCAAGCAAGCCACGTGAGTTTTTTGAGCAGAAATAAGATGACTTTTGACTAGTAAGACATGTATAAAAGCTACAGATATCTTGGGGGCAGCATTTTCACTTTGGATGAATTGCGTGCCCATAGTGAACTGCCTCCTACTCTGCCCCAGATGCTAATATATGCATACTATTATTACTATTGGATAGCAAACACTCTGAAGTTTCTAAAACTGTTTGAATTATGTCTGTGAGTTTAACAGAACTCATAGGGCAGGCAAACTTCCAAACAGGAAGTTCTGGGGCTGGTTGATTTTCAACTCATTGCCTATTCACATCCAAATAAGATATGCATCTGTTCGCACTTCCTACGCGTTCCACTAGATGTCAACAGTCATTAGAACGTGGAATGAAGCCTCTAGTTTGATGTGGGACCGGATGGCAGCTATTTGAGTCACTGGTCTGGCAGAATGCCAGTTCCTGGTTACACACAGTACTTATTATACCGCCTTGCATTCCATTACTCTAGACAAAAACGAATGCTCCGGTTAGAACGTTATTGGAAATATATGATAATAACATGCTGAAGATTGATTCTCTACTTAGTTTGACCAGTTTATTCAACCTGGAATATAACTTTTTGAAGTTTTCGTCCGAGTTCGCCTGGACCGGTGCCAGTTTTTGGACATGTGAACTAAACATGCTCGCAAAAGTAGTTAATTGGACACTAGTAATGGACATTATTGAACAAAACAACGATTTATTGTGGAACTAGGATTCATTGCACTGCATTCTGATGAAAGATCATCAAAGGAAAGGGAATATTTATGACGTAATTTCGTGGTGGAGAAATATATTTACGTCTGAGCGCCGTCTCACAATACCCAATAATGACAAAGCAAAAACAGGTTTTTCGAAATGTTTTCAAATTTATTAAAAACAAAAAAACAAAATATCACATTGACATAGGTATTCAGACCATTTACTCGGTACTTTGTTGAAGCACCTTTGGCAGCAATTACAGCCTCGGGTTTTCTTGGGGATGACACTACGCATGGCACACCTGTATTTGAGGAGATTCTCTCATTCTTCTCTGCAGATCCTCTCAAGATCTGTCTGGTTGGATGCGTAGCGTCGCTGCACAGCTATTTTCAGGTCTCTCCAGAGATGTTCGATCGGGTTCAAGTCCGGGCTCTGGCTGGGCCACTCAAGGACATTCAAAGATTGTCATTAAGCCACTCCTGCGTTGTCTTGGCTGTATGCTTAGGGTTGCTGTACAGTTGGAAGGTGAATCGTCACCCCCAGTCTGAGGTCCTGAACGCTCTGGAGGCAATTTTCATCAAGGATCTCTCAGTACTTTGCTCCGTTCATCTTTCCCTCGATCCTGACTAGTCTCCCAGTCCCTGCCGCTGAAAAACATCCCCACAGCATGATGCTACCACCACCATGCTTCACCGTGGAGATGGTGCCAGGCCGAAGAGTTCATTCTTGGTTTCATCAGACCAAAGAATCTTGTTTCAAGCGAGCTGTCATGTATGTGCCTTTTACGGAGGAGTGGCTTCTGTCTGGCCACTCTACCATAAAGCCCTGATTCGTGTGGTGCTGCAGAGATGGTTGTCCTTCTGGAAGGTTCTCCCATCTCCGCAGAGGCACTCTGGAGCTCTGTCAGAATGACCATCAGGTTATTGGCCCTGACCAAGGCCCTTCTCCCCCGATTGCTCAGTTTGGCCGGGCCGCCAGTCTTGGTGGTTCTAAACTTCTTTCACTTAAGAATGATGGAGGCCACTGTCTTCTTGGGGACTTTCAATGCTGCAGAATTTTTTTGGTACCCTTCCACAGATCTGTGCCTCGACACAATCCTGTCTCAGAGTTCTACGGACAATTCCTTCGACCTCATGGCTTGGTTTTTGCTCCAACTTGCACTGTCAACTGTGGGACCTTATATAGACAGGTGTGTGCCTTTCTAAATCATGTTCAATCAATCGAATTTACCACATGTGGACTCCTGTCAAGTTGTAGAAACATCTCAAGGATGATCAATGGAAACAGGATACACCTGAGCTTAATATCGTGTCTCATAGCAAAGGGTCTGAATACTTATGTAAATAAGGTATGTTTAAAAAATATATATATACATTGGTTAAAAAATTATAAAAACCTGTTTCTGCTTTGTTATGATGGGGTATTGTGTGAAGATTAGTAATATATATATATATATATATATATATATATATATATATATATAGTATATATATATATATATATACAGTATATATATATTTTAGAATAAGGCTGTAATTTAACAAAATGTGGAGAAGTCAAGGGGTCAGAATATTTTTCAAATGCACTGTAAGTAATCAAAGTGGCAATAGGGTACAGAAATAGAGCCTCACAATCAATGGAAGATGGAATAAACAGAATTAAAAGTTAAAGGAAAAGGATAGACTACAATGACCAAGAGCCAACAGGGAGTCAGGCTGCTACTTAATATTCTGAATGGAGTTGTAGTTATTTGTAACAGTAGGAAGAGAAAGTGCATGCACTGCAGCCTCAGTTAGCCTAGTTAGCTAATGTTAGCTAGCTTAAGTAGATATCCCAGTTTGAAGCAGTCAAGACAGGTACTAAGTAATCCGCTTCTCCTGGTTGGAAGCAGTCAAGACAGGAACTAAGTAATCCGCTTCTCCTGGTTTGATGCAGTTAAGACAGGTACTGCATAATCATATTTGATGATAAATAACCTAGCTTTGGCAGCTATGGCAGCAAGTCAGCTTTGTTAGTTGCTGTCTCTCCCTCCCTCCTCCCCATGTCTCTCCCTTCTCTCGCGCTTTATCAGCTCTGGTTAATGTTGCTTTCCTCACTCGGATCGGACCAGGTCCGGATCCAACCAGGTCTATACAGAAAGGGTCTAGTTGTCCTCGGTTCCATATTATAGACAGGTGTGTGCCTTTCCAAATAATGTCCAATCAATTGAATATTTGTAAGTCGCTCTGGATAAGAGCGTCTGCTAAATGACTTAAATGTAAATGTAAATGTAAATTTACCACGGGTGGACTCCAATCAAGTTGTAGAAACATCTCAAGGATGATCAATGGAAACCTGAACTCAATTTCGAGTCTCATAGCAACTGGTCTGAGTACTTGAGTAAATAAGATATTTCTGTTTTTAATTTGTAATACATTTGAAACAATTCTAAAAACGTGTTTTTCGCTTTTTCATTGTGGGGTATTGTGTGTAGTTTGATGAGGTGAAAAAAGTACTTAATCCATTTTAGAATAAGTCTGTAACATAACGAAAAAGTGGAAAAAGTCAAGGGGTTTGAATACTTTTCCGAATGCATTGTATAAACCTTTAACCATCATTCTACCTCCCGCCCAGCAACTTCTCTTCCACTTGTCTCCTGTTCCACCTTCCAACCCTCAGTTTACCTCAGCCCATTCCACTTATCTTTGCTGGCCACCCTCTTCAGATTTCTATCAACGATCAAATAAAATAAATAAAAATTGTATTTGCCACATGCGCCGTGAAATGCTTACTTACAAGCTCTTAACCAACAATGCAGTTTTGAGAAAATACCCAAAAAAGTAAGAGATAAGAATAACAAGTAATTAAAGAGCAGCAGTAAATAACAATAGTGGGGCTATATAGAGGGGGTACCGGTGTCGAGGTAATTAAGGTAATATGTACATGTACAGTGGGGAGAACAAGTATTTGATACACTGCCGGTTTTGCAGGTTTTCCTACTTAAGAAGCATCTAGAAGTCTGTAATTTTTTTATCATAGGTACACTTCAACTGTGAGAGACGGAATCTAAAACAAAAATCCAGAAAATCACATTGTATGATTTTTAAGTAATTCATTGCATTTTATTGCATGACATAAGTATTTGATCACCTACCAACCAGTAAGAATTTGGGCTCTCACAGACCTGTTAGTTTTTCTTTAACCTGTTGAAACTCCCCATCCCGGATCCGGGATCGTGACTAAAGCCTCAGGCTCATTAGCATAACGCAACGTTAACGATTTCTGAAAATCGCAAATAAAATGAAAATAATGCGCCTGCTCTCAAGCTTAGCCTTTTCTTAACAACACTGTCATCTCAGATTTTCAAAATATGCTTTTGAACCATAGAAATTGACTAATTTGTGTAAGAGTATGCTAAGCTAGCCCTCCTGTTCTCTACTCATTACCTGTATTAACTGCACCTGTTTGAACTCGTTACCTGTTGGGTCATGTCCTCTTCACTGTGTGGTGTGCTTGGACCATGTTAGTTTGTTGGTGATGTGGACACCAAGGAACTTGAAGCTCCCAACCTGCTCCACTACAGCCCCGTCGATGAGAATGGGGACGTGCTCGGTCCTCCTTTTCCTGTAGTACACAATCATCTCCTTTGTTTTGATCACATTGAGGGAGAGGTTGTTGTCCTTGCACCACAAGGTCAGGTCTCTGACCTCCTCCCTATAGGCTGTCTCATCATTATCAATGATCAGGCCTACCACGGTCATTGGCAAACTTAATGATGGTGTTGGGGTCGTGCCTGGCTGTGCAGTCATGAGTGAACAAGGAGTATAGAGCTCATTGAGTGAGGTTTTAGTGCCAGCATCGGTCTGTGGTGGTATGTAGACAGCTCCGAAAAAATACAGATGATATCTCTCTAGGTAGATAATGATGCTGTGGTGTTTACCATACTAATTGAATCTATCTAATTGAATAGAATCCGCGGATTGAGAGTTGAAGATAAGTACTTTTACTAAGAGTATTAGTATATTAGTAATTGACTGACTAGGTCTCTCCAAATCTCCCAAAAATGCTATTTCTAGGGCAATACCAGAACTTTTAAACAAAGGATGAGCATTTCTTAGTAATCTACCTGAGAACCATTTTGGGTTCAAGTAAAACATTTGTATAAGTTAATATTATTAGCTAGCTAACTACACAACAACATAATGGTAATAATTTATTTGACTGGTAAATCTCTTGATCAACTGGTTAAATCAAGTCGGCATAAGCCTATTCACAATACAGGTGAATTCATATTCAATAGGACTATGTGCATGCATTGAGTTATTGAGCTCCTTTTGTCTGATTTCAGTGGTCTATGGAGCGACAGATGACAAAGAATCTGGTTCCCTTTCATTTGGGATCATGTTCGGACTACTGATTAGCAACATTTTCATAGGAGTAGGCTATTGTCTTCTATCATACAAATGTGTGCTGTCTCTTTAAGAGAAAATACACCACTTGTATGTCATATAGCCAGACAGTTTGGCTCAGCAGTTCAGCTCGGCAAGGGAAAGACAAGTAATTTAGCTTAATCAGTGAAATATATATATATATATATAAATCTATATTTTTATGTGACAATTACCTTTGAAATTAGCCAATTTTGCTTTTAGTTTTGGGGGCCCGACCGCTTATGTGTATGTCGTTTATGCCTGGAACCAGAACTGCACTCAACAGTTTACTGGGTATCAGTCAGCACAACACTACCTCGTGAAGAGGCAGCTGGGTGTGGGTCAACATTGATGGAGAGAAACCTGACAACAAAAAGCGAAAGTTAGCAGGGCGGGGGGAATGTGAGAAACGAACAAGAGAGAGGGAAACATATTTAAAATGCCAGGGCTTGGAGAAGCACAAAACCTCATCACCCCATCACCAAGCGAGAGCCACATCTTTGAATAAGTCATGAGTTTAGTTCAACCTTGGCGGCAAGGACAAGTTGTGTGGGTGCGGATGTATTCAAACAAACAACTTGCACAATCTCATCTTATCTGACGGTCCTTGTGAAAAGAGAGGTGCATCTTGAGAGGTGTGAATGTAAGCTAAACACATGGCATGTTTTTACCTGAAAGGTATTGTGGGAGTTTGAATGGCTGGGATAGTGGGGGGCAGTGGGGGCCTAGATAACAGAGGATGTTCCTCAAATGCTACCCAGTAGAATTCTCAGTGGGTCACGATCAAACATTATATGGCATTCAATACCTGAAAATGCATCAGGAAAATTTCAGCAAATGTGAGCTTTGTGACACATATATTGGAGGACAAGGAACATTGTGTAAAGTAAATATGAATATTGTTATAAAGTTTCAATTTGATGGCAACAGCCCAGCTCATAGGTACTATGTCCTTGAAGGCCACAAACAAAAGAAAACAGACATACTGTATGTTCTCAACGCTAGTGTATACTAGCTACTATACAAATACAAAGTTATTTCTCAGAATACTTGCAAGGAAACTGTGGTCTGCACTGCTTCTATGCTGTCTGCTAGAACAAAATAAATGGCCTGTAGTGCAGAAGGACATAGCGGATAGGTCAGGGTACTAGGAGGTCTTGAAGACAGCGTCTTGGGGGATTTGCTGTGTTTGTCAGTGCGGGTCAGTGAGTGGTTGAGATGTTCAGCTGTCTGGCCTGTGTGTCTCCAGACTTCCCCTCATGTTGTCCCTCTTAAAGCCTCAGTCCACTTACACAGACAGGGCCCTGGGAGCCAGCTGCCCACTGCCCATCAATGACCCACATGTTTACACTTGGCTACACATCAGTCAAACACACACACACACACACACACACACACAAGTTTCAAGTTTTATTAGTCTTATGTACAGGATATGCATGGCACACATCCACGTCCAATGAAATGTTTACTCGCAGGTTCCTTCTCGACAATGTAACAACAATAAAAAATAATAACAAAAACACAAATACGAACATAAAGGAAATGGCAATGGATTAATGCAAAAATAGCCATAAAAAAGCAAAGTCGAGCAGGAGCCGGAACACATTGCTTCTCTGCTTGTGTGTCATCTGTCCCTGGTCTGGTCAGTCATCAGTGCTTCCTCATTGAAACCTCGCCAAAAGAAGAACAAATGCTAGGTCTTTTACCCGCAGCTAAAGTGACCATGTTAGGTACTGACAGCTCTCCCTTTGAGTCCTATGGCCTATGGCTAGAATGGATTAAATACAGTAAACTCAAGCATTTGTTAGCCAGATATACTTCCATTATGTGACAAAAGTATAGAATCCCCATAGTTCAAACCATTATGGATCATTAGAATTGCACTATGTGAGAACATATTGAGTTGGGTTTCAATGACTGTACAGTAATTTTAATAACAATTTTGTTGCAGAGTAGACTTCAGAATACCAAAAAACAGAATTCTAGTGTCTTTCAAACAGCCCCAGAACCTGTCTGCTCTTTCATGCCAGTTGAACTCTGACATAGACAAGACAATTGAACACAGCCGGGCAGCTAGCCCTGAAATGCCCACAGAGTCTGTTTGAGGTCAATTGAACATTGAGTTGGGATGAAGTGACTCTAATGCGTCACCCTAAGGGACATCTGCCTTAGGGACTCGGAACCAATATTGAGTTCAGTACCGGCCTCTTCACTCAGGAGAAGGACTGCACTGTCATATCGAATCACATTGATCTGTTCATTGCTAACGGCTAGCTCCTCTAACTCCATTGAGCCTCACTAGCTTCCGGGTTCTTCTCAGAATACAACATCACAAAGACATGCTGGCATCTGGCTCGTTTGTTCAACACACTTCACAGAGTTTCTTCTTCACCGGACAGAAAACATCCCAGCTATGAAATTAGCCAGTTTCCGTTTTGGATGGTGAAAAGCGAGGGGCTGGTGAGTTGACTAGTCATAAACAAAGGTCTTTCGGTTGTCTCCAGAGCAAGTTGTATTGGAGGGGTGGGGAGAGAAGAAATGGAGGAGAGGTGCTGATTGGAGGGCCGGAACTGTCTGTCAGGCTTCCAGATGGAAAATTGCTTGTCCATCTGCACGGGCTTAACTCTTAGCGTAGCCACTGGTTGACCTGCAAACCGTGGGGGGTTGGGTCTCAGTTACCATTAGTTGGCACTAATGCTAAACCCCCCAACAGTCAGGGATTTGATGACAGTGAAAGGGTTGGCGTGTGCCAACCGTTTAGAGGAGTGACAGCAATGACAAGGGTCAACATCTGTCTGGGCATCAGTAACTAAGCTAATGCGAACAATAGCTGTTATCTCTGCTCGCCAGCCTGGCTTTAGCGCTATGCTAGCTACAACACACTGAGCTCCTATCAAGAGGTTAGAGCCAGAGGAGGGAATGAATAGATATACCTAAGAGGGATTTGTTCAACGCTGATCCAGAGGAAAGTCATTAAAGGAAATTATTTTAACAGATAGAACATTGCTTCCAGCAAAGAAGTGTTGTTTGCCTCACTGTTGGGGAGCTGGCTCTGGGAGTCGATTGTCAATATATGATGATGTGAGTGACTGAACTTAGTTGCTCTCATATTCTCATGTTCTTACACTACTGGTCAAACGTTTTAGAACACCTACTCATTCAAAGGTTTTTCTTATTTTCACTATTTTCTACATTGTAGAATAATAGTGAAGACATCAAAACTATGAAATAACACATATGGAATCATGTAGTAACCAAAAAAGTGTCAAAGAAATCAAAATATATTTTAAATTTTAGATTCTTCAAATTGCCATCCTTTGCCTTGATGACAGCTTTGCACACTCTTGGCATTCTCTCAACCAGCTACATGAGATAGTCACCTGGAATGCATTTCAATTAACAGGTGTGCCTTCTTAGAAGTTAATTTGTGGAATTTCTTTCCTTCTTAATGTGTTTGAGCCAATCAGTTGTTGTCACGTGTGCTCCCTCTCCAACCTCTAGGTCACCAGGCTGCTCGTTAGGGTACACACCTGTCACCAGCGTTGAGCGCATAATGACACTCACCTGGACTCCATCACCTCCTTGTTTACCTGCCCTTTATATGTCACAGCCAACAAGTGATCCGCATATGTGGGAACTCCTTCAAGACTGTTGGAAAAGCACTGCAGGTGAAGATGGTTGAGAGAATGCCAAGAGTTTGCAAAGCTGTCATTAAGGCAAAGAGTGGCTATTTGAAGAATTTCAAATATAACTATTTGTTTAACTTCTTTGGGATAAGGGGCAGCATTTTCACTTTTGGATGAAAAGCGTGCCCAGAGTAAACTACCTCCTACTCAGTCCCAGATGCTAATATATGCATATTATTAGTAGATTTGGATAGAAAACTGTTTGAATGATGTCTGTGAGTATATCAGAACTCATATGGCAGGCAAAAACCTGAGAAAAATCCAACCAGGAAGTGGGAAATCTGAGGTTTGTAGTTTTTCAAAGCTTGGCTTATCGGATACACAGTGTCGATGGGGTCAAATTGCACTTCCTAAGGCTTCCACTAGATGTCAACTGTCTTTAGAAACTTGTTTGAGGCTTCTACTGTAAAGCAGGGGCTCATAAGTGCTCTTTGAGTGAGTGGTCTGGCAGAGTGCCACACACTCTGACACATGAGAGGTAGCTCTCGTTCCATGGCTTTTCTACAGACAATGGATTTCTCCGGTTGGAACATTGAACATTTATGATAAAAACATCCTAAAGATTGACTCTATAAAACATTTGATATGTTTCTACGATCAGTAATCTAACTTTTTGGAATTTCCTTCCGACCTTTCCGCTGGAAGTTGCACGCGCATCTCAATTTGTTTACCAAACGCCCTATCAAAAGGAGGTATATGGACATAAATTATGAACTTTATCGAACAAATCAAACATTTATTGTGGAACTGGGATTCCTGTGAGTGCATTCTGATGAAGATCATCAAAGGTAAGTGAATATTTATAATACTATTTCTGACTAATGTTGGCTGTGCAACATTACAGATATTTATTTTGGCTGGTTCTGGCTCTGAGCACAGTACTCCGATTATTACATGGTATGCTTTTTCCGTAAAGTTTTATTGAAATCTGACACAGCGGTTGCATTAAGGAGGAGTATAACCAAAGTTCCATGCATAACAGTTGTATTGTCATCAACATTTATAATGAGTATTTCTGTAAATTGTTGTGGCTCCCTGAAAAATCACTGCATGTTTTGGAAGCAAAACATTACTGAACATAACACGCCAATGTAAAATGAGATTTTTGGATATAAATATGCACTTTATCGAACACAACATACATGTATTGTGTAACATGAAGGCCTATGAGTGTCATCTGATGAAGATCATCAAAGGTTAGCGATTCATTTAATCTCTATTTGTGCTTTTTGTGACTCTTTGGCTGGAAAAATGGCTGTGTTTTTCTGTGACTTGGTGGTGACCGAACATAATTGTTTGTGGAGCTTTCGCTGTAAAGCATTTTTTAAATCAGACACTGTGGCTGGATTAACACAAATTCTATCTTTCAAATTTCTATTTGTAAATAGGTAGGTCTCACTGACTATCCCTAAAGCCAACACCTCATTTGGTCGCCTTTCCTTCCAGTTCTCTGCTGCCTGTGACTGGAACAAATTGCAAAAATCGCTGAAGTTGGAGACTTTTATCTCCCTCGCCAACTTTAAACATCTGCTACCTGAGCAGCTAACCGATCTCTGCAGCTGTGCATAGTCCATCTGTAAATAGCCCACCCAATTTACCTACCTCATCCCCATACTGTTTTTATTTATTTACTTTTCTGCTCTTTTGCACACCAGTATCTCTACCTGCACATGACCATTTGATCATTTATCACTCCAGTGTTAATCTGCTAAATTGTAATTATTCACTTACCTCCTCATGCCTTTTGCACACAATGTATATAGACTCTTTTTTTCTTTTCTCTACTTGTTTATTGTTTACTCCATGTGTAACTTTGTGCTGTTGTCTGTTCACACTGCTATGCTTTATCTTGGCCAGGTCGCAGTTGTAAATGAGAACTTGTTCTCAACTAGCCTACCTGGTTAAATAAAGGTGAAATAAAAAAAATAAAAAAATAAAAAGGTCGGTATTGGTCATGTAATTACCACTGAGTTATTTGAATTCTAACTAGCGCTAATGCAATTGCTAACTAGCGTTAGCACAATGACTATGGAATTCCATAGGTTTCTGCTAGCATGCTAGTAAATACCCTTATACCTCCAGTCATTGCAATAACGCTAGTTAACATTGTATCACAAAACAACCTCTAACTTCCTTCTTCATACTGGACACAGATATATAAAAATGGCGTCCATGAGTTCATCTAACTCTGGGGAAGTAGATAAAGGGTCTCATTGCCAAAATCCTGAAGTATCCCTTTAATGAGCTCAAAGCTCAGGGGATTGTCCTTAATTTTGTAGAAACATATAAAAACACTATCAACCAAGAATATTTGTCCCTCCATATCCAAAGGGCATTGATAAACGGTTCAAATACTTGAATGTCTTCCAGTGAGGTGCCAATGGGATCGTTTGAATCTTTTGAAATTCCACCACCTACTGTGAGGCTTAAGGTGACACATTGAAATTCATTTTATTAATTGCTCACCTTTGGCCATCTCCTCCGGTGCCTCCAGACTACAGTAGCTAAGAGGAGGAACACGCCCTGGCCATGCAACGTGCTCCCAGTCCAATTAAACTTTGCTCATTAAATAACCCAAATGATAGCGCTGCATCATCAGTTGTGTAGGCTACCCACACACACTTATGTTCTCATGTAAATACAGGATAAAATACTGATGACGAAACACATGAATATGACCATAATAATACTTACCCTGAGACACACTTGTTCACAGATTGTCTGCATGGAAGATATTCATGCATGTACATACATACACACACTATCTCACTCTCAGTGGTGGCAGGTAGCCTAGTGGTTTGAGTGTTGGACCAGAAACCGAAAGGTTGCTAGATTGAATCCCCGAGCTGACAAGGTAACAATCTGCCCCTGAACAAGGCAGTTAACCCACTGTTCACCAGTAGGCTGTCAATGTAAATAAGAATTTGTTCTTAACTTACCTTTCTCTAGGACACTACAACAATTGAACCACGCAGGTCTTGAACCAACAAAGCCACAAGGTCATCAGCTTGATAACCCCTGACCCCTCATTTGACAGCAGCTGTAAAACATAAGTTACTGATAAGATAGCATGGTGTCACTTTAGCCGATCAATGCTAGCTCTTTGTCTTACACCTGGTACTAAACAAGAGACCGAGAACCAGGGAGATAAGAAACGAATACACTATTGTATGCGTGTTTCTGTGTGTATGTCTGTCCTCACCGTGAAGTGGGGTGTGTTTGTCGAGTACAAATGAAAGCAAGCATGTGTGTACACAGCCTTGTTGTCCCCTAGGTGGACTGTCTACATGCCACCCCCTTGGCTCCAACTCCTCCATACACACACACACACACACACACACACACACACACACACACACACACACACACACACACACACACACACACACACACACACACCCTCCACACTGGCTGGGCTGCTCCCTCTCCCGAGAGGAAGGCCTATTGATCAGGAAGGCATCTCCCTAATTAGGCTGAACCAAGAGAGAGAGGGAGAGGAGAGGAAGGGGGAGGGGGGAACACAAAGACAGAGAGAGAAAAAAACAGAGGGAGAGGGGAAACAGCAGATGTAGGGCACAGCGGGCTGGTCAATGAATGTGTTGTTCCAAAAGAAATGGAGGTGTGAGGGGAATAAAGTTGTGCTACACAAGCAAAAGAGAAAGAGAGAGGAGGAATGGTGGGAGGAAGGTAGGAATGACAAGGCTGTGATGAAGAGAAAGAGAGACGGTGGGAGGAAGGTAGGAACGACAAGGCTTTGATGAAGAGAGAGAGAGAGAGAGAGAGAGAGAGAGAGAGAGAGAGAGAGAGAGAGAGAATGAGCAAAGTGGATTGCATGGAGGACAGTAAGGGAAGGAGAGATATACAGATAGTGATGGATAGAGGTAGAGAGGGCTGGAGCAAAATAGAAATAGGTTCATAGAGCTGGAAGGTGGTGGAGGGTGCTGAGACTTTGTTACACAACCTCATAACGGATTGAATCCTTCGCTCCAGCCGTTGGTTTTCTGAAGCATTTAGGAGAATGGAAAAACACAGGCAACTCTGCTATTTGATTCCAATCACCTTCGGGCCTCAACATGCTCCTGGGATTGAATTAAAAGATGCAATTAACTTGTTCACAGTTTTTCCTCCTCCTTTCTTTCCCCTCCAGCTAAATAGGACGAGTGGTTGAGAGAGAGAGAGAGAGAGAGAGAGAGAGAGAGAGGTTGAGAAAGAGAGAGAGAGGTAGAGAGAGAGAGAGGGGTAGAGAGAGAGACAGAGAGAGAGACAGAGGTTGAGAGAGAGAGGTAGAGAGAGAGAGAGGCAGAGAGAGAGAGAGAGTAGAGAGAGAGACAGAGAGAGAGACAGAGGTTGAGAGAGAGAGGTAGAGAGAGAGAGAGGCAGAGAGAGAGAGAGAGAGGTAGAGAGAGAGAGAGATTTGAAAACTTCTACAGTACCCGTAATTCTGTGACATAATAATTTTTTCCTATCATCTCATAAATCTCAGTTTTATCCTATTTACAATTATGACACGAGAATATACTTTTCTGACACATATCGATCATATCGATGCCACGATGCACAGTCTTATATCTAAAGGGAAATGTGCTGTACATTGGGAAATACAGGGCATTCGGAAAGTATTCAGACCCCTTCCCTTTTTCCACATTTTGTTACATTACAGCCTCATATCTAAAATTGATTACATTATTTCCCCTCCTCATCAATCGACACACAATATCCCATAATGACAAAGTGAAAACAGGTTATTTGAATTTTTTGCAAGTATAAAAAATAGAAAACAGAAATACCGTATTTACATAAGTATTCAGACCCTTTGCTATGAGACTCGAAATTGAGCTCAGGTGCATCCTGCTTCCATTGATCATCCTTGAAAGGTTTCTGCAACTTGATTCGAGTCGAACTGTCATAAGTTCAATTGATTGGACATCTATACTAGGTCCCACAGTTGACAGTGCATATCAGAGTCAAAACCAAGCTACGGGGTTGATGGAATTGATTGTGTCGCACAGATACATTTGCAAAATGTATAAAAACTGTTATTGATTTGTCATTATGTGGTATTGTGTGTAAATTGATGAGAATATACATATACAGTGAGGAGAATAAGTATTTGATACACTGCCGATTTTGCAGGTTTTCCTATTTACAAAGCATGTAGAGGTCTGTAATTTTAGCATAGGTACACTTCAACTGTGAGAGACGGGAATCTAAAACAAAAATCCAGAAAATCACATTGTATGATTATTTAAGTAATTCATTTGCATTTTATTTGCCTGACAAAAGTATTGATCACCTACCAACCAGTAAGAATTCCGGCTCTCACAGTTTTTCTTTAAGAAGCCCTCCTGTTCTTCACTCATTACACTCATTACCTGTATTAACTGCACCTGTTTGAACTCGTTGCCTGTATAAAAGACACCTGTCCACACACTCAATCACACAGACTCCAACTTCTCCACAATGGCCAAGACCAGAGAGCTATGAAGGACATCAGGGATAAAATTGTAGACCTGCACAAGGCTGGGATGGGCTACAGGACAATAGGGAAGCAGCTTGGTGAGAAGGCAACAACTGTCTCTCCTCGTGGGGCATCAATGATCATGAGGAAGGTGAGAGATCAGCCCAGAACTACACGTAAGGACATGGTTAATGACCTGAAGAGAGCTGGGACCTCAGTCTCAAAGAAAACCATTAGTAACACACTACGCCGTCATGGATTAAAATCCTGCAGGTCATGCATGGTCCCCCTGTTCAAGCCAGCGCATGTCCAGGTCCGTCTGAAGTTTGCCAATGACCATCTGGATGATCCAGAGGAGGAATGGGAGAAGGTCATGTGGTCTGATGAGACAAAAATAGAGCTTTTTGGGCTAAACTCCACTCGCCATGTTTGGAGGAAGAAGAAGGATGTGTACAACCCCAAGACACCATCCCAACTGTGAAGCATGGAGGTGGAAACATCATTCTTTGGGGATGCTTTTCTGCAAAGGGGACAGGACGACTGCACCGTATTGAGGGGAGGATGGATGGGGCCATGTATCGCTAGATCTTGGCCAACAACCTCCTTCCCACAGTAAGAGCATTGAAGATGGGTCGTGGCTGGGTCTTCCAGCATGACAACGACCCGAAACACACAGCCAGGGCAACTAAGGAGTGGCTCCATAATAAGCATCTCAAGGTCCTGGAGTGGCCTAGCCAGTCTCCAGACCTGAACCCAATAGAACATCTTTGGAGGGAGCTGAAAATCCGTATTGCCCAGCGACAGCCCCGAAACCTGAAGGATCTGGAGAAGGTCTGTATGGAGGAGTGGGCCAAAATCCCTGCTGCAGTGTGAGCAAACCTGGTCAAGAACTACAGGAAACATATGATCTCTGTAATTGCAAACAAAGGTTTCTGTACCAAATATTAATATACTTATGTCATGCAATAAAAGAAGAAGGTGAGGACCAAAGGTCAGCGTGTAAGTGTTCATGTTTTTTTATCAAGATATGAACACTGAACAAAACAATAAACTTGAAGTAATCAATCCGAAACAGTCCCGTGTGGCACCAACACTAACACGGTAAATATACACCCATGAAACACAAGTGGGAAAATGCTACCTAAGTATGATTCTCAATCAGAGACAACTAACGACACCTGCCTCTGATTGAGAACAATACCAGGCCAAACGCAAAAACACAACATAGAAAACGGAACATAGACAACCCACCCAACTCACGCCCTGACCATACTAAAACAAAGACGTAACAAAGGACTTAAGTTCAGAACGTGACATGAGCATATGCTTATTTTTCACATTTGTACTGTAGCATGCTTTTCTTCTACAAAGATGTGTATACAAAGTCTGTCTCCTCTGCAAATATATTGCTCGCTCAATTATACCATTGCTACAGAGTAGTCTAGACCCAGTGATCTTTTTCTTTAACCTGCTCAATGTGTCAGCTCTTAAACAATCTCTTTAATAAGTCCAACAGGCAAGTCTATCAAAAGACAGGTCAGTGTGAGGGAAAAGGGAAGAGAGAAAAAAGAGCGGTATGGTTCAAAATGACTACAGCTTGACAAACCGCTGCGATGGAAGACGCTGGTGACCTTGTGCTATTGGCCAATGACCAGGGGATCCTCTTTCAGTATGTGCACACAGGTACTACAGATGAAAGACATTGTTGGAGAGGGGGACAGGGAGAGAGGGAGTGAGGGAGAAGGGGTTGTTCGCTCAGAAGAGTTCACTGAGAGGAGTAGGGAGTACACACTGACTGGGGAATATAAAAATAATCATTTGGGTTGAGCACTGTGTGTTTGTGTGTGTGTGTGCGTGTGTGCGTGTGTGTGTGCGTGTGCGTGTGTGTGTGCGAGCGTGCATCTGTCTGACTCTATTTGCATGTAGCCTAGGAATGTACACTGTATGTCTCTGTGGTCTTTGTCTGTCTGACATGATTAGTCTGATTGAGTTGGTTTTGTTGTGTTTGAAGTGTGTGTTTGCTCACTTGTGTAGGCATCATGTATGCTTTTATGTGTGCGCATGGGTGTGTGTTGTCAGTGTGAGTTTCCCCTTTGGGTTAAATCTCCAATTCCACCCAGACACACATTTTCTCTCTGTCTCTCTCTCCCACTCTTCCCCTCTCTCTTTCGTGTCAGTGCTACTCTTCAATCACGCCAATTGCTTGTGAGTCTAATGTGAGATGTTCAGCTCATCATGCGTGCTGCCCCACTTTCAAGCAGCCAGTAAGCAACAAACCTCTAAATAAATCCAATAAGTGTCAGTTTCACAACACGGAACTAAACATCAGAGCTCACAGTCTCCCAGTAGCATTTCCCAAGTGTGACTCCACCAAGGACCCCATTCAGCCTCCCTCCGCCCTGCCTGCCTGAAATGGCAAGGAATAGAAATAGCTGTCCGTGCACATTGCCTGAAGTGGAACAGGCTTGCTATGAAACGTGTTAAGATGGAGAAAAACAATGCTTTTCTACACGGCATTGTTGGCTGGTAGAGCGGGAAATGTGAGACAGACAGATCAAAGGATACTAAACACGATCGTAAAGACTTTTCATAAACACGTCGTCTTCGAACCAGGGCCCCTGATTAAGAGGATCTTAAGAAGTCGTTATTTTAGAAATGTGGGTTGAGTTTGATTGTGTCCCAAATGACATCCTATTGCCTATGATCTACTTTTGACCAGGGCCCACAGGGCATAATACACTATATAAGGAATATGGTTCCATTTGGGACACAATCAAACTCAACCCAATTTTTTTTAAATAACAACTTTTGTGTGTGTGTGTGTGTATGTGTGTATGTGTATGTGTGTGTGTGTGTGTGCGTGTGCGTGTGTGCGTGTACGCATCTGTGCGTGGGTGTGCGTGGGTGTGTGTGGGTGTGCGGTGCGTGGTGGGTGTAAGGAGGAGGGACCTCGGTGACTGCCTCTTCTCCAGCTATCATGCAATATTAATGGCCTCTATTGATTATGTCTATCCTTCACTGGGGAGATGGGACACGCAGACACGTCTGCAGTCACTCACACCTTCACTCACGCACACACACACACCACACATACACACACATCTCAAGACACTGAAAACTCATGTGGATCATCCCTCCAGACCCAAATAAATAACGTAAAAACCTATCTTCTGTCTTTCCTCCCTCCATACCTCCCTACCTCCATCCCCCATCCAATATTGTGCTCCAGGTCTAACAAAGTGCCATGACGTCCCCAGTTTCATTTGTAGGAGGACAAGAGACAAACTCCTCAGTTTCAATTGCTGGAGCTGTCGGCCCAATGTAAAGGCGTGTTGGACGGTCTTGTAAGGTCACCGAATTAGGGGAAAAAGTAATGTTTTTTATTCATTATTCTCTTCTTTCTCTACTCGTTTCTCACTCTTGTCTCTCCAAGATGGAATACATTCTAAGTCCAAGGATTGATAGGTTGACTGGCTGCCGTCCTCCGAGGGGAGTGTGTGTGTGCGTGCATGCTTGTGTTTGTATGTAAGGCTAGATTTGTCTGAATGTGTAGGTTCTTTCTGGCCCATTGACCGCTTGATCATATAATTAGTTAAGCCCAAACTTAAAAGTTACTACCCACTGGGCACGAACTGTTTCTATGTGTCAAAATATTGTGACGTGGAATCTATGTGGAAAATACATTGGGTTTGAAAAAAGTCAACATAAACTGTTGTTTTGAGGGTGAAATTTCAACTACAGGATTATGCCATCATGGTAACCAAATTTCAACATAGACAAACCTTGTGGAAAATATATTGAATTTGAACCTTTGTCAGATATTCAACCTTATATACAGAATCAGAAAAAAACTATAAGCTAAGCAGCACCTCTTACTGAAGAATTTATCTAATTTATCTATCTAAAGATAAATGTCCTTTCCTGGTCTCCCATCACAGTCCTTTTAACCAGGCCCAGCTATGATATTTGTCATTATTTTATTTTATTTAGACCTTTATATATTTTAAAAGGGAAAATATATTGAGACCTAGGTCTCTTTACAAATGTGCCATGTATATACCATAAATATACACCATACCTTGTATCCATATACCTCATTAAAATACAGAAATATGCTCATGGGAAGCACAACTATAACATTTCAAATCATCTCTTCCCTCTGAAAAACCTATCTCATTCTGCTCCACAAATAAGTCCCCTTTCTGCATCCTTTGACTTGCTTATGTTTAACCAGAACATCAAGATGAAATGTATTTTGAATTTAGTTCCAGCAAGGGCTCCGGGCAGCATTAAAACTAAAAGCACCTGGCATCCTTTCCTCCCTCCTCTCTGAGACCTCCTCTGTCTCTGCTGCTAACCTTTCTACCACTCTAAATTCCAATCATCTGCCTCTAACCCTAGGAAGCTCTTTGCCACCTTCTCAATCTCCTCCCCTCCCCCCTGTCTATGACTTCAACATTTTGAAAAGTTAGATGAGACATCCGAAATTTATGAAGTCAGGGCACTTGTAAACTGCTCAAAATAAGCCCTAATGTGCTGATCTTTCTCCCCTCTTTCCAGATGAAATCTCCAACCTTTTGATAAAGGATGCAGTGATGACCCTATCCCCTGTCACCTCTCCAACAAAACCTTCTCCCTTAAGGGCTCACAACTCAATGGTAGGTGGCATCCCTTCCGTTTAAGAGTAGTAGCAGCTGCACTTAGATAAATAATATCCCTCCAATCAAGGACAGATGAAAGGTTTCTTTTCTGAAAACTCTTGAATCTGGTCCTTGGCCACTGCTTCTCTCTCAGAATGACCTTCTTGATCCAAATCTGTTTCAAGACTAGTCATTCAAAACCCACTTTAAATCTTAGCTGCTTAACCAACTCCTCTGCTACATCCTTCTACCTATCGGTCCAAACTGAACCATCAGATCTCCCCATTCAGTCTGACTGCAGTCGGACGCATCCCAAACCACCTGACATTTGGCTTGAGGTGGCGTGGGGATCTGTCTCCTCGCCAAGTCACCACTGATGCAGGACTCTGTTCATCACTCTCCTATTCTCGTAAAACCAAGTCACCTCTGTCACAGACTGGATGGTCTCTCCTATCATTGTCCTGCAGAAAACAAATCAATCTTCCCACTTTCCCCAAACCAGATGGGATGGCGCATGTCTGGCAGACATATCTGTGGATGACGGATCACCACCTCAAGCTGAACCTAAGTGGAGCTGCTCTTCCTCCCGAATTGCCAAATCTCGCCATCACAACAACTCCAGTGTCACCAGCACAGCACCCCAACACCCTGTCGTTCTCAACTAACATCAAGGCGGTGGCCCGTTCCTCCATGATTCAACATCCGAAATACAACCCTGCCTCACACAGGAGATCATCCGTAATCCAGGCACTTGTCATCTCCCGTCTGGATTACTCACAACTGTTGGCTGGTTGGAACCATTAAACCCCCAACTTGGACTCCAGACCAAAGGACACATTTCCACCAGTCTACCCCGTCCATCTAATGTCTCATCTTTTCACACAGTCTGCTCTGAACAGTTGATGTTGAGATGTGTCTGTTACTTTTAAAGCATTTATTTGGGCTGAAATTTCTGAGGCTGGTAACTCTAATGAACTTATCCTCTGCAGAAAAGGTATCTCTGGGTCTTCCATTCCTGAGGCGGTACTCATGAGAACAGTTTCATCACAGCGCTTGAAGGTTTTTGTGAATGCACTTGAAGAAACTTCCATGTTCTTGAAATGTTCCATATTGACTGACCTTCATGCCTTAAAATAACTATGGACTGTCGTTTCTCTTTGCTTATTTGAGCTGTTTTTGTGATGACAACCAAACACAATTCAGCATCACTTTTCAATTAGAATAAATAGCCTATTAACTTGTTGACACATTAAGAAAGTATATGTTGGATTCACATCTCCAACTCAGCCAAAAATAAAAGTTAAAGAACGTGATTAAGTCAGTGGCTCAATCTAAGCAGTAGATACAAATCTTTTGAATGTTGATATTTGGTTGCATTGTCATATAGAGTGTGCATGTTCAAGATAGCATACCTAGGTCATCGCAGGTCTGTGGAGATCTTTACAATTGCTGTAATAATCTCTGCAGAATCTTAAACGGTTTTGATCACTTGCACCATGTAGTTTTAATGTAATTTCAACTGCAATCCAGGCCGTTTGGTTCTACTATTAGATGAAGCACAGCCATGATACATTAATCTGTTGCATAAATAAACAAAATCTCTGTCATTGTTTAAAAAAAATGTTTTATTTAACCTTTATTTAACCAGGTAAGCTACTTGAGAACAAGTTCTCATTTACACCTGCGACCTGGCCAAGATAAAGCAAAGCAGTGCGACACAAACAACAACACAGAGTTACACATGGAATAAACAGGCGTACAGTCAATAACACAATAGAGAAAAAGAAAGTCTATATACAGTGTTTGCAAATGGCGTGAGGGTAGGCAATAAATAGGCCATAGTAGAAAAGTAATTACTATTTAGCAGATTAACACTGGAGTGATAAATGAGCAGATGATGATGTGCAAGTAGAGACACTGGTGTGCAAAATAGCAGAAAAGTAAATAAAATAATATGGGGATGAGGAGGTAGATTGGGTGGGCTATTTACAGATAGACTATGTACAGCTGCAGCGATCGGTTAGCGGCTCAGATAGCTGATGTTTAAAGTTAGTGAGGGAAATATAAGTATACAGCTTCAGCGATTTTTGCAATTAGTTCCAGTCACTGGCAGCAGAGAACTGGAAGGACTGGAAAGTGGCCAAAGAAGGTGTTGGCTTTGTGCATGACCAGTGAGATATACCTGTTTGAGAGCGTGCTGCGGGTGGGTGTTGTTATCGTGACCAGTGAGCTGAGATAAGGTGGAGCTTTACCTAGCATAGACTTATAGATGACCTGGAGCATTCCCTTCTGGAGGGAAATGCTGTAGGAATGTTCAGCCGGTGTCGCTCATTCAGCCGACAGAAACTTTCAACCGGTTCTCCCCATTAAGCAGCGAGTCGGAGTCAGAGGCCGAGCCATCTCTGGTCTCTACTCCTCCCGTTACAGGATCTGATACGCTGAAGCTTCCCACCATTAGCTCTGATAAATTGAAAACCCTAGTCATTGGCGACTCCATTACCCCCAGTATTAGACTTAAAACAAATCATCCAGTGATCATACACTGTTTACCAGGGTACAGGGCTACCGACGTTAAGGCTAATCTGAAGATGGTGCTGGCTAACGCTAAAATTGGCGAGTGTAGAGAGTATAGAGATATTGTTATCCACGTCGGCACCAACGATGTTAGGATGAAACAGTCAGAGGTCACCAAGCTCAACATAGCTTCAGCGTGTAAATCAGCTAGAAAGATGTGTCGGCATCGAGTAATTGTCTCTGGCCCCTTCCCAGTTAGGGGGAGTGATGAGCTCTACAGCAAGGTCTCACAACTTAATCGCTGGTTGAAAACTGTTTTCTGCCCCTCCCAAAATATAGAATTTGTAAATAATTGGCCCTCTTTCTGGGACTCACCCACAAACAGGACCAAGCCTGGACTGTTGAGGAGTGATGGACTCCATCCGAGCTGGAGGGGTGCTCTCATCTTATCTATGAACATAGACAGGGCTCTCACTCCCCTAGATCCACAATGAAATAGGGTGCAGGCCAGGCAGCAGGCTGTTATCCAGTCTGCCAGCTTAGTGGAGTCTGACACTAGCACAGTCAAGTCAGTGTAGTCAGCTCAGCTATCCCCAAAAGAGACCATGTCTGTGCCTCGACCTAGTCTGGGAAAAACTAAACATAGCGGTGTTCGCCTTAGCAATCTCACTAGAATAAAGACCTCCTCCATTCCTGCCATTATTGATAGAGATCGTGATACCTCACATCTCAAAATAGGGCTACTTAATGTTAGATCCCTCACTTCAAAAGCAGTTATAATCACTGATCATAATCTTGATGTGATTGGTCTGACTGAAACATGGCTTAAGCCTGATGAATTTACTGTGTTAAATGAGGCCTTACCTCCTGGTTACACTAGTGACCATATCCCCCGTGCATCCTGCAATGGCACAGGTGTTGCTAACATTTATGATAGTAAAGTTCAATTTACAAAAACAAAAACCGACGTTTTCATCTTTTGAGCTTCTAGTCATGAAATCTATGCAGCCTACTCAATCACTTTTTATAGCTACTGTTTACAGGCCTCCTGGGCCATATACAACTTTCCTCACTAAGTTCCCTGAATTCCTATCGGACATTGTAGTCATAGCAGATAATATTCACATTTTTGGTGACTTTAATATTCACATGGAAAAGTCCACAGACCCACTCCAAAGGGCTTTCGGAGCCATCACCTACTCACTGCCACAGTCATACTCTGGACCCAGTTTTGTCCCATGGAATAAATGTTGTGGATCTTAATGTTTTTCCTCATAATCCTTGACTATCGGACCACCATTTTTATTACGTTTGCAATCGCAACAACCCAAAGATTCCTTGATGCCCTTCCAGACTCCCTCTGCCTACCCAAGGACGTCAGAGGACAAAAATCACCTAACTGAGGAACTCAATTTAACCTTGCACAATACCCTAAATGCAGTTGCACCCCTAAAAACTAAAAACATTTGTCATAAGAAACTAGCTCCCTGGTATACAGAAAATACCCAAGCTCTGAAGCAAGCTTCCAGAAAATTGGAATGGAAATGGTGCCACACCAAACTGGAAGTCTTCCGACTAGCTTGGAAAGACAGTACCGTGCAGTATCGAAGAGCCCTCACTGCTGCTCAATCATCCTATTTTTTCAACTTAATTGAGGAAAATAAGAACAATCCAAAATTTATTTTTGATACTGTCGCAAAGCTAACTAAAAAGCAGCATTCCCCAAGAGATGACGGCTTTCACTTCCGCGGTAATAAATTCATGAACATCTTTGAGGAAAACATCATGATCATTAGAAAGAAAATTACAGACTCCTCTTTAAATCTGAGTATTCCTCCAAAGCTCAGTTGTCCTGAGTCTGCACAACTTTGCCTGGACCTAGGATCAAGGGAGACACTCAAGTGTTTTAGTAGTATATCTCTTGACATGATGATGAAAGTAATCATGGCCTCTAAACCTTCAAGCTGCATACTGGACCCTATTCCAACTAAACTACTGAAAGAGTTGCTTCCTGTGCTTGGCCCTCCGATGTTGAACGTAACAAACGTCTCTCTATGTACCGAACTCACTAAAAGTGGCAGTAATAAAGCCTCTCTTGAAAAAGCCAAACCTTGACCCAGAAAATATAAAAAACTATTGGCCTATATCGAATCTTCCATTCCTCTCAAAAAAAATTAAAAAGCTGTTGCGCAGCAACTCACTGCTTTCCTGAAGACAAACAATGTATACGAAATGCTTCAGTCTGGTTTTTGACCCCATCATAGCACTGAGACTGCACTTGTGAAGGTGGTAAATTACCGTTTAATGGCGTCAGACCGAGGCTCTGCATCTGTCCTCGTACTCCTAGACCTTAGTGCTGCTTTTGATACCATCGATCACCACATTCTTTCGGAGAGATTGGAAACCCAAATTGGTCAACACGGACAAGTTCTGGCCTAGTTTAGATCTTATCTGTCGGAAAGATATCAGTTTGTCTCTGTGAATGGTTTGTCCTCTGACAAATCAACTGTAAATGTCGGTGTTCCTCAAGGTTCCGTTTTAGGACCACTATTGTTTTCACAACATATTTTACCTCTTGGTGATGTCATTCAGAAACATAATGTTAACTTTCACTGCTATGCGGATGACACACAGCTGTACATTTCAATGAAACATGGTGAAGCCCCAAAATTCCCCTCGCTTGAAGCCTGTGTTTCAGACATAAGGAAGTAGATGGCTGCAAATCTTCTACTTTTAAACTTGGAAAAAACAGAGATTCTTGTTCTTGGTCCCAAGAAACAAAGATATCTGTTGAATCTGACAATTAATCTTGATGGTTGTACAGTCATCTCAAATTAAACTGTGAAGGACCTCGGCATTATTCTGGACCCTGATCTCTCTTTTGACAAACATATCAAGACTGTTTCAAGGACAGCTTTTTTTCCATCTACATAACATTTGCAAAAATCTGAAACTTTCGGTCCAAAAATAATGGTCTAAACTAAATTACTTCTAGGTTAGACTACTGCAATGCTCTACTTTCCGGCTACCCGGATGAAGCACTAAATAAACTTAAGTTGGTGCTAAATACTGCTGCTAGAATCCTGACTAGAACCAAAAAATGTGATCATAATACTCCAGTGCTAGCCCCCCTACACTTGCTTCCTGTTAAGGCAAGGGCTGATTTCAAGGTTTTACTGCTAACCTACAAAGCATTACATGGCTTGCTCCTACCTATCTTTCCGATTTGGTCCTGCCGTACATACCTACACGTACGCTATGGTCACAAGACGCAGGCCTCCTAATTGTCCCTAGAATTTCTAAGCAAACAGCTGGAGGCAGGGCCTTCTCCTGTAGAGCTCCATTTTTATGGAATGATCTGCCTACCCATGTAAGAGACGCAGACTCTGAGACTCAACCTTTAAGTCTTTATTGAAGACTACAATTGAGTGTAGTCTGGCCCAGGAGTGTGAAGGTAAACGGAAAGGCTCTGGAGCAACGAACCGCCCTTGCTGTCTCTGCCTGGCCGATTCCCCTCTCTCCACTTTGATTCTCTGCCTCTATCACTATTACAGGGGCTGAGTCACTGGCTTACTGGTGCTCTTCCATGCCATCTGTAGGAGGGGTGCGTCACTTGAGTGGGTTGAGTCACTGACGTGTTCTTCCTGTCTGGGTTGGCGCTGTTCAACTGTTCTGCCTGCGGCTATGGAACCCTGACCTGTTCACCGGACGTGCTACCTGTCCCAGACCTGCTGTTTTCAACTCTCTAGAGACAGTAGGAGTGGTAGAGATACTCTCAATGATCGGCTATGAAAAGCCAACTGACATTTACTCCTGAGGTGCTGACTTACTGCACCCTCGACAACTACTGTGATTATTATTATTTGACCATGCTGGTCATTTATGAACATTTGAACATCTTGGCCATGTTCTGTTATAATCTCCACCTGGCACAGCCAGAAGAGGACTGGCCACCCCTCATAGCCTGGTTCCTCTCTAGGTTTCTTCCTAGGTTTTCCTAGCCACTGTGCTTCTACACCTGCATTGCTTGCTGTTTTCGGGTTCCAGGCTGAGTCTCTGTACAGCACTTTGATATATCAGCTATATAAATCAATTTGATTTTGATTTGGAGCCAGTGGGTCTGGCGACGAATATGTAGCGAGGGCCAGCTGACTAGAGCATACAGGTCGCAATGGTGGGTGGTATAAGGGGCTTTGGTAACAAAACGGATGGCACTGTCCACATATTCTAGGTCAGAACCGTCCAGGGTAGTGATGCTAGTCGGACAGGCAGGTGTGCACAGCGAACGGTTGAAAAGCATGCATTTCGTTTTTACTAGGGTTTAAGAGCAGTTGGAGGCCACGGAAGGAGTGTTGTATGGCATTGAAGCTCGTTTGGAGGTTTGTTAAGAAACTCCCCATCCCGGATCCGGGATTGTGACTAAGCCTCAGGCTCATTAGCATAACGCAACGTTAACGATTTCTGAAAATCGCAAATAAAATTAAAATAATGCGTTTGCTCTCAAGCTTAGCCTTTTCTTAACAACACTGTCATCTCAGATTTTCAAAATATGCTTTTGAACCATAGAAATTGACTAATTTGTGTAAGAGTATGCAAAGCTAGCATAGCATTTTGTGTAGCATGTAGCACACAACATTTTCACAAAAGCCAGATAACCAAATAAATAAAATCATTTACCTTTGAAGAGCTTCTGATGTTTTCAATGAGGAGACTCCCAGCCACATACCAAATGCGCAGTGTTTCCTGAAAGCGTCTGTGTGTAGGAGAAATCGTTCCGTTTTCTACATTGCGCCTGGCTACCGAAACGAACCGAAAATGCAGTCACCTCCAACGTGAAACTTTTTCCGGATTAACTACATAATATCGACCGAAACATGGCAAACGTTGTTTGGAATCAATCCTCAAGGTGTTTTTTCACATATCTCTTCATTGACATGCAGTTCATGGAAGCTTGCTTCTCTCTCTGTGCCCCATGGAAAAATACTGGCAGGTGACTTTTGCGCACCAATTTCGGCGCAGGACACCGGGCGGACACGTGGTAAATGTGGTCTCTTATGGTCAATCTTCCAACGATCTGCCTACAAATACGTCACAATGCTGCAGACACCTTGGGGAAACGACAGAAAGGGCAGACTCATTCCTCTTGCGTTCACAGCCATATACGGCTTGCAGGAGAGTTCCCAGATTTAGTGGAGGAGATCATGAAAGACAGAGCCTCAAAAATCCTTGTCATTTCCTGGATGCCAAGTCATCTTGGTTTTGCCTGAAGCTCACGTTAAAGGGCACGCACAGAGAAGATATTTGTATTTCTGGACACGTCAGAGTGTTTTCTTTCGAACAGTAGCAATTATATGCATAGTCGAGCATCTTTTTGTGACAAAATATCTTGTTTAAAACGGGAACGTTTTTCTTCCAAAAATGAAATAGCGCCACCATAAGTGTAAGAGGTTAACACAGTGTCCAAAGAAGGGCCAGATGTATACAGAATGGTGTTGTCTGCATAGAGGTGGGTCAGGGGAACACCCGCAGCAAGAGCTACATCATTGACATACAGGGAAAAGAGTCGGCCCGAGAATTGAACCCTGTAGCACCCCCATAGAGACTGACAGAGGTCGGGACAACAGGCCCTCCGCTTTGACACACTGAACTCTGTCTGCGAAGGCGAGGCAGTCATTTGAGAAACCAAGGCTATTGAGTCTGCCGATAAGAATAAGATGATTTACAGAGTCGAAAGCCTTGGCCAGGTCGATGAAGACAGCTGCACAGTACTGTCTTTTATCGATGGCGGTTATGATATCGTCTAGTTAAACCCTGATGAAGACAGCTTGGCTGTCGAAACTTTGGTAATTCAATTTTTGCATCTGAGCTCCTAGAGTGTGCGGCTCTCTTTTATTTTCATGATATCGTTTAGTACGAGCGTGGCTGAGATGCACTCGTGACCGGCTCGGAAATATTAACTTGACTTTCAAAGACTTTAGAGAGGCAGGGAAGGATGGATATAGATCTATAACAGTTTGGGTCTAGAGTGTCACCCCCTTTGAAGAGGGGGATGACCGCGGCAGCTTTCCAATCTTTAGGGATCTCGGACGATACGAAAGAGAGGTTGAACAGGCTGGCAATAGGGGTTGCAACAATGGCGGCGGATAGTTTTAGAAATAGAGGGTTCAGATTGTCTAGCCCAGCTGATTTGTACTGGTCCAGGTTTTGCAGCTATTTCAAAACATCTGCAATCTGGATTTGGGTGAAGGAGAAGCTGGGGAAGTAGCTGCGAGGGGGACGGAGCTGTTGGCTGGGGTAGCCAGGAGTAAAGCATGGCCAGCCGTAGAGATATGCTTATTTAATTTTTTGAGCATTCAGAGCATTTGGCAGCTGGGAGGAGGTGCTCTTGTTTTCCATGGACTTTACAGTGTCCCAAAACTTTTTGGAGTTAGAGCTATAGGATGCAAATTTCTGTTTGAAAAAGCTAGCCGTTGCTTTCCTGACTGACTGCTTGTATTGGTTCCTGACTTCCCTGAACAGTTGCATTGCATTCTCATTTGAACTTCCCTGTGCTTTTAAATGGTTCAAAGTGCAGTGATAGACATTTGGGTGTATACCAAAATTCTTACATTCTATTTCCATTGGAATTTGGTTGTGCTTTTAGATTGTTGAAAGCTTAGTGACAACACATTGGAAGTTCAACTTCGTTTTTTCTCTTTTTTGAGTGGGTGAACATAGGTTGTAATTTCATTGATCAACGTCTCATCCAAATATTACCCAATTATCCACGTTGAAATTACGTGTTGTGCCCAGTCGGTAGTAAACATTAAAATTACTTACCTTTAGAAGGACACAGAATACCAAGAAAACAGCATTCATCAAGACACCAGAGGATGCGGAGGAGAGGAGAGAAAGAGATAACAACAAACACTGAATTAGTAATTGGTTTATAATTTTATTGATAACAAGTTGTATACCACATACTGTATGTAAAACTGTTCCGGATGAGAGACAAAGAGATGTCATAGGCTTTGACTGCTGCAGTCCTTAATACTTATATACTCACAACTCTCATTATGGAGAGGGTAGCATATTATGACAGAGTCAAGAGAGATGTCATCAGTTTATGTTGAGTGTTAAAAAAGTTTCTGGCAGTATTATATGTGTTCTGATAGTCGTCTACACACTCACTAGTGCTGGTGCTCATTTTAACGTCCAACCGATGACGCCCAATGAATGGTAATGATATGTTAGCAGGAATCCTCATGCTTCGAGTTGGCAAAGTAGGTTGGAATGGTGGATCTGATGATAGGAAATGACAATGAGCTCTGCAAACACAATAACTACTTGTGTGAGGCTCCAACGTGCATCACCTAGAATTTATCTGAAAACATATGGTTCCAACACCAAACTCCCCACTCATGCATAACAGGCTACACCATTACACCATTCGCGTCGTGTGCGCGAGTGTTGCAAAACACATTTTGAAATCTATGTTTTTCAATTATTGCACCCACACTACTCGCACGCGCCAATGAGTGTCTGCGTTGCCAAGGGCTAAAATAGAAGTCAGTTCTATTTGTGACACAGATCGCGCTGCAACTCCTGCCTCTCCCATCTCCTCATTGGTTTATAGAAGCAGGTACCCACGTGATATCTCCTCAGTAGTTATACTCACGTGGGTGACTGAAAGACGAACAAGGTCAATGGTGGTAATGCACCTCATTTATAAAGTTGCCAATCGCAATATAATGTCAAGAGAAGAAAAGGCCTGGAAGGAGGAGAGATGACTTGAAACGATTTGGTTGACCGTTTTAAGTATGGATTAATTGGCGGAGTAGAGGTCCTTGTGCATTTCAGGTAAAATAACAACTCAATGTTTATATCCCAGGACAAATTAGTTAGCAACAGCAAGCTAGCTAAATAGGACATTTAGCTCGTAAGTGCAAGCAAGCTAGCTACATTTCCATAAATGTTTAATGCTTTTCGACCTGTTCCCCAAATTAATATAATTGGTTCAGAGTTTGTTTTGATATTTTAACCTGTGTGTCGTGATCGTGTTCAGTGTGGGGGGACAAAATACATTTATGCACAATGGCACACGCACACAGCCGGTTTGGGTTCCGTGTAAGTCTTGTGCTATTACTTGCCTGAGGTAGAGTATCTCATGATAAGCTGTGGACCACACTATTCATAGCTGATTACATACCACCACAGTCAGAGATTGGCACCAAGACAGCATTGAATGAGCTGAATAAACAAGAAAATGTTCAGAGGCGGCGCTCCTAGTAGCCGGGGACATTAATGCAGGGAAACTTATATCCATTTTACCAAATGTCTATTAGCATGTCAACTGTGCAACCATGGAGGAAAAAAACTCTGGACCACCAATACTGTACACAGAGATGCATACAAAGCTCTCTGACCATAATTCTATCCTACTGATTCCTGCTTACAAGCAACAATTAAAGCAGGAAACACCAGTAGACTAGATAAATACAAAAAATGGTCAGATGAAGCAAATGCTAAGCTACAGGACTGTTTTGCTAGCACAGATTTGAATATGTTCCGGGATCCTGTCAATACAGGACTAAGATTGAATCGTACTACACCGGCTCTGACACTCATCTGATGTGGCAGGGCTTGCAAACCATTACAGACTACAAAGGGGAGCACAGCTGAGAGCTGCCCAGTGACACGAGCATACCAGATGAGCTAAACTACTTCAATGTTTGCTTTGAGGCAAATAACACGGAAACATGCATGAGAGCACCAGCTGTTCCGGAAGAGTGTGTGATCACGCTCTCCGCAGCTGATGTGAGCAAGACCTTTAAACGGGTCAACATTCACAAGGCTGCAGGGCCAGACGGATTACCAGGACGTGTACTGCGAGCATGCGCTGACCAAGTGGCATGTGTCTTCACTGACATTTTCAACCTCTCTCTGTCCGAGTCTGTAATACCAACATGTTTTAAGCAGACCACCATACTGCCTGTGCCCAAGAACACTGAGGTAACCTGCCTAAATGACTACCGACCCATAGCACTCACGTCTGTAGCCATAAAGTGCTTTGAAAGTCTGGTCATGGCTCACATCAACACCATTACCCCAGAAACCCTAGACCCACTCAATTTGCATACCACCCCAACAGATCCACAGATGATGCAATCTCTATTGCACTCCACACTGCCCTTTCCCACCTGGACAAAAGGAACACCTATTTGAGAATGCTATTCATTGACTACAGCTCAGCGTTCAACACCACAGTGCCCTCAAAGCTCATCAATAAGCTAAGGACCCTGGGACTAAACAACTCCCTCTTCAACTGGATCCTTGACTTCCTGATGGGCCGCCCCCAGGTGGTAAGGGTAGGTAACAACACATCCGCACGCTGATCCTCAACACAGGGGCCCCTCAGGGGTGCTGCTCAGTCCCCTCAAGGGCTCCCTGTTCACTCATAACTGCACGGCCAGGCACGACTCCAACACCATCATTAAATTTGCTAATGACAACAGTGGTAGGCCTGATCACCGACAATGATTTGACAGCCAATAGGGAGGATGTCAGAGACCTGGTCGTGTGGTGCCTGGACAACAACCTTTCCCTCAACGTGATCAATACAAAGGAGATAATTGTGGACTACAGGAAAAAGAGGACCGAGCATGCCCCCATTCTCATCGATGGGGCTGCAGTGGAGCAGGTTGAGAGCTTGGTGTCCCTATCACCAACCAACTAACATGGTCCAAGCACACAAGACAGTGGTGAAGAGGGCATGACAAAACCTATTCCCCCTCAGGAGACTGAAAATATTTGGCATGGGTCCTCAGATCCTTAAAAGTTTCTACAGCTGCACCATCGAGTGCATCCTGACTGGTTGCATCCCTGCCTGGTATGGCAACTGCTCGGCCTCCGACCGCAAGGTACTACAGAGGGTAGTGCGAACGGCCCAGTACATCACTGGGGTCAAGTTTCCTGCCATCCAGAACCTCTATACCAGGCAGTATCAGAGGAAGGCCCTAAAAATTGTCAATGACTCCAGCCACCCTAGTCATAGACTGTTCTCGCTGCTACCGCGCGACAATTGGTACGGGAGCTCCATGTCTAGGTCCAAGAGGCTTCTCAACAGCTTCTACCCCCAAGCCATAAGACTCCTGAACATCTAATCAAATAGCTACCCAGACTATTTGCATTGACCCCCCCTCTCCCCTCTTTACACCGATATTACTCATTGTTGTTGTTGTTGTTATCTATGCATAGTCACTTCAATAACTCTACCTACAGTACATGTACATACTACCTCAACGAACCGGTGCCCCCGCACATTGACACTGTACTGGTACCCCCCTGTATATCGTCTCCCTGCTGTTGTTTTACTGCTGCTCATTAATTACTTGTTACTTTTATCTCTTATTCTTGTCTGAATTTTTTTGAAACTGCATTGTTGGTTGGGGGCTCTTAAGTAAGCATTTCACTGTAAGGTGAACCTGTTGTATTCGGCGCATGTGACTAATAAAATTAGATTTAATTTGAAAAAAAAGGATCAAGTGCATTATTTGCATACCATTACATTTACACAGAAAGCGTCAAATTCAATCTCCTATTTCTGTTGTTGTTTTTAATGTCACCACAGTCACACGTACTTGGCATAGAAAAGCATAAGCTGCCATATGTGTCAGTCCATCAAACTAAACCAGGTTGTGAGGATATATAATTGAAACGCAGCCAATAAAATGCGTAGGCATGCTAAATTAGCTTCCATACAGCCCTGGGGGCCACTGTTGCTGTGTATTGGAGCATGCTACCGTCATGTCAAAAATGACCTTTGGGGGGGAAGAATTTGCCTCCTGCAACGTGATTACCAATTTCCATATCCAGTTGTAGCACTACAGCCACGTTGATTTGATTTCATTGGGTTAATAGGATTTGATCTGCCTGCACGGCCACCAATATCCATAAAACAGGTCCCCAGAATGTAGGCTCGAGTGTGTGCATGTTATTGGCTGGCGCACCCCTCCGGAGCCCTCACAGAACATTTCCGACAACGTTGTGAGTGTTACTGAAGAGTTGTCAAGCTTTCATGCACGGTGGCCGGCAGACTGGTAGAGGCAATTATGGGGGTGTAATGCTAGTAGTGGTGGCGATATAACTCTGAATTATAATGCCCATATTTATGGGAGTTGGGAGGTTGCTGTGTGGCAGATTGTGTGTGTATGTATGTAGGCTGTATGTTAGATAGAGGATAGCTAGATGGATGGTAAAAGGATGACTTCTAGTCCTCCAATACACAGATCTGTCGGAGAGAAGGCTTCAAACACATGTACACCCACACAAACATCACACACTCGCAACCTCTACATATTCATGTATTCACACAATAATTCCACTTATCTTTTTGTATACAGACATACACAAGCACACACACACACACACACACACATGTACACACACATTTGCAAGCACGCACGCACACACACAGACACAATGTCAATCTGGTAATGGAGAAGTGGATACACAGCTTTTCACTTCAAGGCTCAGCAGGTAGCTTTTCATTTGCTTCCCTGACCATGGCAAAAAAACAGTGGCCCCAGCATCAATCCCTGCCTCCCTCCCTTCATTACCATGTTAATATCTGCAAAACGCTCCTCTTTCAGAAAAGCACAGGCTCACTCCACAGCAAGAGATGGAGGGAATGAGGGGAGGAAGACTACTTTCCTTTCGTTCTAGCCATGAAAAAATGTGAAGAGTAGAGGAAAAACTAAAACACACAAAGCTCTGGGGTGTCCAAGCGAGTGTCTGTTTTAGTTCCGGGTGATTTCCTCACTCTCTGCGAGTCTGACTGGGGGCCTGCAGGAATGGGGGTAGGGGAGGAAACACACCCAGGAGAAGAAGTCTCTGCCCTGGGTAAGTAGGGGGGATGGAGCCCTGTGTAGCTAGCCTAGCATCATTAGCCATCTCCAGCTGCCTGGGTAATGTGCACACTTCATTTCCCCCCTGTGGGCCCCCAAACCACTGCATCTCCCAGTGCCTCCAAACTACCAGCAATTTAGGCCAATCTTGGCTCCTTAGCTTCTGAAGCCTAATGGTAGCCCCCTGAACAGAAACATCAGTGGTTTGCTTTTTAGAAATCTTTGTTGGTGTGTGTTTGGATAGCTTTGTTTCTTTTCCGAAGTCTTTCTTGACAACACAGTATGGCTACCATGAACAAAGAGGAAGATTTCCAGTAGAGATTGGTTGTAATTTGGAGCACTGGTGTAATTTACCTTCGTAAGGTGAGGTGGCATTCATAGAAATGTTCATGGAACTCAAATCAAACCTATATCTTATATTTAGTACTGGTTATCTTTTTAGGCTTGTCTTTGCATGATCAAACTCATATTGAAAATGCAATTATTTTGGAATCCCTATACAGTTCAGTGTTGATGTTTTTGTTTATTTTTACATTGGGTATAGCCACTGTAATTCTTAAGACAAGGCTGTATAATTAAATGTAGAATGGTCAAATGTGTCTTTTAGTTCGACCCACCCATTATTCACCCTGTTGCATCCCCTCCCCCTCGATGTGTGATGCATGCTGGGTAATCCACAGCGCTCCAACCCCTCACCATCTTCTCTGCTCAACCCAAGTACACAGGTCTGTTTAGGAGCTATGGCCACAGCCAGACGAATTTGTCCATTACATTACCTGACCCTTTGTCCGACCCTCTGCCTTCTTTGCTAATGCTAATTTAGTACTGTCACGTAGTCTAAAGTGGAGTGCGGTGGGGGGGGGGGGGTTGGACAGAGGAGACGTCCTCATTTGTGCCCACTGATTAAGTGTCACCAGAGAGCAATGACCCCCCCCCCCCCCCCCCACCCCCACCTCACTCTCCTGCTGGAGAGGTACAGGTACAAAAGGCTTTAACTCTTTCATTACTATTACCCTTCCAGGCAAAGCTAGATATAGCAATAGCTTGCTTCAGTGTTTATGGCAGTTGTGGTGGGGAGGGAGGGAGGGTACAGGAAAGGCAGGAGAGAAAGAGAGGGGGAGGAAGGGAGAGAGGCAGAGAAGTAGCTAGCTCAGTGTTTATGGTTGTTGTGGTAGGGAGAGAGGGAGGGAAAGAGAGAGAGAGGGAGGAAAGGTACCTCAGTGTTTATGGCCGATGTGGTGAGGATGAAGACAGAGGAAGGGAGGGAAGCGAAGGAGAGAGAGAGGGACAGTGGCTCATTTAAATTCAATGCAGCGCTGAGGTGGGAGATAAGCAACAGATGACAGTAGTGCCGGGCCATTCTATCTCTGCTTGGGAGAGGCCAATCAGAGAGACAGATAACAAAGTACACTCCTAAATACTGAAATTATGGGGATGATGGGGGTGTAGCGTAGGGAGAGGGGATAGGGGGTGATCGAAAATGTCGAAGGGTGAAATAAAATGGCGATGGCTCTTGAAATTCTCCTTGAACCTTTGTCTACTAATACAGTTCATAGTTTGCTCTTCCTCTTTTTTTAATGATCAACCAATACTTGAATACACTAAACAGCTCCCACACATTTATATCCAGAGCCATACTGTATATACTATATCCATTAATTATTTTTAGATCAATAATAACGAATGAAATGAGGAGATGATTATATTCAAGACTATTGACTACAGCTAATAGTGATGGAGTATGGTGGTGGGTGCACTAAGGAGGGTCTAGGCTGCATAAGGAGACCCCCTAAGAAACAAAAGGTGACCTTGCCAACGCCCAATGCCTCCTTGCCTCCACCATTGCCTTCACATGGTTTACTATGTCTTAATTACCACACCACCAAAACCCTGACTGGACTGAATGAGAGAAAAGAGGAGAAAGGTGGAAGGGGAAACAAGATGCTTTGATTGATTTGGTACGAACATGGAAAAGAAAGTGGATTTGAGGAACCCAAATGAAGACTTGCCAGGGTAACTTCCCAAATCAATCTCCATCATCGCTCCCCGCGTAATCAATTAGTCTTCATTTAGAATGGAGTGTTACAGATGGAACACCAAGAACCCACTAGACTGCGATAATATTTTCTAATTGGAACCATGATAGGTGATTATAACACTGCTTGGATTTAATTAATTCAATAATACTTCAATATTATTGCCTAGTCAAACAAGGGATTTACTCTAAATGAGTTTAAGTGTTAAGAAGTCTTATTTTTCAGTTCACTTTCTATACGATAAATGCTGAACGGCTTCCAAATTAAATTCCCTCAGTTTGTGAAAAAGTTCATCTGGACCATAGCCGACTACGCAACAAACATATTGAGCAGAGCATCAGACGCTTCCCTGCGGCACTCTCAATGTGGCATTTGTCATGCTCTTATTGCTGGTAAGCCATTTCGCTAAGCTCCATGGGTGAGAAGCAATCCAGTCTCCTTTGGTTCTTCCAAAGTCTATAAGCTGGCGCATTATCTCCGAGCCACGCTACAGACTGTCACAGGTCAGACCACCAACCTACAGCAGGCTACTCACCACCAGTGTTGGGCTCAATGCCAGACTCTGCTCAATGCCACATTAATTAGATTACCATCAATGACTTCAGACATTCTCATGGCAAAATGAATGCCCGAATCAATGAATTCATGAAAATGAAAAATCTAATTTTTGTTAGTTAAGAACATGTTTCAAGAATCTGTTTACAGGAGGGGCAATACTATTTCATTGCATTTCCTGATTTGACAGGAAATAGAATTGACCCAAACCCCCCTGTTTCTCTCAGACGTCGCCTACCAGACACAGAGTAATAAAGAAAAGAGGATGGCTAATAGAGTGACCTGGTGTGTGTGTTATGTGTGACCAGGGTTATGTGTGGGGTGACCTCCAGTTGCACTGACCCATATTAATAATGACTTGTGTCAAATGAGGCTCGTGATTTCCTTTATAATCAGCCCCCGCCAGATGGATGCACACATGGCCGTGGATCATGGTATTGTCATTCAGATGATGTGTGTGTCACTGCCGTTTTCTTAATAAATGAGGAGGATATGGTTTCGTGCCTAACCTTCTCTTTGCATCTTTGTGTTCTTTGTGTTCACACAGATGCATGTTTCAGTAATAGGCCTAGGGATTTTTTAACCTAGGCACAATATATCTGTCGTAGCAAAACGCCTTTTCAATGGATTATGATGGCTTATGTTGCAGCCTTTTGTGTCCGTTCACCATCTATTCTGCATTGATGAAATGGAGATGTTAGGGATACCTCGATCCGTTTTGTCCAAGAATGTTTCTACTTGGCCATTTCGAATATTCAAGCTGCCTTGTAAACAAAACTACACACTTATAGTATTCTCATCCCAGCTTCTGAAATGTAGCTATACGTTTTGCTTCCACACTCAACAGCCCTCTTTATCTAAATCTCTATACCACAGACAGTATGCTGAACACGCAATCCTATTTCTGATAGCTATCCACCACAGGCAAGGCAGTGGAGCAGCAGTGTTGTTGTAGTTAAGCCTCCAGACCTAGGGCGACAGACCAGCACACAGCACACATAGCACATCTCTTTGACTGAAGTGTTTGGACTGAAGTGTGCCCTCGCACACAAATACAATACTACTCTGATCTGACTTCCTCTACCACAGGGAATATGCTGGGAGGCATCCTTTTCTCCTCTTTACCCAAAGCTACATTGTACATTGGTGTATGTGTTTGATGTATCTCAGCTGCAGAGAAAGACTTATTATATAATGCAAAGACAATACTTCATATGCCAATTGTCAATGACTACTCCCAAATGTAGGTTGATAATTTTGAAAACCTTCTGTTGGGTCATACAGTACATACCTGTATAATGCAGAAGGTTACCATAGCACTCCTATCAATTTTTTGAATGTCAGTTTTTGCTACAAGTGTGTGACACATGCTTACGGCTGGTTTTCTCCACAGCCCAATTTGACGTAATCACACATTCTTTTGACTTCAACCACGGCACACAGCATTCAGAGTGCTCCTCCACGGCCCAGTGTATCCGGTCCCTGCTCCACACACCAGGCTTCCAGTGCATCTCCCCAGTCCGGTGAGACCTGTTCCGGTTCCACGTACCAGGCCTCCGGTATGTCTCCCCAGCCTGGTAAGCCCTGTGGCATCTCCACGCACCAGGCCTCCAGTACGTCTCCTCGGTCCGGTGAGACCTGTTCCGGCTCCACGTACGAAGCCTCTAGTGATGATCCTTTGCCCAGAGCCTGTAGTGATGATCCACGGCACAAAGCCTCCAGTGATAATCCATGGCACGAAGCCTCCAGTGATGATCCATGGCCCAGAGCCTGTAGTGATGATCCATGGCACGAAGCCTCCAGTGATGATCCATGGCACGAAGCCTCCAGTGATAATCCATGGCACGAAGCCTCCAGTGATGATTGATGGCCCGGAGCCTGTCGTGATGATCCATGGCACTAAGCCTCCAGTGATGATCCATGGCACGAAGCCTCCAGTGATAATCCATGGCACTAAGCCTCCAGGGATGATCCATGGCCCGGAGCCTGCATTGAAAATCCAGGCCACGGAGCCTCCAACGACGGTCCCGAGTCCAAAGCCTGCAGCGACAGTCCCCAACAGCTTACAGACAGTAGGCAATTAAGGTCACAGTTATGAAAACCTAGGAAGATGGTCAGTCAATCCGGACATTTTCAAAAACGTTGAGTTTCTTCAAATGCAGTCGCAAAAACCATCAAGCGCTATGATGAAAATGGCTCTCATGAGGACCGCCACAGGAAAGGAAGACCCAGAGGTACCTCTGCTGCAGAGGATAAATTCATTAGAGTTAACTGCACCTCAGATTAACTCCCAAATAAATGCTTCACAGGGTTCAAGTAACAAGACACATCTCAACATCAACTGTTCAGAGGAGACTGCATGAATCAGGTCTTCATGGTCTAATTGCTGCAAAGAAACCACTACTCAAGGGTACCAATAAGAAGAAACTTGCTTGGGCCAAGAAACACAAGCAATGCACATCAGACCGGTGGAAATTTGTCCTTTGGTCTGATGAACGGATGATCTCCACATGTCAGAGCCTCGAGCCCACCGTGAAGCATGGAGGAAGAGGTGTGATGGTTCTTTGCTGGTGACACTATCGCTGATTTATTTAGAATTCTAGGCATACATAACCAGCATGGCTACCACAGCATTATGCAGCGATAGGTAATCCCATCTGGTTTGCTCTTAGTGGGACCATCATTTTTTTTCAACAGGACAATGACCCAACACACCTCCAGGTGGTCCTGTGTAAGGGCTATTTGACCAAGAAGTAGAGTGATAATCCTTTCTACTGCAGTTTCGTTTAAAGATATTTTAATTTAATACCTTTATTTAACCAGGCAAGTCAGTTAAGAGCAAATTCTTATTTTCAATGACGGCCTGGGAACAGTGGGTTAACTGCCTGTTCAGGGGCAGAACGACAGATTTGTACCTTGTCAGCGCCGGGGTTTGAACTCGCAACCTTCTTGTTACTTGTCCAACGCTCTAACCACTAGGCTACCCTGCCACCCCAGGTATAATGTTAACAATGGAAAACTGCAAATATGTTGCTACTGCTCTCAATAGCATTGCTGCCTTGAATTTATCAGGTGTATCGACAAAGGTCAGTGGGGAAAAGTTGTGATGGACTACTTTCTGGACGACGAATGCTGACCCTCTCTCACTCTGAAAATAACTTGTTTTGAAGTCAGTGGAACACAACGGGCCAAACAAGCTGTGCAAACTAAACGGAAACTTACCTGACCAAGAATTATTTGGAAAACATTATTGACCATTTATTTGGAAGTTAATCTGAGGTGCAGCTAACTCTCCATTTTTTGATTGGTAAGTTAGTCTTGCCAGCTATCTACACTTATAATAATCATAAATTAATACCGAACGGGCACACAGAGAGTCACCTTCAAAAACACCATCATTGGAGAGCGATTCTGAGGTAATACCTTTGCATGGACTGAGCGAACACTTGTAAAATAGAGTCAAGCAACCAGCATAGCAAAGGATGCTTTGGTTCATTACGGGGGCCGGTCAGAATCTTATAAGTCCTAGCAACAGCCCTAGCAATGGAAGCGAGAACTCATTGAATCCCATGTGATGTGGTGGGACGACACTATTAGGCTTTACAGCCCCCCCCCTCATTGATTTTGTTATTCACTCTCACTAAAATATTACAAACATTTTTCCCAGATAAGTTGACTGAGAACATGTTCTTATTTACAGCAAAGACCTGGAGAATAGTTACAGGGGGTGAATTGGCCAATTGGAAACTGGGGATGATTAGAGGGCCACGGTATGAGGGCCAGATTGGGAATTTAGCCAGGACACCAGGGTTAACACCACTTCTCTAACAACAAGTGCCATGGGATCTTTAGTGACCACAGAGAGTCAGGACACCCATTTAACGTCCCACCCGAAAGATGGCACCCTACACATGGCAATTTCTCTAATCACTGCCCTGGGGCATTGGGATATTTTTTAGACCAGTGGAAAGAGGGCCTCCTACTGGCCCTCCAACACCACTTCCAACAGCATCTGGTCTCCCATCCAGAGACTGACCAGGACCAACGCTGCTTAGCTTCAGAGGCAATCGAGCAGTGGGATGCAGGGTGGTACGGTGCCAGCATAAGTCATGGCAAAATGTGTAGAATTACAGGAAATTATCTTTAGAAATGCAAAAATGACTCTCCACCCCATGGCAAAATGGTTATAATTGCAGGAAATTACCTTTAAAACTGAAAAATGATCCTTGCCCCATGGCAAATTCTTTAGAATTGAAGGGCCCAACCAAATCTCGCTTAGAGGGCATGTTTTCATGATCTTGGGGCCCAGGAAATGTCACGCCCTGACCATAGTTTGCTTTGTATGTTTATATGTTTTGTTTGGTCAGGGTGTGATCTGAGTGGGCATTCTATGTTGTATGTCTAGTTTGTCTGTTTCTGTGTTTGGCCTGATATGGTTCTCAATCAGAGGCAGGTGTTAGTCATTGTCTCTGATTGGGAACCATATTTAGGTAGCCTGTTTTGTCACTGTGGGTTGTGGGTGATTGTCTATGTTATGTTGCTTGTATGCACAGTGGTTCATTAGTGTCACGGTTGTTGTTTTGTAGTGTTCAGGTTTCCCATTAAAATGACAAACACTTACCACGCCGCATCTTGGTCCGATCCTTACTCCTCTTCAGAGGAGGAAATCTGCCGTGACAGGAAAACACAGAATTTCTCATTTGGATCCCAGGCTGAAGAAGTTTAAGAAACCCTGGTTTATAGTTTTGTACTTAAAGTTTTGAAAATATACCACTTACATCTGACAAATGTGCCAAAGTGATTTAAAGAAATGAACAGCCTCACCAGATCAGAGTGTGTGTGTGTGTGCCCTGTGTTAGTGATGTACAGGTTGACTCATAACCCGCAGTCCCCAAGGTTATATCCACGGGGTGGGCGGGTTTTGGGTCATGAAATATTGTGTGGACGAAGGGCGGGTTAGTGGGTGGCAGGTTTAATAAATAGAAAACAATGCAGAAAAAAATCCCTAAATGTATAATTATTTAGCAATTCATATCTATAGGCAATATTGCGTTTTTTCTTGCATTAATTGTATCTGGCGTTAGTGCATAGTCTTAGCTTTAGGGCCTAACTGTAGAGCGCCAAATACACGGCAATTGTCAAATGCTTTTGGGAACATGGGCAGAAAAAGTTAACATCGATCCACTGAGGCAAAAAGGACAATGTCGAGTTTAATTCAATGATTGAAAATCAGTGAAATAGAGAGTTGAAAATTAATATAAGGGAGGGCAGCAACAGTTATGTGGATTATAATTCATGGACATTATTTGTAGGGGTTGATATATGTTTCGTTAGGACATATCAAATTTGACATTTTAAAGTGGAAATTAGAACCTTAAGAAGCCTTTTAAAGGCACTACAGAGGGTAGCGCGTATGGCCCAGTACATCACTGGGGCAAAGCTTCCTGCCATCCAGGACCTCTATACCAGGCGGTGTCAGAGGAAGGCCCTAAAAATTGTCAAAGACTCCCGCCACCCTAGTCATAGACTGCTGTTTCTGTGGTACCAGAGCGCCAAGTCTAGGTCCAAGAGACTCAAATAGCTTCTACCCCCAAGCCATAAGACTCCTAATAATTTGCATTGCCCCCCTGCATTGTTGTTTAAGGGCTTGTAAGTAAGCATTTCACTGCATAGTGTACACCTGTTGTATTTGGCGCATGTGACAAATAACATTTGTCTTTGAAAATTCTCAGCAACAAAAGAGTGATCAAATTAAGATCTTACATCTGTAGGTCAATAACCTCTCACATAGCCTAATATAATATTAACTCCTGAAGAATTAAGCATTTTTGCTGTAAATTATACACCAAATGTACATTTTGACTTTGGAATAGGAATGGAGAACTATTTATTTATTTTGTTCAGAATCTTTCCAATAAAAAAAAAGATTATTGCATTTTCTCCATGGTCTCTAAACGTCTTTGCTGCTAGAGTGAAGCAGAAATAAAAGAGGAGAGAGAAAACAAACCGATGTCAACTAAATTGAAGCATTCATTCTATTGATTTATGACATTATTCAGGTAAGCAAGGGCTTATTTAATCTTCTAAGGCAATAAGTAATGACAGAAGAGAAGCTGTATCTAATTTTAGACAAGTTGACTATCAAATAGCCTACCAACATGTAAATTATAAACAGAAACACAGGCTATCTAAGAAGGCCTTCAGATGGGCCATTTTCTATATTAGCGGGTTATGGTTGGGTGAAGATCTCAGATTTTCACTTTATCACATATAGTCAAGCAGTTGTGGATGTGTTATTAGCAATTGTGGATGGGTGAACAGCTGACCTGCGCATCATTAGCGTGTGTGTGCGTGTTCATGCGTGCGTGTGCATGTGTGTGTACATGTGTGTCTGCAAGAAGACAGTATGTACTATATGAGAGTATAGTGTCAGTATATGTGTGTGTTTTTGTCTGTGTTTCTACACCTAACTGTTTGTATCTGGATACATCTAGCAGGAGATAACACTCCTCCTGACCTCAGTGCTGCACTAATCCTCCTTCTACAAATCCCCCAACTTCTCTCTCCCTTGCCAGAGCTGCAATCTAGCTCTAAAGACAGGCTCCACAACTCACAAGCCCTGCAGAAAAGCTGTGTCTGCACTACCTGTGGCTGGGGATTTCCAAAGTCATTACAGGAGAAACAGAGGAACAGGGAAGGGGGGAGAAGGGTGGAGGTAGGGGCAGAGGGTTGGGAGGGAAGGAAGAAACATGATAGAAAGAGGAAAGAGGTAGATAGAGTGGTGGAACGGGTGAATAGTGATAGGGGAGCAATTCACATTGGCATTTTCCCTGTTGTACGTCCTATTGATTAAAGTTATTTTCAATTTTGCTGCCATGAGTTCAAATACACGCCTCAAATTAGTAACCCGTCTGTTCTTGTTATTGGATTCAATTCCATAGACAACTGCAACAGAGGGTGTTCACCAGATAATGGATGTTCTCCTTCGTAGGCTTTGGCTTGTGTTCCTATAGAGCAGGGGTTGGCAACCTAAGGCATCACTGAAGATGAGAGAATTGTTTTCACATGGCTAGCAGCTAGCAAGCCTTCTTTTGTTCTATGAAAAAAGTTCAGGGCATAAAATGTCACGAGCAAAGAAAAATAAGGCAGATGTCAGCTCATTTGTTGCCTCTTAGACAAATGAAATTGGATTTGTTTTACTGAAGGACTGGTCTGTTTGCGCTCCTGTTGTAAAACTGTTGTTTTGTTGGACATTAAGTGTACGGCGTCATTTTGTAACGAGACATGAGAAAAACCAAGGATGAGGAGGACAAGGCTGAAGGAATCACGAGGAACATGTCCAGGTATGAATAGCAAAGCAGTGCGTTTACACATCTACATGCAGTCAAAACTCCAGCTATAGAGGGGAGCTACAAAGTTGCGCAATGCATAGCTAAACATGGAAAACCATTTACTAATGGGGAATATATTAAGGAAGCTTTCCTCAGTAGTTCGCAGGCTTAATTTGATTGCCTAACAAAGACACTCATTTCAAAGATAAAAGACATGCCTGTGTCTGCCAGAACTGTTGAAAGGCGCAAAACCGAGATGGTTGAAAATGTAAAGGAGCAGCAAACTGTAGCTTTAAAAGACGCACCTGTGTTTAGTGTGGCTCTTGATGAGAGTGTGGATGTGAATGAAATTCCATGTCTGGCAGCTGTTGCAAGATACTGTGTCTCAGAGCAGGTACGTGAGGAGCTGCTTTGTCTGAAACCCATGCATGGTACTACTGAAGGGGAACATGTAGCAAAAGCCTTCACAGATCATTTTGAAGAGGTGTTATTTAAAACATATTCGCTATTACAACTGATGGTGCCCCGCTATGGTGGGGGGAAATAAAGAATTCACAAAGCTGATGGAAGATAAGATTGGCCACCCCATGGTTAAATGTCACTGTATCATTCAACAAGAGAATCTGTGTTCCAAGATCAAGCCCGTGGTGCTAATGGACAGCACCTCTTTTTAGCGAGCTATGGAATTCTTCAGTTTGTGGGCAATTAGATATTCAATGACACAAATAGTTGTAATGCACATATGAAAATCGGAACTGGCGTACAGATTGTTAGAAATGGTAGGATAAATTATAAATTGGCACTCCACACAAAAAAGGTTGCCAACCCCTGCTATAGAGCTTGGTTAATATTTCAGCCAACCTGTCTTTTCCTACCCAACCCCAATTTACTTTAATTATTTGAGGTTTCCCCCGATACCATACTACATCCGTGGTGGGAAGAAGATATATGATACAATTTAGTACATTTCAAGGAACTCATTCATTTATTTCTGAATGACCAACCAAACACTTTCGAAATCTGTCATAGAATCCGGGGTTATTCTGGTGTTCCTCTCGGGAGACGACTCGGAGATAGGAAGCGTATCCCAATCCGAAGGAGGGAGGAAGCAGCTTGACTTGAGAAAAGCTTGGGACGACTGGAGACGGTGATGTCATTTATCTCCCTATACAGCAGGTTACACACTCCCAACAAACAAACAGGAACAGGATGTCACGGCACTTCCTGGTGGTGTGCTGTCAAATAGATACACCCCCCCCTGCTATATGGAGTCAGACAGGCCAGATTTGGTGGTGGTGTAGTTGTCACGCTGGTTGTTTTGGAGGTGTTTAGAAAAGAGGGCTGCCATTTCCTGACTCGTTGCCTCATGGGACCCATTGAGGATGTGGGGTGATGGGGGGTGTAGTGCACAGGAGGCTGCTGAGGGGAGGACAGCTCATAATAATGTCTGGAACGGAGGGAATAGAATGGCATGTGTTTGATGTATTTCATACCATTCCACCGATTCCGCTCCAGCCATTACCACGAGCCCCGTCCTCCATTCCATTCCGCTCCAGCCATTACCACGAGCCCCATCCTCCATTCCATTCCGCTCCAGCCATTACCACGAGCTCCGTCCTCCATTCCATTCCGCTCCAGCCATTACCACGAGCCCCGTCCTCCATTCCATTCCGCTCCAGCCATTACCACGAGCCCCGTCCTCCATTCCATTCCGCTCCAGCCATTACCACGAGCCCCGTCCTCCATTCCATTCCGCTCCAGCCATTACCACGAGCCCAGCCATTACCACGTCCTCCATTCCATTCCGCTCCAGCCATTACCACCATTACCACGAGCCCCGTCCTCCATTCCATTCCGCCCGTCCTCCAGCCATTACCACGAGCCCCGTCCTCCATTCCATTCCGCGAGCCCCGTCCAGCCAGCCATTACCACGAGCCCCGTCCTCCATTCCATTCCGCTCCAGCCATTACCACGAGCCCCGTCCATTCCATTCCGCTCCAGCCATTACCACGAGCCCCGTCCTCCATTCCATTCCGCTCCAGCCATTACCACGAGCCCCGTCCTCCATTCCATTCCGCTCCAGCCATTACCACGAGCCCCGTCCTCCATTCCATTCCGCTCCAGCCATTACCACGAACCCATTCTCCCCAATTAAGGTTCCACCAACCTCCTGTTGTGTAGTGAGGGATTGTGATCCTGAAACTGGTAAAGTCCAGGATGCCTGGAGTGCAGGTGCGGTGACTTGAATGGAGCCCAAAATATCCCCCGTCACCCAGAATGCAAATATCCTTCCTGCATCCTGCCCCACACACAGCACTGCTAAACACATCAGCCCCTCTTTCTCTCTCTCTATCTCTATCTTTACCTGACATTTACTGTACATTTTACCCCCACTATAGGTCTGACTGAAGTCCTTGGCTACGCATTGCACAGTAAATGTTGGTTAATATAATGGTAGATTGCAAATTATATTACCAAACATTTAAAGTACATTTTTATTCCTAACAAACTAAAGGACTGATTTGCATGAATTTGCCCTTAAATCATGGAGTGACGCTATAAATAGTTTTTAATGACTATTATTATCTTGTGTGTGTACAGTCACTGTAAGAACACTTGAGGTTGGATCCCCACCTGAAAACAGTTGATACAGCGATGGCGTCATTCAAAATCAAATACAAAGTATTGGATAGCAACTTCTCGAAATGTGATTAACATACCACTGTGCTAGAGAATAGGCACAATCCGTGACTCAAATCTGGTTGCCCACAGCGGTCATTAGTAATTAAATTAGTGTTTGGACAGCCAGCAGGTAAGTGGAACAGCTTCATGTAGGCAACGAACACATTAACATAATGGTAGTTAATTACACTTTGGGCTTGGCTGGAGACTTATTATTGAGAAGTAAGGAGCAAAGCTGACCTTTTGGGAAAGTTTTTACTTTGGTATTGTGATAGATCTCCATTGTTTTGAGGAACAAGTGAGGTGTGGCCTTTCTAAAAGTATTATACTGTATGTTTTAATGTTAGAGTTTATATGCAGGTGCATATGGTAAAGATTTACAGTATAGAACATGTATTGACATATTTGTGTTTCAGCCAGCCTGTCTTCTCCTACCCAACCCTGGTTTACTGTATTGATTAATCTGTGGCTTCCCCCTATACCATACCACCTCTGTGGTGAGAAGACGATATATTATGGAATGTAATACTTTTCAAGGATCGCATTCATTTTTTTCTGAACGGCCCCAAAAAATGTTCATTTCCCCGCGTCTACAGAATCTATCATAGAATCCCGGTGTTCATCTCAGGAGGCGACTTGGAAATAGGGAGCGTATCCAGATCCAAAGGAGGGAAGAAGCAGCTTGACTTGAGAAAAGAGAAAAGCTTGGAGACAGTGATGTCATTATCTCCCTATACAGCAGGTTACACACTCCCAACAAACAAACAGGAACAGGATGTCACGGCACTTCCTGGTGGTGTGCTGTCAAAACGAGACCCCATCCCCCCGCCTGCCATATATGGAGTCTGATGGGCCACATTTGGTGGTGGTGTAGTGGTGTCACACCAGTTGTTTTGGAAGGTGATTAGGAAAGAGGGCTGCCATTTCCTGACTCGCGGCCTCACGGGACCCAATGAGGATGAGACATGATCGGGGATGTAGTGAGGGATTGGGCTCCCAGAACAGATAGAGTGTAGGTCAAGGATGCCTGGAGTGCAGGTGTGATGAATTGAATGGAGCCCAAAATATTTCCCGTCACCCAGAATGCAACTGTCCTTCCTGCATCCTGCCTCACACACAGCACTGTTAAACACATCAGCCTCCTCTCTCTCTCCCTCTGTCTCTCCCTCTCTGTCTCTTTCTCTCTTTCCCTTTCTCTCTCATGATACACACATACAGTAGAAGCATCTCTATCTTTAGCCAACATTTACTGTACATTTTACCTCCAAAATTTACTATCACAACTAGCTTTCGCAGTCACTTCAGAAATAGATGTGCATCTATGGTTCTCAAAAGGCACATTTACAAGTTGTTGCAAAAGTCAAATTTCAAAGTGTTTAAGGTTCAGGCATCAACTCTGAATGGCTAAGGTTCAGGCATTAACTCTGAATGGCTAAGGTTCAGGCATTAACTCTGAATGGCTAAGGTTCAGGCATTTACTCTGAATGGCTAAGGTTTAGGCATTTACTCTGAATGGCTAAGGTTCAGGCATTTACTCTGAATGGCTAAGGTTCAGGCATTTACTCTGAATGGTTAAGGTTAGGCATTAACTCTGAATGGTTAAGGTTAGGCATTAACTCTGAATGGTTAAGGTTAGGCATTAACTCTGAATGGTTAAGGTTAGGCATTAACTCTGAATGGTTAAGGTTAGGCATTAACTCTGAATGGTTAAGGTTAGGCATTAACTCTGAATGGTTAAGGTTAGGCATTAACTCTGAATGGTTAAGATTAGGCATTAACTCTGAATGGTTAAGGTTAGGCATTAACTCTGAATGGTTAAGGTTAGGCATTAACTCTGAATGGTTAAGGTTAGGCATTAACTCTGAATGGTTAAGGTTAGGCATTAACTCTGAATGGTTAAGGTTAGGCATTAACTCTGAATGGTTAAGGTATGGGTTAAAGTTTGGATAGGCAAAAAAAAACACAACAACAAAAAACACTTTCTATCACTGGATTCGAACTGGTAATCTTTGGCCGGCGCCTGCATGACGTCGAATCATAGGCAGATGCTTACGCCCATCCACCATCCTCGTCCACAGCATCCAAAACCAAAAACCTCACTATTGCCCAGCAGCCCAGCAGCCCTCACGGTTGCCCCTAGTGGCAGGTTTCCAGATCTCATGACATCCTCAAAAATGGATACTCACTTGTAACACAAGTGCCTGGCTGCTGACTGAAGTCCTTGGCTACCCCCTGACTGCTGACTGAAGTCCTTGGCTACACCCTGACTGAAGTCCTTGGCTACCCCCTGACTGAAGTCCTTGGCTACCCCCTGACTGCTGACTGAAGTCCTTGGCTACACCCTGACTGAAGTCCTTGGCTACACCCTGACTGAAGTCCTTGGCTACCCCCTGACTGCTGACTGAAGTCCTTGGCTACACCCTGACTGCTGACTGAAGTCCTTGGCTACACCCTGACTGCTGACTGAAGTCCTTGGCTACACCCTGACTGAAGTCCTTGGCAACCCCCTGACTGCTGACTGAAGTCCTTGGCTACACCCTGACTGAAGTCCTTGGCTACCCCCTGACTGCTGACTGAAGTCCTTGGCTACCCCCTGACTGCTGACTGAAGTCCTTGGCTACACCCTGACTGAAGTCCTTGGCTACCCCTGACTGACTGAAGTCCTTGACCCCTGACTGCTGACTGAAGTCCTTGGCTACACCCTGAAGTCCTTGACTGACTGCTGACTGAAGTCCTTGGCTACACCCTGACTGAAGTCCTTGGCTACCCCTGACTGCTGACTGAAGTCCTTGGCTACCCCCTGACTGCTGACTGAAGTCCTTGGCTACACCCTGACTGAAGTCCTTGGCAACCCCTGACTGCTGACTGAAGTCCTTGGCTACCCCCTGACTGAAGTCCTTGGCTACCCCTGACTGAAGTCCTGGCTGACTGCTGACTGAAGTCCTTGGCTACCCCTGAAGTCCTGACTGCTGACTGATCCTTGTCCTTCCTTGGCAACCCCTGACTGCTGACTGAAGTCCTTGGCTACACCCTGACCCTTGGCCTGACTGCTGACTGAAGTCCTTGGCTACCTCCTGACTGCTGACTGAAGTCCTTGGCTACCTGACTGAAGTCCTTGGCACCCTGACTGCTGACTGAAGTCCTTGGCTAACCCTGACTGACCTTGGCTACCCTCTGACTGCTGACTGACTGAAGTCCTTGGCTACACCCTGACTGAAGTCCTTGGCAACCCCCTGACTGCTGACTGAAGTCCTTGGCTACCCCCTGACTGCTGACTGAAGTCCTTGGCAACCCCCTGACTGCTGACTGAAGTCCTTGGCAACCCCTGACCCTGACTGAAGTCCTTGGCTACCCCTGACTGCTGACTGAAGTCCTTGACTGCCTACACCCTGCTGACTGAAGTCCTTGGCTACCCCCTGACTGCTGACTGAAGTCCTTGGCAACCCCCTGACTGCTGACTGAAGTCCTTGGCACTGCTGACTGACCCTGACTGCTGACTGAAGTCCTTGGCAACCCCTGACTGCTGACTGAAGTCCTTGACTACACCCTGACTGCTGACTGAAGTCCTTGGCTATCCCCTGACTGCTGACTGAAGTCCTTGGCTACACCCTGACTGCTGACTGAAGTCCTTGGCTACACCCTGACTGCTGACTGAAGTCCTTGGCTACACCCTGACTGCTGACTGAAGTCCTTGGCTACACCCTGACTGCTGACTGAAGTCCTTGGCTACACCCTGACTGCTGACTGAAGTCCTTGGCTACACCCTGACTGCTGACTGAAGTCCTTGGCTACACCCTGACTGCTGACTGAAGTCCTTGGCTACCCCCTGACTGCTGACTGAAGTCCTTGGCTACACATTGTGCAGTAAATGTTGGTTAACACAATGTTAGATGGCAAATTATATTAACCAACATTTATAGTATATTTTTATTCCCAACAAACGATAGGACTGACTTCCATGAATTTTTCCACATATCATGGAGTGACGCTATAAATACTTTTTAATGACTATTATTATCTTGTTTACAGTCACTGTAAGAACACTTGAGGTTGGATCCCCACCTGAAAACAGTTGATATGGCAACAGCGCCATTGAAAATCAAATAAGTGTTGGAGAACAACTTCTTAAAATGTGATTAACCTCTCATTACATTGGCGCAAATAACAAATTAAATCAATTAATGCAACTAACGTATTCTGATAGTCACCATTTAAACCACCCGCTGTGTTAGAGAATAGCTGCAATCCATGCCCACAGCGGTCATTAGTAATTAAATTAGTGTTTGGACAGCCAGCAGGTAAGTGGAACAGCTTCATGTAGGCAACGAACACATTAACATAATGGTAGTTAATTACACTTTGGGCTTGGCTGGAGACTTATTATTGAGAAGTAAGGAGCAAAGCTGACCTTTTGGGAAAGTTTTTACTTTGGTATTGTGATAGATCTCCATTGTTTTGAGGTACAAGTGAGGTGTGGCCTTTCTAAAAGTATTATACTGTATGTTTTAATGTTAGAGTTTATATGCAGGTGCATTTTGTTAAGATATACATTATAGAACATGTATCAAGTGGTTTGTCACAGGTTTTGTATGGTGGCGCTCTGGACAGTTGGTTTGACAATGTCATGACAAAAATGCGCAACATTGAAACAAAAGGCTGTCACTGATTGGTCAGATTCTTAGCAACGACAGTATGACTAGTAGCTGCAGTGCAGTGAATTGTAGAAGGCTTGTTTCAGCTTGCTGCATTTTGTTGTATATCTTGTTTTGATGCAAGTCACGTCTATGCTAATATGGCTAGGGTTGGCTAGCTGGCCAACCAACAACTGTAACAATAGCAAGTTTTTGTTGAGTAAATTGAGGCAAATATATTGATAAAACTCACCTTGTCCGAGAGAGAATTGCATGACTATCAAAACGTCACGCCAAGGTAAGCCTACAACAAACACACAATTAGTTTGATTTTTGGATAAAATTCACAATGTGAAAAATGTATGACTGAAAAACCATTGGATCCATTTCTGTGTTTTTGTGGGTATCATGACGGGTCCACTGTGGCGGACTATGACTGTAGCCTATTGCCGCTTTGATGACTTATGATTGGCCAACAACAAGCTACACAGGCCAAGCTTCACTCTCATGAAAAGCAAGAGCAGCAGCATAAATTATAAAATTTCTCTCTCTACTGCATTGGTCGTGTTCAGATCTGTATGGGTCAGGTAAATTACACATACCCGAGACCCATGCCAATCATATCAGATCCGACCCAAACCTGTGACATTATTTAGAATTCTGGATCCGGACCAACTCGGGTCCCGGATCGGGTCTCAGATATTAGGGTACAGGTGGATCTGTGAAGACCTCTACCGTGTATATAGCCAAGTTATCGTTACTTATTGTGTATTTATTCCTTATTTTTCAATTTATTATTTGTTATTATTTTTTCTACTATTTCAGTTTTTTTCTCTCTGGTTTGTTGGGAAGGACTTTTAAGTAAGCATTTCACTGTTAATCTACACCTGTTGTTTACGAAGCATGTGACATACAATTGGATTTGATTTGGTTCAGTTCGCAATGTTTACTGTAAGACCATGGGTCCTTTACATTGAATTGATGTGGAGAATAGCAGGTGAGTTGAAGGCAGTTGATACAGTATGAGTGACTGCTAGCCTATTCAATTTAGGATTGTAAAATTCCTAGAACTTTCAATATATTCCCTGGTTTTCCAGAAATTCCATTTGAATGTTTCCCGGAATCAGGAGGGAATAAAGCAGATAATCCAGAATGCTTCAACCAGGATTTTCGGGAAAACCAGGGAATTTATGTAAAGTTCCTGGAATTTTGCAACTCTAATTCAATTTAACTTTAACTATTGTTTGTGTGCTAAAACAATTTGGTCAGTGTCGATGAGTGTTGTTGTTCTGTATGTTTGACTGAAGCACAAACATGTTTTCCTCGTTCAGTCAGAAAACCCATATTCTGCTCAATTTCTGTTTCCTCTCATGAATCTTTCTGCATCATCTTATTGATCGATGGACCGGAACAATTTAATACCTCCAATTGTGCAAATCTTTCCGCACTGAACGTGAGTGTGTGGTAGGGTATGGTGAGGAGAATTGGTGTGTGTGTGTGTGTGTGTGTGTGTGTGCATTCGTGCATGAGAGTATGTGTGCTTTGAATTACAGTTATTTGCCACAGAGAACCCCTACCCTACCCTACCCCCAAAATAAGCAATGATTCAGGAAGAGCAACAGGAAAGAGATAAGCCATCTGAGTGGAATGCAAATGGTTTATTGGATATAACAGCTCTTTTCCTGTACCAGAACAAGACCCTCTGTGTTTTATGTTTTGGGGACTTTTTATTTTCTCCTATTGACTCAATGGTTTGACAATGCTAAACAATCCAAAATCCTGATGTTATGTCAGTGTGCTGTTCTGTGAATGGGAGATTGGGTGTCTTTATTGAAATGTGTGGTTTTGTGAGGGGGGATTTCTCTGAAGATTTCTAGAAGGTTGGGGATCTGATGGGAAATGTAGCTGTACATACATGAACACACACATACAAATACACTCACACACAAACATAAAACACACACACAAAATCCAGTACTCACACAAACATGTTAACAAGTACGCACATGCGTTTGCTCATGCTCTGACACACACACAAATACACAGGGGAACCCGAGCTTTAGATCAATGCTTCAACATAATCAATATACAGCGATGAGGAAGGGGAGGAGAGGAGGTAGAGGGCTCAACAGAGATATATTTCAAAGGCAACCTACTCATTAGTCAAAAGAAATGTGGGAGTGAAAGGAAAACATAAAATAGAGATTTGGGTTCAATACAACGTTTACATATTAATTTGTTCAATTACATTTCTCCAGAGGAGAAATCATGGTGTTTTCAATATATACGATAAAGCAAAATAATTAAAAATTAAAAACTGAAATGTCGTGAGTCAAGACGTATTTAACCCCTTTGTTATGGCAAGTCTAAAAAGTTCAGGAGAAAGAATTTGCTTAGCAGGTCACATAATAAGGTGCATGGACTCTTAGGTCCCTCAGTGGAGCACTGCATTTCAAACACAGATGGGTTAAAATTTTAAAAAGCAGACATTGCAAATCCCTTTAAGCATGGTGAATATATGAAATACACTTTGGATCAATACACCCAGTCACTACAAAGATACAGGCGTCCTTCCTAACTCAGTTGCCAGAGAGGAAGGAAACCTCAGGGATTTCACCATTAGGCCAACGGTGACTTTAAAACAGTTACAGTGTTTAATGGCTGTGATAGGAGTAAACTGAGGATTGATCAACAACATTGTAGTTACTCCACAATACTAACCTAAATGAAGAGTGGAAAGAAGGAAGCCTGTACAGAATAGAAATATTCCAAAACATGCATCCTGTTTGCAAAAAGTCACTACAGTAAAACTGCAAAAAAAAAAGCCAAAGAAATTAACTTTATGTCCTGAATAGAAACCGTTATGTTTGTGGCAAATCCAACAACACATTACTCTTCATATTTTCAATCATGGTGGTGGCGGCATTATGTTATGGGTATGCTTGTCATCGGCAAGGATTAGGGGATATTTTAGCATAAAAAGAAATGGAATAGAGCTAAGCACGTTTGTAATTTTGTATATTTTATATTGTATTTTATTTTTTAAATTGTGTATATCCCTTGAGACCAAGTTCCCTGGCAAAGCTCAATATTAAGGTAAAATAAATTGATGTATAAGTCAACGCAGAGGAAAGCTAAATAAACAAAATGATGAGAGAGAAGGGAAAATAGTCCAAAGCTGATGAATGGTAGTTATCACTAGCAATACAAGTGGCACCATGTGCACTTCTTTGAGCTTCCCTATGTGGATCTGGATCCACATACTCTGCTGAGCCCAGTCTAAACACTACCTGGTAGCCTACTCGTTCCTCTTTTGGTCCTAATGCCTTACGTGTCTGTGTTTAGGTCCATGTCAGGTTAGGTGGACATGGGTTATGTTTATGTCATATTGCCACCCCCCAGGCGCACTAATCTCGTTAACCCATAATTAAAATCTTGTGTAATTTGGACACAGCTGCGTGATTAAATCTGGGTCCATATGTGATAGAAATGTGAAGTTGGCGTAGTCTCCACCCTCAAAAAGGAAACTCTCAGCCGCTAATTTTACCACGTGCTGTCACGACTTCTGCCTAAGTCGTTGCCTCTTCTTGTTCGGCAGTGCTCGGTGGTCGACGTCACCGGCCTTCTAGCCATCATTGATCCATTTTTCATTTTCCATTGGTTTTGTCTTGTCTTCCCACACACCTGTTTTCAATCCCATTCATTACCTGTTGTGTATTTAACCCTCTGTTTCCCCTCATGTCTTTGTCGGAGATTGTTTTATGTCAAGTGTTGTTTTATGTTGTATAGGTGCATGACAGGTCCTCGTACCCATGTTCGTTTATGTATGTACGTATTTAGTGTTTGGAGCATGTTAAGTGGACTTATATTAAAATACTCCATTTACACTCTGTTTGACTCTCCTGTGCCTGACTTCCCTGACACCTATACATACGACTCTGACACGTGCGAAACAGCCAAAGTTTAAGCACAGCCTTTGCCCAATCCTGATATGTCCAAATAATTAGCTACTGATGCTCGTCATCCTATGCATTCCATCCCGTTGCAACAGATTCTTCGTTTTACTCACAGAATCTGTCCACCAGAGAATACAGGCACACACACACACTCACACACACACACACACACACACACACACACACACACACACACACACACACACACACACACACACACACACACACACACACACACACACACGCACACACACACACAGAGAGAGAGAGAGATGGAGAAACAAACAGTGAGAGAGAGAGAGAGAGAGAGAGAGAGAGAGAGAGAGAGAGAGAGAGGGAGAGAGAGACAGAGGGAGAAAGACATGGACAGAAAAAGAAAGAGAGGAAGATAGTCCATTGACTTGACTAGGGTTGAGGCTATACGAGGACCAGGGGTGGGATCAGATTTGCATAGAGAGGGTGTGAGAGCACGCTGTCCCAGGGACCCCCAGAGACAGGGGGCAGAGTGGGGTGACACACACACACTACTCCATGACAGCAGGGTGACAGAGTGACAGAGTGGGGTACGCCTGAAGAGGTGGACAGAGGGTACAGATGAGAATTACTGGGGTTTGGGCTGGAGACGCCCCCTCACCTGCCACCATGGCGCACCCGAACAGAGACACATACATACATGCATACACACACACACACACACACACACACACACACACACACACACACACACACACACACACACACACACACACACACACACACACACACACACACACTCTGCACATATACTAACACACTTTAACATGATGAAAGGAAAAGGGGGATACCTAGTCAATTGTACAACTGAATACATTCAAATGAAATATGACAATGCATGGTAATACACTGTGTGTATGTCAAGTGAATGTATATAATAACATCTGCTTCTTGAATTGATTTGTTAATTCAGTTTTATGAATTTCTATATATCGCTTATCCGTTTGCATAGACTTAAATAGATCTATGACACAGTCTGACCGCTTGCTCATGGATATACCCAAATAGACGTATATATCCCTCTAGTAGCTGGTGTAAACTAGTGTTGACATCAATTTGAATAGAATGTTTGGGCATGCTATTATATAATGTATTTGAATGCCATCTACTGGTCATTCTAAGGTGTTAACATGAGGGAAATGGCTCATCATGAGAAGAGCAGTATTCTCAGGGGAATGTATTTCCCACTGCTTTACGGTGTAGGTTTTAAGGTAATATCCATTTTACAACAACACATTAAAATTATACATCATTTACAAATATATTCTATAATTTACAATGGATTGGAAATATGAAGTATAATGTTACAATTCGACCTAAATGTATATGAATTCTATTTCGGTATGATTTCGTTCACTCTCATCTGAGAGAATAACTTGTGAACACAGGGTTCTAGCACCATCGTGTGTCCATTTGGTAATATTGCAGGGGCATTCATCAGTGTGTATCAATAGGCAGTTTATCACACCCCAAATCATATTACTGTACTAGTCGCTGTAGGCTACATGTACATGTATATAGAGGATATTCTGGGTAGGGTATATTACGTTAGGACAAAGTATTCTATGTGCTTTGGTAATATAGTTTAGCAATTTGCAACAAGGGTTGCTAACCATGAAAAGCCTATACAAAGCAGGACTAGGTTCACTACAATCCAAATAGTTGTTACTACAAAGCCACAAGAGGGAGACCTTATCTCAGATTTAAGACACATTCACCCGCAAATGCATGTTAAGACATTACCAATGTATAAAAAACTAAGTCACTGCACTACATACTCTGTACAACTGGTAAGTCTGCTGAATACTTTGAGGAGCAGGTGCAATGGCAGGTTGTTACAATTACTCGTATCTCTTGTGCAGTGTGTTAGCAGTAGTGCACTGCCGCTGCCTGCCTAACTTTTATTTTTGTTCTTCATAAATTCTTAAAACAAAGGTGAGGACAGAATGAATTACAAAAAACATAGTGTCGCTTTAGCTATACCTTTTTCCATACGTCAGTACTGTCTTCAGCAGGTGTTATGGAAATTTTATTGGTCACATACACGTCTTCAGCAGATAAAACAAAGGTTATTGGTCACATACACATGTTCAGCAGATGTTATTGGTCACATTGTTCAGCAAAATACACATGTTCATAGATGTTATTGGTCACATACACGTGTTCAGCTGGCCCACAGGCTATAGCGTCACGTACACGTGTTCAGCAGATTGACCTCCTTTAGAAAGACCCCAAGATCCATACGTGTTCAGCATCAAATGTTCACAGATGTTATTGGTCACATACACGTGTTCAGCAGATGTTATTGGTCACATACACGTTCAGCAGATGTTATTGGTCACATACACGCAGAGATGTTATTGGTCACATACACATGTTCAGCAGATGTTATTGGTCACATACACGTGTTCAGCAGATGTTATTGGTCACATACACGTGTTCAGCAGATGTTATTGATCACGTACACGTGTTCAGCAGATGTTATTGCAGGTGTAACAAAATACTTGTGCTTCTAGCTCCGACAGTGCAGTAATATCTAACAAGTAATATCTAACAGTTTCACAACATATACCCAAAATACATGTTAATCTACATAAGGAATGGATTCAGAATATATACATATATGTCAGAGCAGCATAGTGGCATAGTATAGATACAGAATATACATATGATGGGTGATGCAATATTTACACACAATTAAAGTGACTAAGATACAATAGAATAGTATAGAGTACAGTTTATACATATGAGATGAGTAAAGCAAGATAAGCTGACATTATTAAAGTGATTAGTGTTTCATTTTCATGAAGTGGCCAGTAAGTCCTAATCTATGTCTATATAGGCAGCAGCCTCTGATGTGCTGGAGATGGCTATTTAGCAGTCAGTGGTGTAGTATAGAATACTATACAGTATATACATATGAAATGGGTGATGCAATATCTGAACACAATTTAAAAGTGATTAAGATACCGTAGAATAGTGTGGAGTGCAGTTTATTCATATGAGATGAGTAATGCTAGATACAGAACATTATTAAAGTGGCTACTGATCAATTTCTAAAAGCGTCAAGTGATTCCAAATCTATGTATGATGTGCTAGTGATGGCTGTTTAGCAGTCTGATGGCCTTGAGATAAAAGCTGCTTTTCAGTCTCTCGGTCCTAGCTTTGATGCACCTGTAGGGGCCCCGCCTTCTGGGGACAAACCTGATGGGAGCGGTTTGTCCTGCTCTCCACCACCTTGCCTCTTTTTCACTCCAATTCCCCACCCCACCTTCTGTCCCATACTGGAGGAAAGAAAAGGGAGGTGGTCGTGGAGGAGAATCTCTGAAATGTCATCCAGGGATTGACCAGCTTTGATAAGCAGCTATCAGAGCGAGCCCTTGCCCCTGACATTTCCTCTTAATGTGTGGGGCTCCTGGCTGGCAGCAGGGTCTTTTAAATGCAAAGCTCCAGGCCCAGGGGGGAGCAGAGCTGGGGGAGAGAGAGAGGGAGTACTCCTTCCTTTCACCCCTCCCCTTTTCCTCTCTGTGGGCACCACATAGTTCTTAATTGGCAGGGTAAATGGTTTGGCACACACATGCTAATTAAGGTTGCCTAAATCAATACCCCCCCCCCCCACACACACACACACACACACACACACACACACACACACACACACACCCTCTCCCCTCCTGCCTCCCCACCAACACCAATGCTTCCTGATTTCTGATTCCACTCTTCTATTCAAAAGAAGGAAGGATGGGGTGTAGGTTACAAATTAGATACTCATTAGGTTAGGAAACAGGCGTGAGATTATTTCCATAGTGAATTAAATCTAAAGGGTTATTTTACTTTGAATGGTTGAAAAAAATTTTTTTGTTCATTCAGTGTGGATATGGGCATTTCAACTGTCAATGTATGAGTATCAATTTAGTTATTTTGTACCTTTATTTTACTAGGCAAGTCAGTTAAGAACAAATTCTTATTTTCAATGATGGCCTAGGAACAGTGGGTTAGCTGCCTGTTCAGGGGCAGAATGACAGATTTTGTACCTTGTCAGCTCGGGGATTTGAACTTGCAACCTTTCAGTTACTAGTCCAACGCTCTAACCACTAGGCTACACTGCCGCCCCAGTTATGACAATACACACACACACACACACACACACACACACACACACACACACACACACACACACACACACACACACACACACACACACACACACACACACACACACACACACACACACACACACACACACACACACACACACACACACACACACACACACACACACACACACACACACACACACACACACACACACACACACACACACACACACACACACACACACACTTTTTATTCTACAGCTTAAGACCTGTTTAATGATTGGTTTCACACGTACATACACATAAACACACACACATACAAGTGGATTCATGGGATGACTGTCACATTTAATCACAGTATGTCTGAAACAATTAGAATATTAATGTTATTCTCCCAATTAACCTTCTGCCATGGCATGTAGTGCCTGCCCTTCTAGCAGTCATCATGTTGACTGTTACGGGCTAAATGAAAACTTTACCATTTAATTGAATATGGTTACATCAAGGTGATAGTAAAATAGGATGGACAAAAGAATCAGGATAAGATTTATTCCTGTCATAACAGCTTTTATGTGTTATTTGAACATGTATTTAAAACATGAATCCATAACAAAAATCTAGATTGATCCACAAAGGAAAAGCCTCTCTCTTGTGGCGGAGTAGAATTGCAAGAAGGCCACTCAGTGCCATGATTCCAGTCAGTCAACTGAGTCAAATTTCAGATACTGAACAGTAGGCATGATTCCATCAGTCAGTCAAAACTTTCCATGCTGTAACAGATACTGAACAGGAAGTAGGCATGAATCTCCTCATCAGATATAACTGAAATCAAGCCAAACTTTCCATACTGTAACAGATACTGAACAGGAAGTAGGCATGAATCTCCTCATCAGATATAACTGAAATCAAGCCAAACTTTCCATGCTGTAACAGATACTGAACAGGAAGTAGGCATGAATCTCCTCATCAGATATAACTGAAATCAAGCCAAACTTTCCATGCTGTAACAGTATACCAATGCAGCTGTCACTTTATTTAAGTCATTTTACGCAGTTTATCAGAGCGCATTTCGCTTTATTACAAGTTACACATCATTGTATTTTGTAGCAGAAAGTAGGCTGGCCCTCCTTGAAGTCTCGTAGACTGATGCATTGTGCTTTTTTTGTCTATAAACACTCTTGCATAAACTTCCACCATACTTTACCTCATTGTTAACCTTCAGACATATAAGTTACCAGACCCCAACTCAGCTATGGAAAACCCTGGAGATCCCTTCACTCTCCACCCAGTTAGATAAATCGGCTTTTAGGTTTTTTGCGCCTCTCATGTGGAATGATCTTCAAAAGTCCTTAACGTTGGTGGATTTGGTGACTCTAGGGCAATTCAGGCGGATGTTAGAGGGCCTTTTTACTGAAGAATGTGTTTGTTTCATATGGTTGTGTGTTTTGCTTTTAGTGTTTTGTGTTTGCTTTTCATGTATTGTGTGATTGATTTGTACATAGATATGTGTAGTGTAATTATTGTCTATGAATGTGTTCATGCAGAGCTCATCTGAGAAAAAGACAATGGTCTCAACATGACTCCCTGCTTAAATAAATAAAAACAATTATATCATTATCACCTATTTGCACCTTACCTACTCCTGAAGACTTGGCTAATGACCTTTTCATTCATCTTTTCTTTTCACACACACACGCGCACACGCACGCGCGCACGCACGCGCATACACACACACACCAACTGCTGGGAGAGCAGAGGTGCCTCAGTGAAAGGTCAGAAGCCATTGGTGTAAATAACATATGAAACTGAGAGGGGCACAGGATCAATGGTGTATAGAGGAGGTGTGCCAATCACAACATCAGTTGTGTCTGACTTTTCTATAGCATAGGGGGTATTCACCATTAATACAACACAGGGTTGAGGGTTTCTGTCCCAATCCCAAGTCAAACCCTGACCACTGGACTTAGGCACTTTGTGATGGTCCCTACATCTGACAGGGGTGGGGAAACAGTTTCCACCATAATGCTGACACCCATCCAGTCTTTTCAGGCTGTCTTGTAGTTGCTCACTCCTGATCTAATGGGGGGTGATTGCAGTCTGACCACTTCCTTCCATGTGCCAGGCTCAGTGGCCCAGCCTGCTCCTGGTTGGCGTTTTACTCCCTGGTAACATGCCTGGTATTGGCATAACATAATCTCTCTCTCTCACTCTCACACTCACTCACTCACACCTGGCATCTCTAGGCCCCCTTCAGTACACTTTAAAGGGTTTGCTGTGAATTTGAAAGTAACTTACAGGGAGCTCTGTGGCAACTAAAATTTAGTATTTCATATTACAGTACACCTACTGAAAAATAAGTACAGTATCAAAGCAAGTACTGTGTAATGACACACAGTACAATACCATAACATGAACTGTATTATACTGTAAAAAAGTTAATGCTACCGTAATCGGAAATGAATGAATGAATGGCTGGATGAATTAAATTCATTGAGGGAGGGAGGGGTTTGTTTTTAACAGTATTTTACAAGTGATTGGTAAAGCAGGTTGGCTGCTCGGTAAAGTGTTACATTACAGCATATTAATGAATATTTTGTGTTTTATAACAAAGGCTTCCAAACTGGCAGCAACTACAGGGCAAAACGGACCAAAAGGACATGGCAAAATGTTCAACTGTTTAAGGTTTAAAACTTGCTTCCACTCCAATCTGTCCCCTATACATTTTACATTGATGGGGCACTATAATCACATATGAGTTCAATTGTGAGTGAAAACAGCATTTTCACTCACAGGTTGAACAAATATAGCCTCTTACAAGGCACAACTCAATGATGTTAATGAGTCAAAACAATACCATGCACTCACTAGTGGTCAAAAGGTTTTTGGTGCTTCAAAGGCACGGTATGGTACGGTACTATTTTCTGTGGGGTGGAATTAAAGTACCATTAGAAATACAGCACTTATTTCCCGCCCACAACAAGTGACCTACTTCTCATACATGCCAGGTTATGTAGTATGTGGGATAATTGATAAGGTTGATAGGTGCACACCTGTGTGAATTGGCAGAGTCTATTAACTTGACTATGCTTGCCTGCATGTATGTGTGTGCTTGCCTGCATCTACTGCCAACTCAGACCTAATGTAAGCTGGTGTGTATGTGTGTTAAAGGAAGGAAAGGTATGCACCTAAATGAAGCTGACCAGAGACCTGACCTGTATGTCTTTTATTTGATTCATTCACAAGGGTTTTGTAACATGTCTATTAACAAGTCATTTTCCAGTAAGACAGATTCAAATCCTTCTAAAAAATTCAAATCCTTCTAATCCACATGAGATGCATATGAACTATAGTGTAAGACACAGAACATCTGAAAGGCAAATGCTACAGTGTGTCTCATTACAAAACTCCCCACACTGTCTTTACTGCGGCTGGAGCTTGGTGGAGGAGAAGGGAGATCAATCCCCTGGTCTCATCACCCAACCCTTCCACCTGCAAATGGCCAGCGAGCATTCTCCCTCACGCCTCTGCCCTTCACACTTCCTCTGGCGCAACCATGGCAACGTGCCCCTAACCCCAGCTTTTCTGTCATTTCCGTTGGCAGGGCGAAGGTGCACTCAGCCTGGGAAATCAGCCTAATAAATAGCTTTATGCTAATGAGGCTGGCGAGCGGCGGACAGAGCTGCCAATCTTAATACACTTATTAAATTTCTATCAGGCGCCCCAGAGACAGAGGGGGGCACTCGGTGCTTCCGTCTCTTTCTCTCTCTCTCGTTTTGTTTCTTCCTCTCTCGTTTTGTTTCTTTCTCTTGCTCTCACTTTCCCCATATCTATTTGACACTCTGCCTCTGGCTTCATCCACACT